>NC_140243.1:8234261-8834261 GCF_949987555.1 Borostomias antarcticus
GAGTGTACGAGGAGGACTGAGAAAATGGATGAAAAGGATGAGCCCGAGAAAGAAAGTGTGTATGAGAGAGTGAACGGTAAATTAACTGCACTTACATAACGTTTTTATCCAAAGCGCTTTACAATGAAGGCCTCTCATTCACCCATTCGCACATACATTCACACACCAATAGCCTGCTCATTGGGAGCAATTTGGGATTCAGTGTCTTGCCCAAGGACACTTCAACATGTCGTCAGGAGGATTCGAACCGCTGACCCGAGAGAGAGAAAGACAAAGTGAGAGAGAGAGAGAGAGAGAGAGAGAGAGAGAGAGAGAGAGAGAGAGAGAGAGAGAGAGAGAGAGAGAGAGAGAGAGAGAGAAACAGAAACAAGTGAAATTGGAATCTGGAGCTCAGTTCAGCACTTCTTCTCTTCACTCTTCAGTGTACAGTGTAGCTGTACACTATACTGTAGTTACATTGCATGGCATTACAGTCATTTAGCAGACACTTTTATCCAAAGTGACTTACAACAATTGCCTTTAACGTGGGCAGTCAGTGTTCTACTGTACTACTTGCCAGAACTCACAAGTGCATCTCCTTTTTAAACAAGCGACTAAGAGTATAGTTGTAACCATCTTCCTCCTCTCTGCTTTTCTAGTTGAGTTGAGAGGCTTTGGCAGTTCAGGTGGTCTGTGGCTTGGTTTCAAAGATGCAAACGAAGTCGACTGTGGTCACGGGGTGTGAAAACAACCTCCCAAAACTCACATCACTCACTCACTCACACACACACACACACACACACACAGTAAACAGTGACAAACTGTCGTGGATCACAGTATTTTCTCTTCAGGTCATGCCGGTCAGAACATTATTATTCAGAATGAATCAAATCCTGAGTCTCTGACTCCCTGAGTCTTTGACTCCCTGGTGGTCTCCCTTGTCCTGGTCTGTGCAGGTTGAGTCTGGACACCACGGCCCTGGACAGTGATGGGGACCGGGAGGAGGACGGCCACTCGCTGCACTCCTGCCATCAGCGGGCCTTCCTGTTCCCAGCATGCACTGGACTGTCCATGGAGGAGGAGTCAGATGGTCAGAAAGGCCAGAGAGGACGAGGAACAGACACAAACATGGTACATGATGATGATGATGATGATGATGATGGTGGTGGTGGTGTTACAGTAAGTTTACAACACCCTTCCAGCATAGTAATTCAAAGGAAAAGTCCATAAAGCATACATACATGGGTCAATGATGTTTAATGTCATTCAGTGCAACGCTGAATTTTTGTTATTTTTTTAAATGTGGTATTCAAAATAAAATAATGTAATTTTGTCTTGGTGGTTATATTTCTGCCAGTCTACACATGGATATATAAAACGTGATTATGAAAAAAAATAATTTTTCGAGGGGGCACTCTGCGTTGAACTGAATGACATGAGACACCTTATACGTCATTGACCCACACACACACACACACACACACACACACACACACACACACACACACACACGGTATATACAGTATATTTGAAATTATATATGTATGATTTCAGGAATGTGGTAGTTCAGGGAGGATTCTGTACTCCCGATCTGAGATCCTGGCCACAGAGGAGCACGCCGCACATGTGTCTCGTGTTCTGGAGACGTCCAAGCAGGCAGCGGGAGGTCAGTGTGTGTGTGTGTGTGTGTGTTTGTGTGTGTGTGTGCATGGGCATGCGTGCGGTGCGGTGCGTGCATGTGTGGAAGGGGAGCTGCCCCCCCGAAAAGAGCCTTGAAGCAAGCATAGTTGCCTTATTTCATACGAGCAGACAGTGGAACTGTTCCTTTTACTCTGAGTTATACTGTAACTTCAGTTCCCTGTGAGTTATGTGTTTGTTCCCACTGGCTCCCTGGGCTTACAGTGCTGTTGTTTCCCTGCAGAGGAGCTGGACCCAGAAGACAGCCTGCACTCTGTAGAGGGACAGAGTCATATGTAAGTCCACACTGCCTTCACTCAGTCCACCACAGTCCTCATTTCATTTGACTAAATCACACTCATTATACTGTATAACCTCCTCCTGCACTGGGATCTATTGTACCGAGTCACTTCCTGCTACTTTTATTACTGGCTATGAGTTCAACGCCCCTATATCTCCAATATGGCTTTTCAAACCTCCTGAAATTGAAACTTTCTCGAATAAAGAGATCCACGTTAATTGACTTTGATCAAGCCGGAAAGCAGGCCTCCGATAAGCCGTTGTGATGTCCAGTGTCTCCACCTCTGGAATGTTCTGGTGCAGCAGACTCCCACAGAGACGAAGGGCTTTCCCTGTCCCCCTTCTACTGGCATCTCGTTTGTCTTCGGACTTTTTCTCCTCCAGTTCCCTCTCTCTCCCAGCTCCTTAGATGGCCCCTCTGCCGCGTGTGTACGTGCACACGCGCCTGTACAGTATTCACGTGTGTATGTGTATGTGCGTGTGTGTGTGTGTGTGAGTGGCTGAGAGAGAGAGAGAGAGAGAGAGAGAGAGAGAGAGGGGAGCAGACTAGGGAGGCTCCTCTTTAAATCACAGGCCCTGGAGTCTGACACCCACCAGCGCCCAGCTCTGCGCCCGCCCACCCACCCTCCACTCTACCCCCCCCCCCCCTCTTCCAGGCCCCCCAGACCCTCTCACAGACCCAGTGTCTTGTTTGTCTTAGGCTTATGGTACAGAAAGTTCTACGGGAACTAAAGCACTACCACGGGTAAGTAAACAGGCGAGGGAGGTCTGCTTGCTCTGAATGGTCCCACCTCCCACCCCAACCAACCCACCCACCCACCCAAAACAGGCTTGGGTACCAGCAGGGGAAAGCACTGTGTGAGTGTGTGTGACTGTCTGAGTATGTGTGTGTGCGTGTGTGTGTGTGTGTGTGTGTGTGTGTGTGTGTGTGTGTGTGAGACATATATATATATATATATATATATACTGTATAGAGAGAGAGAGAGAGAGAGAGAGAGGGAGGTGACTCTACACGTGGCGTTGCGTAAGCATCAGCATGGATGTTACACTGGCATTGGTGGCTGACTACTATAGGGCACTGACCAACAGAAACAGCATGGCTGCCAGGTCCTCTTGGCCAACAATCTGTCAGCTTTCCTGGGAAAGCAACTCCCCAGCTTCAGAATCACAGCTACAAATCACAGTCTGATGTCGTTATGATCAACCATGTACAGTACAGATGTGCTGGGCCACAATTCTATCTTCCCAGTCTGATCTGTGTTTGATTGTGGAGCACATTCCAATGCACGTATAAATAGTGTAATGGTGTAATAATATATATATATATACAGAAAGTAAACAATAACACAAAAACAACCCTCCCTGTTGCCCCCCCCCCTCCTCCTCTCCCTCCCCCTCGCCAGGGGAGTGCTATCCATGGCTGTTATTGAAGGACATGTTTCAGTCTAGTCTGATCTTGTCTCCCTCTTTAGAACCAAACAGAGGAGCACCCAATCACAGACCCAGGGCTCAGGGAATGTCACTTGGTATGAGTTCCTCTCCAACGGGTAAGTAGCCACTTGTAGCCACAACTACCCACGTACTCCTGCATACGCCTCACACCTCAGATAATAGAGTTTGGATGACACAGTATTCTAAGCCAGATTTTACATTTTCTCAATAAGTAGCACAGTGATCAGTTGATATTGTGATGTTTGGCACGGGCAATAAGGGAATGCACTAGAGGACACTGTACAGACCGTCAAAGCCGTACATTTATTTATTAGTTTATTTGTCAGGGACAATACAAACAACATTGTAACAGGTTAGATAGATAGATATGAACTTTAATAATCCCTGTAGGGTTGCATAGGGTTTCTAGCCATAGCTAATTTGCAACCCCTGTCCGTGGTTTTTCTACTTTAAAATGGTCACTACATCCTCATTACAAAATAAAAATACAATATAAAAGTGAGCAAATAGTGAGTACTGACATACATGATCATACAATAATTCCACTGTATGCAGACCTGAGGAGGGGGAGGACAGGGCGGAGAAGGTGGAGAAGGGAACCAAGGTGAAACGAACACTCAGCTCCCTAAAGAACAGAATGACTGGCTCCTTCAACAAAGACAAGGTCAGCCTTGATCCCAGCCACACACACACACACACACACACACACACACACACACACACACACACACACACACACACACACACACACACACACATACAGGTACTCACACATGCATACATGCACACACACAGGCCTACGCACATGCACAGGGATAAAATCCTCATCTTTGAGCTGCATTACTGTATTACTGTCAAGTCAGTATGTGTGCAATCTTATCTTATGTCTATTCATATTCAGATTTCTTCATGTTAGAATATTTTGAACAGAATGTACTGTACAACTGCAAATCTACTCCCTAATCTTCTTAGAAACCCTCTTGCTATGGTTCATAGGACCCCATGATATAACAATATGGTTCAGCAAGGAAAAATAAGATAAAACTGATATTCTAAGGCTTAATGTCTTGAAAATCTGTGACGTTCTTTTGATCTTGTTCTTCCGTCCCCACAGGGTAAGAACCGAGAGCAGCAGAGAGAGAAGGAGAAAGAGAGAGAGAAAGAGAGGGAACCCAAAGAGAAAGTCGCAGAGCATCACAGCAGCAATGGGCATCAGCTGGTACCAGGCTTGTTCTCCAGTTGTGCCACCTGTTCGCTGTGTAGTAAGGCCTTGCAGAGAAAGCATGGCCTGCAGTGCATGAGTGAGTAATCGACTGGCACACACACACCTGCTCACGCTTACCACTGCTCACCACCCCCCACCCCCCATCAATCCCTCCCACACTTCTCTTACACCTCTGAGGCCAGGGTTACTCTATGACATTTTTGCCCGAAAGCACATGGTTTCGGAACACAAACGATCTCTGGCCACGTGAGAGTTTTAACACCATTTCAGAAATAATCTTAACTGAAATTATAAACGTAACCAAAGGATCCCTTTTTCAGCCAAAAATGGCATCATGTAACCCAAGCCTAAGTAAACACTGGTCAACCACACCCCTCCCCTCACTGGGCACAAACTGGTTGAAAAATAGCAAGTTTCTATTTAATTTTAATTGAATTATTGATGTGATCCAATGTTAATGGATTTGTGTGAAGTAAACAAAGTTCAGTGAATCAAGATCTGACTACCAGAACATCTGTCCCTAGTGGTTTCTCACTTTCTCACCTTTGACATGGCAGTATTACCAACACTTTACATTATAGCTTGGTAATAACAGGGTAATACCACGGTAGTACCAGAGTAATACCACGGCAATTACCATTAGTTAGTAGTAGTAGTTACCTGTGTGGTAACTAATACCATGTTAATAATATCTACATTATTACTAGGAAATTACCAGCAAATACTAGTAGTAGTTACTGTACATGAGTAGTTACCTCCCAATTTTCATGATCTGATACATGAAAACAGAGACGGTAGTTTCTATGTAATAATGTGGAATCAGAGCTGGAAAATGCAGCATTGTCAGTTTCTAATTAATAACATGGAATCAGAGTTGGAAAATGCAACTTTACCCGTTTATATTTAATTATATAGTATTTCTATTTAATTCGACTGGTATTTGATGGTAATTTCCTAGTAATAATGTAGATATTGACGTGGTATTACCCTGGTAACTACACAGGTAACTACTACTAGTAACCAATGGTAATTGCCATGGTATTACCATGGTATTATACTGTCATTACAGAGCTGTAATGTAAAGTGGTACCACAAACGGTTTAGAAGACACATGACAAGCAGAAGACTTTTTACAGCTTTTCTTTCTGTTCTGTGAGGGAATGATGAAACAGCTGCCTCCCACTTCCTTAACAGCTTGTGCATAATGTAATGAGCGCCCCTTGATCTGTCACTGAACTTTGAATTTCAGCTCAGCCACTCAGACTCAATCTTGAAACTTGAAATGTGTCCCCCGGGTCCACATTCAGAATTTACTGTGTATTCCACAGGTTCTAGTAGCCTAGAGGGATCACACATTGTAGAGAGGTCTGCATGGCATGGAGCCTTTATGGATTTTCTTAAAAAAGATTCTAAGATATTCCGATTGTTTTATCTTCATCATCATTCTCTGTCAGTTCTCTACAGTATAAAAATGGTGCTATAGAACCATTTGTAACAAGAGAACCCCTCTGTATGGAAACCTAAGGCTCCAAGAACTCATTTCAGTTCCATAAGGTGCTGTCTAAAACCCTAAAGGGTTCTATCTGACCTGAATAGAATTCTATATACAGTAGAATCTGACAGACCTGAAAAGGCTTCTATATGGAATCTTTTTTCAGAGAGCTCTTCTTTTGTTACAAACTATTCTAGAAACACTGGAGACTCCCGTTGGCTTCTTCTCTGTCTGTGCTGTGTGCACTGCCTTAATGCCGCTGGTGCATAAAGCTTAGCAGTGGTAGATCTGGCAGACGGCAGCAAGGCTTGTGATCAACTGTATTAACAAACATCCTCGAGCTGCACAGGATGTTTCGCCACCTTTTAGCTCCTCTCCCGGTCACGCTTTCTCCACTCCTGCAAAGCATGACTACAGCTCATAAGTTCCACCTTGCGTGTTGACAGACACATTAAACGCCCCTCGGCTGTGGTGACTATGGGGACATTGCAGCCCACAGTTCAGGACCCAGGGCTGAGTGGGACCTGTACTGCATGTTTCTGAGGCCTCCTATCCTCTAAATGGAATCCACGGAGCTGTGTCTTCCTGTGTGCCGCCCGGCCTGTTGTCAGGATAAAGGGTGACTGTAAGTTAGTCAAGATAGTCTTGATCTGTTGAGGTCTGTGTAGCCTATGGGGAACTCCGGTTCAGTGTCTGTTTCCCATTGCACACTGTCTCCCTCAGGAATGAGGAGACTAGCTAGTGTGTGTGCTCGGTCACAGGGATGCATTACATTTCCCAATGACATGGAATCTGTCGTAAATCTTTTGGCAGAGTTTAGAGTTTATGTCTGCAGTCGGTTACCGGGTGATAGTTTCCTATTCCCAGGACCTCAACATATTTTTCCTATGAACTACTGCAATGTGAACATAACTTAACTTTATTACCCATACTTTCTATTTCAGACATTTTGTGACATCTCTCTGTGGTCTTAAAGGGCAATGCTCGTTTTTGACAACCTGGACCTTATTTACGACATATTATAAGAAGTTTGACTCACCGAGATCACTTTGGTGTAGTTCGGAGGCCTGTAGAAGAAATTTAAAATCCAGCGCGAGCCAGTATATCCATGTAATGACGGTGATCGGGGCACCGAGAATGCAGTTTCTCAAAATCAATTTTCGGCCGCTAAACGGTTGTTTTCATCAATCAGATTGGATGAATCGACAGTTGAGATTCCTCAACGCGAGGCATTGTAGTGGTTTTCAAATACGGGGTCTTTAGCCTCTGTAATATGATCTTTACACGCCTTTCCCCACTTGCTCCAGCACGCATGCGCACAGGCCAGCGCGCAGACTGGCTATTCTCCGGCTCACATTCTCTGCGCTACGATCGGATTGTTGCTGACGAATGACGACGACAATATTCTCGGCACCAACAACGATCGTAGCCATTACAGAGGCTAAAGATCCCGTATTTGAAAACCACTACAATGCCTCGCGTTGAGGAATCTCAACTGTCGATTCATCCAATCTGATTGATGAAAACAACCGTTTAGCGGCCGAAAATAGATTTTGAGAAACTGCATTCTCGGTGCCCCGATCACCGTCATTACATGGATATACTGGCTCGCGCTGGATTTTAAATTTCTTCTACAGGCCTCCGAACTACACAAAAGTTATCTCGGTGAGTCAAACTTCTTATAATATGTCGTAAATAAGGTCCAGGTTGTCAAAAACGAGCATTGCCCTTTAATGTAGCAGGCCTACTTTTCTAATTTCTAATCAACTAATTTTGTACTTTCCTATGGAGTGTCTAGATTCAAACACAGGAACAAAACACCTTTATCTTGCGGATTGATCTACACATCTACAACGGTCGCATCAATACAAGTCAATGGATTTCATAAAATGATCAATAAAACCCTACAGGATTCATACGTTGCGGCGAATTTGATGTCAGAACACCAACGGACACCAATTAAAGTAAAGGGCAAAATCATGTTTAGCCCTGTTTTAAGGTTACTTATGATCATATACAACGGTTCAGATCAAAAAGTTGACAAAACTAGCACTTTTGAGAAAGTTGATAATTGCTCTACCACCGTTTAGGTCATACAATGGATGTGGGTGGGCACTGTGAAAAATCATTCAAAAACATGTTAAACTCTCGATTTCAAAGACAAGAAGCTCACCGAGGGGGTAAATGGTGTCCGTTGGTGTTCTGACATCAAATTCGCCACAAAGTATGAATCCTGTAGGGTTTTATTGATCATTTTAATTGAAATTGAAATCCATTGACTTGTATTGATGCGACCGTTGTAGATGTGTAGATCAATCCGCAGAGGGGATTCAGGAAGCGGAACTACTTCAATCAATCAATCAAAGCTTTATTTGTATAGCGCATTTCATACCCAGAGGCAACACAATGCGCTTTACAGAGAACAAGGGAGGTGGGCATACGACCCACCTCTACATATTCCATATATTACTTACGGTAGCTATTGTTATTGTTTATGTTGCTAGGCTACCTAGTTTGCGGAGGTTTACACACGTATGTGCTGCGAATAAATAGTTCTATGCTAAATATTTAAAAAAGCCTTTCCAAATGAACTAGAATCGTACTTTATGGCGAATTATATGTCAGAACGCCAACTAACACCTTGGTGAGTTTCTTGTCTTTGAAATTGAGAGTTTAACATGTTTTTTGAATGATTTTTCAAGGTGCCCACCCACATCCATTGTATGACCAAAACGGTGATAGAGCAATTATCAGACTTTCTCAAAAGTGCTATTTTTGTCAACGTTTTGATCTGAACCATTGTATATGATCATAAGTAACCCAAAAACATGGCTAAACATGATTTTTCCCTTTACTACTCCTTTAACATTAGTTTGCTTATTATGCAAATTACACTGGTATATTTCACAAGGCACCACACCTAAGATAGGCCTACTGGGGTTGTAATTCAACATTAGTAATAGCAATAAAAAATCAAATAAGAATAAAAACTCACAACTTTGTTTTGGATTTGTGAATATTATCATAGAGCAACACAAAGCACAAAACATGACTTGCTTACATGCAACACTGTTTCTAGATTTATTATCAACTATCAATTATTAACGACGTTTTTTTTTTTTTTTCCTCTGATCAGAATATTACACACATTCGGCTTGATTGTGTCCTTCACCCTCCAAATAGCCTAAGAATAAGATCGATGTAAATCTCATATCTGACCCACATATTAGCGTGAGAATAGTAGTGAGTTCCCCTTTAATTTCGAACCCAACCCTGAGGGAACCAGCCTGTGGAATGCTCGTTTATATGCCAGTGATTGTTCCCACAATGCCCGGAGAGTGCAGGACATCAACCGGACAACGAAAAGAGTGGGAATACTTGTACATTTGACCATTGCAGTGCAACGAATTAGACTTAAACGTTTCTCGGACCCAACAATATCTTCAACCAAATACTTGTATACCTGAAACGGTAAGCATTCTTAAAATTCATGAGATGGATTTATATGCCGTTGTTTCTCGCACTTGTTGCAGATCATTCACGCTAGCAAGTGCATTAGCTAGTTCGCTACTAGCGAGTAGGGCTGTTCGTTTAGGTTGTACTCTCCGCCCCACGTTGCAGTCTGGTTCTGATTGATTTGATACCATGCGGATTGATACGGATATCGCGTTTTAAAGTGACCGCACACATGTAGCTAACAGTCAATCGTGGCACAATTGTGTATTATGGCGAATCTGTCGAAAATGCATAACTACTGGCATGGACACTCGACGGACCTTCGCCCTTTAGAATCAAAACGATTAGACCTAGAATGGAAGCTAATCTGATGTTAGCTTATATTGTTCACCAACTCAGAGGCCGTTGGCGAGGTGCGAGGTGTGAGAATACAGTTACAAGAATAAGCTGTATAGAGCATAACTTATCTATGTGTGTTCTAGTTATTACTCTGAATATGCACTCATGATCCAAATCCATGTCCGCTGATATCGATTAACCAGCAAACAACCAATTAACGTTAGCCAGTTAGCTTGTAGGCTATCCGGGTGTTCTGTGGAAAACAAAACAAGCTAACCTACTGTACGTTATCTAACTTAAAGCTAGTCTTGCCTGTAGTTACAGATCGTTGACTTGCCATCACTTTTGGTGACACATTTCACTATTTCCTTCGGGCAGAATTGATTAACTAGTTGCAGATTCATCTCCAAGTTAGCTACTGTACGTCACTGTCCGTAGCAACAGGTGGTGATGGCTGAAGTCAGAATATGACTGCCGGCTAAATGCTGTCGGTGTGATTTAGAACAGCTACTGAAGCTAGCTAGTGGGAGATTCAGTTAAACCTCAAACAGAGGGCTTACATTTTTTACACATTTAAATATTGCTTTATTTTAATATCTAGCTATGTCATACTTGCCATTGCTAGACATGCAGCCATGCAGTAGAGTACTGTAGGTTAGGCCTATATGGTGGTCACCACAGTGCCCAATCCCACCAGCTTGGTGTGTCCGTGTTCTGAGCTGGATCACATGGTCCTAATTGTGCTTGGCAGGTCTGCCGGTGCATAACAGCCCACTCCAGTGGCTCCCGAGTCTCACCCTGTTAGCTCCACGCTTCGCTGCATCCCACCCTGCTCGCCCGCCTCCCTGGCTTCAGCTTGCCCCCGGGGCTGGGTCAGGTGTATTGGACAGGGTACTCAGGACAGACAGACAGGCAGGCAAGGGGCCCCTTCAGCGGGGTGGAACCTCTTCTGGAGAGGTGCTGATGGAAACAGTGCAGGGCCGTGTCCACAAGGATCGCAAGGTCCCTGGTTCGATCCCAGCTACCGGAGTGTGCCGAAGTTTCCTTGAGCAAGACACTGAACCCCAAAATCGCTCATGTGCGACACGGTGGTGCAGTACCTAGTAGTGTTGCCTTATCTCCGGGCCTTTCTGTGTGGAGTTTGCATGTTCTCCCTGTGTTCGTAAGGGTTTCCTCCCAAAATAACCCAATATGAAAAACATGCAGCAGAACAGATGCTCTGCAGTTGGGCTCCTGACCAAGACCTGGACTGTTTGGACTTGGTCCCCGGGTGCCATGAACGATGGCTGCCCACTGCTCCTGGCTGCCCCTGGGGGAGGACAGTTGGGATGGAGTAAATGCATTGGACAGTTTCCACCGGCTACACCGGAGCTTGTTGGACGTTACGGGCTGACTCGTTGTTCAGTAGCTTGGGCTTTTTATTAATATTGCATAATATGGCTGGACCTGGCCTGGTTTTTAATACATCCATGGTTTTTACTCAACTTTCTTCGGTGGAAAGACGGAAGCTTACATACAATGTGAATGTGCACAACTTCGGTTTTATCTAAACTTCCATCGGAAAGCTTTACTTGGCTGAATTACTGAAAGGCATGAAATGCGCAGTTAACTTATCCACGTTTCACATGCCTTTCAGTAATTCAGCCAGGTTAACACTCGCGTTTGCAATTACGAGAGGAAGTAGGGTTCAAATTTGGTAATATGATTCTTTTTTTCTTTTTTTTACGTGTTCAAAGTTTCCAGATTAATCACGAGCATTAACATTGACAGACCTAGAGACATAATGTAGGCACTGGTACTGTCCACTGACCAGTTGCTGGTTAGCTACAGTGCCTGAGCCTCTAATTTTGGAAATCGCAAACCGCTAGGCCAATAGATTTTACCGTAGCTTTTTTGCTACAGTAGCTGTCTAGCTCGCTATATGAACTGGACTGCCCCTCCCCCTTGCCAATGCTAAGATCATCATATTCAAATAAACTTGATGAGCTGGGGGTGGGGGGAATGTGTTTCTTAGCCCCATGAAAAACATGATCTTCAGGCTGTGATACTCGTGTTCATGAGGATATTGATACGCACACCTTTGTGACAAATGACAGGGCAGTTTGTCCCCACTATAGTATGAGCTACAACACACTGGACTTGATTTCCGCTTGGTTTCCTAGCGCCGGTTAGTTTCCTAACCCTAACCCTAGCACCTGCTGATACTTTCTCAAGTTCACGCTTGCGAACCTGTTTAAATAAAGGGCAGAAAATGTGAATTGACGGTCACATAGTTTCGGAATATCAAGAAAACGTCAGGAGACCACTTTTAAGACGCTTTTAAATCAACCTCAAGATTTTGACAGTAGCAGGGGCACAAAAGCCATGGTGGCTGCAGGGGGTAAAAATATTTTCAGGGCATTATGGTGGGGCATCGACGACCAAGGCCTTCATGTAATTCCAACCCTGCCTGTGAACACAGAGACAGACATGAACTAATAGTTCCGTTGGTGCTTGTTCTTGACAATAGGTGGCGAGCTTCCTCTTGTGGTTAGAAATGGTTCTATTGTATAATTTTCTATGCAATTTTTATACCAATAATTATATACCAATAATTATCTGAAAATATTTGACAAAGTCTACATTTCTGAGCTCAGTTGACAGCCCTAATGGCAAGTGGAGATCACTGTCAGATTTCTTGTTTCAACAGAATAATGTCATTAGTTGGGTTGCTGCTGCTAAGTTTGCATCAAGTTGATGTTTTTTGGCCGCCTGGAATTGTCTTTGTGAAATCTGAAATAGGCCTTGTACAAAATGTTATACAAATACATTTACAACACAGCAAAAATAGAAATAAATATAGCTGCAAGCAGCAATAACGGGGCCAAGCGCAACGAACGCATCAAAGCCAACGAGGAAAACACGCCATAGCTACATTGGAGCTATGCATGTGAGCATCTATGTCGCCTGACCAGGTGAATCAGGTCAAATTCATGCAACAGTATCATCATCACCATGATCATCATCATCATTATACAACTATGTCAAATGTTACACTAAATGCCTCTCTCACACAGACTCCCACAAAGTCACAGTTCATTTATAATGGCTCTACACAATATCCAGAGTCTTAAAGCACACTTTAAAGATGTACACACACATCAATTCTTTATGAACGCTGATAGCATTTGTGTAACAGAAACATGGCTGGCATCTGCCATAGCCACATTTGAGCTATGCATGTGACTGTCTTTGTCACCTGACAAGGTACATCAGGTTAAATTCATGCAACAGCATCATCATACAACCACATTCACAGTTTATTAATCTGATGATGTCAAGTGAGTGTCAGGTCCTTTTAAGCATCTCAACACATTTCTTCTATTTTGGGACATATTTTTAGGACCTATTTCTCTGCATGTCGACATCCCACATGGCCATTCTCCAGGCCTTCCATCTGCCTGGGAGACCCACCTTTACCATCAGGTCTCACTGCAGGGATAGCTTGACAATTCAGCAATCTGTGAACAACACTCACAATTCTTGTTTCTCTCTTAACCTCACAGTTTTCAGAAGAATGCCCCTCTCCTACCCATACATTTGGTGTAAGTAGGCTATGTAATTGAAGGTCTACATTTCCATCCAATTGACCTGAATGACTACTGTCAAACTAAAGTGGAGTCCATATGCATTCAATTGGAGTGATCTTGATTATTTCAGTTAAACAAGCACATTCTTCATATAAGAAGAGACGACACATTGGTTTAATTCTAGCAATGAAAATACAATGAAAGTGCAAGGGGGCCCCTTTGCACAACAATGCTTATATAAATATCAAAATGTAATCTGACAGTGTTGTGCCCAATTAGTAAGTTGTAGAGCATGCCATCAGCTACGCATACAAGCATTATGAACCCCATTTAGCCACGGGGGGCGCTACAGCAATCAATTGCATTTAAGCCACTTTTAAGAATTTTGGCTTGTTATAGCGCCACCCTTTGGCCTAACTGCTTCATATTTCTTCAGTTACCTCAAGATATGCTCTGGTACTACTATATCTGTTTTCGGAAATACCATCCAAGCGGTTAGGCCTGAACAGGAAATTAGCTCTCTAGCGCCCCCATTTGAGTTGATCGGGCCAATAATGCATGGATAGCCCCAGGGTATATGTGAGGACGTGCTTGCAATAATTTGTGGTGTTCTGTACAACCCTTCAGAAATTATACCACTTTATGTAAAAAGCCACGCCCTCTGCAAACTTCATTGGCTCATCATTTCTTTTTTTTGCAACTTTTCCAAAATGTCTCGAGATGGAACTTTAGATATTGCTCCTGACATTGTGTGTACCAAGCGGCATGTGAATCGGTCAAACTTTCTAGGAGGAGATAGATTTTAAGCATTTTTCAAAATTTGCAAAATAGCGGATAATTTCCATAACCGGATGTTATAGGTTCTTGAGGCAAATTTGTTCATCGTGAGGACACACATATGTCGGCAAAGTCGCATGACTCTATGTCAAACGGGGCATGAGATATGCCTGTCATATGTCTTTGAGAGAGTGATGGCTGGCTTTTCACTAAAATGCTTATATCAACATCAAATTTACATCTGGTAATTAAGAGTCCAATGAGTAAGTTGTAGAACATGAGATGATCTACCCATACAACCATTACAAAACCCATTTGGCCACAGGGGGCGCCACAGCAATCGATTCCGTTTTAGCCACTTTTAAGCATTTTGGCTTGTTATAGCGCCACCCTGTGGCCAATCTGCTTCCTATTTCACAAGATACCTCAACATATGCTCTGGTACGAGTGTAAAAAGTTTCAGAAAAATCGGCCTGGCGGTTAGGCCTAAACGGGAAATGAGCTCTCTAGCGCCCCCATTGGGTTTGATCGAGCCCATAATGCAGGGCTAGCTTCAGTTTATATGTGCGGACATCCTTGAAAATATGTGTGGTGTTCTGTACAACCCTTCAGAAAATATACTCCTTTATGTGAAAAGCCATGCAAAGCCACGCCCTCTGCAATCTTCATTGGCTCATAGTTTCTGTTTCATTCAACTTTTCCAAAATGTGCCAAGATGGAACTTTAGATATTGCTCCCTAGATTCTGTCTACCGAGCGTGATGTGAATCGGTGAAACTTTCTAGGAGGAGATAGATTTTAAGCGTTTTTCAAAAAATTCAAGATGGCGGAAAATCTATATAACCGGAAGTTATGGGTCCTTGAGGCAAATTTGTTCATCATGAGGAGAGACATATGTGTGCAAAGTGTCATGTCTGTAGGTCAAACGGGGCCTGAGATATGCCTGTTCAAAGTTCGCAACTTCAGTCGGCTGCTATAGCGCCCCCTATTGGCTAATCGATCTGGGTCGTGCTCCATGGACTCAGCACATCATCCTCTACCATCATGCAAATTTTTGTAAAAAGTTACCACTCCGTTCTATAGGCTGCCATTGACTCCCATGGCGGAAGAATAATAATAATACCATCAATAACAATAGGGGCTTCGCACTTTGTGCTTGGCCCCTAAAAATGGATTTGATTTGGTGCACACAGTGGGCAGGGAGATATCGTGTTTGAAAAGGTGCTTTGGGTAGGTTGTGTTTAAAAAGGTGCTTTGGGTAGGTTGTGTTTGAAAAGGTGCTTTGGGTAGGTTGTGTTTGAAAAGGTGCTTTGGGTAGGTTGTGTGAGTTGGCAGTCTGCTTCCTCCCATGTGAGAGTCAATAATTAGGTCTGCTGATATGTGAGCAGGTGTTCATCTGTTACAGAGGAGCGAAGGCTCCACTAATGATCAGCTGAGATGTAAACTGGGGGTTTGTCTGATTCTATTACTCCCATCCCAACCCTTATTCTTCCTCTGCAAGTCAGACACCTGGCCTGGGGTCATACACTCAGTACTGAAGGTAGACAGAAGAGGATCTCCGGCTTAGTTCACACGGCAGGTCTTAATGCTCAATTCCGATTTTTTACACAGATCCGATTTTTTGGTTTAGCTGTTCACATGACTTTTTAAATGTAACCTATATTTGACTGCCGTGTGTGAACAGCCCACGGCCCTGAACAGACCCGCATGCGCAGAAGAACAATATAACAAAGACGTCAGGACGTCACGTGCAGCGCACTGTTTACGGAAGTAACGTTAACCATGGATACCGTTCTATTAATACATCCATGATAACGTTACAACCACAACTGAAGTTAGCCTTTACTACGGGTTGATTTTCAAGTAGGCTATTTGTGCAGTGGAAGCCGTCGACGGTATGAGCAAATGGTAACGAGAAGAAGGATGAGTTGTATTGTGACGTCGTGCAGACAACACGACAACACCACAGTGGAACGCTTCACGACTTTGCAAGTCACCGCTCTAGAGATGTAAAAGTAGCATTAAACGCAACATGACTGTTCAGACAGCGAGCGCGTTGCAAAACATCAGACACGTATCCGATATAATACCACCTCTGAAAGCGACCCAGGTTGGATAAAAAAAAAAATCTGATTTCATGTGACTTGCTCTGTTCAGACGGTCATGAAGAAATCTGTCGCATGTTGGCAAAAAGATCGGATTTGGGTCACATTTCACTTCGTGTGAACTAAGCCTCTGTATCCCTGAAGTCCCTGCCCTTCGCTATCTCCCCTTCTGGGTGTGTGTGATTCCTATAATCAGTGGTTTCTCCCAGTGAGATAACACTAGCCCTTCACCTCACGCATTCTTCAGGCTGAACAGGATGTTTTGGGTGTGTGTGGCGTGATGAGATGTCTCCTCTACTCTTGTGCACTCCCTCTGTCTTGTTGGACGGTCTCCAGGGAAGCTGCCTCCTCTCTGCTCTTAGTTTCCAGCATCCTCTGCATAACTTTATTGCGGTTAGCTAGTGGAGTGTGCACTATTCACCTGCACCCGCTATAGGGCCTTGGCTATATCTCTCTTCTTGCTGTGCAGCCAGATATTAGTCAACAGGTGCAAGGGTGGTTCATACTGTTCATGACTGAGGGTGTTGGTTGGCTTGCCACCTGGCCCTCGACTTCACAACATTGATTTGAGTCATTCTCTAACTTATCTGAGCTACAGTCTCTGGCATTCTGGGTCATCTCCAGAATATCATTCAATCAGCTAAATGTCTGCCAAACGGCAGTTAGCCTCAGTGAGTCAACAGCTATGAGTATCACTAGCTACAAGTGTCACTATCTTTTGTGTGTGGGTAGTTGGGAACAACACTGTGCTTGCATAGTCTGTCTTTTTGGCCAGTAGGTTTTTGAATGTTGTTTTTGAACAAGAACATTAAGCCTGGCTTAAGCTCTGATCTCATACTATGACAAAGCATTAAGCTATTATTATTTTAGTATTGTAAGGGGTGTTGTTATTCATGAATGACAATTGAAAATGGAAACAAACAGTTCAGTTTACCTGGCTGACTGACACCAAAGAGTAAACGCCTTTAGCAACTTTAACTGGCTGGCTGGCTGGTAGCTGTACAGTGTACACTAGGGTCCATTCTTTTACAACAGTTCTCAGCTTCTCTCACCTGAGCCATTGTTGACTTGAGAGCCCTGCTAAATGGGGTTCACCTGGCCAAAACAGCTGAAATGTGAGCTGGAGGTCATCGTGACGTAGTCAGGAGGAGGATACAGTTTCAGAATGTTAGTGGCCATTTTAAGAGCACATACTGGGCCTTTGTTGTTGTACTGTAGCCTTACTACTAGTAGTGTATCGGTGGTTATTGTTGCTGTTCAGTTTCCTACCAGAGACTAGGAGTTGTCAAACCATAAAGATACAATGAAGTAGTCGGACCCAATTACATTGCTATTATTACTCTGGTATAGTTGTACTAATTTCCGAGCCTATGTGAAAAAAGGACCCAACGTCTTATTTAATTTAATGAGGGAACCATTCATGGTACACCTTATTTGAATCCTGTTCAATTTGAAATAGCCTAAGTTGCAAGAGTCAGGTGGCGCAACCAGTAAGTTGAAATCATTTCACCAAGTTTTATATTGAAAACCACAAATAAAATTAGCGGCACTATGCACTTTTTGTTTGCATAAACATTAAAATAATGCATCTGGGAGACTTTTGCTAGCTTTGGTTGATGCTGGACAGTATGTACAGTGAGTTTTTCAAAGTATGGTAATCAAACACGGTTTTAGTGATCATTTCATCGCGATAAATTTAATCAAGTTTTATCGCGGTTTATCATTATACCGGTTATTGTTACATCCCTAACGTGTGCGAATTGGCTCTGCGTTGTCAGCAGTCAACAAGGAAATGTTTTGGCTGTCACTAAAGCATTTTCACAGATGTTAGAGCTCTGTCTATGGGAAAACATTTTTTTCCAGCAGATATCTTAGTTAATGCAAGAAGATTGATCAAGGAAAGCAGTTTTGTGTTGTGATATTCTGTTTGAGAAATGCACATGATTGCTGGTGCACAGTAGGTTAGATGCACAGCGGAGGGGAGAGGGGTTCCTTACATTCTTTCCTCCGCTATTATCAGTCTTAAGTCTCCTTTTACTGCACAACAAATAGCTACACTAATAGCCCACCAGCGAATCTTAACAGTGGAGCAAAAAAAAAAAACACTGCTCGACTTAGATAATAGACTTAAGGGTCTCTGACTGATGATTTGCCTCATCGACTTTCAGGGGGCAGCCCTATCCAATTCAGTATTGGAAATGTATTTCCTATTTATTTAGGCTATAAATGTTATCTTACCCCTTTTATCCCATTTTCTCTAATTATCAGCAGACTGTCTCCATGCTCAGCGGTGCCTGTCTCTCTCACACACAAGCGCACGTGAGGACACTGCTCTGATAGGTTGTTAGGCTACTAGCTAGTAGGGTTGCAAAGGGGCGGAAAATGTCCAGTATATTTCCGGAAACATTCTGGAAATTTACCATGGGAAGTTAAACTTGGGAATTTAGGAAATGTTGACCTTTTTATTGTAGTCTTATTTTTTCATTTATTTTTTTCAAATTAAATGTATACTTATTTTAGGATTTTATCCCATTTTCATTAAATTTGGTAGCCAATTGACTCTGACCTACAGTAGTGTCCAACTACCCCTTACTACTGTAACTGTTGAGGATTTGTCACACAACCCGGCTTGTTGGCAATGTGAAAGGGAGAGACAACTTGACTATCTCAGCTCGCAACCGTAATTCCAACACCAGACGGGTTCTATTGGGTGACAAACTCTCAAGCCGAGATTAAACTAACCAAGCTCAATAGGCTGCTCCCTCTGGGATCTGGGCATACTCGGATCTGGTGAGACCACCGGTTCGGTCATTTTTTAAATTTGTAAAAGAAAATTTATATTTATGTCTGTTTATGACAAGGTAAATACAGTTGGTATAAATAACCCCAAAATTCCCAGTTTACTCAATTTAATTCCCATGAATTCCTGTTAATTCCCTTACATTCCCATTAATTCCCATGGAAAGTTTCCAACTTTGAATATTCCCGGAATTTTGCAACCCTACTAGCTAGCTACTGTAAAGTTAGTGTAATGCTAGGCGATCTGCCACGCCTACAGAGTTTTGAAAAAGCAAAATGAGATGTTTTTGAACTAGGTGCATGGAATTTTTGGGTTGTAAAGCACTTTGAGCTGCATTTTTAAATGAAATGTGCTATAACAATAGCAGATTATTATTGGGCTTTCTAATAGTTCTGAACATTAATTTTCAGTTTTATTTTTATAAACTTTGATATGCATTTTTACTATTTTAAGGCAAGTTTCCTGTGGCTTTAAGTGGTATATTATAATGTGATGTGCCCTAAAGACAGTGTATAATCATGACCCTCTTCCATGCTGTAGGCCTAACTCTGTGTGAACTGGGACAGGGACTGGGTCTGGGACTGTAGTAACAGTGTAAAGGTTATTCCTCTGGGCTTGCTGTCTCTGGAGGCTCAGGAGCCAGTTTCTGTTTTCTTTTTCCTCAGCTGACTGAGCCACAGTTGATCTATTCTCTTCTGCCTAGAGAGACAGGGATAGAGAGAGAGGAGGGGAACCTGTTGTGATCCCATGCTTGTGTCAGCACAGCCTGCAGCAGTGTTTTGATTTGTTCCTCTAATAGATCACAGAAACTAAATGTTCTCTCTCTGAAGTACAGTAGAGTACATGCAACCCCCGTTCCCCTCTGTCTGCTGCTCTGAGTCAACCGTCTAGTGTAGATGTACACAGACAGGCTATTCACTGGAGGCTCCAAGTACAGTGTTTACATCTGGATGCCGTAAGTAAGCTGGGGTCTTCTTGAGTATTACTCTGAGAATCGATTGAATATTGAAGGTGATTCAATATTCAGGTATTTAGGCTCACATGGAACTGTTAAACAGCCAAGTGGTTCCGTTCTACAAATTCTCCATGGTGCGTCTATTACTAAATGTGGAAACAGAAGACCATGCACTTCACCGCCTAGCCACCAGAGGGTGTTGTACGGGATTGAAACAGCCTTATCTCGATGTGGGAAGGTCACAGAGACACGTGGTTTGGACTGGCCGAAAGGTCTCGATGCAACAAACGAGGCCAGACAGCCAAAACAAAACTTTGACCAAAGCCAGCTCCCCATGTGGTGGCACTACAGACAGGGTTTGGACTGGGGTGTGCGGGGCTAGAGCCCCGAGTGCGCTGAACTGCCTGTTTTAGTTTTAGATCGATTGATCGATCGATATGGTAATTGTAAAGACTAGTACACACTTGTTTACATTGTGTTGACGTGAGCCTGGCCTTTGTGAAAAGGCCCGGTGTAACAGGACAGATTAACCCCCCTGATGCTTTAACCCCGGGGGTTAAAGTGTCCTAGGACAGACTAACCCCAAGGTTAAAGTGTCCTAGGACAGACTAACCCCAAGGTTAAAGTGTCCTAGGACAGACTAACACCGGGGTTAAAGTGTCGTAGGACAGAATAACCCCCCCTAGGACAGATTAACCGCCCCGGGGGTTAAAGTGTCCTAGGACAGACTAACCCCCGGGGGTTAAAGTGTCCTTGGACAGACTAACCCCCGGGGGTTAAAGTGTCCTAGGACAGATTACACCCCCCCCCTTAATTAACCCCTCAATACTCAGGCCAGGGGTTAAAATATCCTAGGACACTTTACCCCCGGGGTATAGTTTATCCCAGGACACGATACCCCCCACAGTCAGACTGGGGGTTAAAGTGGGCTAACACAGATTATACCTTGGGGTATACAACTACAGTACTAATACTGCTATACTACTAGTACTGTCATTACTACTAGTACTACTGCTATTACTACTTCTACCTGTAGTACTACTACTACTATTACTACTACTACTAGTGCTTGTACTACTACTGCTATTACTACAGTCGTAGTAGTAGTGATACTGTAGTAGTAGTAGTAGTAGTAGTAGTAGTAGTAGTAGTAGTGCAAATAATATTAATAGAAGTACTAGTAGTACTGATAGTAGTATTAATGATAGTAGTAGTAGTAGTAGTAGCAGCAGTAGTAGTAATATTAGTACTAGTAGTAATAGAAGTATGAATAGTAGTATTAGTAGTAGTAACAATAGTAGTGCTCCTGTTACTAGTAGTAGTTATAGAAGTACTACTAGTAGTAATAGCAGCAGTAGTAGTAGTAGTAGTAGTAGTAGTAGTAGTAACAATAGTAGTGGTCCTGCTTCTAGTAGTAATAGTACTTCTACTAGTAGTAATAGCAGTAGACTAGTAGTAATATTAGTAGGCTAGTAGTAGTGGTGGTACTGTAGTAGTCTGGTTGTTGTACTTGTAGTGATAATAGTATAACCTGAGGTATGAGTGTGGGGATATAGTCTGTCCTAGGATTAACTCTACCCAGGGGTTGAAGTTTCCTAGGACTCTTTAACCCCCTCGGTAGTTGTAGTAGCGGTGCTAATGGTAGTGGTAGTAGTAGTAGTAGTAGTAGTAGTAGTAGTAATAATAGTAGTAGCACTAATAGTAGTATTTATAGTAGCAGTAGTATGAATAGCAATAGTAGTAGTAGTAGTAACAATAGTAGTATGGCAGTAGTAGTAGTTGTAGTAACAATAGTAGTGGTCCTGCTTCTACTCGTAGTAGTAATAGTAGTACTACTAGTAGTAGTAGACGTCTAGTAGTGGTGGTGGTGGTACTGTAGTAGTCGTTGGTGTTGTAGTTGTCATAAGTACTCGTAGTAGTAGTAATAATAATAGTATACCCCAAGGTATGAGTGTGGGGATATAGTCTGTCCTAGGATTAACTATACCCAGGGGTTGAAGTGTCCTAGGAGTCTTTATCCCCAGGTAGTTAGTCTGTCCGGGGAGGTTAATCTGTCCTAGGAGGGGTTAAGCACATATTATTGTGGCGTGTTAATTTCTGAGGACCTGCACAGCAGGAGATGTGTAGTAGCCATCTTTCGTACGCTAAGGCGTCGTTAAAAGCAAGTACACCGCAGTCTTTAAAGCTCTTTAGTTTCTTCCAAATCTCTCCTCTCGCAGCAGCGGTCATATTTCAGCCGCTGCTAGATAAGGGTCACGGAAATAGAAACAAATAGCCAGCACCAGAGACCCTACGGAGGGTAAAAAACAAGTCTAATGGGTTGAGGTCGGTGTAAATGTGCATCCAGGCAGGCGGGCCGCCGGACAAACAAAGTTCGGCTGATCAAGAGAGAGAGAGAGAGGAGGGGAGAAGAGAGGCGAGACAAACCTGGACTCATGCAGTCATTAGCCAAGCACAGCCTTTGTCGGTCGACACCCTGTGGGCTGGTCAATAACTACTGGGCTACTTATCCGCCCAGGGTATTAAGCGGCAAACCTGTGTGTGTGCGTGCGTGCGTGCGTGTGTGCGTGTGTGCGTCTGTGTATGCATTATCACATGGTTGTTTGTCTCCAGGTTACCGGTGTTAACCCCCCCCCCACGCTTTAACCCCAGGGGTTAAAGTGTGCTAGGACAGATTAATGTCTATGCGTACACGCGTTGCAGCGATATAATTTGGCGTCTCGCGTCATAGCCAGGTCAATTCACACACCTGCGAGTAAAGCATATAAACAAGAAACTTTGTGCTTACCTGATAATGTCAGCACAACTTAATGACGAAACAGATTATAACAACAAGCACTGGGTAGATGTCAAAAACGAAGCGAGCAATGCTGATCGCGGATTCAATAACTCGGCCCTTAATCAAATCAATTAAGTGACATCAATCCTAGGGCTGGGTATCGAGTCGAATTTCAAGAATCGATTCGATTCCGATTCACAAGGTTCAGAATCGATTATCACGATTCAATTCGATTCGATTCAATATCGATTCGGTTAGTGTTACTAAAACCTGTTTTTTTTTTTAGCTGTAACCTTAATTACATGACTGCCAAGTTATGCAACATATCAATACTAGGGCTGGGTATCGATACTGATTTCCAAAAATGAATGAATGAATCATTGAATGAATTAATGAACTATTCATTCCTATATTTATTAATTAATTAATTAATTAAATAAAAGATCGATTTTGGGATTCATGAATCGATTCTGAATCATTTGATTCAGAATCGATTCAGAATCGATGAATCGATTTTTTAAACCCATCCCTAATCAATCCGCGTGCGTCTCCCCAGTGCCTCCTTGTTGTTCTTTCTTCTTGGCTTCTCTCTCCGCTTGGCTGAGAGTGAAATAAACCCAGCAGCATGAAACCAATGTGGCCGGTCTCTCTGTGTTTCAGACTGTGCTGTGAATGTCCACAAGAGCTGCAGGGGCCTACTGGTGGAGTGCAGCAGCAGCAAGAGCAAGGTGAGCAGCACACTGCATGGAGAACAAAGCTGTCCATTTCCAAACGGGTCCTTTAATGAGTCTTCCAAAGATACCAAACACAACGGTTTCTGTCCAATAATGCTTTACTATTATTCTTTCATGCAAAAAAAAGAGCAACTTCGTCAAAGCTGTACAAAGAGCGTGTATGGGTGACTTATTGCTTCTTGTTTTTTATGTTTTGCTTAATATTTTGATGCCACTTTTTGTTAGCCTTTGCATTGGGCCTTGTTTAATATTTCTTATCTACTTATTTTATAGATTTTGTGTTCCTCTTGTCAATATCCATTTGTGACACTGTGACATTGAAGTGTCTTGGATGTATGTGAAGGAATTAATATAAATCATAATTGAAAAAAAAGTTGTACAAAGAGCCAAAGTGTTTCCCCAAAGAATCAAAGCAACAAGCAAATGATGCATCAGGGAAGATAATGAAGATGATGAACACAAAGGAGCGAGTTCAGCGTGCATATGCCCACATCATTAAGGCTTAGGCATCTCACATCTGGTTATTACATCATCTGTAATGCATTGTTTTTGGGCACCCATCCAATCTACACATTCCATTCCTTTACAGCATGTCGCTCCTGCAACTCCCCCACTGAACTATACCACACATCGACATATATATGATTACATGAACTAAATACAGTTGATTGATCACATATTCCATATGAAATAATTGATTATATGTTTAATAACGAGCATTAACCAAATATCAGCTTTAATGAAACCTCTTCGACAGGTCATGGCTAGCTTGTGGTTGTGTGAGCAGCAGCATCCTGACATGCATATGCTTTCTTTCTCTCTTCACAGAAAGACTGTCAGCAGAGGACCTCTGCATCAGGATCTCCTAACCTAGGTGAGGCTCTTTGATACAATACTAGTATAAGAAAAACAACACAGGCTACCTCTTTGGATATCACAGCAAGCACACAAGAAAAAAAAGTCCTAGGCACACAATATAAGATCATTTATTATTTCTTTATTAACAACCTGCACACAGTGCTGATACAGAAAAAGTCACTGAACATATACCAACATATACCATATAAGATTAACATCAATGAGCCTCATTCACGAAGGAAGTTTAGAATTTCTTCAGAAGCATTTCTTCCTAAAATCAAATTACTGTACACTGTTTCCAAGAAGATTCTGGCATTCACCAATGTTCTCACGTGTGGGAAATAAGAACGAATACTGAAGAGCAGTCTTAAGTAGGCTAGAGGAGTATGGATATATTAGTGCAAAATACATGTTCATTAAAATATTTTTTTTGTGATTGCGTTTACTTTAAATCTACAGTTGTATAACATTAATATTTGTATCATTTATAATTTGTTTTAATAATTTGACCTCTGTGACAGTGCAGGGTGAGAGGTAATGTTTTCCATTATGTCCGTCCGTCCGTACTTGAGGTCACATTTTCGGTGGTGTGTGTACGTATGTACTGTACGTATGTCAGCAGGATTATGCAAAAACTATTGCCTTATAAGGTATACACAAACACGCGCACACACACACACACTTTGCTACCTGTGTGTGTGTGGCCTGGTGGGTCCCTGAGTGTCAAATTAAAGAGCTTCTGTTCCTTCTCTCTCCAGGTAGATTAGTGTAGATGCTTTCAATCATCTTAAGCCCAGTTCACATACAAGATTCGCAAAGCGACGAAACCGTTTTAGAATGTTGCAGAGGAAAATTGCAGCGGTGTGATTTACCCCGTCGCAGGTCGGCTGAAGCCGGCTGATGAGTCTCAAAAGATTCGACTTGTCCAATTGCAAGCAACAAGTTTTAGAATGTACCATAGTGTCAGGGCCATTGTTACGATTTTCTAACCAATCAGCGACTGAACAATTTGTGCCCGTGTGCTGGCGTGAGCGTGTCAGGCTCTCTGGGTTCACGCAAGGGCTAGGCTACCGGTTAGTTAGTAACCAGTAACGGCTAGTTCACGTTAACGAGAGGC
This sequence comes from Borostomias antarcticus, assembly GCF_949987555.1. Lineage (NCBI taxonomy): Eukaryota > Metazoa > Chordata > Actinopteri > Stomiiformes > Stomiidae > Borostomias > Borostomias antarcticus. Next base: position 8,259,875 of record NC_140243.1, read on the forward strand.
TACTGTACATTGATTTTAAACGGTCTCCGCTCGTTGCTTTGGTGTGAATAGTTCAGTTTTAGAATGTTGCAAAGCACAGTTTTGGGGTTACTGTTGCAGGTGGTTGCAAGTTGCAACCAGTCTCGTTGCGAATCTTGTATGTGAACTGGGCTTTACACTGCCTAATTAAGGTTCTTTTAATGAGCAGGTCTTAACGCCGTCTTTATCCAGTAATGCAGGGTCCACTGTGTCTGGGTTCTGAGCCCATCCTTCCTGTGTGGAGGGAGATTGGTGGAATTGGTCTCAGGAGGTGATAATTAGTTCATAACCTGAAGACTGCTCTGTCCCCCCTAGGAGCCAGGAGTCTAGAATATTCTCTTCTCATCGCTTCCTCTCTTCTCATTTCTTCCTGAAGGTTCCAGGACCTGCAGGACTGTACTGTGTGTAGCTCTGCTGTCATTTCATGATTTTCTTTCTTTCTTTCTTTCTTGCTAATTGTCCACTTGATTCAATGAATGAACATGGCCACTCCTGCATTTGTTGTGTTCTCTGAACGCAGTGCTGTGAATCAATACTGAACAAGAACAGCAAGTGTGCTAGTATTGTGTACTAGTTCTGGTAGCCACTGATAGATAGCCAGTCTGAGACGGAGGGATGTCAGCGCTGGAAGCTGAGCTGCTGATGCTGCAGCTGTGTAGATGGTGTCCTGGAAACTAACAGGGCTGCTCTGATAGACACCTGTGTCTCACTTATGTCAGACCAATCACTGACCTGTTATTTCCTTAGCCCCCCCCCCCACCCACCCACCCCCGAATGGCAGGAGAGCTTGTCAGAGTGAGGGAACTAGAGAAAAGGAAGGAGTGACAAACGGGGTGGTTGAGGGAGAGGGAGGGAGGGAGGGGATGAAGAGGCATGCGTGGTTTGGTTTCTGGAACCTTCTAGAAGGGTAGCGGTATATAAAGCCAGCTGCAGCCGTCCGGTCTCTTTGTTTCCTTCTTGCTGACTAACAACAACAACGACAACCTATTCCTCAGAGGCAGCTGACATGGAGCTAGCGGTTGGCAAGGGGTCTCGCCAGAGCCACAATGACAGCAGGGGCGGCAGAGGGGCTCGCTACAGCCCGCTGCCACCTTCCTCCTCTTCTTCCTCTTCTTCTTCCTCCTCTTCTTCCTCCTCCTCTTCCTCCCCCTGGGGCGTGTCCGAGCGGCTGGGGGTCCGGGTACTGATGCACCGAGACCTGCTCACCTGTCGCTTCCTGGACTCAGTACACCGCTCCTGGCTGCAGCGCTGTAGGCGGGCTTCGAACCAGCAGCCCCGCTCCGCGAGTCTCACCTCTCCCCCTTGTGTCTCCCCAGCGTGGAGGGAGCGGGACCGAGAGCGGGACCAGTCCAGCCCTGCCCCGCCGGGCTATGATGGCACCGCCCCCGGCCGGCAGCGTCTCCCAGGCGTGACCTTCACCCCGCGGGGAACCAGCGCTCATCCTGCTGCCCACTCCTCCTCGTCCTCCCCCTTCTCCTCCGTCGCTGCTCTCGCCGCCTCCTCCTCCAGCGCTTGCTCCAGCGGCAGCCTCGGCCACTCGCACAGCTCGGGGTCAGTAACCTACCGATATCCGCCCGCGTCTGCCTCGCTGTCCAAAGGCGGCCTCGTACGGCCGTGTGTTTTAGCCGGGCTCTAAAGCAGATTGATTATACTGTACATAATATAAAGCAGCTTGATTATACTGTACGGACGGACGTACAGACAACCCGAAACCATAATGCCTCCGGTCAGGCTATCGCCTGGCGGAGGCATAAAAACAGAAGCAATAAGTCACCCATACACGCTCTTTGTACAACCTTGACAAAGTTGCTCTTTTCTTTGCATGAAAGAATGATAGTAAAGCATTATTGGACAGAAACCGTTGTGTTTGGTACATATTGACTGGGCTTCGAATTCCTGTGAAACGTTGTCTTTTGAGATCTGGTCATCTGTGCGGTGAAGCCGTTAGAATATGGGGATGGGACAGTGAGCCCAGGTTCTCCTACTGTACTCGGGGCTAGAAGAACAGTTGAGCTACAGTACAGCTCCGCACAATAGCGGGTTCTAGTCATGTTTGCATGTTTTGAACGTTGTTGTTCTAGCTCTGCCAGCTGATGTGGATCTATTTATGTCGAAGCGAGAGGCTGCTGTCACAAACCTGAGCTATTTACAGGTTCTCATCTCTCAACGGATGCAGTTGTATTACTGTAGCTGCTACTTTGTCATTAGGAGTTATTTATAGACGATATGCCATTGAAAACTGTGCGGCCTTTTGCGATTAGTTAATCGCGGGGGTCATAATCGCGATTTCAATTAATTCATGATTAATTTTGCAGCCCTAGTGTTGAGGTGTGCCGTCGGATCGGTCTTCATGAGTCAGCCAGCGTCTCTCTCTCTCTCTCTCTCTCGTGTCCTCGCCGTCACGCAAGCCAGTTTTGACCTGTGGTTCTCCCCCCCCTCAGATCGCTCCCCGGGGACATGGACGAGACAGACAGCCTGCGCTTCAAACGCTTCACCGAGGACACCGTCTCCCTCGCCCCCTCCACGGCGGAGGCTGTCATCGTAGAGGGTGAGAGACAGAAAGGGTCCGGAGGCTCAGAGTGGGATCGAGCTGGAAGCCCTAGCCTGTTTTCACTTTGCCCCAGGACGCCTCTCTAGAGACCGGCTTGCTTGTTAGCTAGCTGGGGAGCTCACTGGTGTGTGTTTGTGTGTGTGTGTGGGCGTGTGGGGAGCTCAGTGTGACCTCTGTCTCATTAAGAAGGTGTGTGGGAGAGAGGGAGATGAGGCGAGGCGGTCTGCCATTCTGTCTCTGTTGTGCAGTGATAGATAACAGAGGTTAGCTGGCAGACGGACTCCCTGGCTATGACACAACAACAGGAAGATTTGTTAAGATGTGATTTTGTTTTCCTCTTTTTATTGGTAATTTCCTTATTAAAACTGATGCAAGCTAAAACCGTGAGGATGTTGCCTTTGCCTGTCTTTTCCTGTTAACACTCCCTTGTTAGGCACACACACACACACACACACACACACACACACACACACAACCCGTGCCAGTGTGTGTGTATGCTATCTGAGAGTCTCTGTGACCTTCCCTCCAGATGCTTACTATGCCGGCGTGCGGGCGGAGCTGGAGGTCGACGCCCAGGACCTGGAGGCGGAGTCCTGGAGCCTGGCCGTCGACCAGGCCTTCGCCAAGAAACACTCTAAGGAGGCGGTCAAGAGGCAGGATGTAATCTACGGTCAGTTCACTGTCTGGTAGTTTTTTTTTTCATATCGACCATGCCCAATTATCGTTAAGGTCATGTTTGGGCGATTTAACTATACAGAGAGGCTTCATACCACTAGATAGAGGTCAGATTTGGGTGATAGAGTTGAAATGTCCCTAAAATAATCACTTAAAGGACAATGCTCGTTTTTGACAACCTGGACCTTATTTACGACATATTATAAGACGTTTGACTCACCGAGATCACTTTGGTGTAGTTCGGAGGCATGTAGAAGAAATTTAAAATCCAGCGCGAGCCAGTATATCCATCTAATGGCGGTGGTCGGGGCACTTAGAATGCAGTTTCTAAAAATCTATTTTCTCCCGCGAAACGGTTGTTTTCATCAATCTGTCTTGATGAATCGCTAGTTGTGCTTACATAGAGCATAGGCCTGTTGTGGTTTTCACATGCCATGATCTTTCGAAACGTCTTTCGAAACGAAATAGCTTCCTCACTTGCTCCAGCACGCATTCGCACAGCGCGCAATCGTTGCTCCAGCAGGAAGCTATTTTGTGAGGAAGCTATTTCGTGTCTAAAGACGTTTCTAAAGATCATATTACAGAGGCATGTGAACAACCCCAACAGGCCTACGCTCTATGTAAGCACAACTAGCGATTCATCAAGACAGATTGATGAAAACAACCGTTTCACGGCAGAAAATAGATTTTTAGAAACTGAATTCTAAGTGCCCCGACCACCGCCATTACATGGATATACTGGCTCGCGCTGGATTTTAAATTTCTTCTACATGCCTCCGAACTACACCAAAGTGATCTCGGTGAGTCAAACGTCTTATAATATGTCGTAAATAAGGTCCAGGTTGTCAAAAACGAGCATTGTCCTTTAAGTGAAACCTGACCGTTTGTCCGTCTGTGTGTCCGTCTGTGTGTCCGTGTGTGTGTCCGTGTGTGTGTCCGTGTGTGTGTGTGTCCAGAGCTGATGCAGACAGAGATGCACCACGTGCGGACACTGAAGATCATGCTGCGCGTGTACGTGCGGGAGCTGAAGGAGAACCTGCAGATGGACGAGCGTCGGCTGGACTGCCTGTTCCCCCGCCTGGAGAACCTTTTAGAGCTCCACACACACTTCCTGTCACGCCTCAAAGAGCGCCGGCAGGACGCCGCGCAGGCCGCCAACGACAGGAACTACGCTGTCCAGAGGCTGGCGGACATCCTCATCTCACAGGTAGAGAGAGAGCGAGACACACACACACACACACACACACACACACCCATACTGTACATGCATACTTAGTCAGACTCAACACACACACACACACACACCCATACTGTACATACATACTTAGTCAGACTCAACACACACACACACACACACACACACACACACAGACAGACATGCATACATACTGTACATACATACTTAGTCAGACAGACACAATACACAAACCACACAGCCAGAAGTGTATGAGCTTAATAAATAGTGCTTCAGCGTCGTCATGTCCTCTCGTCTGAGGGCTGCGTTCTCCTCTGTAGTTTTCGGGGGAGGTGGGGGAGAGGATGAAGGAGAGCTATGGAGACTTCTGCAGCCACCACACTGAGGCGGTCAGCCTTTATAAGGAGATGCTCCAGAACAACAAGAAGTTCCAGAACCTCGTACGGGTGAGAATAATGGCCTTGTTTACTGACACACGCACACACACATGCACGCACACACACACACAGTCGCTTTGTTGTTTTCATCCTGGAAAGAACAAATACATTTCACATCTTTTCAGGCAGCGCTGATTTGGATAAATCAAGAGTCTTGCCGTAGGAATGAATCTTGAACGTGCCTTTTATTTTATTTTTTATTTTTTTTCCCCCACGCAGAAAATCAACAATCTGTCTATCGTGAGAAGGCTGGGAGTGACGGAGTGTAGTCTGCTGGTCACCCAGCGCATCACCAAGTACCCTGTCCTGGTGGAGCGCATCCTCCACAACACTGAGGGTAAACTACTGACCATGGGGGGAGGGGTCACCCAGGGGAGAACACATCCTCCACAACACTGAGGTTAGGCAGGCAGGAACTACTGACCAAGGGGGCGGGAGTTAATCTAGCAATTCACAAAAATGCCAAGTGTCTGGAACTGCTGAGTTTATTTTCAATTTCCAAGGGGCGTTATCAACGGTCACAGACCAAAATGCCTCTGGACATTATTGGATAGACCTATAACCAATCAGAGCAACGAAATGTGGGTTAGTTGTCGTAGCATCGTATCAAATGGGTACTGTCGTTTTATCGAACCCGCCCCATATTAGATAAACGGTAGTCTCTCTCCAGTCTCAAATATCACATTGAATCGCTGCGCTCCGCATCCTACACAATGGAGTCTGTGCCACTTTGCCGCCCAAGCTGGTGTTCTGATATTCTGCTCTATCGACAGGTCAAAATTGAAATAATGACGAGTCGCAACAGCAAAGAGACATTAGCCCAGTTTAGATGGGCATGGCATATCTATGGGTGGGAACGCCTGATCGTGAAAGTCGTTACTGATTGGTGTTGCCAAGATTCCGGCGCTACCAGTGAATTACCAGGACCCATAGAGAGATCTGCAGCATGCAGTAACGTAGTTAGTGTAGCTTACGTAGTGTATCACAGTAGTTAGTGTAGCTTACGTAGTGTATCAGCGAAAGAACTCTCATGGGTCTGGCGTTGGGACTAGATAAATGGTTGTGATTGGCCCGGCAAATATCTGCCAGATGTAACTCAGTCGGAGTGTGACCAGACTGATCCGCGGAGAGAAACGGAATGTGAGCTCACGTGATCAGGATGGCAAAGCCCAGGCTAGCGGGGAGTCGCACAGGAAAGAACACATGAGGGGGAGTGGACCTAACTGGGCTACGTGTGTGTGTGTGTTTGTTTGTTTCTTTTTATCTGTGCGTGTGTCTATCTGTGTGTGTGTGTGTGTGTGTGTGTGTGTGTGTCCAGCGGGCACGGAGGAGCACGAAGACCTGACGCGTGCGCTGGCTCTGATCAAGGACACCATCGGCCGCGTGGACGCGCTGGTCAACCTCCACGAGAAGGCCCAGCGCCTCCGCGACATCGGTAACAGGATGGAGCCCAAGTCACTGGGCAAGATCAAAGATGGTCGCGTGTTCCGCCGGGAGGACCTGCTCGCCCAGGGAAGACGCAGACTGCTGCACGAGGGCACCGTCAACTGGAAGGCTGCCTCCGGCAGACTGAAAGGTAGGTGTGGCGTGCGTGCGTGTGTGTGTGTGTGTGTAGCTGTGGGTGTGACTGCGTGTCGTGATAGTATCCTACCATCATAAAACACATTCTTCCCTCGTCGTTGTTCTCTGCCGTGTCAGACATCCTGGCCGTCCTTCTGGCTGACGTCCTGCTGCTGCTCCAGGAGAAGGACCAGAGATACGTCTTCTCCACCGTGGTGAGTCGTGGATCAGGCTATATCATCGTGTGTCAGATTGTAGGCCTAAGGGTCCACTTTTTCATCGTCTGACTAGGGTTGCAAAATTCCGGGAATATTCACAAACTTTCAATTGGAATTAATGGGAATTTATGGGAATTAACAGGAATAAACTGGAAAACAGAATTTATTCCCGTTAATTCCCAAACTTGTGAATATTCCCAATATTCCACATTTTGCAACCCTGCTTCTGACCTTCCACATCTGCAGTGGCGCGACGAATCAAATGTCCTTCTAAAACTTCTTCAAACCGGCTGTTGTACGTATGAACCTGGTTTTCAATAAACTGCAGTGTTTCCCCTAGGATTTTTTTCAGAAGCTACTAGTGTTGACGCGGGGCGGGCATGTCATGGATACATGGTGTCGACAGTGTCGTCATAGATGCACGCAGTAGAGCGTTAATTAGCATAGATATCCATGTTTCCATGTTTGTTAGTAGGCCTGTCTGTGTTTCTCTACACTAAACTGAACTGAAACAAGTGCATAGGTAAATAAATATGAACAATACTTATTTAAAATGCATAAAAACATTAGTCCTATTTGAAACATTTCCTGCAGAAAGTGAGTGTGAATGCTGAACAGAGAAATCGCACTAAGCATTGCTGAAAATGCATAGCCTAAATGGGGAAAATGTAAACTAACCTGAATGCAACGCCATTTACAGTAGTCCACAGCACACAGCCTAGCTAGTGTTAGCTAGTGTTAGCTTTAGTGTTAGCCTACATAGTTACTAACATCAGAAGACATACACTAAACTGGTTACATTACTTATGTAGGTAGCTACAGCAACAGATAATATTTTCATTTCATCACTCCCAGTCAGAAAATGTCCGCTAGCCGCTATGCAAATTTTCGCTATGTTAAACTCCATTGACTTGTGCTAAAAATGTTTGGGATCTAAAAGTCCGCTATTTTTTACTTTTGGGGTTTTTCAGGAGGGGCGGGAGGCCACGTTGGGTGGGCGCACTGCCCCTCCAAGGCAATGGTGGGGGAAACACTGAACTGACTGTCGTTCCTCTTCGTCCGTCAGGACAACAAGCCGTCGGTGATTTCCCTGCAGAAGCTGATTGTCAGGGAGGTGGCCCACGAGGAGAAGGCCATGTTCCTCATCTGCGCCTCCTCCAACGAGCCAGAGATGTACGAGATCCACACCTCCTCCAAGGAGGAGCGCAACACCTGGATGACACACATCCGCCAGGCCGTGGAGAGGTACACACTCCTACGTGTGTGTGAGTGTGTGAGTGTGTGTGTGAGTGTGAGTATGTGTGTGTGTGTGTGTGACAGCATTTGGGCTTGTCATACCCTCCCCAGGAAGGACAGCAGAACCAAGCCGGCCATTGTAGATCGGTTTGTGAGCGGAAAACACAAAACGGAGCTACTAAGGCAGGCAAGGAAGTTGAAGGGAACTGGGGTCTACCTAAACTAACACCTTACAAAAAAGGAAAAATAATAGTATCATACAATTTTACATTGTCATTATAAAAACACATATAATATATATATAGCATAAAACAAACAAACAATCTTCAAACCATGTAAAACTACACATTTCCATTTACAGAGCATCGCCATCTAGTGTCTCAAGTATGCAAGTATTGTTGAGTGAGAGCCAGTATGGATTTCGGTCAAATAGATCTACTGATTCAGCTTTAATGAATATAATGGAAGATAGAGCAACAGCAACAGACAGTAAGAAATACACCATAGGGGTGTTTATTGTTTTTGTTTTTTTTAAAGCATTTGACACAATAGATCATTCTATTTTATTGTCAAAATTGCATACATTTGTTGTGAAAGGAATAGTCCTAGGCTGGTTAAGCAGCTATTTAGATAATAGACAACAGTATGTGCAGTTTGCTGGCAACACATCTGAACATTTGCGGATTGAATGTGTAATTCCACAAGAATCGGTCGTGGGACCCAAACTTTTTATTTTATATATAAATGACATATGATGTATCAAAGTTATTGTAATTTGTGTTATTTGCAACGACGCCAATTTTTATAGTTCTGGACATGACTTAAAAGCTCTAGCAAATATTATTGAACAGGAAATCGTCAAACAAATAAATTATCATTAAACTTAAAAAAAAAAAAAAAAAAAAAGTTCATGATTTTTGATAAGGGAAAAAAGGAGGAAAATGTTTTGCTGTCAATAGATGGAACCTATATTGAAAGAGTTTCTGAACTTCGATTTTTGGGAGTAATACTGGATGATGGTCTGTCATGTAAATCTCATATATCACATGTAAGAAAAAAGATGTCTAAGTTAAAGATGTTCTAAATTAGTTAAAATATGTTCGATTACAAGGCAATGCGAACATTGTATTGTGCACTTGCATTACTGTATATTGGTTATTGTGTGGAAGTGTGGGGTAATGCATATAAGAGTAACATAAATCTATTGTATATTTTACAGAAAATAGCTGTCAGAATTATTCATAAAGCAGATTATAGGGAACACACTAATATATTATTTATGAATTCTGGACTATTGTAACTGCAAGAGCTAACACTATCGGTTATGTACAAGGCAAAAAGTAAAACACTACCAGCTAATCTACAAAAAATGTCTCACTCATCAACCATGATTCTCTCTCTCACTCTCTCTCTCCTCAACCATGATTTATCTCTCTCTATCACACTCTTTCTCCTCAACCATGATTTATCTCTCACTTTCTCCTCAACCATGATTTATCTCTCTCTATCACACTCTTTCTCCTCAACCATGATTTATCTCTCACTCTCTCTCATCAACCATGATTCTCTCTCACTCTCTCTCATCAACCATGATTTATTTCTCTCTCTCTCTCTCTCTCTCTCTCTCTCTCTCTCTCTCTCTCTCTCTCTCTCTCTCTCTCCTCAACCATGATTCTCTCTCTCACTCTCTCATCAACCATGATTTTTTTTTTTTTCTCTCTCTCTCTCTCTCTCTCTCTCTCTCTCTCTCTCTCCACAACCATGATTCTCTCTCTCTCCCCTCCCAGCTGCCCGCACACAGAGGAGAGGCTCTTCAGTGAAGAAGAGGAGGCTCGGGTTGCCAGGTTCCGAGAGTTCCAAGGTAACTCTCTCCAGCAGTGCGGACATGGTTGATATGACACATGGCCACTAGGGGGAGCTGTTGCACCAGTTTGTGTTAATTTTTCCATTCAGTAATAGAGTTTATTCTCCCATCTCTCTCTCCCCCTCTGTTCCACCCGACATTACCCCCCACTCTTAGAGCGGCTGAGCCAGAAGGACAGCCAGATCGTCCAGGGGCTGAGGGAGAAGCTGCAGCTGTTCGCCGACATGACCGAGTCAGTGACCGGCCTGAAGGACGCTGCGTCTCGCTCTCGGCTGCTGCTCCGCGGAGACGCCTCTGACCTCCAGCAGGGGGAGCAGCTGCTCAAGGGAGCCATCACCGAAGGTAGCACAGCAGGATGCATACCATAGGGAGAGACACGCACGCACACACCTACCATCAGCAGGATGCATACCATAGGGAGAGACACGCACACACCTACCATTAACACAGACAGGCACTCATTCACACACTCTCTCATACACCCAGCTATCCACAGTGCATTTCTAACCCATTTCTCCCTCTTCTCCCTCCCTCCCCTATCTCTCTCCAGTGGAGAACCTCCAGAACCTGCTGCTGTCAGGGGTGAGGGAACCGGCCCCTCGCCCAGAGGACGGCCCGGGGTCCGCGACTCTGCCTAGGAGAGCAGAAACCTTCGGGGGCTACGACAGCAGCCTCACTATCCTCAACAACAGTGAGTGCTCCTCCACCCGTGGCCTCACTCTTAGAAGAAAAGCCTCTATATTGCTTGCTTCATAAATGGCACCCCTAAAAGGTTCTATATAGAACCCTTTTGATGTGTTCTTTTAAAGGAACCCTAGGGGTTCTTTGAAGCCATGGTTATATGAATATTCCAAAGGTTTCATTATTAATAACAATAATAACAATAATAATAATAATAATAATAAAAATGGCAGTAATAATGATAATATCAAAGCTTAATCTTTTGAGTCTGCCATATGTCTGCTCTACAGATTCAGGAATTTATATTAAGACAACAAGTAAATTCAAATAGTCAGCATAAGTTACAATATTTGAGTAATATATTATATTATATTATTATATCCAGAAAATAGCTGTTTTAGCTATAACATGTTAAAACACCATGTAAATTACCAAAAAACTCAAAGGTTTTAAGACACCATTTTATATTTACTCAAAGAATAAAGATGTGAATGATTGATAAAATAGAATATGAAATAAAAATGTGTATTTACTCCAAGAATTTACTTTGTGACATTTTTGTAGGACAAAGTGTTCATTTGAGCGAGACAATTTTTATGTGCATTGATGTGGTTTTTGATCTAGTATTTGAACACACTAATGAACAAAGAATAGTCACACACAAAAAAAACTCACAACAACAACACAAGAATGCATTATTGCTGGATGTGTCTCAAGTATGGAGAAGGACTTTTGGTCGGCACCAAAGTGTTTCTGGAAGACTATCAGACACCTCAGGAAGGGAAAGCGGGGGACCATCCAAGCTGTATACAGCAAGGAAGGCACACTGCTGACCTCAACTGAGGAGGTTGTTGAGCGTTGGAAGGAGCACTTTGAGGAACTCCTGAACCCGACTAATCCACCCTCTACAATCGAGGCAGAGCCGGAAGATGATGGCGGGGTCATTCTCAATTTCCCTGGAGCAGGTCACTGAGGTAGTCAAACAACTCCACAGTGGCAAAGCCCCAGGGACTGATTGAAATCCGCCCAGAAATGCTGAAGGCACTGGGTGTTGAGGGGTTGTCTTGGTTGACAAGCCTCTTTAACATTGCGTGGAAGTCCGGGTCAGTGCCTAAGGAGTGGCAGACTGGGGTGGTGGTCCCAATATTCAAAAAAGGGGACCAGAGGGTGTGTGCCAATTATAGAGGCATCACATTACTCAGCCTCCCAGGGAAACTGTACTCCAAGGTGCTGGAAAGGAGGGTCCGGCCGATAGTCGAACCTCAGATCGAAGAGGAACAATGCGGATTTTGTCCTGGTCGTGGAACCACCGACCAGCTCTTCACTCTGAATTAAAATCAAATTTTAATTATATATATATATATATATATATATCATTTCGGCACATGACCTTCTTCTGGTATGGTAGTAATACCCAGGTATTTATTCAGTTTTGGAAATCCCACCAACATTACAAAGTATTACTAGTGCTAGCTAGGCTGGAGCTAAGCTTTGTAATGTAGTGGGATTTCCCAAACTGAATAAATACAACACATATAAACACAACTGCCTGGCTAGCTCAATCTTGTAATTGAGATATCTGCTGATTTTTCCCCCATGGAAAGATTTAGCTACTATGAACATATATTTCACATGCATGTTTTTATAGCTAGCCCAGTAATCAATGGCAATTCTGAGGTAAGTCAAACATGTGAACGGAACGACTCAGGAATGTCTGGAATGCTAGCACGTCATGTTTGTATAGCAATGACAGACCGTTACATCACCCCGGATACGTTTTGACAACCGAACAGTATTTGGCATGACACGGCCATGGATGCGAGAGGAAAACCCGGTCATCGATCTCCGAGACTGTTTAAAATGACACATGATGCATGTCATTCGTACAGTTGTTGAATGGCAGTAGGGGGCTTTCCTAGTTTTCGACTGCTCTGAAAATACTCGGCAGAAAGCGCAAGATCTTGATTCTAGATGGGAGTCATACAGCCATTGCTACTCCAAAATAGGAAATCTATACACCATTACTAAATGCACGACATATATTGTTTCCTATCAAATCAATCAATGTAATGTTCATACATTAATTTCATCTCCCTGAGTTTGTCTGTTGCTCCATTCCTGAGCCAAAGTCCAAAAAATGAATGGAGGTGAATGGGCGGCCATGTGGCGCCATACAGTAGCCGGCGGGAGGCGGTTTGGACATTTGAACAAAAATGGTTCTTTGTCATCACAGGGTTCTCTATAGAACCTTTTTTGGGAAGATTGCTATCAAGTAAACCTGTATACCAAAGTAAACCCAAAGAACCCTTATAGAGTGTCATGCCATTCACCACAACTCTGCTCACATCGCTGGGGTTTTCTCATACAGTAGATGTGGACCAATCACATCAGTCTATAAGATGGCCAGTGCTAATGGCTATGAGCGAAGCTTACAATCCCTCAATGTCAAAGTTGTGAGTAGCGATTGCTACGTTCTGTTCTGAATGTGTGTGTCTATTGTAGACGGCAGTGTGAAGAAGAAGTGCTTGGGAGAGGGCCGGTCTAGAGACAGGTCTCAGAGAGCCAGCTCTGACCCCCAGCTGAAGGAGATCTGCACCAACCCAGCTCTGGAGCAGACGGTGGGTCATATGCATGCACGCACGCGCGCACACACACACGCGCACACACACGCGCACACACACTCGCACAGTGTAAGGCAATGTTGAGTTAATACAGATCAGACCAGACGAAGGCATTCATCAAGTCCCCATGTACTGAACAGTATCAAGTTGACTGTGGACCTGTACTGTTGGGGGATGGGTATTAGAAGGAAAGGTGTCTCTGTCACTCCAGAGGTTTACAGCCCTACTTTACCTCTCAGGGATCGAGTCACATCACTGATAATAATAATAATCATGACAATAATTAGGGCTGTGCAATAAAATCGATACAGCAATACATTGCAATATTTTTCTACACGATACTGTATAGATTTTCTGCGGTACAGTATCGATACAGTAATAAAAATATAAAAGATGTATTTTTTGCACAAGGCAAATCTACAGAAAAAGACAGGGAATAGATATAGATATAGAAAATTCAGGATATAATTCAGTCATAGATATATTATTCATGTTTTAAATGGACTTACTGTAAAATTTCCTTACATTCCCTCTACCCTCAGGATCACCTCCAGGGGGCGGGGGACGGAGTTGTATTTTCAGCTGTATTTAAAAGATTTCTGTAAACTATGTAGAGTATTGCAACGTATCATAATATGTATTGCATCGTATCGCGCGTATAGTGACCCATGTATCGTGATGCGTATCGTATTGTGAGGTCTTTGCCAATACCCAAACCTAATAACAGTGATGTTACAGTAATACAGTAATAATAGCTCAAACTGTCTGCTGTAGTTGCCACTTCCTCTCTATCTGACCCCGCTAACCTGTGACCTTTTGACCTGTGTGTTATGACCAGGAGCGAGAGTCATGCTGTCCGCCCCCGAGCTGGAACCCCATCTGGTCCAGCACCTTCCCGGAGGCTGAGGTACACATCTCCCACACAGTCTCTCTCTCTCTCTCTCCCTCTCTCTCTCTCTCTCTCCTCTGCCAGTCTCCCACAGTCTCATATTCTCTCCCCCCCTCCCTCCCTCCCTCTCTCTCTCTCTCCTCTGCCAGTCTCCCACAGTCTCTCTCTCCCTCTCTCGCTCTCTCTCTCCTCTGCCAGTCTCCCACACAGTCTCATTTTTTCTCTCTCTCTCTCTCTCTCCTCTGCCAGTCTCCCACAGTCTCTCTCTCCCTCTCCCTCTCTCTCTCTCTCTCTCGCTCTCTTTCTCCTCTGCCAGTCTCCCACAGTCTCTCTCTCCCTCTCTCTCTCTCGCTCTCTCTCTCCTCTGCCAGTCTCCCACAGTCTCATGTTCTCTCTCCCTCCCTCCCTCTCTCTCTCCTCTGCCAGTCTCCCACAGTCTCATTCTCTCTCTCTCTCTCTCCTCTGCCTGTCTCCCACACAATCTCATTTTCCCTCTCTTCCTCTCTCTCTCTCTCTCCTCTGCCAGTCTCCCACACAGTCTCATTTTCTCTCTTCCTCTCTCTCCTCTGCCAGTCTCCCACACAGTCTCATTCTCTCTCTCTCTCTCTCTCTCCTCTGCCAGTCTCCCACACAGTCTCATTTTCCCTCTCTTCCTCTCCCTCTCTCTCCTCTGCCAGTCTCCCACACAGTCTCATTCTCTCTCTCTCTCTCTCTCTCTCTCTCTCTCTCTCTCTCCTCTGCCAGTCTCCCACACAATCTCATTTTCCCTCTCTTCCTCTCCCTCTCTCTCCTCTGCCAGTCTCCCACACAGTCTCATTTTCTCTCTTTCAATCAATCAATCAATCAATCAAAGCTTTCTCAGGTGTTGATCTTGTCTCTGTCTTACTTCCCTGTTCTCTGCAGTTCTTCGACCGTGTTCTGATGTTGTCTCAGAGACTCTACAGTCTGCAGGTAAGATCTCAGCGCTTGCCTGGCAGCCATGAGAGACACACTCATACCCCCCATTAAGTAGGGCCCTATGAAATCCCTTTTATTTTTTCCCTCATTCCATTTTATTTTCCCCCAAATTAGTTTATTCCGTAAAAAAAAAAAGAGGGAAAAAAGATGAGTTCGGTGTTATACGATTTAGTCATTTTTACCATCAGAAATGGGTGATAGTAATGTACATTTCTAATGATCCAACACAATATTCCACTTTTATCAAGGCAAGTGCTTCAATAAGGAGTTCTACCGCTGTAGGCTACTGTACATGTTTTATTAACTGAAAAAAGTATGAAAAAATGCAAGTGAATCAAGAATCTAGGCAATAATGCAGAATAGGCAACCTATGGAGCTCATAAGGTAGTTCTATACAGTAGGTTGCCTATTCTGCATTATTGCAGAATATATGGTTATAGTATTCCATCTTTCACAGACATCTCCATTGAAGTAGCCTACATGATTGTCAGCCTCTGTGTTGAGCTCGGTCAGTGCTAGGATCGCCGCTGTTACTGTGTTACTCGGTGGTACTCGGCGTTGGGGCATACACCGGTCATGTACGTTAACCTACTTGCCCACCGTCATGTTGCTTTTTTAACACAAAGTTTATTTTCATGTTTTAGCACTCACGTTCATAAATAAACAACAAGAACAACCTTGTAAAATACTAAGCCTGTTATTAATACAAGACTATGGATGCTATAAACTGTCTGCTCTCACTCACTCCCTAGCTCACACAGGCAGAGTGACAGGCTCGCAAGAGCAGCGGTGTCAAATTTAACTTGTCACATAATGTGAGTCTAGAGCAGCCCTCAGCCTTAACTTGTTAAATTTCAGAAGCAGCTGTAAGTAGGCTACAAACCCTCTCATTGCCCATTGCTCATTGTCTGTTTAATGTTTATTCTATCAATTATAGCCAAATTATGGAAAATTCCGCAATATCCTGCATTTTACAGTTGATTCAATTTTTGTTACCTACTGTAATTCCGCGATTCCGTCCTTGATTTTCGCATCACGGAAATCATAGGAGCCCTAATTAAACAATAGCAACCAGAACACACAGCTGTCCTATCACTGCCTCGGTGTGACCAGTCACACTCTCTCTCTCTCTCTCTCTCTCTCTCTCTCTACCCCTCTCTTCCTCTCTCTCTCCCTCCCTTCTTCCCCCCTCTTCCAGGCCATCGTCTCCCAGCAGGACAGCCACATCGAGCTGCAGCGCGCCTCCCTCAACGAGCGTGCCGCGGTCCCCGGCCGTCACCGTGGCAACGTGCTGCTGGAGCAGGAGAAGCAGCGCACGCTGGCGCTGCAGAGGGAGGAGCTAGCTAGGTAACCTTCATCATCCTCACCATCATCATCATCATCGTTGTCCAAAAAATATTATTTATTGCACCGAGTGACTTTTCGAGCTAAACGCTCTTCATCAGACTGTCCGATTTTTTGAAATATTGGAGCCCAGAAGTGTGCAAGCATTTTTTTTCTTCCTGGTTATAGTTAGGTTTTGTATTCAGTCCTAGAAGATATGGGAAGCCAGTGTAGTGAATGAAGGACCGGTGTAATGTGTTCATACTTCCGCACTCTCATGCGAGCTTCTGGAGGCTCTTGCATGGGATCCCGATGAGAAGTGCATTGCAGTAGTCCAGCCTAGAGGAGACAAAGACGTGTTTTTCAGCATCTGACAGAGTGAGTGTGGGACAGAGTTTGGCAGCGTTCCTGAGGTGGTAGAAGGAGTTCTTGCACAGATGATTAATGTGGGCCTCAACGGTCAAGTGAAGGTCCATTCTTACACCCGGATCGGTAACTGATGTTGAGAGGGAAATGTCCTGGCCAGAGGAAGCGATGCTAGTTATGAGGGATGACTGGAACTGGTGCCAACTAAAATAGCTTTAGTTTCGGAGCTGTACAGTCGCAGGAAGTTGTGTGTCATCCACGCCTTTATCTCCCCCAGGCAGGTGGTCAGTGTAGATGATTATGACGACAATGGCAAGGCTGCAGAGGGTAGTGGTCTAGTTGTGTGTCATCAGCGTAGCAGTGGAATGAGATTCCATGCCGTCTGATGACAGGGCTGAGGGGGAGCGTAGAGTGTGAACAGGGTGGGGCCGAGGACTGACCCTTGAGGGACACCACAGATGACAGGGTGTGTCCGGGGCTTTGCACCTCCCAAGGAGAGGTGTGATTGAAACCAGTTTATGGCAGTCAGAGAGTCCGATGGTGCAGTGTAGACATTTGAGGAGGATGTCATGGTCACCAGTGTCAAATGTTGCAGTCAAATCAAGGAGGATGAGAAGAGATGGAGAGCCAGCATCGACAGGTCATTTGTGACCCTGACCAGAGCTATTTCAGTGCTGTGGGCGGAGTGGAGCCAGGCTGGAATTTCTCAAAACAGGTTATTGAATTTGAGATGGTCCTGAAGCTAAGCGGCAATTACTTTTTCCAGCACCTTGGATAGAAATGGGAGGTTGGAAATTGACCTGTAGTTGGCATACTTCTGGGTCTAGGGTGGGTTTTTTGAGGGTCTGATGACAGCAGTTTTTAGAGCAGATGGAACATGGCCAGCCTGGTGATCAGGGGACTTATGGCACAGATGGAAGATTTCGTCTTGCTGCTGATGTCCTCAGAGACGAGAGTGGATGGTGTCAACTTTTCTGAAAAAAAAACCTTAAAATGATTGCACTGCTCTTCTGTGGTTTCTATGTGTGAGAGCGTTTGCGATTTGAGGAGATTTTATAGAAGTTTATAGTGGAGTTTTTTTTTTAGAGAGGTTTATAGTGGAGAGAAGCTTCTTGGAGTTGGCAGGATTGTTGTTGATGATGCTGGAATATAACTGTGACAATCTCTGAGGGACTTTGAGTAGGCCTTTTGGTGTTCTCGATAGGCTAGTCTGTGCGAGTGAGCCCTGGAACTCTTGAGACGCTGCTCAAGGACACACCCAGCTGCCTTCATTTCGGCAGGTGAACCAGGGGGCTGAACATGAGAAGGTGACAGTTAGAGTTTTGGGCGTGAAGATCCAGAAGACTGCTCAGGGTTTTATGTAAAATTCCACTGATTCACTGGCTCATGAAAAGTTTGCAGAGGAGAGATGTTGGAGGTCCACAGTTGTGGAGTCTAGTTGATGTTTTTAAGGTTTCTAAAGCAGATTTGGCGCTAGCAACTTCTCAATCTCTCAAATTGATTCTACCCTCTTCTAGCAACGAAACCTGGAAGAATGTATTCAGTCTCTAGTTGAGCGCAGAGTTTAGAGACTGACTCGTAAGTCTACATCTCAATGGTCTTCCTCTGATGCTCCCTCTCCCTCTCTCTCTCTCTCTCTCTCTCGGTTTCTCCCTCCCCCTGCTCGCTCTCTCTCCTTTTCTCTCTCTCTCTCCCTTTCTCTCTCTCTCCCTTTCTCTCTCTCTGTCCCTCTTTCTCTCTCTCTCTCTCCTCAGCTTCCACAAGCTCCAGTCTCAGCAGCGTCAGGAGCACGCCCGCTGGGAGCGCGAGCGAGAGCGCCACAGTCTGCAGGCGGAGACCGCCGAGGCTCAACTCCGGCAGAGGGAGGAGCAGTGTCGCCGGCTGGAGGTGAGGAGGAGGAGGAGTCTCTATCAGCAATCTGACTGGCGCCGTTAAACCCTTAGTGTACTAACCGCCAATAAGCTGGTGTGAAACAGATCCAGATCCCATGAAAAACATTTTCATTTGCCCGCTCCCAGATATTTCTCCTGTGGAATTAGTTTGGTTTTTATCTAACCTCAATTTAATGAGGCTGGTCATTTAATAGAATTCCAGAGGTTTTGGCATTACTTGTAGTAGCTAAACCTGTGTAGTGTGCATTATGTGTACAGTAGTGTGCCGTATGCTCAGAGGGTAGCGTTATTGATGTGTGTGTGTGTGTGTGTGTGTGTGTGTGCGCGTGCGCGCGTGTACATGCGCGTGTGTGCAGGAGCGTCTGTCCGAGGAGAGAGAGGAACTGGAGAGACAGAGAGAGACCTACCAGCAGGACCTGGAGAGACTCAGGGAGTCCACGCGGTCCGTGGAGAGAGAGAAGGAGAAGCTGGAGCACCAGAGGAAGATCAAGAGGAAGACCATTGAGGTGGGTGATGATGATGATAATGATGATGACCTGCCTGCATCCCTCCCTCCCACCCTCTCTGACGTCATCAGATCTCTAAATGTCAGCAGACCTGAAGTTAGGACGCCTGAACAACAAGGCACGTTTGCCTACCTCTTTCCTCCTCCCTTCTTTCTTCTTCCCCTTCCTCCTCCTTCCATCTCTCTCTCCTTCTCTCTCTCCTTTTCTCCGTCCCTGGGCGTGTATCAACCCTACCAGCCTCCTGTTCCCGAGGAACAAGCTCCTGTATCAGCCCTGCTGGTACTCATATTGTGTTTACTGATAACCTGGAACCGGACATGGAAACACACACCCTGACATCCGAACACAGACCTAACCAGTCACCCAGCAAGTCTCTACCATGCGCATACTGTCTCTCTCTTTCTCCGAGTTTGTCTGTCTCTCTCTGTGTCTCTCGCTCTCTGTCTGCCCTCTCTCCCTGCCTACAGTACAATGCATGGTATTGTTGTGAGTTTGAGGGGAAGAGGCGTTTTTAAGGAAGCCACCTACTGTAATTTCAGCCAGCGTGTTAATAGATGTGTCCAGGAGACTGGTGACATGGAGGATCAGGTTAGCTCCGCTCTCTGTTCTCCTACATGTCAAGGAGGAGAGACATTTCAAACGGGGTTTTTATTGGTCATTTGATACGAGGAGTATACAGCTTTGTTGCCAAGGTGTACTGCTGTTTGCCCACTGGTAGAAAACACTGGTAGAATGGGAGTGCACACACACACACACACACACACACACACACACACACACAAGGACAAGTTCCTTTCCAGCTATAGCTATTAACCATTGCAAATAGTAGCCCACCTGAGTAAACTTAAGCCTATCATCTTCCCCCCCTGTGAGATTGACAAGTGGAATCAGATAAATTGAGGTTTGATTGAGCTTAAGGTTTGATGTATATTGATAACCTTGAGCACCTGCTGATCTTTGGCCTTCTGATTGGTCAGCCCGAGGCTGATGGACTTAAGCTTAATTTATACTCAGTCGACAAGTGTCGTACTACAAATGTCTGTCGACAGACCTTTAGCATTTATACTTCAGCGAAGTGTCTGATCACCTCCATGGTAACTTGGAGACGTGTGGCTGATTGATCCATGGCAACGAACGTGCCTTCTATTTAGCTATCCAATCACAGCTGTGACAAAAGTGACGGCGTCTGCGACATCAGAAAGTTTGGTAGGTGTAAGACACCCCTGTCCGACACAAAAAAGTATCGACAGTGACATTTCTGCCTGTCGACACTTTCAAAAACATCATACAACGGAAGTATAAATTGGCCCCCCGATTGAGTCCGTCTCCCTCTGAGCTGACTGCCATGTGGCCGTGATATCATCAGCGTCACTCGCGGCGCTCTCTGCCGGTCCTAATTGGCTGAATGACGCCTGTCTGCTATCTGATTGGATGAGCGTGGTCCTTTGTGACACCGGCAGGGCATGTCTATCTCATCTTTATCAGATTACTTCGATTTGAGACGCCCTTCAACCACTTCAGGAGAGTCTGCATGCCTCTGTCTGTTTGTGTCTGCCTGTTTATGGTAGTGACAACCTCATGAATCACTCCCAGATCCCAGGCTTAGGGCTGGGGTTGAGCGAGCAGGCAGCTGACAGAAATGACCTGCTACAGCACAGCACGCATCATCTCGTTAATGTGACAAGCAGGCCTTTCAATCCGACTGGGACTGTCTGGGAGGTTCTGTTGCAGTCCTTCCAGGAAGGCAGGGCCGCCCCTGGCTGACGGGCTGACTGGACTCTGCTGAGTAATGCTGCTATGATAAGCCTGATAGGCATCTAAATAAGGTTAGAGCTGGGGTAGGAGATAGCAGAGCTAGTCTGAGACCAGGGCATGTACTGTAGACAGGAGGACGCACCAGACACACCATGTATTCACGTTCTGTCCCAAGCTGTAACAATGGAATAACCCTGTGAAAAAAAAAAGTTTCCTGGAACCCATAGGCTCCATGTTGTTATCTCAAGGACACTAGGGGCAACTCAGGCTCTTTGGATGACACCTCTCCACACCTGGTCCAGCATGCCAGAGCACAGTTCTTCAGCACTGATGTAGCCAGTGTCCTTCTTCAGCATGTCCACGATGTATGTTATCTGCAGTTCATCAGCACTGTAGCCAGGGTTCTTCGGCCTGTCCATGTATGTTATCTTTCCAGCACCACGTGTGGCTTTACCATGATTGGGTTCCCAGAGGACAAGGTTTGAAGAGATGAGGTCAGGATGGCGTATGCTACTGTATGGCCGGCTAGCCTCGGTCTCCGCTGTCGTATCTTTGTGGTCACCACCAGCGGTAGACCAGCGTAGAGGTCAGCATTGCTCCTGTGTTCCATCCACCAGACGTCCTGGGCTATACGGAGCATCCTGGTGTCACACCTGTCCAGCGATGCCCTGGCCTGGTAAACCACTCATCGCAGTTTTATTTTTTCACGATAGTCTGGACTTCCAGCCGCCCAGAACGATTTTAGTGGGCGGGAATACTTGCCTTGACAGACTTACTCCTTCAGCCAATCAGCGACGTAACAAAACATAGACGTAACAAACTGTTGCCAATTCCAATCGGACAAATGGCGAAAACATCTTTTCCGCTGAGAAACTCCTCTAGTGTACACTCTTTCTTCTTTAATTGTTGTTATTGAGTATATTTCTGCAATAACTACACTTACGTGTAGTGTTCTTCTAACGTTAACGCTACCGTTCCGTTGTTTCATTCTACTAGCGGACTCCTGTTGTATTGCTCGTCATCATCTATGGGAGCCAATCAGGGACTGGGGGCGGAACAGCAGTTAAAATGCAGTCTCCTGATTGGTGACGCATTTTCTGGGAAAACTCAAATCGTTCTGGGCGGCTGGAAGTCCAGACTTTTTTTCCGCGATGCCCCATACAGCAGGACGGATTCAACAGTGGAGATGAAGAGGTTGCGCTTGATCTTCCAGCTGAGCTCAGACTTCCTTCTTAAGGTCCTTTAGGGAGGATGAGATCCAGGCACCGAGGTACTTGAAAGATTTCCTCCTCTATGAGGGCCCCTCCCCTTCTGGTGTTCACAACTGTGTCTTCTGTGTTCTAGGCCAAGACCTTCATTTTAAATACGTAGGACCGAACATACTTTTTGTGTAGTGGTGTTGGGGGTTTGCAGGGAATTTTTTGGCTCTGGTTGGAGCTTGTTTTGGGGCGGTTGGTTGTGCTCGGAGGCTAACGACATCAGTGATTATGACCTCAGTCTGTCAGTCAGTAGCTGCACCGTGCTGTTCTGGGCTTCACGCCACCCTGGCATCACTGCGCTTTTAATCAGGAGCCCTGCTACGACTCTCCCAAACCTCAGCTATAATTTGCCCCCGTGATCAACCGGAGAACTGTCAGGGTTTGATATGTCGATGGATATTAAGATGCCGAGATATTGCACGTCTCTACAGGCACTTGTCTGACTTCAAAGAGGCTCTTGGTGTTATCTCACCCAGACAACACTGCAACAGCATCTGTGGGCGAGGTGGATGTATTTATTACCCCCGGGGCCTAGGGAATGGGTGTAGGGTTGTTGCGAAAGTGTTACCTTCCTGAAGGAATGCATTCACACACACACACACACGCACACACACACACCACGGCCAGAACTGCATGTGCTTTTGTTGGAAGTGTAGACAGGAATAGGCCTTGGGTCTGACATGCAGGGCTGCAGACTGGCAAGGTCAGAATGAGAAGAGAAAATAAACAAGACAGAAGGGATCTGGAAAACCAGGCTGTGTTGGTACACTTCTCCTTTCTCCTCACAGGAGGAGCTCTCTTGCTGTACATGGTAGTGGTCGTTTTCCTCCCCTGGTCTCTCTCACCCCCGGGCCTGACAGGGTGGCTGTGGTCCGGGAGAACTGCGCTTAGTCACGACGAGTCACTTCCTCTTCTCCATCCAATCGTAGTGCAGCCCCTCCCACCAGGGTTGGTAGTTCCAGGACTGCTGACGTCAGGGGTGGGAAGAGGACAGGCTAGTCCAGTCAATCTCTCAGCAGCATCTCATTAGCAGCCATTTTACTCAGTCTGTAGTGTGCATACAGTATGATTCACACGTGAACTGTTCCATGATTGTTGTAACTATGTGCACATGTATATTATATGCTTGGGCAGGGCCCCACTGCCACAGACAGAGCTAGCGTTGAGCTATGTGGGCTCTAACTGAACTATGTTTCAGAACTTGAACAACATGAGCAGACCGTTGGGTGTTGGCGGGGGGAGAGGCGGACCCAGGAGGTTGAGATAGAGGCAGGAGGTAGAAGTTGAGGTAGGGGTTGAGGCAGGAGATTGAGGCAGAGGTTGAGGCAGGATATTGAGGCAGAGGTTGAGGTTGAGGTAGGGGTTGAGGCAGGAGGTAGAGGTTGAAGTAGGGCGTTGAGGCAGAGGTTGAGGTAGTGGTTGAGGCAGGAGGTAGAGGTATAGGCAGAAGGTTGAAGTAGGGGTTGAGGCAGGAGATTGGGGCAGAGGTTGAGGTAGGGGTTGAGGCAGGAGATTGACGCAGAGGTTGAGACAGGAGTTTGAGTCAGGAGGTAGAAGTTGAGGCAGGAGCCAGAGGTTGAGGCAGAGATGGAGTTAGACCCCCCTCCCCTCCTCCCCGAAGTGTTGTGTTCCAAAATATTTGCTGTCAAGTAACCAAGGAGAGTCCAAGGATGAGAGCAACCACAGCGTATAATTAACCAGAAGCCCCCTGTCATTAACACAGCATCTGGACGCCAGCCAGCTCTAATTGTTTATGTGCCGTCAGTCAGGTCTTTATGCTCCCGGCTCCTGGCCTACCAGGCCTGCCTGGGAAGAGGCTGGGAGACCAGGGCACCTCGGGGTGGGAACAATGGCACATCTGTCTGCTGCCGGGATAGGGAGCGTTGAGAGAGAAATGAGGGGATAATGTCTGAGAGACGAACATGTATCAAGTGATGACCTCATGTAGCCCCGGTTTCATCCATTTTTTCTTTCTCTATCTCGCACGCACGCACACACACACACACACACACACGTGTGTGTGCAGTACAGAGCCCCTCTCTGCCCCAGGCTGCCCCTCGTCATGCCCTGTCACAACAGCTGGGGAAGCCCCAGCCTCCACACACACACACACACAAACACAGCTGGATCCATCCGACCCCGTGCCCTGTGGGTACACACTCCTCCAAGTGTTCCCCATCAGCAGGAGGAAGTAGCCGTCATCAATCAGAGCTGCTCTACGGCAGGCCAGAGTAGGGTGAGATGAGAGTAGAGTCAAAGTATAGAGTAAAGTAGGATTCCATCGACCACTGTAGGCGCTTTCCCACCAGAAATCCCCCTGTACTTTTCCAGCGGGGGGAAATCCCCTAGAACTCTATTCGCTAGAGAACTCCCCATGTAGATGGCGTTCAGACAGCGGGGTAGAAGCTCTCTCCCCCTGCGTGGTGCAGAGACAAGGGACCCGCCTGCTTTATAGCTGCTATATCAAGGCAGTTGCGAGAGAGAGAAAAAATAAATTTGGAAAATCAACGTGATCGCTAACCATGGAAGCTTTTTTGCGCAGTGAATTTAACCATGGCAGCGTTGAAATAAAACTTTGCCTGTAGGCTCACCACTCAGCCAATCAGAAATGTCGCCTCACCTACAAAGTACTTTTCCCCCACGGCAAGAGCACTACCTCACGAGCGGGGTCATTTTGGGGGGGTCGAAAGTCCCCCGCAAACCGGCCCATAGACCCTGACCCCTTGGGTGAGTTACCGAGTTACCTCCAAAGGTCCGTAGTCCGGGGGAAAAAGTATGGCAGGCGACGGTGTGCCCCCCTCCTACAGAGACAACGTTTGTAGCGGGGGTCTTCCTCCTAGGGTCTCCAGTAATCTCACGACAGAAGCCTTGCTGGTGGAGCTTAGCAAGACGCACTGTGTGTGTGTGTGTGTGTGTGTGTCTGCACCTACGCTCGTGTTTTGGTTGCTTGTGTGTGTGTGATTGTGTTTTGTGTGTGCGCACGTTTTTTGTTTGTGTGTGATTGTGTGTTGTGTGTGTTGTCCCTAAGCCTCTAAGAACAGATCAAAAGATGCATGCTCAGCAGAGAGCAGCATGTGTTTCTGATTCTCCCTTCATCCCATAAATACACTTCACTCCAACAGATTGTGTTTCCTTAATAGCACAGCGGCTCCAAGTCTGTATGATTGAATATACACAAAGTGTGTGTCTGTGTGTGTGTTCGTGTGTGCATGTGTGCGTGCGTGTGTGCGTGTGTTTCCCCTCTTTGCTGAGCTAAGGCTGTCTGTGCCCTTTGGAAGCTGTGTTCAAAGAGAGCGTCTGGCCTGCTTTCAGCTAGTTTACAGATTGTGTGTGCGTGCGTTCGTTCGTGCATTCGTGCGTGTGTGTGTGTGTGTGTGTGTGTTAACATCCCTAACTCAGCTAATAAATACATACTATACCGAGTTCCACTAGCTAGCCTAAATTTTTGGGCTACATATGACTGGAGCATAAGGACAGATGTCTAAGTCCTCACTAATCATGAGCTGGTCAGCCTCATGCCGAAGGGTTCAGATCAGATCTGACCGGGCTGCTCTCCGAACTTGTCTGTCTCATGACCTCCGTCTCATGACCTCTGTCTCATGATCTCTCTCTCTCGCCCTCCCTCCCTCCCTCCACCTTCTAGGTGGCGCCGCTCTCCGGCAGTCTGAACGGCGACCTCCTCCTCATGGGCCTGGGCGGCGGACCCGCCCCCGACCTCGGCCCGCCCCCTCCCACACAGAAGGCGCCGCTGCGGCCCAGCATGTCCGTGGCGCCGGCCGACTACACGGAGCGCCCAGAGCCGGTCCCGCGTCGGGAGGGCGGCGGCGGTGGTGTGGCGGCGGCGGCGGGCGGCGTCTCCGCCGGCGCCGCCCCGAAGACGGAGGTGCCGCTCCACCTGTTCAGCACCACCAACCAGCATCACAAGCAGGCGGGCGTGCAGCAGCAGATCCCCACCAAGCTGGCCGCCCTCAGCAGGGGCAAGGAGAAGGGCGGCCGGGGCAAGGCCTCGCACCGCACCGACAGCGCCGGTAAGAACACCCTCGGGGGCGGTCCCGGTGTCCGTGCCGCAGCGGGCTGAACCGTTCGGTTTATGTGACGGCTCGACCGCCGGGCCGGTTTAAGGGGTGTCAGAGACTCCTCATGATCACATTAGTGGGCAGTCAGATCTAATAAAGCCTTGTAATGCATGTAACACGCTGTGATCTGTCACAAATCTCTCCTCTATCTCTCTGTCTGTCTGTCTGGCTCTTTCTCTCTCTCTCTCTCTCTCTCCCCCTCCCTCCCTCTCCTTCTCTCTCTATCTGCCTCTCTGTCTCTCTCTCCTTCTGTTCCTTTTCTTCATCTCGGTCTCTCTCTCTCTCTCTCTCCCCTCCCTCTCCCCCCTCTCTCTCCATCTCCCCTCCCTCTCTCCCCTCTCTCTCCATCTCAATCAATGTCTCCCTTCTCTCTCTCTCTCCCCCCTATCTCTCCATTTCTCTCTCTTGCCATCCCCCCCCCTCCTCTCCACCTCTCTCTCTCTGTCTCCCTTCTCTCTCTCCACCCCCTGCATGTGTCTCAGCCTCTGTGGATATGAAGCAGATGCTGCCCATGAAGCTGTCGTCCAGAGAGGACAGCAGTCTGAGAGCCAGGCGCTCCGTCAGCCCCAGCCAGCAGCACCCCCCCTCTGTCTCCCTGCCCCCCTCCCACGTCCTCCACGCGGGTAAGACACCACACACACACTCGCTCTCACACACGCGCACACAGACGCACCTTTGCGCGCGCACACACGCCGTGCGCACATACACACACACACACACACCCCACATTAGCACGCACACTCACTCTCACACGCATGCACACACACACACACACTACAGATGCACGTGCGCACACACACACACAGACTCTCCACCTGGGCAAACCCAACCCTACCCACCCAAACACATTCCCCTGTAAAGCCAACCACTACCAACCCTCAGCCTCTCCCTGTGTAAACAGCTCTTAATCTGCCACCTACTTCCCTGTAATTATTGTCATACTGCTGACTGTTATTTTGTCAGCGGCTTCATGCCAGGACAGTGCTGTTGTTGGTGTTGTTTTAATCTCGTTTTATGGATTTGTGTACATATGCTTCAGTTCATCTCTCAACGGCTCATGTGCTTACTGAATGCTTTCTTTGTCTGCTCAGCTGCCTGTTGAGTTATGTTGTTGCCAGCGTTAATAAGGGCAGTTAAGTTGATCTTATCTACTGTCATCAGCTGACTGGCTGACTGATTAAACCGTGTCTGCGCAGATCTCGCCAGCCCTCCAGACGGTGGCCCGGACCTCCAGACGCCCGCCACCCCCACCAATGCCACCACCCCCCACCCTGCCAGTGCCCAGAAGCCCCCCATGCAGGCCCCTGCCCCTCTCCACCCCCCAGCCCAGCCCCCCATGCACAGTTCAGGCCTGAGCCACAGCCACAGTCTGCCCCCTCCCTACACGGTCACAGAGGAGCTGGCCAAGGAGGACGTCATCTTCTTCTGAAGACCCAAGGTCCGTCCGGTCCCCAACCGGCCTCTGTAGCCCCCTGTCGCCTGCACCCCCACTGCGAACCAGGGGTTGTGGTCTGGGGTCCAGGACTGTGGACCTGGGGTTGTGGTCTGGGGTCCAGGACTGTGGACCTGGGGTTGTGGTCTGGGGTCCAGGACTGTGGTTAGAAACCTGCTCTCTCGCTCACCTCCGCTGACGCGCTGCATTGTGGGCCACGACAGGGACAGGAAGACCTGTGAACCTGCAAATGGAGCTCACGGCAAAGAAACATTTCCTGTGAAAATGTTCTTTTATCTTTTGTTTTTGTTCTTTTGAGAGACTTGTTCTTTCATAGAGGATATTTTACTCCCTGGTATTTATCCTAATGAAGGCCAAGAAGCTTTTCTTTTTATTTTATTTAAAGAAATGTTGATAAAGAAGGAAACAGGAACACTGTTGAGTTTGTCGTTAGGGAGGAGGCCATGGAGGGGAATGTTCTTCACAATCCAAAGACATTAATTCTGAAGGACCAAATGAAGCACAGGATGATTTGACGACTGTCATCTGAAGAAGGAATAATGGTAGTCAGGAAGAGTCACTGTAGGAGACGGGCCTTCATCGACAGGAAGTGAGTTAACAATGACAGGAAGTAATGTCATGTACAGTACAAATGTCAAGGACATTTTCTCACCTGGTTGAGTCTGTGAGGTGTGTTTTGCACAGTGGAAATACTCGCTTGTACATAGACAGACTGATTTTTACTGTATGGATTGAAGGTACAGTTAATATGAAGGGTAATTTTATTATGTTTTATTTTCTTAATCTTGTAAATGTTATTGCAGAAGACTAAACACTGGATTGCAGTTGTTTGCCGCTGTTCCGGTATCAAGTGATGACTTGGTCTTATGGTTGCTGATGGAGACAGAAATCATAAGTCTCAAGACTGTTTTATTCCTACAAACACAACATTTCACACCATTTTGTCTCGATTGTCTGACTGTTTAAATGCTTCAGTGTTTGGAGAGATTAGGCTCCATTTTAGATGAATGTGAATTACAACCAAGTATGAGTAATAAACACAACCAATCATTGTTGTGTTGGAGGATATTTTGAATGGAGATCATTCTAGGTCGCGGTACCCCTAGCAAGGGGGACCAGGGAAGACCTCCGCCTGAAACCCTGGAAACGGGACTGCACATGTGGATAGAGAACGACTGATAAACTGCTCATTTATTCATTCAGAACAACAAAAAACACATGCAATTGGAATATTCTGTGCTAGAAGAACTTGAGCAGCCAGGACTGTCCCTCAGTGCTACAGAGTAGTTCCAACCATCATGATTATGAGACCAGTCACCCCATCCAAACCGTTGAATAAACCCAAGTACTCTACGCCAGTGTACTGCAGATGTATGCAACTACTGCTTGGTCCTGGTTTCACAGACTCACAGACATTTCAGGCTTTGTGTGTCTGCAACTGACATTTCAAAGGCAGGTCTGGGATCGTAGCTCATTGGATCACAAGGGTTCCGCTCGTCCAGACAGACCGGCACGTTAGTGATGAGCTGGGCCCATGAGAAGAGGAGGTTGGAGGTTTTTTTTTTACCGGGCGCTTTTATGTAGTGAAGTGATATGGATATATACGTGTGTGTCTGTATAAATCACGGCCCGTGTGTGTCCCTGAGTACTGGTGTCAACTTGTAAAGATGCAGGACCACCATGTCTGTCCAGATTGTGTTTCCTGTCCATGTAAGATTGGAAAATCTTATTTGGTACATGAGCTTCGATCACTAGTTTTAAGTGTGAGCTTTCAAACAAGCATAGTTCTGGTTGACCTGATATTTCTATGTATATATTGTACATATGTGATCTCTGAGGTACGCGCCAACAGTTGGACACACACGATACTGGGCCGTGATTCTCCAGTCTATATATGAACACGATATGACAGTCAGCCAATACAGTGTGTGCCTAGTCTAGACTCTTATTGACTCCACACACACATATGAGATGTTGTGATTTCCAACTGAAGGTACAACTATTTAATTTCTTAACCTGTGTTGTTTTTGTGTTTTCAAAATAATGACAAGGTGCACTTTTGCTTAGGGACCGGTACTCCTATGATTCCTGTCAGTCATTGTTGATGTCGTCAGCGTTGTGTAGCAGTAGTTGATCCTGTCATTTCAGTTGATTAACCAAAGAGGCATCGGACAGAAGCGTTTGTGTTTAAATCATCTAATCTCACATGAAAGGTGTCGATGAGGATGCTGACGGAACAACTCGTCTTTAATGTCCTTTCGCTGCACTGAACTGCTTGAATCTTTGCTAAAAGTCTTACTTAAACATTGGAGGTGTGTGCGTGAGCTGTAGAGATAATATGGGACATTCCTTACCGAAGGTCATTTTAAACTATTGTTTCCATGAGGTGTGTGTATTGTGTATGTATTGTGTATGTATTGTGCGTGTATTGTGTGTGTATTGTGTGTGTGTGCGCATGCATGTGCGTGTGCGGCCAATTCCACTAGTCACTTTGGATAGAAGCATACTTGAAGGTGAAAGTGGATGTAGTGTATATGCTGTTGTCTTTGTGTTCTTTTATTTACCGCTGTCTAATGAAGTTTGTAGCACAAGAGAGCAAGGATGATTTTTGTACCATTGTATTTTATTCACTGCATAGAGACCCCTGTGGACACAACTGCTGCCTTAGAGAAATCAGAACTTTAGTAATAAAATGTCTTAATGAAGCAAAATATGCAAATGTTTTTTGGCCTCTTTTTTTCCATGGCCTCAATGAATGAGTTTAACAGGCCTAGTTTACCCCCTTACCACACACACACACACACACACACCAAGTTTTCCCACAGTTGGACTCTGAGGACTGCGTCATCTTTTTGGATTGTTTATTGCAGAGCCCTCCATGTGAATCACGTTGAACGTTAAAAACCACGCTGACCACCCCAGAAGTTCCTGTTCCAGTGCTCTATGTGTGATGTTACTGGCTGAGAACAGAGACAAATCGACCAGTAGGAGACCTGTTGGCGTGACGTTAAGACTTCCTAATTGCAGGCTAGGGGCAGACAAAGAGCTATTTCCAGGTGTGGTGATCCGCGCTGCTGGGATTACCCAGGCCAGGAGGCTAGGACGGGCTAGCCAGGCTTCCTGCTATTGTTTGTTATTGTGAGGGGGAAGATCCTGCTAGTGCCGCCATCGTACTGTCTGGTATGATTAGTGGGCTCCTCTGTCTCCTGACTGACTGTCTGTCTTTTTTGGAGGGCATCTGAAGCGCTCTCTCTCTCTCTCTCTCTCTCTCTCTCTCATACAGTACACACACTTCCACAGTTTGGTTTTGTGTGCTGTTGTTGGAAGTCAGGAGTCATGGTAGTAATAATTCAAAAATGGGGATTCTGACCACAGAACCAGACAGATCTCTGTGTGAGGTTCTAGCTCACAAAGCAGACGCTGAATCAGACCTTTCATACTGAGGATGAATGTAGCCAGTTTACGGTCTCCTCGTCACATACAGGCCCACGCTGAGCTGCTGCCTTCTTCCGCGTCCCGTGCTCTAGGACCCCAGCCTGTGCTTTGCTCTGCAACAGAGGACCCTCGGTGTTGTCGTGACTCAACTCTGTTCCAGTCTTATCTCTCTCAGCTGGGGTTCTGAAGAGGTATGTCGCTGGCCCGAGGTGACACACAAAGGCTCCATTGTTGAGCGACACAGAGCTGACTATTCGGAGCGATAACCAGCTGTAGAACACGCCGCTCGACCAGCAGAGATAGTTCCAGGTTCTGTTTACATAACCACCCGGATTAGCTGGAGGGGTGTCCTGTTCTAGGAAAGGCAGTTGGGTGGGCGGTATGGTACTTTGAAGTGGGTGATACTTTGAAGCGTTGATTATTTTATTATCAGGGGTGCTGTAAACTTGCTTTAGAGTACTGTATGTTTCCCTTGAAAACTATTGTGCAGTTTACCTTTTTATGGCTGTTGGGTGCAACAGGTCAATGTACAGAGAGTCCGTTACGGCTCGGTCTGAGGCAAGAGCCACAGACAGGGTTAGGTATGAAAGGATGCCATTGTTCTTCTAACCTGCTCACCTGATCTCCGATCGCAGGACACAATGGCGGGGCCTGTTGGGGGGCCTCCTCTGATTGGCTGTGGCTCCGCACACCGGCGCCCAGGGACGGATCAGATCAGATGTAGCACAGCAGCACTACAATAGAAAAGGGAAGAGCATCGAGGAGGGAAGGGTGCTTCTGACTGACTCACCGTGTGTGTATATGTGTTTGTGTGTGTGTGTGTTTGTGTGCTTGTGTGTGTGTGTACACGTGATTTGCATTCTGCAGTCAGCGGAGGTGCTCAGTGTACTCGGCTGGTTAGTCTAGTTCGTTAGTCACATTCACGTCAACCACAGGACGTTGGTGCTATTGTGCGATCCACCTGGGAAGTCCACCTGGGATTACCTTGTTTACTGACCAACACAGAGAGATTTACCAGGGCGCGCCGGACATGTGACTTCACCTGACTTCACCTTGACCTCCCAGTGTTCTGAGAAAAATTTCCGCTTTAAATTTTCATTTCATGCTTGTTGAGAATCTAATTCCTTCTAGGTTCCTTGTGTGTGGGGTCTTTGTGGCCAGTGAGGCAGAGGATGGAACCCCCCCCCCCCCCACACACACACACACACCCACACAAACACACACACACACAGGCATTTTAAAAAAAATACAAGCCAGTACCTTCAGCCAAGCACAGAGCATGCCAAAATAAACATCCTCCTGGCAGCCGAGAAGGAAAACCCTTTCCTCCAGATAATCTGTACATGTGGGCAGTTTGAGTTGCTTATTTCCCCCAGCTGAGATAAAATAAGACCTTTTCCTCTCTCGAGTGCCTTTGTCTCTCGCTTGTTTGTGAAAGATCCTCTGAAACAACTTTGATGTTTAAAATAAATTATTGTTGACCTTTCATTGCCCAAGTCACTGTCATTATAATATAATTACTTAGATTAGAATATGTGATGAGAATATTTTGTGGTAAAATATGTAAACTATAAATTACCCCCTACAAGAAATGGTTTAGTCCTTATTACAGTACGTTTTCCAAAAAACAAACACATCTACTAACCTGACAGTGGCTGGCAAGGTGTGACTGTAGATCCCCCAAATGGTAAGTGGTAAATGGACTGACTTACAACGCTTTTCCGTCACACCAATGGAGGCAGCAGCCATGCTGGGTGCCAGCCTGCTCATTGGGAGCGATCTGTGGCTCAATGTCTTGCTCAGTGACACTACGACATGTGGACAGGAGGAGCCGGGAATCAAACCGCCAACCCTGTGGCCATTGGACGACCCTCTCTACCTCTTGAGCCACAGCTGCCCCCCAAAAATGATTGGTCTGGTGTCCACAAACTAAAAGAAAGGAGAGAGAGAGAGAGAGAGAGAGAGGGGGGGGGGGGGGATTATCAGACATATTCAGAGGACAGCACAACAATAATCAGACAACATTCTGATCAGAGACCAGATCTTTGCCATATTTTTTTTTACGAAAAGGTGCAGATGTGTTATGGTACATTCGTCTCTTATACTATTGCTGCTGGTAAAAGCGAAGCCGTGGGGGCCCACGCACACCCGCGCTCTGAGTGAAGGTAAGTCTCTCTCTCTCTCTCTCTCTCTCTCTCTCTCTCCCTCTCTCTCTCATCCGTCATCCTTTCCGCTGTCTTTCTTGTCTCAGTAGACTGAATAAAATGATCAAGAGTAACATCGCTGGCTTCCATGGATCACACACACACACACACACACACACACACGCACACACACACAGTCAGACACCAAAGCGTGCCTGGTTAACTTTTATGCTGAGAAGGGGAGCACCCCCTGTGTCAGCCTCATTAAGCCCTACACTGGAGGAAGACTCGTACCCCAGAGAGAGCGAGAGAGAGGCGCTGCAGACCCACCTCTCCCTGTGTCCTGTTGCATAATTCATCCTGCTGTCAGTTGAGATTTGAATGTTTCAGTTGAGCAGGCGTTGCAGTCAGTCAACGGCAGATTTTCATCATCACAGATTCAACGTGCGCATGGTTGGGGGTGGGTCGGTGGGTGGGGGGGGACATCTGCCAGACCAGGCACCCCCTTTGATGCGTTTTTTCTCTTCTTCTTTTATTTCGGATCAAACCGCCAGGCTGTGTGTGTGTGTGTGTGTGTGTGTGACAGGGGAACGCTCCCTCTGTGCCCCCCCCCCCCCAGCTCCAATGGGAACCCGTCCCTGTTTTATTAATGAACCTGGGAGACTGGGTGGAAATGTCAATTACCAGCCCACACTGCTTCCCTAAACAAAGACCTCCGCTGCGGCTTTGGGATGAATTGTGACGAACGGGCCGAGAAATATTGTGTGTCACATGCGCCCGAGCGATGCCAGGCGTGTCTGGAATGTCCGCTGGCAGCGTCTGCTGTGTCCACCCTGTCTGACCACCACAGCTGGACCTCGGTAGTCAATGGACACAACCCTTTGTCCGTTTTCTTCCCATGAATGAATGTGGCCCAAGTCTGACACCATGACACAATGCTGCCTCTGCAAACAGAGGTGGGCCCGACTATCTGCAGAATGCGCCGGGCATGAAGAAGCCACATTCTGACAGAGCAGCATGGGGGATTTGTAACGCAAACACCTCTGACGGGCTCCGGGCCGGGCCGCTGCAGGAATGTGAATCTGCAGAGAAAACTGCAGTAAAATAGCTGGGGTGTTTGGGTACGCGTGCGTGCGAGGCGTGTGTCTGTGTGTTTGTGTGTGTGTGTCTGCGTTTGTGTCTGTGTGTGTGTTTGTTTGCATTTGTGTGCGTGTGTGTGTGTGTGTGTGTGTGTGTGTGTGTGTGTGTGTGTGTGTGTGTGTGTGCTAAGAGCAGCCATGCCCAAACCTGGGGTCGTTAGCCCAGCGCAGCGCGGCTGATCAAAGAGCCGGGACCCCGAACAATAAACCCCCTGTCAAAACGTCCGTCTGTCAGCACAGCTCTGGCCCTCTGCTCCCTCCCCGGTCCCACGGCCGTCCCTTCACCTCCTCCTCTCCTCCCCTCTCCTCTCACCCCTCTCTTAACATGTCCCCTCTCTCCTCTTCTCATCCCTCTCTTCTCTCCTCTCTCCATCGCCTCCTCCCCCTTTTCTCCCTCCTCTCTCTCTCCTCTGGCCTCCTCTCCCAGCCCTCTCTCTGTCCCCCTACAGTAATTACTCCATTGTGTAAACAGCCATTACCGTGAGCTGAGACGGTCTTCCTGTCACAGTGCTCGCCGCTCACAAGGCCGCTCCGTTCCACTGCCGCTGCGCAGCGCCGTCCCAAATAGTCTCCTCTCCGCAGCGCATGTGGCGAAGACGGCAGGCCGTTTGAACACGCCTGGAAAATCTCTGGGAAAACGCACACACACGCATACACACATATGCACGCGCACACACACCCGCACACACACATACACACACACACACACACACAGGCACACACACAAGCACGCACGCGCACACACGCACGCACGCACACACACACACA
The DNA here is from genome assembly GCF_949987555.1 of Borostomias antarcticus. Lineage (NCBI taxonomy): Eukaryota > Metazoa > Chordata > Actinopteri > Stomiiformes > Stomiidae > Borostomias > Borostomias antarcticus. The sequence continues at coordinate 8,294,893 of NC_140243.1, forward strand.
CATAAATACATACACACAAACAATGTATTGCTTCTCTCTATCTTTCCACCCTGATCTGTAACCTGTATTACTCCTGTTCTAGCATTCTAGACCCTAACCCAAACCCAATATCCGAACCCTAACCTCTACCCCCCCCCCCCCTTTAATCTACATATCTGCCAGCAGGCTGAAATCCCTGTGGTCTGACCATCATCATCATCATCATCATCATCATCCCCACCTATTTTCTCCTAGTCTGCCAGCCAACTCACCTGCTCAGCATGCCACACCCTACTCACACACACTGTCTCACCACAACACATTAACTCTTTTGCTTGGTTTTAGCCATAAGGGCTCTTCGACCGTCCCTCTCCCCTGGGGTTTCCTGGCCCGGCCAGCAGGGGCCCGGCCCTCGAGGGAGACAAGGAGTGGCGGTCCATTCTGGACAGACCGGGGGCCTTTGTGCGTGTGTGAGGCGCCCCAGCTGTGAGTCTCTGACCGGCAGACACACGCCAGGGTTTGAGCGGAGAGGCGGAATCCACCCACTGCGTCCATTCCAGCTCACTGCCTCTATTCTTATGGGTTAACAAGGAGCAGTAACTCCCTCTGCACACGCACACACACACATGCACGCACACACACACTCTCTCACGCACACACACGCACACTCTCTCTCACACACACACATACACACATACACACACACACACACACACACACACACACACACCCTCCCCTTAGTCCAGTTTGGGGTGACGGTTAACCTGTTTTATCTTCCTTTATCCCCCCCTCCCTTTTTTGATGACCAGTGAGTGAATCGCTTTTGTCTCCGGCCGACTTTCAAATGTTTTTCTGCGTGGCGGTTTAATTGTGTTGTTCGGCAGGATCTGTTTGAAATGTTGCGTTTACACATTTTGCATGACAATAGGCCTATTGACTGTCCCTGCCCATCCGGACAGCCCACGCCAAACCTCCTTTGGAGAAAGAGACGTTTCATCTTTTAGACATAGTGTGTATTGTGTCTCTAAATCCATAAATTAAAGTTCTGGCACGGAGATGGCCTAGGAGCATTCTAGGTGCATGCATGAATGGACAGGATTTAGTAGGAGTGATGTCATATTCACTGGATGCACTTTTTTTGTTCCGCTGTTGTTGACATGTAATTATGAAGCCCTTGAAGTTTTGTCGGCTTTACAGTAATGATGCTGTTGGATTATGTCACTGATATCTGAATGTTCTCTGGGTTTTTTGTGCTATTCCGGACAAGACTTTTGAATAATGCTGTGCACAACAAGATTTGGAAGGAAAAATTTGATTATTTGTAGAAAATAGAGAATTTCTGGTAACACTTTAGAATAACTATCCCTTATAAATAGTCAAGAGATCATCCACAAAGTGTTAATGAGTTATTAATGACTTGTTAAATGTTCTTTAATAATTGGTTAATGATTTAAAACTGCACTTTGTAAATAGTTAATAGATCATGAACAAGCGATTAGTAAACTACTTACTAATGATTTAAAAAAAATATATATATATATTTTGTACTTGTTAATAGTTCATCCATCTACAGTTGGCCCCATCTGGCCTTAATAAATAAATGTTAGAAGTGAGTAACAAATCATTATGTAAAGGTTAGTAAATATATTTGTTAAGACCATGTCAATAGTTAATAGACCATATTGGGATGTCATTCTAAAGTTGCAACTATTCCTCATTACTAACACTAGTGCACCAATGGATGGATGGATGGACGGATGGATGGATGATGGATGGATGGATGGATGATGGATGGTGAGACAGCCAGAGTGACTTGAGGGAGGAGACAGGCGTTCCTGTTAAACACCTCCATACCTCCTGGAATGTGTTGGGACTGTGTTCCAGACATGCTCTGAGTGCTTGTGTGATGACATGGCTGCCAACAATACTTTAGTGGCACGACTTCCCAGAATTCCCAGCGTTCCAGGAAAGGACAAACACCCGAGCCTTTCCTTTTCCAACCGGATGAGATTTATTGATGAACAATGAAAATATGGAAAACGCGTAATAGTTTGAAACATGTGGCACGTCATCACAATGTAGAAAACCATTCATGACATCAGTAACAGTAGTTTTCATGGTTTTGGTCCATGTGAAGCCAACACAATGTTTATATACACTGAAAAAAAGCAGACTGCAAAAAGAGGGAGAATTAAAACTTTTGCTACAAAAAGGCTTAGATTATTCACGCTGCCCGAATGAGCTAAGACAACAATAAAAATTAAGACAAAGATTTCTTTATACAAATTATGTGCAAATCAGGCTTCTAACATACATACATAATAAGCAAAACACTCAAAAGGCTGGATTCATTATTCATTTTTAGATAAGACAGAGTAGCGTGCTGGTGAACCTTGACAGGGCTAAACCCAGAAAAAACACAAAACTTTCACTTGTTCAAGAGACACTTGTGTGTATTCATCAGTGAGCTTCAGGACAAGACTACTCCTGATAGCAGTGGAAGGTAACAGAATGTTCCAGATCTATTTTGGTAAGACTGAAATGTAAAGGCGCTATATGCTGGCATGCTGTCATTTGGCAAAGCATTAGTTAGTTGGTTGTAGAGATCTTTAGGTGTGTGCTCAAGGTAATTGTCCATGTTAATGTTCTATCAGTGGAACATTCAGACGATCCAGCTGGACATTTCAAAAATCTTTCGAGGCCACCCAAATTCTTTGGGACCAACAGAAAGGACACAGAATTAGCAACAGGGACACTTCCAAACTATACATAACTTCAAATCCTCAACCCTGAGACACAGCGGCATATAAAAACAGACACATTGTACAAAAATACAAGACTCATACAAAAAAATTGCAACTTGGGAGAAGAAAATAAAAACCCATCTTCAATCGTGGTTCACATTCTATGCTGAGCTTGTTCAGTTGAGGAAGAGCATACACATTTAGTTGACCAAAATTGTGGGAAGCTAGAGCCCAAATCTAAAAATACCAGGGAGATTGTTCCGAGTGCTAAAATCATACACTTAGCAGAATGAATGCTCTCCGGAGCACTCCAAACCAGCCGGAGATGGGGGCCATCTCCAGATCCTCTCCGGCCCAATAAATAACGCCTGAGCAACACAGCAGTGCCCAGCCAGCCAGGGTCGCTAGCTAGACACCTATATGAGCCAGAGTGATGTACAGTGAGTCATCAGTTGGATGTGACATCATCACCTGACCTTATGGAGTCTCTTTGAGGAGTCCCTCGGTACTCAGGTGTCCTTAGAAGAGTCCCTTTGTAGTTAGAAGTCCCTTGGAAGAGTTCCTCAGAGGAGTCCCTTAGAGGAGTGTGTAGAACAAGTGCCTGGGCCAGACAGGCAGATCCAGCTGGACTGCACAGCAGCACCTGCATCTCTTTATGAGCCCCAGGACACTGAGACAGAGAGGAGGCAGCCATGTTCTTCTGAGATAGCAGTCCAAAGCTAGCCAGACATTCCAGCCCCCCCCCCCCCATCTTCCTCTCCGAGTGGTTCAGACAGTGCGCTGGTGCAGCTCAGACTAGTCGCTACACGGGAAAGTTACACAAGACACAGAATAAACAGATCAGGTGGGCAGGCCAGGGCCAGGCCAGCGCCAGACCAGCGCCAGACCAGCGGCGTCTCCACAGTCCTCCGCCCTAGGTCTTGTTCAGCCATGCTGGTCCTCCTCTCCGCTTCGCTCCCATCCGTTTGTCTGTGCTGGAGCCATGTGATTTGACTGCTGGGGGGGGGGGGGGGGGAAACCAGCCATTATATCCCCCCACACCCCCCCCCCCCACAGCATTCCACGGCCACAGAAGAGACACATGGCGGCATTCCAAAACATCGCCACCGATCTGGAGAAGGAGAGAAGGACAGAGAGAGAGAGAGAGAGGGAGGGAGAGAGAGAGAGTATAAAGTTAGTCAGACATGTTAAGAACTCTGAGAAGTCGGGCCAAGAGAACCCCTCACATTTCTGTGAAGAACCACCACATGATCAGGGCCTGTAGATTCTGGGAGACGGGGGAATGCAGACGCTTCAGTCCAGACTAGTGGGCAGCTTATCAGCTGGCCCTGTTATTATCATGCTTATCAACATTCCATTAACCATGCGTAACAACACTGGGAATTATTATACGTAAATCCTCCTAGCATTTTGGGCTAAAGCATTTCCGATATGTCTGAAAAGATACATGTACTAGGACGAGAGCAAAATCACCTCTGGTAGGTTTCAATGTATTGAAAAAACATTATTTCCAACCATTCTCAAACCTTTAGCCTATATTTATAAAGGCAGTCCAAGTAATTTATACATTGTGATTTCATTGTCTCATTGTATGATATTGGACAGATTTGGAGACAAAAATCTGTTGAGCAGCAGATCTGTGCATGCATTGTAGTGACTTCTCTGGGCTTTTAAGCAGGAATCTCTCTCATTTGGCACTGTCTCTCTCTGCAGCCTCAGAGAGCTCCAGGAATCTAATTCCCCCCACTGCTGCTCAGATGGAATGTTCAGAGAGACTCTAGAATCTGCTCAGATGGAACGTTCAGAGAGACTCTAGAATCTGCTCAGATGGAACGTTCAGAGAGACTCTAGAATCTGCTCAGATGGAACGTTCAGAGAGGTTCTAGAATCTACTCAGATGGAACGTTCAGAGAGGTTCTAGAATCTGCTCAGATGGAACGTTCAGAGAGGTTCTAGAATCTGCTCAGATGGAATGTTCAGAGAGTTGTTTGGAGGAGGAAAACAAGAAATATCTCAAATTCGCATTTTGGTGATAACGCTCCTCTTAATTTGAAAGCAGTTCCTTGTCAAAGTGAGGTGTAGGTGTGTGTGTGTGTGTGTGTGTGTGTGTGTGTGTGTGCACATGCGTGTGTGTGTGTGTGTGTGTGTGTGTGTGTGTGTGTGTGTGTGCACATGTGTGTGTCTGTCTGTCTCTTTAAAAAAGACTCAGAAATGACAGTTAGAGACAGACTCTGCTGGGGGCTTGTTTGGGTAGCTTAATGAGAGCTCATTAGCATAGCAGCCTCCACTAGATAATAGAACAGGAGAACCCTCTGATCCATCAGCATCTGCCACACACACACACACACACACACACACACACACACACACACACACAATACAATACAGTACACACACACAATACAATACAGTACAATAGCCTAGGCTTCACAAATAATACACTACAGTGAGTTTGGACAAGACAGAAACAATGCACTGGGCTTCAAACAGTGTTGGTTGAGCTACAGTACAACTACACCCAACAATAGCCTGCACACACTGCAGACTACAGTAGGGTTGGGCTACACTTACAGGCTAAAGTAGGATTACTCACACACTCTAAAGCAGCCCGTTACACTGTTACAGTAAGCACACACACATCTTTACAGCCCGCCCAAGTCTCAACAGATAGAGCTAGGGGACAGACTGCAGGCCTGCATGTCTTCTGGCGCACGTGTATCAAAAGACCAAGCCAGACCACATGGAAGTTTCCACTGTAAGTGTGTGTTCTGTGTGTGTGAGTGTGTAGAAGGGGTGTCTGCTGCTGTTTTTAATCTCTCCTATTTCACCTGATGAACAACATGTCCCCTGCTGCCTGCATCCATATCACTGTTTCACCCTTCAGCAAGGCTCTCGATTTAGAGTCCTCCAGGTCTACGCTCACAAGAGGCTTCACAACACAGGGAGCCAGCTGGCCTTCCACTGCCCATTTCTCAACCTTACCGGGAGGTAGAAAGGCAAAGCTGACCCAAGACAAGGACACACACACACACACAGACATAGACATAGACGCACGTGTGCACACACGCACACTTTTAGACTTCCCAAGGTCAGATCACTATGAGTGACAACACGCTGTCTGTCAAGGACCAAATCAAATTAAAACATAAACCAAATTGAAGTCTGAGACAACAGAGATGCTGTTGTGACCAGAGAGGAGTCTGTGTCTGTCTCTTCGCCTCCAACCAGCTACTGTATACAGGCTGGTCCACTCCAGCCAGGATGACCAGGACCCACAGACCCTCCCCTCCAGCCAGCCTCTGGTCCACTCCAGCCAGGATGACCAGGGCCTGGCTAGGCTGCTGCTCTCACAGGGAGGACGGAAGAATAGAATTTGAACTGTGAATTCATATTCAGAACATTAAAACAATGTCTTGGGACTGGAATGCCAGTTATTCAGAGAAAGTAGAGTGGATCTGCACTGGAACCAATGATGTGCTTGGGCTACACTGCAATGGAACCAGCTGGCCTTCCGGTCCCCATTTTGACCTTACTGGGAGGTAGAACCTTACTTGAAGGTAGAACCTTACTGGGAGGTAGAACCTTACTGGGAGGTAGAACCTTACTTGAAGGTAGAACCTTAATGGGAGGTAGAACCTTACTGGGAGGTAGAAAGGCATTGCTGACCTGAGACGAGGAGGACACGACACGCACAAACGCGCACAGATAGACACGCACACACACACTTTAGACGTCCCAAGGTCAGATCACTATCATACGCTGTCTGTCAAGCAGTAGATCAAATTAAGTATAGATCGATTTCACTTCTAAATTCTGATTATAAGATTCCTGCAAAACTCATGGCTCTCATCTTGAAAATGTCCTCCCAAGCTTGGTGGACATGGATGAAACACGCTTTGTAAAAATAAAAATCAGACAATGTTAGGAGACTACTCAACAACACATCATGCAGAGCATGACCAAGACCCAATCATTGTGGCTTCCCGACACAGAAAAAGCCTTTGATTAAGTTGGATGGGCTTATCTACTTGAAACGTTAAGCAGAATGAACATCGGACCATACTTTGTAGCCTAAATCTTGTTCAATTATTATATCACCATCCTATGGCCCAAATTCTGAGCAACGGCAACATCTCGTTGCAGATCCCTCCAACATGCAGGACCCGACAAGAGTGTTCCCTCTCTCCTCTACTCTTTGCTCTGACTATTGAGCCATTAGCAGTCGCTATTAGAAATCACCCTTCCATCTATGGAGTAAGTATCATCGCTTTATGCGGATGATATAATTTTATATCTTTACAAGCCTGAGCAATCTCTCACGGTGTTACTCGACACCATTGGAATTATATGGAACGTTTTCAGGTAATAAAATTAATTTAACTAAATAAGTATCATTATGCCCCTTAAAGGAGTAGTAAAGGGAAAATGCATGTTTAGCCCTGTTTTAAGGTTACTTATGATCATATACAATGGTTCAGATCAAAATGTTGACAAAGCTAGCATTTTCAAGAAAGTTGATAATTGCTCTACCACTGTTTTGGTCATACAATGGATGTGGATGGGCATCTTGAAAAATCATTCAAAAACATGTTAAACTCTCGATTTCAAAGACTGGGGTAACTTGATTTCATGGAATCACTCAACTTAGAAGTTGCAGGTCCTAGTGATTTTGACTAGAACTACGGTGGTCATTTATAATAATGTATATATCCTTGTAATAAAAAGCAGTAGATCAAATTAAGGCATAGCCAAATTAAAGTCTGAGACAACAGAGATCCTGTTGTGCTAGGAACCGGTCAAACCCCCACAGACCCTCCCCTCCAGCCAGCCTCTGGTCCACTCCAGCCAGGATGACCAGGGCCTGGCTAGGCTGCTGCTCTCACAGGGAGGACGGAAGAATAGAATTCCTGAACTGTGAATTCATATTCAGAACATTAAAACAATGTCTTGGGACTGGAATGCCAGTTATTCAGAGCAAGTCTGGGGCTACACTGCATTGCCATGCCATGTCCCACAGGGCCTGACTAGTAAGTTACCACCTGATTGGTTGAGCTCAGTTCTACTGGTTCTCTCTCTCATATGGTGACCTGGCAGTCGTCGCTCAGTCTAGTCAATGATTAATGATGGAGGACTGGAGGGAAATCACCTCCACGGACACAATTTTGATAAGACATGCTTCGAACACACACACACACACACGCACGCACGCACGCACACACAGACACGCACACACACTTCGGATTTCCCAATCGCACCCTCTGACCACTTCTGCTCATCAGAGCTCAGGAAACCCAATTACCCACAATGCACCACACCAAGGTGAAGCCTGTACATTTATCCGTCCCTGGTGTCCAACAAGACCTCCGCTATGTTCACTAATAACCAGGGCTAATCGCTCAGTATTGGCAAACGTAAAATCACAACACACTGCAGGACAGGCCCATTAATTTACCTTATGAATTTGCATTAGCCAGACAATTACATTGTCTCTGTGGGACCATGGGGTCTAACGGTCCTTGAAGAACAATGAGGTCTTACTGTCAGCTGCGCCCCCCCTCCAACTCCAAAAACAACATTATTCTTCAGCACTGGGTGGAAACTAGCAGGGGACTGGGGGGGGGGGGAAGAATGCCGCGGTGTCTCGATAAGACCCACTTCACCACCACTTCTGACGGGATAAATGTGACGTAATCCGAATTAATTACCCAGCGTAGCCGGTGGCCGATGGAAAGGCTTTTGCTGACCTGAGACGAGGAGGACACGACACGCACAAACGCGCACAGATAGACACGCACACACACACTTTAGACGTCCCAAGGTCAGATCACTATCATACGCTGTCTGTCAAGCAGTAGATCAAATTAAGTATAGATCGATTTCACTTCTAAATTCTGATTATAAGATTCCTGCAAAACTCATGGCTCTCATCTTGAAAATGTCCTCCCAAGCTTGGTGGACATGGATGAAACACGCTTTGTAAAAATAAAAATCAGACAATGTTAGGAGACTACTCAACAACACATCATGCAGAGCATGACCAAGACCCAATCATTGTGGCTTCCCGACACAGAAAAAGCCTTTGATTAAGTTGGATGGGCTTATCTACTTGAAACGTTAAGCAGAATGAACATCGGACCATACTTTGTAGCCTAAATCTTGTTCAATTATTATATCACCATCCTATGGCCCAAATTCTGAGCAACGGCAACATCTCGTTGCAGATCCCTCCAACATGCAGGACCCGACAAGAGTGTTCCCTCTCTCCTCTACTCTTTGCTCTGACTATTGAGCCATTAGCAGTCGCTATTAGAAATCACCCTTCCATCTATGGAGTAAGTATCATCGCTTTATGCGGATGATATAATTTTATATCTTTACAAGCCTGAGCAATCTCTCACGGTGTTACTCGACACCATTGGAATTATATGGAACGTTTTCAGGTAATAAAATTAATTTAACTAAATAAGTATCATTATGCCCCTTAAAGGAGTAGTAAAGGGAAAATGCATGTTTAGCCCTGTTTTAAGGTTACTTATGATCATATACAATGGTTCAGATCAAAATGTTGACAAAGCTAGCATTTTCAAGAAAGTTGATAATTGCTCTACCACTGTTTTGGTCATACAATGGATGTGGATGGGCATCTTGAAAAATCATTCAAAAACATGTTAAACTCTCGATTTCAAAGACTGGGGTAACTTGATTTCATGGAATCACTCAACTTAGAAGTTGCAGGTCCTAGTGATTTTGACTAGAACTACGGTGGTCATTTATAATAATGTATATATCCTTGTAATAAAAAGCAGTAGATCAAATTAAGGCATAGCCAAATTAAAGTCTGAGACAACAGAGATCCTGTTGTGCTAGGAACCGGTCAAACCCCCACAGACCCTCCCCTCCAGCCAGCCTCTGGTCCACTCCAGCCAGGATGACCAGGGCCTGGCTAGGCTGCTGCTCTCACAGGGAGGACGGAAGAATAGAATTCCTGAACTGTGAATTCATATTCAGAACATTAAAACAATGTCTTGGGACTGGAATGCCAGTTATTCAGAGCAAGTCTGGGGCTACACTGCATTGCCATGCCATGTCCCACAGGGCCTGACTAGTAAGTTACCACCTGATTGGTTGAGCTCAGTTCTACTGGTTCTCTCTCTCATATGGTGACCTGGCAGTCGTCGCTCAGTCTAGTCAATGATTAATGATGGAGGACTGGAGGGAAATCACCTCCACGGACACAATTTTGATAAGACATGCTTCGAACACACACACACACACACGCACGCACGCACGCACACACAGACACGCACACACACTTCGGATTTCCCAATCGCACCCTCTGACCACTTCTGCTCATCAGAGCTCAGGAAACCCAATTACCCACAATGCACCACACCAAGGTGAAGCCTGTACATTTATCCGTCCCTGGTGTCCAACAAGACCTCCGCTATGTTCACTAATAACCAGGGCTAATCGCTCAGTATTGGCAAACGTAAAATCACAACACACTGCAGGACAGGCCCATTAATTTACCTTATGAATTTGCATTAGCCAGACAATTACATTGTCTCTGTGGGACCATGGGGTCTAACGGTCCTTGAAGAACAATGAGGTCTTACTGTCAGCTGCGCCCCCCCTCCAACTCCAAAAACAACATTATTCTTCAGCACTGGGTGGAAACTAGCAGGGGACTGGGGGGGGGGGGAAGAATGCCGCGGTGTCTCGATAAGACCCACTTCACCACCACTTCTGACGGGATAAATGTGACGTAATCCGAATTAATTACCCAGCGTAGCCGGTGGCCGATGGAAAGGCTTTTGGCTGTGGCACTGGCGGCCGATCCGTTTTAAGAGACATAATCAAATTAAAGTCTGGTGATTATTCAACCATCTTAATCACCTTTTTCCTTTTCCTCTTTTGTGTTGGAACCGTGAAGAAACGGCCAATAAAAACTCTATTAGGTTTATGCAAATGAGCCCCCGCCGAGGGCCATAACGCGGCAGATTGATTACTCTGGAGAATTGAAACAGTGTGTGTGTGTGTGTCTGGAGGAAGAGAGGGAAATGTTGTTGTACACAGATGCCACTATAAAAGACTCATTCAGTTCCTGGTGGCCTCTGAGGGCAGGCATTAATAAAACACTAGCATTGAGTGGCGGGCCTAACCTCCCCCGCCACCTCTTTGCCCAACAGCAGCTGTTCCTGGAGGCCCACTGCAGCCCGCTCCCGCTCCCCCCCTCACCTCCGACCCTGTCCAGGTGCGCCTCATCACATGTGCATGTATGTATTTTTTATTGTTTATAGCACTTTGAGGTTTCACTGAAATGTAAAGTGCACACACAAATAAAAGCTATTATTAGGGCCCGAGCACACTGGCGGTGCGAGGCCCTATTGTATTTCGAAGGATTATTCTCCTCCTTCTCCTTCTCCTTCTCCTTCTTCTTCCAAAACAAATGCCTTTTTGGCGGCCTAAACATCGATGAAAACGGATGAAACTTTGCAGATACGTCAGTCCCGGTGAAAAATTTGATAATTCATGGGTGACGGAAATGGGCGTGGCAAAACGGCTCAAGAGCGCCCCCTGGAAAATTTAAAATGGCGAGCCCCACCTTCCAGTTTGATGTAGGCGAACGAAATTCGGTGGGCATATGTAGTTCATCGAGACACACTAAAATGTCTCTTAGGGCTATACCCAACATGCAACAGGAAGTCCGCAATTTTGCTCTTAATGTGCCATTTTCCCCTTGTTTTTACCATTTCCATGCCTCGTACTTTAACGAACTCCTCCTACAGATTTCATCCGATCAACTTCCTATTCGGTCAGCTTCATCTTAAGACCTTTGTGATCAAAAGTTATCAAAAAAATTGAGTTTTCACCAAACACCCTTGCCGTGGCGCCCCGCCAAAGTTTGACATTTCGCCATAAAACACGAAGTCCTCATAACTCCTCCATACATTATCCAATTTGTCCGATATGTCTCACGCTTCATGACGGTTCTGTCCTGAACACATCTATGTGTCAGTATTGCGTCATACTTATAGCGCCACCTATTGGTGAAACAGGAAGTCCTCATAACTCCTCCATACATTATCCAATTTGTCCGATATATCTCACGCTTCATGACGGTTCTGTCCTGAACACATCTATGTGTCAGTATTGCGTCATACTTATAGCGCCACCTATTGGTGAAACCGGAAGTCCTCATAACTCCTCCATACATTATCCAATTTGTCCGATATATCTCACGCTTCATGACGGTTCTGTCCTGAACACATCTATGTGTCAGTATTGCGTCATACTTATAGCGCCACCTATTGGTGAAACAGGAAGTCCTCATAACTCCTCCATACATTATCCAATTTGTCCGATATATCTCACGCTTCATGACGGTTCTGTCCTGAACACATCTATGTGTCAGTATTGCGTCATACTTATAGCGCCACCTATTGGTGAAACAGGAAGTCCTCATAACTCCTCCATACATTATCCAATTTGTCCGATATATCTCACGCTTCATGACGGTTCTGTCCTGAACACATCTATGTGTCAGTATTGCGTCATACGTATAGCGCCACCTATTGGTGAAACAGGAAGTCCTCATAACTCCTGCATACATCATCCGATTTGCACCAAATTGCTGATGCTTCATGAAGGTGGCCTTCTGAACCCATCTATGTGTCGGTATTGAGTCACACTTACAGCGCCACCTACTGGTGAAACAGGAAGTCCTCATAACTCCTACATACTTTGTCCGATTTACACAACATTTCTCACGCTTCATCAAGGTACTGTCCTGAACACATCTATGCGTCGGTATTGAGTCACGCTTAGAGCGCCACCTACTGGTGACAGGAAGTTTCTGTCAGTACTGGACACCGAAATAGCACACCCTTTAACTGCGCCACACCCCGACCCGCGTGGGGTGCGAGGGCCCGCTCACTGCTGCTCGCAGCCCTAGTTATTATTATTATCACACAGGACCACGTCTACATCATAAGACCTCAAGGAGTGGGGAGAGAAGAGGAAAGAGGAGAAGAGGAAAGAGGAGAGGAGAAAAGAGAAGAGGACTAGACAAGGGAGAGGGGAGGAGAATTCTGAGCACAGATCTCCAGTTACGTCCTGTCTATGTTCCAACACCCCACATCCCAGTAACGGTAGCTGCAGCCCCCTGCTCCCACTATCCCCCGCCCGAAACAGCCCCCCCCCCCCCCCCTCTCCCCCCAACCCCGTCACCCAAGAAGCATGCATGTCAAGCCAAAAGTCTCATCCATCAGAACTTCTATCTAGTCTTTGGTAGTTAGACACACTCTCATCTGGAGTGACCGTTTATTTACTATGATGCTTGGTTTTACATTTTTCCACTGGCAGACGTTCCTGGCCAGCATGTCTGAGGGCAGACACTTCTGGGGAAGAGTGAGCTGAAGATGAGGTGACGACAACAAGAGCTAATAATTACTCTCCCTCTCTCAAACACCCACACACACACACACACACAAACACCCACACACACACACACAAAGTGCCAAGACGACAAAAATCTCAACCACATAGCATTAACAAACCACTACTAATGGAGGTCCAAACCACTCCCTCATTCCACCCTAAATTAGGATGAGGATGGTGCTCTTTAAATGGGAGCCATGCCAGCAATGCGATGCCTGTGTGTGTGTGTGTGTGTGTGTGTGTGTGTTTGTGTGTGTGCGTGTGTGAGAGGGTGTAGTACGAGGAGCACATTCATGGTTTCATAACCATTAAAACACATACTACAACACTAACTAACCAGGGAGGGTTTTGGACTGCTCATAAACATGGAGACATCAGCTCTCTAGTGTTGGTCTCTCTGACCCCAGCTGAAAGTCGACAGCCTCGGGAGCTGCCGGTATTTTTAGTTGGGCACTCTTAAGCTGCCAAATAGTGCAAAATATAGCCTCTCCCTCTCTTACTCTCTCCCACCCCTCTCACTATAGGCTAGCTTCTCTCTCTCCCTCCTCTGTTGTCTCTCTCTCTCTATGCATCTCTCTCTCTCGCTCTCTCTCTCTCTCTAAAAAATCCCTCTGTGTCCTCGCCAACCCGCTCCTCCTCCCATCCTCTCACATGACAGAGATAGACACAGACAAGCGTCTCCGCGCTGTAGCAGCAGTAGGCTAAGATCCATGCTAAAAGAGCAAGCTTCTGGAAATCGGAGCCCTTTTCCATGATCTTGACTGTAATTAAAACATAAAGGGAGTCGGGCAGCAGTTTCGCTACAGTAGCTAACTCTGCGGGCTCAGGAGGCTTCTCCCCTAGCCAGCCTGTCTGTCTCGTCCTCCAGGCCACAGCACCAGACAGCTGTGCACTGTGTAGGCTAGCCTACTAAAGACGGCAAACAATAGCTTCACTCGCGTCCCTCCGGCCACAATAATAAAAACACATCTGTTTCACGTTCAACATCGAAGGAGCCCTCTTCTTACTCTACCTCCATTTTCACGAAGGAGATGGTGACTATCTCCGCAGACACGTTCCATGTGTTCTCTCCGCACCTCGGTCGGAGCTCGACGACCACGACAGGTGACAAGTGTTGGCGCCACGTTTTCCTTGACCCCAGTCATGGTGCCAGGGCTGCTGTTTATTTTCTCAAAGCTGAATGACTGGGGCTCTATGGCATTCACTGCACTTTGGACTCTTTCACATCGTAGTCACAATCCCCAGGACAGAGCCCTCTCTATGAACGCACAGACCGTCTATTCATACAGCGCACACCAGGCTCACCTTTGTCACCCTTGTATGGAAACAAGGGTATGAAACAGCCAAAACATTGTCCCCAAACGTAAACAAAGAACCGAACAGAATCGCGTTTTTTCAGTCTTTCTCTGTGACATAGCGTGGGGTCAGCAGCAGCCAGATGACTGAACGGGCCTAGAGTCATGAAACCTGACCCCGCCTTAGCACCAGTCCAACGGCAAAACAAAACATGTCTGCGCAATACCACCCTCGGAGGCCGCGTTACCCCCTCTTCCCTTCACCTGAAACTCTACACTGCAGGGAACGGTACTGTATGTCTCTCATCCAGGGCCGGCCCTAGCATTTCAGCAGCTCTAGGCGAGATTTGTTGACGGGGGGGGGGGGGTGTGCTGCTACGCGATTTGTTGACGGGGGGGGGGGGGGGGGGGGGGGTGCTGCTGCGCGATTTGTTAACGGGGGAGACGCCCGGCGCTGGGCGGAGGCGCCGCATCGCATTGCGAAGCGTAATAGAGACAGTAGGGATTACGGAATGAAATTATTTTAATAAAAATAAAAAATAATTTTTTTGGGTGCTCCTTGGCCAGGCGCCCCTTGGCCATTTGGCGCCCTAGGCGACCGCCTATTTCGCCTATGCCTCGGGCCGGCCCTGCTCTCATCTCTGCGAATACGACGGAGCGCTGTGAAACCAGCCATCTGCCGTTTCTCGGAGGAGTCTCCCTGAGGCCTGTCTGGCAGTGGGGCCGGGTCAGCTACGCTCCAGCCAGCCAGCCGTTGGGAAGGAACCGGGGCCTGAACTGCCTTGCCTAGCCTACAAGCCCAGACCTGACCCCTGTCTTCCTGCTGTCAGAGGCACAGCTCCGGGGCAACTCTGCTGGCTCTGTAATTACTCCCTCCGACATTCCTCAGGCTCCGTGAGCTCTATTTCTCTCTCTCTCTCTCTCTTTCTCACTCTGTGTGTTTACCCAACACCCAGCAGCAGCCGCCGTTAATGTGTAACCGTAACCCCTAGCAACCACGACAACAGTCAGTGTATTTAAATGTCCTTGTCCTGGAGTCCTGGACATTTACGTTCACCTGGCTGGGCCCCTTTTCAGCACGGCGCAACAGAACAGGACAGCAACAAGGAGGGACAACCAAAACGAGGTTCCTCCCTGACTGATCTCAGCTGGCTGTCAGGAGATAGACTCTCTTCGGGACAATGGCCAGGGCGAATAATAGAGCCGCCTGGCCAATGAACAGGACGGTAGCCCCTCAACCTTCAACACAAAGCTCTGAGAGCCATATCCCCGGCCAGGCCTTTGTAGCGTAGCCAGTGGGAGTAAAGCTGGACAACCCCTGTTGCTGTGTCCCCCCCCATCCCCAAATCCTTGATTAATGAGACTGCTCGGTCGACTCAGAGGACATATGTGGTTTCCATTCTCTCGTGCGCTCTCTTTTCTGCCCCACTGCTGCTGTGATTCGCATGATGTGCACGTGAGTCACTGCTAACTTGCTGTCATTTCCCCCAAAAAATCAATAGAGGAACCTATAAACCCCAACTCAGCAGATCAAAATATGAATATGTGTGCTTTAGAGTGTCCGGTAAGCAGCCCTGATGATACTCACCAATGATCTGTAGCAGTCCCTCTCTGGGTGGGGGGCTACTAGGCTGAGAGGTACTTCCAGGTGCTGACAAAGGCGGTGGGGATGAGCGAGTAAGGCACGCTGGTCACGCTGTCCCAGGTGTCCGTGGAGGGGTCGTAGCAGTCCAGCGTCTTACACCTCTGAGCCCCATAGCCGCCGACCACGTACAGGCGATTGCCGGACGCCACGGCGTGGCAGCTGATCCTCTTCGCCGTCACGTCGCCGAACCTGGACCACTGGTAGGTCTCGCTGTCAAAGCGGTAGGCGGAGCCGGCGGAGAACTCTGTGTCGCCGCCGATCACCACCACCTGGCTGCCGACCACCGCCGCCGCCGTGTAGCGCCAGAGCTGAGGGCAGGACGCCGGCACCGTCCAGCGGTTCTGGCACGGGTCGAAGCACTGCACCTTGGGAAACCGGTCCCGGTTGACGCTGGTGCCGCCGAAAGCGAACAGCTTGTTCTTGGCGCCCACCACAGCGGCGTTGCTCACGCCCTCTCGGAGAGGGGCGACCAGCGTCCACTTGTTGGTCTGGGGGTCGTACTGCTCCACCTGTTTGAGCGACACCGATGGGGACGCCGGGAAAGACCCTGCCAGAGAGGTGTGTCCTCCGACCACGTACAGGATGTGGTCGAGCTCCGCCGCACCGTGTCCGAACCGCGCCACCAGCATGGGCGCCGCTTTGGACCACTCGTCGTGCAGCGTGTCGTAGACCCACACGTCTTTGGAGGCGCCGTTCTCGGAGCCCCGCCCCCCCGTCACATACACCTTGCAGCCGATGGCGCAGGCGCTGCACTCCTTGCGTGGGCTGGGGATGTCGGTCTTGGGCGTGATCTCCTTGGTCTTCTGGTCGATCTCGTACACCTTGTCGCACATGAAGGTCTGCCCGCCCAGGAGCAGCAGCGCCTGGTTGACCTTGCGCGGCCGGGCGCAGAACCCCGTGACGATGCCGTCGTTCTGGAGGATCCTCGTCTTGCAGCGCACGGCGTCCTCCACGATCTCCCTGCCCACCTTGTGTCCCATCACCAGCTCCTCCGACGCCACGTTCTTCAGCAGGTAGGTCTCGGGCAGCAGCGCCAGGCGAACGCAGCGGAGGAGCTCCGGCAGGTCGCCGTGCCGCCGCCCGACGTCGGCCTTCACCCAGTCGATGACCGCCTCGTACACCAGGCTCTCGTCCTCCACCTCCAGCTCCTCGCTGAAGACCAGCTCCTTGACCTTGTCCTTGGGCAGGCTGAGGAAGTCCTCCGTCCTGTAGAGGGTGGCGAAGTTGGCCAGGCACATCCTCCAGGACAGCTCGTAGAGGCGCTGGCAGCGGTGGGCGTCCGACAGCAGCATCATGCCCAGGCAGTTGGACGGGTGCAGGTTCTTCTCCAGGAAGTCGGCGGAGGCGTCGCGGATGTCATGGAACTGGAGCATGTCGCCGGCCTCCAGGAGCGACTCTGCGTTCTCCTCGTTGATGATGACGCGAGCCGAGTAGGCGTAGTCCAGGAGGAGCTCCAGGACCTCGGGGTGCAGCGAGTCGTGAAAGTTGACCTCGCGATCGAGGGTCTCGCGCAGCCCGCCGCTGAACACGGCCTCGAAGTAGCGGCTGCAGGACGCCAGCACGGCGCGGTGGCAGGGGAAGGTGCGGTTCCCGGCGCGTAGCACGCCGTCGGTGAAGACTCTGCGCTTGCGGAGCAGGTTGAGCTGGGTCAGAAGGCTATCGGCGTGGGACGTCTTGTGGAACAGCTGGATGTTCATGGAGCCCGAGCTGGAGCGAGACTTCCGGTTCTCGTGGTTGCTGACGGACATCTTGGGATCTGTGCAAACGACAATGAAAGACAGTCGTTGAGTTGAGTCATTGGGATTGCACTTAATGATTCAATGGAAGAAGACAAGACAAAGCTGCTAGATACAGCTATCTAACAATGCCCCTATAAGCATGACTTCTTGAACAATGCAAACACTGAACATATTAATGCTACGGTACACTCCCATTGTGGGAAAAAAAAACATAAAGCCTTTGTAAATAGACAGGCTTCAGAGCCATAAAACTTGAGCTATTATATCACCAGCAAGCTGGGCGAAACCGGAAATGAACTCTGGACTTGACAGAGATGAAAGGAGACTTGATAAGAATGAACTGCTCCATTCACAAAGGGGCGCTTATGAAAACATGCCGCACTCTCTTTGGCACGGCAATCACCACAAATTATCAAATCATCTCATGGTCAAATGCCCATCAAACTGTATAACAACCACATTATAAGGCTGTTTTCATGACTGATGATATTTAAGTTTGAAAGCACCTGGGTGTGCACATTCCTATCCCAAACTTTATCAGCATTTGAACATATAGGCCTAATCATCATTCTAGTCCCTAGCTGATTTAGTAGACGGGGCCAAAGGCAACGCTTTCAAGTTCTGGTATAAAATCTGACACCACCCAGAACAACTCCTTGAAGCCAAATTGATGTACAGTAGGAATTGTGCAATACATAAGAAACGATGATATTCACTTGTCTAGCCTACACCCTGTGTAATTTAATTCTGAAGAATTGCAGTCTATATGCACCACGTTTCCATGAGCAGTAGGCTATTTAAAAACAGATTAAATAAATAACATTTGAAAACGGGACATTTTATACAAAGGATAGATATCAACTTTATAATCGAGACCAGAATATATTACAAAAATAATGCATATAGGCTGACTTGTATGCATGCATGCATTTATGAATTCAAATAAATGCGGCCGGTCTGAAAGCTGAAACTTCCGAAGGGGGATCCAAACAGGACACAGCGTGAAATCCAATTCGTTTGCAGTAAATGTTAACCATGGCCAGCATGCTTGCGCTCAGCTTTCTTCCGAAGTTAGCAGGCTGGCAAACATAGCCTACAACCAACAATTGCATGATCAAAGGATCGGGTGTTGCCTAAGCGAGGTACCCACGCATTCTCTGATCTCCTTACCTAAAATCGATCACTGTAGCAAAGCAGAAATCCGATCAGGGCACCGATGGACGTCAAACTTCTACAGCAGTTATTGGTGGTTCACACACTGTCGATGAAATTACTTTCCTTTGTCGGTAACAGCTGATTAAATCTAAGCAAGTTGGAAAACTGGTGACCCATCTGTTTCATTCGTTTAGATATTGACCTCAATAGTAAGTTCAAATGTTCGCTAATTTCTTCTAATGCCGTTACTGCCGGCGTATCTTCTGATCACCGTGGTTCACCACTACGGAATGAAAGAGCAGAGCGGTACTATGCGCTCCTGTTCCAGCTCGCTCCTCCTACTCATGACTATGCTGTCGGAATTAGTTGAGATAATTCTGAGTAGGTAGTGATTCAGGGGGGCCCTCATAGGTAGCCGCTATAAATTCGCGTAGCCGATATAAAAATATACTCTAGAAAATCATGTAGGCTACAAAACATGGTCTTTAATAATCTCCCAAACTACTGAGAGATCACAGAAGGTGTGTGAGATCATATTCCACTTGAATGGGAAGGGTGAGATGAGTTCAGCCGTATCAGTGCACAATTCCCAGTAATGGCATGAAGGATCTACTAGACTGGCGTGGGCAGGTGACTGATATTGTCTAATGACCTCTATTCTAAGTCCTGCAAAGTTTGTCATCGTCACCCTTTGCAATCATGGATGTATTATATAAGGTTTGCAATCCTGAATTGGAGGAGGTGTGTGTGGGGGGGGGGGTTACCAACTCCCCCGGACCCCACCAACTCAGGATTGTGTTCTGTAAGGCACGTTCCATACTTTTCTTCGTAAGATGCTATATTATCATCAGGGCAGCATGTAGCCAACAGTAAATATCATATTCGCGTCTGACAAGTGCACGACCAGAATATATCAAGTTATCAATTAGGCATCCAGCTCATATGAGTGCTTAATCTACCTCAAACCCCATTTATATGACCATTACAGGGCTCTATGCGCCCTCTAGTGGCCATCCAGATACCTCTCAGAAGCTTCAATCATTAGATTTTTTGGGGGGCCAGGTAGGTTTTCATACATACGAGGGATTGGTAACGCTTTAGAATAACCCTGGCAAAAATGGCTCGTTTAGAAATGTCCATAAAGTATAGATAGTGTCTGCTTTAGATTAATCCTTGCAAAACACCTTACTAATGATGAATAAATGGTTTCTAAGGACCTGTATTAAGCATCAACTGAGGTATTACTACAGAATGATTCATTAAAATGTGAGCAGACCATTACCTTATGGTAAAATGTGAGCATACCTTATAAATGATCTTATGAACCATTAGAAAATCATTTGAAACATGTTTATAAATACATAAATACTAATTTATAAATATCTTACTAACGTTTATGTTGTAATATTGATTAGTACACTTTGATCAGACTATGAACAGATGCTTTATAAATGTTTTATTAATAGTAATTAATAGTATTCTAAAGCGTTACCGAGGAATTTGCTTTGGAGTGTTGATGCATAATGTCCTCTCTTCATTTAAAATATGTGATGCATTCATGTGGAGCGATGCCACTACCACCCCATCTGTTGGGCAGCATATTACAATACATACAGGGGTGCTCCCCTCAGATGTTATGTTATGTTATTTTTTATTTATAATGCGTCCCCCAACCAACTGTTACATCAGCCCAGGGCGCAGCCCGGGTACAAAGAGAGATGACAGAGGATCACCTGAGAGTTGAACTGAAAGGCCACAAAGGTCATTGCCTGAGAAATGCTGAAATGAAGGGGATTAATGAATCTCAACCACTGCCAATGTGTAGCACCATATCAAGAAATGTTGGGTTCTGATTTTATTTTGTTCTGGTAGAGTTTTGACCCTAGCGATATCCCGGCCGGGCTCTCCTCCCGCACACCCTAGTCCAAACCCTGTGTCTGGAGACCTAGCACCCCCAGACAGGGAGCTGGCTTCGTTCAAAGTTTTGTTTTCATTCGTAGATCTGGCCTGTGATTCGGATCTGTTCCTAAATGTAATGGGTTCTAAAGTGGCCTGATACACACCTTCACCGAGTTTCATAAAAATTGGTTTGGTAGTTTTTGCGTAATCATAGTCCAAAAAATGAATGGAAGTGAATGGGCAGTCTGGCTGTGTTCGGGTGGCCCGTGGACCCGACCCGTGATTCAGATCCACTCCAAAATGTAAAATCTTGTAAGTTGGCCCATGGTACACCCTTCCACCGAGTTTCGTGAAAATCGGTCCAGTAGTTTTTGCGTAATCCTGCTAACAGACAAACACACACACGCACGCACACTACTGAAAACATTACCTCTTGCCCTGCACTATTGCTGGGACGGAGGTAATAATAATAATAATAATAATAATAAATTGTTGAAATAAAGCTTGTGTAAGGTCATTGTTGTTTGATACAAATTGATATGCACTTTTATAGCATGATACAGAATAGGCAAATAGTAGTAAATGTGTCAGTTTTCAATAGTAATTCAAAAGGGTGTATGAAATTGAAAGACAATTCAATAGTGATCAGTAGTGATAGAGAAGGAAGTAGTAATTCAATAGGAATTGTGAAGGCAACAGTAACTTGTGTAAGCATTGTGAAAATAAATTAAATAGTTATCAGTACTACACACCACTACAGAAGGAAGGAGTAATTCAATAGGGATTGTGAAGGCATACAGTAGTAAACATGTAAGCATTGTGTAGTAATTCAATAATAAATGTGAAGGAATGAGTCATTTTTTATGTAGTCATTCCCAAAAGCTAAATAGTGACAGAAGTAATTAAGTAATAATCATGTAGTGATTTAGATAGCTATTATGTAGTACTCATCAGTAGTGATAAATTCCAATTCTCTACTCATTACTACTGAAATTACTACATAAATCACTACTAGCTTGCTACACATATAAATAGCAATCAAGTAGTGGAACAAGTAGGTTTTGTATAGATATTGTATAGTAGTGATGATTAGAAGTTTTTAAATAGAGCTCTCTTTTCCCACCAGAACATCTTTTAATTCTCCTCCAGTGAGGAGAATCCTCAATATTGAAAAATCTGCAATGATAACATCTATTGAAAACGTCAATATGTAAAAAATGAAAAACTACCCAAAGTAAACCTACTATGGATCCACTGTGGATCAGAAATAATGAAGTAATCTATACATGATAATCAATCAAATCAAATCAAACAAAACTTTATTTGTATAGCGCATTTCATACACAGAGGGAACACAATGCGCTTTACAGAGAGCAATGGGGGGTGGGCATAGGTCCCTCCCCTACATTTTCCAGAGGGAAGAAAAAAAACAGTTTCACCCGGGGGCCAGAAAAGTGAGCTGTATAAATTCTTCCCTGACCTCTCTCAACGAGACGATCTAGCAAGCTCCTGGAAAATGTTTGTCTATTGGCTAAGAACATATACAGAGCAGTAAACATGGGCTAAATACTTCATAAGAGAGACATGACTAACAGTAGAGTGTACAAATAGTTACAGACAAGTTGTCTACTGGACCTGCTACAGGGTGGCCTGCAGGGGACAGGGAGGTGTCCACAGGACCTGTTTAGAGTATGAGGGAGAGACACTAGAGAGGAGGACAGGGTTAGTGGCTGTACTGGACATCCACAACAGACACAGGGGTATCTATCGGACTCAGGGTGGTCTGCTGGTGACAGTGGGGCATCCAATGAACCTGGTTAGAAGGTAGGAGGGAGAGAGAGAGGCACTAGGGAAAGGGGAGGCAGAAAAGGGTTAGTAGCACGCAAAGCCATAAAAACAATACAGATATTAAAACAGAACGTGCCGAAACCAATACCATCCAGCACTATCAACCACATAATCTAGGCCAATGATCAACTCTGGTTAAGCAATAGATGTAGACCTAATCCTATTAAAACAGCCTACTCAAGTGAAAGACTTGATGCCAATACTCTAACCATTAGAGAGTGTAGCAACATGTTAGGTAGCCTACAAGGTTAGTCATACTTACAGATACATTTGTATGATGTGAATGTCATACGAAAGCTTAAAAGATTAAGACTCAAACCTCCACGATAATGCACATTTTGAAAAATTCACATTATTTAGTGGTCTTGTTGAGGAGACACTAGCCTATGGCATAACATGAACAAACTGAATGAAAAAGACACTAAACTTGTGAGCACTGTGAAGGATTCAGCAGGTAGCTAAGGAACCTGATAAGAAGAAAAGGTATCTCAGCATCTGCCATATGGCCCTGTGAGGCTGAAACTCAGAACATATCCCGTGTGCTGCCTGCCTCCATGGTAACAATGTCAAAAAGGCCATGGACACATCAGCAATTCAATCAGACCAACATTGCCATCTAGCGATATAATGGAAGAAACAAACGCCACGCTATAAAAACATGAACTTTTTCTTATATATTCTGATTCCTCTCACTTCACGTCTGCCCTGAATCATTCTCACATTGCGATCGACGAACAATTTGACAAACAAAGATGGAGAAACAATACCATAAGCATCTTGCAATAATAATCTAGGTGACCAATTGATTTTGGTGAATTTGGAATTAAATGGAGAGTTTGATTTTTAAAATAATATTCCAAACGTCTTGCTATCATTAAACTTTTGTGTGCCGTATTTGTGATTTAAAGCGTTTACACGTTCTCACTCAAAAAATGTACGATTGTTTGGCCTCACTTTTATTTTGAAATACTTGGAAAATAAGATACCGGAAGTCCGTGTTGTTATGGTTGAGGCATCCATGGGTTGAGGGTGCAGTGCAAAGGTGGCTGATTTACCCATGGATGTATTAAGAGAACGGATTTACCAGACAAGCCCACATCTCATGCTCTATTGACCACTACGCGTAGCGTTAGTTAACTCACATTTATGCCAAGAAGTAGCCTGTAATGCTTGTCAGCGAGCATGGCACTTCATGAAGCATCTTGGATGAATGAGGAACTACTTGTTTTGGATGGTGGATTAGCAACGGAACTAGAGGCAACAGGTTTTAAACTACAGGTAAATTAACGTATCTCGTTGCGTATCTCTTCAGATGGGCGACTGTTCTTAAATTAGGCTAGTTATTATGGGCTGCAGCCAGCTATCCGGGCAAGTAGCCTACAGTAGGCTACCATATGTCCTCATCATACCTGCAAACTAGTCGCCTTTCGGCTACAATCGCCGTTTTTTGTGTCAATTGAATTGGGTCATTCATATGAATCGTGCAGATCCGGGGAGTTTTCCAAAAAGGGGGTGAGGGGAGAGTGACTGCGTTTGATGTTCAGGCTAGAATAAACCGTATTGGATAATACTAACTGGTTAGCTTGGCATAGATATAAGTACAAACTTGGATGCTACAAGCTAAATGTTATAGAGTGGTGGGTCAATTCAGAACGTGAAATAGTGACTAGCCACAGCAGACGAGGGTATAAATACAGATCCTGTTGTTGGATGTAACGTTGCTTGATCTCCAGGTGAATAACGTAAACGTCATGTCAACAGCGTCCAACATCCACTCCAATTGCGCGAGTTTTCTCCCAGGATCTCCTCATACAGCGTTTTTTCATACAGCCCAAATATCTCCAAAGCTGCTGCTGCTAATCACTTGTTAACGAAATCTCTGATCAGCTGTAGTTTGGATATTTTTGCGGTTTAAAATTAGGATAGAGGACACTACTAGTTGCCCTTCAAGCAGAAACGAAACTTATGTGCGGTAGCTTTCTTTCAAGGAATTCCAAAATAAAGGTCACGGAAAACAATTACTCAACAAAAAACTCTTTTTTTACTCACTTGGCATTGGTCCGAATGGTATACTGTATACTGAAGTATGAAGTCTACTGAATCTGATATATACAGAATAATATTTGGAGGGCCTATTCATCAGTTATAAGTGATAATAATGGGCAACCTTAATCTAAAAATATGCAAGCAAAGACAGTGTCATCATATCGATACAATAATATGGGTAAGACCATTCTAAGAGGAGAAGTCGTTTTTTGTCTTTTTTTTTTTTATAAATCGGTATCGGTATCGGCCGATCCTGAGGAAAATATTCGGTGATCGGTATCGGCCCAAAAAAATCAGATCGGAGCATCCCTAAAAGATATCATGTCTCCCTGTCTCATTCTTTCCTGCATTTCAGGCAATGGAGGTTGGTTGTCTTTTTTTGAGAGGCAACAGGGAGAATAATGTGTAAAAAAGTAATTGTTTGGTTGCTTAAGTAAATAACCAACTTTTTATGAGATATCTGTTCTCTCTTTTTAGGGAAAAAGAAACATTGAAATTCTGATTAAAATGTTTCAACTGTGAATCTGGATATCTACATAATTGTATTTGGGGTTGTAATTGGGATGGATATATTATGCGCCTCGCAAGAGCCATGTATGCCTACTCGCACACAGAAATTATATATATTACACTCCAAAAAGCGTCATTTGCATATTAAAATCACTAAAAATGTAGGATGCCCCCGGACCCCCCTACCATAACTTGGGTTCGGATCTGTCACCTTTTTCACTCTCGGGAGTTTGCAGGTCTGCATCATGCATGACCTCTTTCCATGTATTTTGCACAGGGTGATCCTTTGTGGAGTGCAAGAATATTGCATATTAATCCACAGGCTGTGAAAGATGCTCATTCTAGGTGAGTTTTAAAAAATCTGAAGAATAATATAGTTTTGTTGATATAATGGATATTCCATTTCCCTCATCTACTGAGAGGCTCTGCTTCTTTCCTTAGGTTCCTCTGTAGTGGTGCTGATGTTATCACAACAGCCACATACCAGGCAAGCATTGAGGGATTCATTAGACATCTGGACATGACCTCTGATGAGGCCAGCGAGCTGATGATGTCAGGAGTACATCTAGCCAGAGAGGCAGTAAAACAGTTCATAACTGATAATCCTTCACCAGGTGAGTTTCTGCTTAAGTTAATACATCACTATTGAAGGGAGGGACTGTCCAGGCAGAGGGGTCATGGGGGGGAACTGACCAGGGTCACTGTCAGTCTACTGCAGCGGTTGGTTGTTGAGTTTGTGCACCGCATCAGGAAAGAAGCTGTAGTGGAATCTCTCCTTCGCGGTCCTTATGCTCAGCCATCTTCCATCTCTCCAGTGAGATGGTGTGAACAGGTGGCAGCTGGGGGTGGTTGGTGTCTTCATAAAGTTATTATTATTATTTTGTGATGTGGCAGCGCTAGGTTTTGTAGGTAGGTGTAATAATGACATAAGTGTTTCACCTGACATTTTGTCTTGTTTTCTAAGACCGGAAGGCTCCTAAGGTGGCGGGCTCTCTTGGGCCTTACGGGGCGTTTCTGCTCGATGGTTCTGAGTACACAGGAGCCTACGCAAAGGAGATGAGCATTGAGGTGAGGGCAGTAGTGTAGTCAGTGTAGAGGTATGGGTCTTTTTCCATTGACACAGCATACCCACTTTTTAACTAAAACTAACATTTCTTAGCTTTTATGGTACACCCACTTATTCAGTCACCATTACACCACTGAGAGAAAGGCTCTGAGTCCGATAGACATTATGTGATATTATAACACATTCATCACCTTAAACATACCCAACAGATTCAACAGCAGTTAGTGGGGTGGACGGTGACGTGTCTTACTCCTGTTGTCCAGGAGCTGAAGGCTTGGCATCGGCCTCAGATCCGTTGCCTGGTCGCGGCGGGAGCCGATGTCATCGCCATGGAGACCGTCCCGAGTGTCAAAGAGGCCGAGGCCCTTGTGGAGCTGCTGAGGGAGTTTCCCAACGCAGTGGCCTGGCTCTCCTTCTCCTGTAAGGTAATTCTTACCCTTGTAGCTCATGATTAACTAGTTTTTGGTTGATTATTTTTTAAGTTATCAGTTACCTGAAAAGAGTGCGACAGCGTACTGTCTACATGCTGCATATGAGACATAGGGGACAAACACTAATTTGAAATGTAATACTGACACACACACACACACACACAGGACGAGAGGTGTGTGTCCGATGGCAGAGCCTTCACTGAGGCTGTCCAGGTGGCCAGGAGATCTAGACAGGTGGTGGCTGTCGGAGTCAACTGCTGCTCCCCAGCCCTGGTCAAGCCCCTGCTGGACTCGGCCAGCGCACAGAAAAGCCCAGACTTCTGCTGGGTGGCGTACCCCAACAGCGGGGAGGAGTGGGATGTAGAGTCTGGGTGAGTCTGACAAAATCACAGCAGTCTCACTCCTGGTACTGTATGAACTGTAATACCACGTCTCGCGTGGCCATCCTCCGCATAGATCCAAGTATTCAGGTTCTAGGATTTGCATTTTGATTGGCTGCGTAACTAGAGGCTGGACGTACCCAAATACACCTGGAAATATATGACATGAATATCACTGTTTACTTAACAAACCTCTACCAACCCTCTTGTGTTAAGGTGGAGAACATCAAAGAAGAGGGAATCCATCGCAGAGCTGAGTGTTGAGTGGGTGAAACAGGGCGCGTCATTGATAGGTAAGCCTAGAAGCCCAAATATTTTCATATCATGAATACTCAGGCATCTTTGTGTACTGACTCTTTGTTTCCAATCTTTTGTTCCTCAACAGGAGGGTGCTGTCGTATCAGCCCTGCTCAAATAGCAGAGTTAAGCCAATGGCTACGAGGAAATCTGGAGACACGTACCCCATGACTGTCTGATTGAAAGTATGTGCAAATCACTGTGATAAAAGCAGTGTTTGTATCTTTTCAAATGTGAATACAAACTCCTACTGCGATACAGTCGCACACATCAACCCTGACAGCACAGTTCAGTCTACTGATGCAACGATAAATTAATTGCCAAATAAAGCCACTTTATTTAAAGCTTGTAGTGTTTATAGAAATCTTAATTTATAAAAAAAAAAAAAAAAAAATCAAATCCACATTAATGACACATTTACAGCAGAGTTGGGATCAGTGAAGACATGGCTCGCATACGCTCATCAGAGGTGGAACAACACATTGAGGCCATACACAGAATATGAAAGCAAACATGCAATCCTATCTTTTTGGATCCTTTCTTAGATCAGACGTCCATTAATACCAACATAAAAAACTCACTCACTCTCATTCTCTCTTATTCATTCCTGATATTTCTCTCCTCTCCAGCTCGGGCAGGTCATTAGGAACAGATGGCGTTTGCGTTTCTCACCACAGGGTTCACAGGGGCATCGCGGTATGTCAGCTGCTCTCACAGCCACTGGGTTGGTTTACTGGACAGCATTTTACTAGTCACTGCATGTCAGTCACATTTTCAAACACCACACATCTTGATTTTAATATGTATACAAGGATGTTTTTTTTTTTTTACGTCTTGCATTTTAAATTCAACAATGTTGTTATTAATAGTGGTCTTACAAACAATGCTGAAATTTTAAATGCAATACACACTAAAAAGACTTGTGGTTCTTGTTGCACAGCGTCATATTATTTAGTAATTTAGAATAATCCAGAAAATCCATGTGCAGCTAATTAAGTCTAGATGGTTCTAAAACATGGTTTACATACTGTAAGACGTTTTCTCAACTTTTGTGGGTTTAAATTGAGAACCGTCAGCATCTCAGAACTCCTGATATCTTAATAAGAACAGCATGATGAGTTTCAGTCGGTGACGTCCTCCTCCAGGTCGCTCTCTGGGGAGCTCCTGTGTCTGTGCTCAGAGGTGTTGGACAGGCGTTTCCATGCCACCTCCTTCTGGTTCCCTGTGCTGTGCGAGTGACTGATACGAGCCAGGTGCTTGGCAGAGCTGGAGGTCTTGTCCTCTGAGCTCTCGGCGGAGCTTCCCTGGGCCCTGTCGGGGCCCTGGTGGTGGAGGTCGTGTCGCAGGTTCTCCAGGTTCAGGGCCCAGGGGCCCAGCTTCTGCCAGTTGAACCTCTGGAAGGCAATGAGGCAGTGCAGGTTCCCTCCCACCTGGCACAGAAACAGAGGTTTCTATGGTAGCATGACAGGACTCAAACAGCAACGGTAAAACAACTAAATGGTATGAGTAAAATGATGCGTGTTGAGTGAACTGTACCTTTTTGGTTTTACGGTACTGGATACCCCTCTCTGTGTGGCGAATATCAAGGTACTCTGGGTTTTGTGTGTTGAGATCTGTGACAATATCCAACCATCTAAAATGGACATGAGCACAATGAAACAACAGTAAAAAAAATAAAAATAAATAGCTAGCGTCTTACAAAAAACATGCAGATTGAGATTTCACCTACTTTTTACAGTGAATAGCAGGATTTTTCCTGCTTGGTTCACCAATGAGAATCCAGTGCTCCGTTTCATTTGTTGGTAGCGTTCCCCTTGAAAAAAAACAAAACAAGAAAACACATGGATTCTGCAAATGAAATATTACAATTCAACATACCGGTAAAAATAAATTGTGTCATCTTATCAATCCTATACATGACCTTCTGAGACAAGTAAAACAGACAGATCAGAACTCACCTGTAGGCCTTAGCTGCCTTGAAGGGGGTTGCTTCAAAGCCTACAGGACAAAAGTAGTGGTTCTGGCAATGGTAAATGTAAGCCATGGATTCATCCTTCAGTCCCTGGGTTAACTTCAACAATGCCCCCTCAGCTAAAAGAAAGTTCACAGGTAGCCATTAATTAGCACTGTTCACTAAGCCCACATCCAGTTTGAGATAACCGTGGTTAGATGTCTACTGCTCACCAGTTTCTCCTGCTGTCTTGTGTTTCCCATGGGGTTTGTATAGAATATAGGAGCATCCACGGACTCTGAAGTTGTCATTAATTTGCCGGAACCATCTGTTTAAACAGGGTGAAAACACTCAGACGTGTATATGGACATTGTTTTCAGGGAAAATTAGGAGAGTGAATAAAGTGGAGAGGATTTCCCAGTACCGCATCAGAGTGGCGTTCCCTGTGAAAGGGCCAAACTTGATCTCCTCGAAAGGAGGCTGGTACCCTAAAATATGCAGGGCCTCCTCTTGTGAGATGGGTGGAAGACTGAAAACATAAACAACACATGCAATTGTTGTTCCAAGCATCTTACTCCCGCATTAATCAAGCAGGAAAGTATGAAGTGTATTTATGTAATGTAATAACAAAAGGGGCAACTCTAACATACCTCCCTGCTCCAAGTGTGCTGTACAGGAAGTTCCAACAGGACACCAATGAGGAGATTCCACATGACGTCTTGTACTGAGGGCGGCTCATGCAATACCTACAGCACGGAGAGAAAGGCTTTGAATTGATTATTATATAACTAAAGATGTTTTAGGATGTCTAGGAGGATATGTCACCATGACAGTTTATTTTAATGTACCATGATGCTTTGGCTGAATGTGTTGTGTAAGTTGTCCAGTAAATTAAATCAATTAACCAATCTGCTTCATCATCATTTCAATTATTAGGACAACAAGCTCAGCATTACCATCTTCTGAGATCCAGAACTTTCCTCTGTTTGATGTCCTCTAGTGAGGCATGTGAAGGAACATCTTGCAGATTCCTGCTGGCTCTGTCTGAAGACTTCATCTTCTTTGAACTGAATTTCTTTCCGTTGCCTAGAGAGAAGACATAAAATTAGAGAGTGGTTTTGTGTGGCCTGTTATACCTTACCACAGCGATAAAAAAGCATTTCATTTAATTCAGCAGCAGTATCTCTGGATCTCAGTACATTAACACCGGACACTGACATGTTGGTTATCAAAATATGTTACGTAGGGCCCACATCTGCTGTGCCAATCCCCCTTTGTTCTTAAAACTAAAATACATCAATTAGATTTAGTCTAGTGGATGATTCAGCAGTGACGATGGAACAATGAGATGGATTTCATCAAGCGCATCGACTCATCATCCCTGCCCTCTGAACATCTCTGATGTAACTGCAAGTGTCATGAGGAGCAGATGGTCAGTTCTCATATTTCTGGCAGTTCTCGCAGCAGAATAAAAAGATACGATATCATGTGCCTTTCTGCCTCCAATCAGTCTAGGCTGTTCCCTCAGTAATATTCGCAGTGAATTAGAAACGAACACTGTATGATGATGTCGCTTACTTGTCCTAGTTTTTCGAGTTAGCACAGCATTGAAGTCAGTCGTGTCAATCTCCCACGCCAAGATTGGTTTGCCGTTGCTGGACAGCACCTCCTCCATGTCACAGTCCTCGTCTAAAGCCTCGTCGGGGCTCCTGGGTGGAACCGGTGAGAAGTCGCTGGTGTTGGACTTGACAAAGGGGGCTACGCCGTCCTGCTTGCTGGGGGCTGCTTCCCGGGTGGTGCTGGCGGGCCGGTAGACGGCGGCGGCCTGGTTGAGGAGAGCGTAATCGGAGCAGACGGTATAGAACTTCTCTCTCGAGTGAGTGACAGGGCAGGTCCATGGCAGCCTCAGCTCTGCGCTGGAAGCCCGGCGGGCCCTCTGGGAGTCCCGTGTGAGGGAACCCAACGGGCTGCGCTCATCCTCTCTGGTGGGGGGCTGCTGTGGCCGGGCCTGCTCACTGGGCCCAGATTGGTTCGCTTCTTGGCCTTCTGCATTGTTAGGCATTGGACAGAACACTTGGATGTTGAAAGGGAGAATTTTTTGTTTGAAGTGAAGGCCTAAGTTATATCTGTTTAAGAGGGAAGGGTTGTCTACTCTGCAGAGGAGAGACAAACAACATTGATCAGGGCTAGCCTGCACTATAGTATTGACAGTAGGAGTCCATGTTAAAGGCATTTTCATTGTGCAACATGATATGAGCTCAATAATAAACAATTCTGATTGTACAGCAATGTCTTTCACACGGAATGTAACGTAAACAATTCAACCCACCACAACATGAGCTGTAGAAGGGTGCACACCTGATGGGGTGTGTACCTACAGTAGCCTACTAGCAGCTCTCAAGGTGGGAGTGACTTTATCTTATGTCAAGATCACCCCTGTTATACTAGGGTTGCAGGGAAAAATAACAGGAGCTGGCAGGAATTCTACTCCTCATCAAGTCAGATTATCTGACGACAACCATTTCAGATGACCTGTCAACTCGGTGCACACAGGACTGGCTTTGATGACACACACGGGTGAGGCAATCAAACACGTATGCATATCAAATTGATAACGTGGTCCATGTATATGTTAAACATACCTTGCATTGATTCGCTGATATTACATCGAGACAGACAGTTAAAAAGCGCTACGCATTCACCAGATATCAGTTTCCAAGCAAGATAACCAGACGATGGGATGCTGAATTTCAGACGTCTCGGATCTTCTTCCGCTGCACGGCATTGACGGGGCTGTACCATGATATAAATAGGGGTGCTAAATATGTGTTTCCAACAACATTGTTTGTTATTCTCTAATGCATGGGGCCATGATTTGATCACAAACCGCGCATGACTTATACAAAATTGTTTCGATATACTAGCTTCTACCATCCTCATATATACAAGGAAATGCTACATTTATCCAAATATGTAACCTTACAGTTATGCCTGCTTTAGCCAACCATCCTTAACCAATCACAGCGAGACAGTTACGTAGGCGTTTAGTGCGTCTGCGTTGCGGTCACAGGGTGCAGTGAAGTTTAGTCAAACAACTTTCTCAGGTGAGGCACGGACACCACTTTCAACACGACTGCCGTTTTAGCTTACCACTGGTTTTAAGTTGCAAAACTATAAACATACCCTTCTGATTCTGATGCACACATATAGCCGTTTCAACTGTAAAGCCCGTCAATGATTCATGTCAATGCGCATATGCTCAAGTTAGCATAATGGCCTCAGTCCAATCCTGAAGTGCCCTGCCAATGCACTTTGCCAAGAGACTTTGATCAAGAGCTTACTTTCTCCCTTTGCAGGGACACATACCGTGCGCCATGGCGAAGAGGCTGATGATCATTGACACAGATTGTGGCATAGATGATGCCCAGGCCATCATGATGGCCTTGGCAGCTCAGGACGTGCAGGTTTTGGGCATCACTTGCTGCTTCGGGAACACGGGGGTGGAGAACGTCTGTCAGAATGTGTTGACCGTGCTCTCTGTCTGTGAACGAATGCAGGTGAGTCGGTGTTTAACCATCAGCCAAAATCTGCTCTAAAGTTTGTGCTGTATTCAATTTAGGGGCAGGTCGGAGGGACGAACTTTGTACTTTTGACTGCTGCCTCACCTTTGTCTCTTAAAGGAGTAGTAAAGGGAAAATGCAATTAGCCCGTTTTAAGGTTATGATCATATACAATGGTTCAGATCAAAACGTTGACAAAACTAGCACTTTTGAGAAAGTCTGATAATTGCGCTACCACCGTTTTGGTCATACAATGGATGTGGATGGGCACCTTGAAAAATCTTTCAAAAACATGTTAAACTCTCGATTTCAAAGACGAAGCTTATACAAAGAATAGGTTACAAAATGTGAATTTCAAAATATGAGGGGGGACATAGGCTACATGTCCTCTGTCCCAACTGGAGTTTATGCCCCTGATTCCATTGGTTAAGGCTACACAATTTCTTATAAAATCTTTACCGTTAGTCAATTATTACAAGGGTTAGGCATGTATCTGTCCACTTAGTGTTGTTCACATGATGCAGCAGTTGTATGATTGCCACAGATCCCAGTTTTCCAGGGTTCTGCAGGCCCTCTGGTTGGGGCCACCAAGGCCTGCAGTGATCACTTTGGAACGGACGGGCTGGGAGATGTTCTGGTGGACAGAGATGCGCAGTGGAAGGAGAAGATCCAGAGAGAGCATGCCGTCAACGCCTTGATCAGACTGGTGTCTGACAACGAGAAACAGGTAGGTGCATAGTCTGACTTATGATCTTCATGGCGTATTCTCGTGGGCAAAGTAATAATTTCACTACTTTCTTTGGACTGATTTGATCATCACTCTGTTCCAGGTCTCTCTGGTGGCACTTGGCCCTCTCACAAATCTGGCCCTTGCTGTCAGGTTGGATCCTACATTCCCTCAAAAATTGAAGGATCTGTTCATCATGGGAGGCAACATGGAAGGTAATGTCAGCAGTTACAACATCGGCAATTACAGTCAAAGTAAGGTTGTCACCATCTCCAGAAGACTTGCATACAGTATGTTCACTGTTTCACCTTGCAGGGAAAGGAAATGTGACATTATGCGGGGAATTTAACTTTGTGATGGATCCAGAATCTGCCTACATTGTACTGGAAGAATTCCTCTGCCCAACACACATTGCATCATGGGAATATTCTTGCAGAAATAAACTTACATGGGTAAGCAAAAAAATCAACACTTACTGTAGCTAGCTACTTACCACAGGTTTTTAACAGTGACATCTGTGAATGACACCCTCTAAAAATAAGAGTGATAGAACCCTTTGTAACAATAGAAACCTCTGGGAAAAGGTTCCATATACAACCTTTTATAAATTTTCATATACTGTAGAGCCCTTTTCAGAAATAACCCTTTATGGTTCCAAAAAGCATCTTACAGAGCTGAAAAGGTTCTATTGGGAATATTAAGGAACATTTCTTTCCTAAGGGTTCTTACAAATGGTCTATGTAAAACCCTTTTAAACGGTGCAGCCTCATCGGGACGTGTGTCCATGTGTGTCCGTTCGTAGAAAGAGATTTAGACCAATACCGTTGCACACCAGCCGAGGGCAGTAGAGATTGCTCATAAACCTGCTTACTTCACCACCCTGTGCAGACAGGCACACCAATAATCATTAACCAACTCATGTCTGTGTTGCGTTGAGTAGGAATTCTTTGAGGAGTTGATCAACCAGGATGCTCCAACAGCACGGCTAATGAAGAAAATCACCTCTAAGTGCTGGGCTTACTCCAGGGAGGCCATGATGAACAAGAGGGATGTGTACTTTGGGCCCGGCTTCGTCTCCTATGACGCCTATGCCGTGGCAGCATGCATCGACAGCAGTGTGGTTACGGAGAGAATAGAGTGCGCTGTCCGTGTGGAGCTGCAGGGGGCGCTCTCCCGGGGGATGATGGTAGTGGATCAGACTAACACGCTGAAGAAGAGCAACCGTGTGTTTCTGATGAAGAAATGTGATCTTGCCAAGTTCAGTCAGTTACTCATGGCTTCTCTCAGACTACCTTTTAAATAGTGTACCAAGGATTAGTTGTAGCAGTGTAGTACACTAGACTTTGTGAGCCATGTTATGTGCCATATGCCATACAGGATTAATCCACACAATGCAAATTATGTTAAAGGAGTAGTAAAGGGAAAAATCATGTTTAGCCCTGCTTTAAGGTTACTTATGATCATATACAAGATCAAAAAGTTGACAAGTGTGATAATTGCTCTACCACCGTTTTGGTCATACAATGGATGTGGGTGGGCACCTTGAAAAATCATTCAAAAAACATGTCAAACTCAATTTCAAAGACAAGAAACTCACTGAGGTGTTAGTTGGCATTCTGACATATAATTCGCCATTAAGTAAGATTCTAGTTAATCTGGAAAGGCTTTTTTAAATGTTTAGCATAGAACTATTTAGTCGCAGCACATACATGTGTAAACCAGGTCTTAAAAACGAAATTATTTTTAAATCTGTTTGCTCCGAGCAGAACCAGCATATTTAACGTTTCTGTTCTTGTGTTCCGCCACCAACATACCGTTCCTGAACGAAAAATAACATTCCGTTCACCGTTCCGCACTTGTTGCGAGCCGAGCCAGGCTAGCCACGGCCCACGAGGGCAAAGCCGTTCTCTGAGAGCCAGTAGGGACTCAATGTCAGTCAGGGCAGAGCCCACAGTTATAGCAGAGCCTTCGGCTCTGTGTCAGGGCGCGGCTACGTGCGCTCCACGAACCAATCGGGTAGCAGTATTCCGCGGGGGAACGATACAACCGGGAAAAGGCTCAGCTTTTTTTTCTTTAAAAAAATACAAATAAAGTTATATAGGCCTACTACAAAGAACGGTTTTAAAGATTTCTAATTAATGTTTCTGTTCTGGAACAATTAAAGACCATTTCGTTTTCGATCCTGTTCCTCGTAAAACCGTTCGTTTTCGTTTTTTGTTTCTGTTCCTTGAACCGGTTCGGAGCCTTGGTGTAAACTTCTGCAAACTAGGTAGCCTAGCAACATAAACAATAACAGTAGCTACCGTAAGTAGTTCCACTTCCTGAATCCCCTCTGCATATTGATCTACACATCTACAACTGTCGCTTCAATCCAAGTCAATGGATTTCATAAAATGATCAATAAAACCCTACAGGATTCATACTTTGCGGCGAATTTGATGTCAGATCTGAACCATTGTATATGATCATAAGTAACCTTAAAACAGGGCTAAACATGATTTCTCCCTTTACTACTCCTTTAAGAATGTCAGTTTCAGTTGTATTAGGCTAATAAAATGCACTTCACTTGTCTGATGCCTTTTATTTCAATTTGGTGACAAATGTAAGCAGCGAACAGTATAAACTTTGGTCCCACTTTACCTCTAGTTAACAGTAATTATCTGTAACTACCTAGTAGTATAATACTTGTAGTAACTACATTGTAGTTACATAGGATCTGCATGGTATGATTTAGAGGTGCAGGTTATTACACAAGTGAACCAGGGGTAAGTGGATGCTAATATTGTTTAGGTAACAACCTTCAGCTGCCCTGTTGCGCCCCTATACCTTGGTACACTTGTGCAGTAACCTATAACGCTAAACCCTAATACCACATCATTACATAGCAGTTCCTATGTAACAATTGTTCATACAGGTATTGCTAGGTAGTTAGACAATTAATGTGCACTTAAGAATAAGTGTTACCCAAACTTCAAAACTTAATCAAGTATTCTTTAATTTAATCCCTTTTAACTTGACCAACTTAAAATCAATTCTAACAAGTTTTTTTTTCCTCTCAGCAGAATCCAATTTTAAAATTAAATTTGCCGTGGGCGATCCTGGAAACAACTTAGAGGGCATTAAACTCCCAATTCTTAAATTATATCCTGGTCATAAAATGTTATTTCCGGCATACTTTATGAAAAGTTGTCCTGAATGTAACCCACTTTCAAAATACACTGGTGCCAGAAATATATAAAAAATGGAAACACAGTATGTTTACAGCATGTGCCCATTCAAACAGTACTGAACTGAGCCACATGCTTTCCACACACAAGTGCAGCCTCACCCAGAAAACATGAATCATCTGAAATCGGAGAGACAGCCTTGCGCTGACAACTCCAAATTATCAAGATGCTCCAATATTAACGGCCGTTGCTAAAATGAACCCAAATAAAGATTTTGTCACTGCAGGGAACTCACTGCAGGGAACAAAACATGGGCTTGGTACCCTTTACCTTCGGGCAACCAAGTCACATTTATATAATAATCTTTCCATCCGGGGATTCAATGATAAGAGTTCTATGTTCAAGTGTATACAAAGTACCGAGTAACCGAAACCATAACATGTCCGTCCGTGGAGGAGTGAGGCTGAGTTCTGAGTTCTATTGCTCTTCAGTTGCTGCTGTCGGAGGGGTTGGGCCAGGGCTCGGAGCTCCGCCTGCTCAGCGTGGGACGCCACATGTTCCAGGGGTTGTAAGTGCGGCTCATCTCGGTGGGGGCGGGAGTGGGCGGGGCTGACTGGTTGCTGACCAGGTCCGTGAGGGCGGACGAGCTGGCGGGCGGGGTGAAGGAGTGCAGGGCGGAGTCGCCGCCGGTGGACCAAATGGAGCTGCTGAAAGGCGTGGTGGTGGACCAGGGGTTCCGCGTGTTTCCCAAAATGGACTGAGAAAAAAAAACAAAATAAGACAAAGTTTTGGGAGGGATTTCATTAGCGCCACTTCTTTTTGCCATTTAGCTCCATAGATGGCTATCTAGCGCTGAGCGATTGCAGAGGAGGGCTTACTGTGGTGGGGGCCGTGGGAGGACTGCAGGTGGGGGGCCAGGAGGGCAGGGGGTCACTGCTCGGGGTGTCCCAGATGGAGGAGGACACGGGGCTGAACTCGGGCCA
Organism: Borostomias antarcticus; assembly: GCF_949987555.1. Lineage (NCBI taxonomy): Eukaryota > Metazoa > Chordata > Actinopteri > Stomiiformes > Stomiidae > Borostomias > Borostomias antarcticus. Next base: position 8,332,755 of record NC_140243.1, read on the forward strand.
GCTGTGCTGGGGCTCGGCGGTTTTGGGAAACGTCATTCCGCTGAAAACTGAAAAGACAAAGAGAGAACCCATGGGAAAACAGGCCTGAATCCTGGTGGGAGGTGAATAGACTGAGGCGGCCCCCCAGGTAGATCCGATCTAGACGCAGCCAATAAACCAACCGCAACAGTCGTGGACTTTCATGTATGGTGTGTGTGTGTGGACCCCAGGGAGACTAGCGGTCACCATTGTGGCAGCTAATGGGGATCCAATAAATAATAAATAGTGTGCTGCGTAAACAAACGCTCTCTCGTGACTCCCAGTCACTAACCTCCGGTTAGGTTAAAGGAGTTGTTGGGTCCAAACGCGGAGAAGGAGTTGACAGAGCTGAAGCTCGGGCTGCTGGTGTTGTCAATGGGACTCCACAATCCAGAGCTAGAAAGGAGAGATGATTTGTAATCGCATACTGATGGGTGCTGCTCTACCACCGTTTCAGTCACTCGACGTAGTGTGGAGGCACACGGAAATGTTACCTGTCAGAGCTGTCGCTCTCCACCGACGTCATGTGAGCGAGAGTTTTGTCAGCCTTACCGGGGCCGGAGCCACCTGACGACGACAACAACAACAACTTTATAGCTCGCAAACATATCACAAACACACAGGTGGTGTTCAGCCAACGCTACCCGTGGTGAAACGCTGCAGAGAGTGAGAGACGTTTCGGTCGGCAGCTGACCTGGACTTCGGTCGTATCCGGCAGCGACGGCCGCAAACGTAGGGTTCCCGTTTTTGCCCGGGAGATTAGTGGATTTAGCGATCTTATTCCCAGGGGCCTTCTTCAGGTTTGTCTCACTGCAAATGAAAAATATATAGAGGAGTTAAAAGGCGTGTGTGGACTGATCTCCATGGCCATGGTTTTCCAGAATGGTGGTCGAAGTTGTGTTTTGAGCGTGGACGGACGGACGGACGATACCTGTTGGCGTTGACCACGCTGCTGTAGCTGCCTCGGGCCACCAGGCAGGGGGAGGGGGGCGGTGGGGGGGAGCAGGTCCTAGCTGAGATGGATCTCTTCAGGAAGGGGTCTGCGTTCATGGTCTGCAGTGAGATCTGCTGCAGGCTGTCTGCCGCTGGAACCAGAGGAGAAGAGAGGAAAGAATTAGGAAAGAGGCTGTCATACATCTTACAGTATGTTTGTACAGCGAGTCTTTTGTGGATCTGACGGTCACGTGTGAATATCTGTAACTTTTGTTTTATTTCACACATTAACAAAAATATTTTTCTATTGTATGCTCTTCGCGTTCATCCGTCATGTCTAGTGTTTGTATCTGCCCGTAAAAGGTGCAACTAACAGGGATCCAAACGGAGAATACAGAATGAAGGCTCATATGAATATGGATCATTAAGATGGGGGATTGGTCTAGGGGTCCGGTGTGACTCACGGTTGCAGGTTTTGGAGAGCGGGATGTCCCATTCTGGAGCAGCGAACTCCTTCTCTCCCTCCGAGCTGCTGCTGTGGCCGAGCTCCGGGACCGAGCCGTTACACAGAAGCTTGGCCAGCGGGGAGGGACGCCCATCCTCCAGCTTCCCACAAGGCACTGGGACAGACAGAGAGGACCATCTGTGTCAAAAGCCTGAAATGCGTCTCCGTCGGAAAAAAAAACGTCTCAACGTCAAAGCATGCGAGACCGGAACTGAAACTCACGTCTCTGTTTCGGCAGGGTCCTCGTTTTGGGGACACTGGGCAGAGCCGGGTGGGTCAGGGCTTTGGACGTGAAGGTCTTGCGTTGTTTGTTCTCGAGGGGAGTGACGTATGGTAGCTCCAGGGAACTGGGGACAAGAAGGGCCACAGTGAGCAGGGCACCACCTCAGTCAATGGGACGGCATTGAGAGTGAATGAGAACATGGCTGCAATTTGTTAGTAGGTCAACACACCTGGATTTATCAGGTTGGGTTTCTTTCTTTGTAGTCGCCTGTTTCTTGTTCTTGGGTTTGGCGAGGAAGGCAGAAGCCTCCTCCTTCTCTTTCTCCAGGGTTAATGTTCTTCCTTTCTTTTTCACTGGTTCCTGGGGGGGGGGGCACGAGACATTCAAACCGCATGTGCCGTGAGTGAGTGTGCGAGAAAGACGCGTGTCTATGTTCCAGGATGTTTACTTGTCATGTACAACATACAGGTAGCCGCGTGTACAATGAAATGCTACCTGTAAGCGAGCACGTGATTCTAACTCGTACGCGGTACTCTCGCTGTGGCCCCTGAGCACAGTGGCGGTATTGTTACGGTATGCACCTCTTTGATGCCGGCCTCCAGGTCAGGGTTGGAGGTCTCTGTGGTGGTGGAGGAGCTGTCGTCGTTGTCGGCCAGCGTGTCCTTCAGCTCGTCTCCCGGAGGCTTCCCCTTTGCCTTCTTCTCCTTCTCCTCCTTCTTCTTCTGGGCTTTAGTTTTCCCCCGGAGTTTCCCTTTAAATTCCAGCACTGCGGATAAACGACAACAAACACACAGAGACCTCTCAGGACTTTTGCGACCGCAGTTCGCGACGGCCTACTCCCCTCCGCTACGGACGGGGCCGACAGCGGTCCTGTTGGCGACCGTTGCGGGTACCTTTGCTATGTGTAGACTGCGAGCCGTGCTCCTGTAAGGCGTCCGGAGGGGGGGACTCGGGCCGGTCCAGGTCGTTGTCCATAGCGCCCAGCAGGCTGGCGTAGTCTGCGTCGTCTGGGCAGAGGCCTCTGTTGGACAGAGAGGTCACCGCTGGGCCCTGACCCTGGAGCTCCGGCTGCGGCTTGGAGCCCCGGGCCTTCCGGCTGGTGAGCTGGCAGGCGGCGGTCGCGGCGCTCTCCTGACCTCCTGGAACGGCGCTTCCCCTGACGAGCTGGGAGGAAGAGGAGGAGGAGGAGGAGGAGGCAGCTTGCATAGTGGAGCGGCCGAAGCCCATTCTGGTTCTCTGGCTGTCTGGGTCGGAGGAGGCCCGGCCGCACCCCTGCCGGCCCGTGACCCGAGAGGCGGCGCCACCGCCGCCGCCAGACCCATACATGCCTCGTGTGGAGTTATGGTGCGGGTCCCCGAAGTCACTCAAGCTGAAACATAACGTGGAGGAAAAAGTTCTGTTGAACAAATACAGTCAAACAACAAACTCAATCAGAACAGTTTTCCTTTTCTCATGAATAAAACGGGGGTTTCGCTCAGACTTACTTTGTGTCACTCTGAATGCGTACTATATCCCTGAGATCGAAGGGTCTCCCCGTCTCCATGGATGTGTTGGAGTCCAGAGACAGGCGTCTCCTGAAAGGCTCCCAGATCCCCTGGGCCTCCAGGTAGGCTGTGGCCATCACCAGGAGGAACATGGAGCTGAGGGGAGAGAAACACCTGATCTTAACCACCGGCATTGTCAACCACAAGATATAGGATTGAACATCGGACAAGTGACCTGACACAACTGCAGGATATAGTATTGAACATCGGACCAGTGAGGTAGAAAGAGCTCCTTTGTGGAAAATGGGACTATTATATACGTTGACGTTGTGTATTATATTATGCATATGGACATCTTGGGCAGGTATGCGAAGTAGGTAGCCCAGTTATAGTATCTGACCAAAATATTTTTGTGGTCTATTGAACGCTGGTTTAGGGATGAAATGGTTACCGGTTTCACGGTAAACCACGGTGAAAATTCCCCACGATTAGTATTACCGTTTCAAAATAAATTATCATTAAAACTGTGTTCGATTACCGTGCTTTGAATAACCATGGTAAATAGGCTATAGACATACAGTCCGACGTCATTCCCAGTTTCCACTTCAGAGGAAATGATACGCTTACGCACCCACATCCAATGCCAAATACCTCACTGCAGCCCTTCCATGTTACATAGCAAAGGACATGATGCCCTCTCAACCGTTGAGAGGCCTGGCTTTCCCTATGTTATTTGTGTTTTTAAAAAATAAAAGTTGTTGAAATGCCAGACTGCCTATCAGTACTTGAACATTTTCAGCATATTTAAAAAAACAAACAAACAAACATGACAATACCAATAACCGCGGTAATTTTGGTCACTATAACCGTGGTATGAAATTTTCATACTGTTACATCCCTACGCTGGCTGACGCCATTGTGTCCTTGAACAAAACAAGTCGCTTTGGATAAAAGCATCCGCTGAAATGACCAAATTGTAACTGATGCTGACCTCATGATGAGGGAGACGATGACGTAGAGCTCCAGCTCCCAGCTGGGCCTGGGCAGGCTCTCGGAGCAGGCCGCCAGCATGTGGTAGGGCAGCGAGGCGTTCAGCACAAACACAAACTCCGAGCCCCCCGCTGTCACCAGCTTCAGCTCCCGGATCACCCGGGACGAGGTGAAATCAGGTGTAAACCTGATAGAGAGAGAGAGAGAAACGCATTGAGTGACTGGCTGCAACATGGCCGGCCTACACACAGGTGATAAGAAAAGTAATGTTATGCTACAGACGCAAGCTAAGACTTTTACATTACTTTCACTATTGTATTTGTTGTGGATACCTATTCTTAACCTTGTGTTTTTTTCCTGCTGTACTGTAGGCAGCAACACGAACTGCCTCTCTAAGGACAGTTGAAATTGTCGTTTAGGTTGTTCTAGGGCTAGATCAGATTAACTTATATTATAGGTTTTTCAGTTTTACAAATCACTAAAATGATTGCTGACTGCTCCTTGACATTCATCCTCTGACTTATAGAGAAGGAAACACAAGACTACTGCTTGTCATTATTCATGCTGACAAGCACTTGTTACAGTGAAGCGGAGAAATGATTAGAGCCATTTGTTTTGCCATTGATGACACAAGTTTGTTTCTTAGTACATCTCTATCTCAATTGCAATTATTCATCCAAGGCCTCCAGAGACACCTTGCTCCTGACAGGCAGGAGTTCATATTCAGGGTTTAAAAGCTGAAGGAAAATGAGAGCAGTGTGGGGTGAGGAGAGGCCGCAGAGGAACAGAGGGCCGATTCATCGTCTTACTGAGAGCTTACACACACGCACACACACACACACAGGCACGCACAGACACGCACACAAACACCCCCACACAGGTGTGTGCGCGCACACACACACACACACACACACCGCTTTGCACGGAATATTGTGGTTTCCACTTTCCGATGCTGACCTACTTAGACCACAGCCAGCCAAAGGCAACACATTTATCTTCATGCATCAACACGAAGACATCTTAGCGTCCCCACGCAACACATGACATTTCTTTTGGGGACTCACTTACAATATGACAAGGTCTTTTGAAGAATTTGGTTTAAGCGCAAATTCTTGACAGTTGAGAACTTTGAATCCATATCCTCCGCAGTCTTGTCCGTTGATTTGGGCCGAGCGGATGTAGATGGGGAGCAAGCCCGTGTTCTCCACTCTGAACGTCCTTCTGAGAGTGAGATTCGGCTCCTTCGATTTAGTCTCTGAGCAAAGGACGAAGGAAACGGCATGTCAGCTCAGTGATGTCATGTCAGCTCACTGCTGTGAGCAGCGTAGGAACTAGGAAGGAGGGGCACTGGAATGTGTTCATCGACGTTTAGCCGTTTTTTGTTGTGTTTTTTTTTTAGCAGGGTTAAGGGCCAAGTTAGCACAGCGACAACAGTCCCTTAAGCTAGTCTTTGTGAAGAACATATCTGTGTGGATAACTTGCATACCAAGATGAATATCAATAGGGTGGGATGGAACTGCACGCTGAAGGGAGCTACTGTGTACCTGGAAATCAGGAACCCCCCCCGGGGGGCATTTTATTAACTCAATCCCCCCAGTCTTTAACTAGAGGCCTCATTCAGGCTGGAGGGAAACTCATTCTGTCTGCGCAGCACTCCGTGTGTGCGTGTGTGTGTGTGTGTGTGTGTGTGTGTGGAGCCGTTGTGCGGGGCCTCAGTGATAAGTCGGGAGATAAACTCACTCTCGGTGCACTCTTTGAGCAGCGCCTCGGTCATCTTGAAGCGCAGCGAGCTGCCCGGTCCAGGAGGCTTCCCAGCCACCTTCAGGCTCTCTGTGGCTCCCTGGCCGTGCACCATGATCATGTCCATCACCGTCAAGTTGTTCCTGCCAAACCGCATTTTCACAAGTCAGAAGACGACGCATATTGTACCGCTCTGCAATCTGTAGGTCTTGAGACAAAAGCTTGGTTATGAAAGGCAGCCTGAGGCTGTGTGCGCCATGGTGTTTTTCTGTGGAGAAGGTTGAGGCGAGCGAGGCCTGGACAACAACAACAGCTCAACTATTTACAACAAAACTCTCCGTTCCGCCCCGAGAAACAAGCTGGGCACGGCGTTTTAGTGTTTTATTATCTTGCAACCACTCCCCGTTGATATCAATTGCAAAAGGGTGATTGCGGTTAATACCCCCCCACCCAAAAAAAGAAGCTTTGTGTGAACACAGCCTAAGGTCAACAGTCAGGGGTAACTGTGAGTACAGCGAAGTGTAGCTTACTTTGTGTGACCTGTAAAACTTGCTTAGTGTGACCTGCAGGTGCGTGCGTGCGTGCGTGTGTGTGACAACTGCACATACCTGACTATGAGCAGCGAGGCGACACTGCGGTTGCTGAGTGGAGTGAACCTCAGGCTGAAGGACCTCACCTCCCCAGGCTGGAGGAGGAGGTTGTAGACAAAGGGTCTGGCTGATCCCTCCACAAAGCCTGTGCTGCTCTTCATTACTGGACTCTGCCAGGGACACCGCACACGCGCGTGCACACAAATAGGTCAGACACAGACAGACGGCTCCCTCATCTCAGCTGCACCATTCAGGCACTAAATTAAATTGGCTAAGCACTAAATTAAATGCCATCTAGCAGATTCTAAGAATTCTTGAACATACTGACAATGATTGACCCCTAACTGAGCCAACTATTGTATTTGCAGATAGCTACTCTGAATGAAATATATCTAAACGAAACAACACAATGGATAACAGTCAGTGGTACTTACTATGTTTCTGTGGACCTGGAATTCCAGTGTATTTGCGTCAATGTTGAGATTAGACAACTTTCCTGGTGGGAGTCTGGGGAGGCATGAGAAGAGAGTTACCATTTACCCATTGTTTTGTCTCTTTCAAAGTGAAAGGGCTTTTGCGGGTTTGGGTTCCTACCTTTCGGCCAGCTGCCCTGCGAACATGCAGGGGTTGGGGAACAAGGCCAGGGGGACAACCTGCACATAGACAGGGACATCCGCTGGATTCTCCAGAACCACCTCCTCCTCCTGCAGCACACACATACAGGTGTTAGGGTTTGGCATGTGTGTGAGAGAGCCTGTGTTTATATTTGTGTTTGTTTGTTTATTTACTCACAGAAGAGCTGTTGGTGTTGGTGAGGGGGAACATAATTCTGGAGGAGTTGACCAGCGAGGGCCAGGCCAGCTGTGCTGTGATCTTAGCCTGAACGTTCTTCTGCAGATCTGTGTTGACTTCAAAGACAGCCTCAACTCTAAAAAACAAAAACAAAAACAAATAAAAAGCATCCCATGATGTTTTTGTTTTTTAATCAAACGTTTCAAACAGCGGAACGACTAATGCCTACCATACACTAGAAGACTTTGAAAAGATTGTGTGTCTGACACCCTCTCACATCTAAAATGAGTTTTTAGTCACAGACTATAAGATTTCGCAAAGACTGGGATCTTGCAGGATCAAGACTCGCCTACATTTCGAGGGCTGCAGCAATTTCTGTCCAGTTTTTCCCCATCTCCCCTCTGTCGCGTTACTCTATCTGGTTTGATGAGATGAGTTGAGCACCTGGTTGTTGACGATATTCACGTCATGCTTGAGCCAAGACTAAAACCGTACAATAATTAAACTTGTTTTATCGGAACGTCAAGACGAGAAAAAGACTGACTTAAGACAGCTCGGACTACCACCTTACACCAAACGATAAAGATGGCGGGAGTGCGATCCGACTCTAGCAAAACCCCTGATTTTATTCCGACATTGGAATCGGTTGAAAAGTCGGTTGGTGTAAGACCGGCATAAGACACTCCGACATCGGATCGGATCAAGCGACCCCCAAAATCTCCTGGACTTCAGAGACGGGAGTCAGGTGACTTACTGGTGGCCAGAGCGTTCCTTCAGCTCTCTCCAGCGTCTGAGGAGCTTCTGGTGCAGGTCCACGTCCGCGTCCCAGATGTCCTCCTGCAGGGCCAGGCCGTGGGGCCGGGCCTCCGCTGGAAACACAGCTCAACGTCAACATGAACAATAGTGCATTTTATTTATCATACTTTACTCCAAGTGCCTGACAGAAAACATTTAGATATAGAACACATAACACAGCCTAAAGGTATAAAGGACAGACATGGCATGTTTACATTTTATGTCTTCAGCCTTAAGTCTTAGGTTTTTACAGCTTCAACTGTATCAGCCTCTCGGACGCTGACGCTGTTTCCACAGGCAACACAATATTAACACAACACTGCCTCTGACTATAGGCCAAGGTATCAGGTTCACTACAATAGATCTCATACAACAAGTCAGAATACAGCAGAACCAAAGCCTGGTGGGCTGCAACCAAAGTAATGTAAACGTGTCTGTGTGAGATGAGCTTGGAGGTTGGGGGTGTGGTGAACCAATGAATACTACTGTTGGTTGATCAGACTGATACTTACACTTCAGGACGAACGGCAAACCCACATAGCAGTGATCGCCACACTGTAAGCTGGCATCAAAATAGATATTTGCCACCTGCAAATACAGAGGGAAAAAACACTCTTAGGTGACTGCCGACAGCGAACGCGGCGAGGCCCAGGGGGTTGTGGGACAGGACAGGCGGCCTCACCTTGGACTTCCTCCTGGGCTCCAGCTCGTCCTTGTTGCTGCGCAGGCGTTTGTAATAGAAGCGCACGTCCTCTGTGAGCGAGCGGATCTGCTGCAGGCGCACCCTCTGAGAAAACGAACTCTGGATGCTTAAACTCTGGTGAACAACCTTCCCCTGGGGACAGAGAAGAGGACACACACACACGCACGCAAACACGCACACACACACACACATTAGCCTCTCTCACGTGTACGGTGTGCAAAACAACGAGAGGGCCCATTGTTTGTGGTGAGAATGTTCAGGTGAGAATGTTCTGTTACAGTACAGTATTACTATTGTGTGACGGTACAGTATTACTATTGTGTGACATCTGATCATCTTCCTGTTGTTAGCACAGGACGTGTTACCGACACCTCACTCATCTAACAGGTGGACCGCCGTCACAAGGCTCTCCGCATAGAGGCCAACACAATCATCCACAACGACAGACGGACTCAGGGAGAGGCTTTCAAGGCGCAAGCACACGCCCTCGAGTCATTCAAAAAACACGTGCGGCTTATTTCCCCGTCCAGCCATGCCAAACACGTGATGTTAGGAGGTTGGGGTGGGGGGGGCTGTACTTACTGGGAAGGAGGGAGGCAGAACGATGTGTTTGGGTGAGCTGTTTAACGTCCCCACGGCAATGAGAGCCTTCACCGGGATGGTTAATATCTGAGGAGGAGAGACGCACGGTCAATGACGTGGCGTGGGTGAGGGCCGGCTACAGGGGGGGGACAGGGGGGACGCTAATGCGGGAAAGCGTGAGCGAGCGCGTAGGCGCGTTACCTCGTAGTCTGTGGTTATGTGCACGGCTCCGTCGTACGTCCCCTCCAGGGCCCTGGCCACTAGCGTCACACGGAATGCCGCATAGTAACCAGACGCTAGGATCACCTGAGGAGAAAAACGCCAAAACGTCAGCCTGTGTTTTTTTTTTTTTGCGCCATAAGCGAAAAAAAACATACTTTCCATACACTTTGAATTTATGCAAATAGGGGGGCTGAGGTACTCCGCCCTGCTCTGTTGACAGCGACAGTTTGCGTGCTTACTACAGCTGCTACGCAGCACAACACGGGACATTGAGTCAAATGACCTCTGGCTGGGGACACACGGTTTTGAGACAAAATGAATCACTCTTCGTGTGTGTGTGTGTGTGTGTGTGTGCTCTCACAGTGTTGTGAGGGGAGGCAGAGGTGTTCTGGAGCTCTCTGATGCGCCCCAGAGCTGCCGTCCTGTTTCCTCTCTCCGTCTTCAGCAGTTCCATGGACAGGCTTTCCCCCGTCACCAGCCACGACTTGACCTCCAGCTGGACAGAAGGGAGGGGGGGAGAGAGAGAGAGGGGTCACTTAGAGCTGGTCAGGGGCATAGAGGCCAGAGACATGCTGACCGGGGGGGGGGGGTCCGGTGAAGAGCTCTCACCTCTATGGGATTGCTATTGACCACCACGAACACGATGCTGCTGGTGTCCGTGGCGCTGCGGACCCCAAAGTCCAGCGCGTGCTCCTTCAGGCTGGGCGCCAGGACCAGGGGCTGCTCCGGCGCACGCACATGGGAGACAGACGGCTACACGTTAGAAAGTGCGGCCTTGGATGCGTCTTGAGCATCACACAGATGGATGGAGGGACGGACGGATGGTTGGTTACAGTAGATAAAGACAGATAGATCTTTATTGTTCTCAAAGTGATTGTTTGTTTTCACATGGCTGTACAGTAAGGCAGATTATGCCTAATATATTATGCCTAATAACCGTTTTCCAAATCCATGACTTGTAATGAGAACCCCCGGAAGCCCTCGCTGGGTACTGTACGTTAGCTTGCTTCGGTATGTTCCTTCATGGACAGCTACTGTAAATACAGTGTGTGTGACTCCAGCCTTGCCCCATGTGTACCGTACCTCCAGGAAGCCGGTGTAGGCGCGGACGGGCAGATGGAACTTGGAGGCGTTGGTTATGAGCAGGATGTTGCTGTCGATGTGGATGGACGGTCGGACTGGGCGGAACAGGAGTGAGAAGATGTACCGGGATTCGTGCGGAGGTACAAGGATGGGCGCGCTGAAGTTCTGCACCTGACACAGCAAGACGTTGAGGCAGAACCGTCATCCTGCTGCTCGTCCCATAAACCATTTTAGTCCCGAGCTAGGATTCATAACAACCTCTGTTAGGCGTCAGCAGGTCGCCGTACTCACGTTGAACATGGTTTTGGCCTCCTCTGGCAAGGAGATGTTGTGTATGCGGATGGCGAAGTTGAAGGTGTTGGTGAGGAATATGGGTCTGTCCACAGGGTCCACAGGGCTGTCCCTGATGTGGAACAAGGTGGCCGTGTGGTCGAAGCCCAGGTATCTACCGACGGCAGGAGAGAAGACACCAGACAGGACTTAACATCAGAAGGAAAAGCCTTTCCATTCCACAGGAATGTATTAGAACCGCACCCTGAACCAGTTTGGATTTTAATGCTCAAATTATAATTACCACACTAACTTACCCTTCTAAAACCTCTGCTTGGTATGGGATTTCAAGTTTAGAGTAGCTTTTCTCTTTTGCTTTCACTGTTATTTTACCAGTGCACTGATATGGTCTTCGTGCTTTTGAAGCTGGGAAAAAAACAAGAAAAACAAAATGTTGATCCCTTGACTGATGGGGAGTCTATACATGAAGTCAGTCTATACATGAAGTCAGTCTATACATGAAGTCATAACAACAAGACACAAAAGACAGGCTGGAGAAACAAGGACAGCTTTCAGATAGTGCTTCTGATTTGAGCAAACCAAGTCCCCAATGTTAATCAAACCCATGACACCAATTGAAAGGTCACCATCTGATAATTTAATACGATTTACACTATGTGATCCTCATCAAGTTAGCAATTTGCAAATCAAATAATTCAACTCTCAAATCTGCATCCAAGTCATGTTCTGAGAAAGGACTTTTCCCAATACACTTGCTCAACATTTCGGTATTCGATGAACTTACCATCAAAACTAATACTTGCAACTTTGGCATATCTACTCTCTCCCGCTTTTAGCGTGATCGCTTTGAAATCTATTGTAACCGCATCATTCGATGGTGTGCTCCGTACACTCTGGAAAGTACAGAAAACACAGAATTAGCCCTACAGCAGGCGAGGCCATGGTTCTGCTAGTCCACAAAACACGCCAGAGCAAAGTCAGCCTTACCGTGATTGGAACATCTTTTGTTCCTGAATTCAGAAGATGTAAATTCAACTGTTTCGGACGATCTGCAACAAATGATCAGAGACAAGGAGAAAGAGAGGAGGAGGAAGGACAGAGGGAATGGGGGTTAGTCAATAGCCTATGTGATCCATGTTTCCATGGGTTACATCCTCTTTGTGGCCTCTCTTACTCTGAAATGTAATTGAATGTAATGTATTGCTTTATAAATGCTCTTAGCCGGTAGACAAACATACTCCAGGAGCTTGCTCGATCGCCTTGTTGAGAGGGGTCAGGGGAGAATTTTTTACAGCTCACTTATCTGGTCCCCGGGTGATTACTGTTTTTTTGCTTCCCTCTGGAATATGTAGAGAGTGGGTCGTATGCCCACCTCCCTTGTTCTCTGTACAGCGCATTGTGTTGCCTATGGGTATGAAATGCGCTATACAAATAAAGCTTTGATTGATTGATTAATTTTGGGCCAGCTACCTTGTGATCGTAGCGTACCGAAGTCCAGCATCTCTATAGAGGAGTATATACCAGGTGCTGAAACAACAAGACCAAAGAGAAAGAGCAGATGAGCCACACAAACCAGAGAGACTCCACCACTACATCCTGGTCACGTGCAGGGCGGAGGGTCAAAAGGGTCAGAGGTCAAAAGTGACCAACCTGAGGAGACCTCCACCTCCATGGGGAGGATGATGACCTGTTCCTCATTGGGGGAGTTGGTTTTGATCCTGATGTAGGCTGTGTGGTTGTCTGCGTCTCGCGACGAGAAGCTCGCTCTCATCACGCCCTTCGTCTCAAACGGGGGTATCTCCTAAGAGGTTAGTCAGGAACCATAGACAGTTAGCAGGGTTGTCAATTCAGTCAGTTCACATGAATTAACAATTCCCTAAATTAATTATATTTCAAATGCTTGTGTATGGGACTGATCAGGTGTTTCCTTTTATATTTTAGACATTTAGTGGATGCTTTTATCCAAACCAAAGCGACTTACAGCGTTTACTGCATCAAACGTTTTTAGATTTTTACGTTCTAAAATGATCTCGATTAACAAATTGACCCCAAGCCTGCTGCATAGAAAGCCACAGCCTCATCTTTCCGACAGCGAGTTCACAGGGCTGGTCTGAGGAAGGATGGGTGAAAACAAACTAACCCATAGTCTCCTGGTGCCCCCTTGCTGTCCCGTGGGCAGCTCTAGATGCAGGTCACCACCACTGGAGTACATCTCCACGACCTGGGGGCAGATGAAAGTAGTACCCAATGTGTATTAAACAGGCACCGTGACAAAAAGTACCATATCGTTTATTATACAACGGTATAGATCCGGTCCATTGTCTCTATTGGTCAGTTTGCATTCCAGCCGTGGCGATAACCACGATATATCCCCACGCTAAAATGGAATGTTCGCACATCTTTTAATATCAATCCACCTCTTATTAGTAGCCGTGGCAGTGTCCAGATCAATGTTTACAAAGGGTGTGTTAAGTAGCTGAGCGCTCAGTGAGCGCTCAGTGATCAGAATTCACTTAACGGGTTGCTCAGTTACGCTCAGACTGATCTGCTCAGAGCACAAGTGAGCAATTTTGAACTATGATCTGTTTGAGCCAAACACCACGTCATAATCATCATCACCTGAGCAAAAAAAAAAAAAACACGTTTTGGCTTGGGAATCGTTGGGACGCTGCTCGCTAATCACACATGATTGACAACAGGTGAAAAGTTCTTGTCTCCTAGCAACTCAGCACTCGGTTAGAGCAGACCGTTATGTGGTTTTAAAAACCGCTCAGCGCTCAAAGTGAGCATTCTAAGAGTGAGCGCTCAGCTACTTAACGCACCCAAAGATGTGCTGTAGCATTGTCGTTGCCTGGCAATGTTCCCTTTTTCAGCGGAAGTATCCGCAAATGATTAACAAATAGTTCCATTAAAAATACGTTTTAAAGTTCGTATTGTCTTTCTTTTTGAAATATTGACGAATAAATGTGGCAACCGTTGTATAAAATCATTATGGAACTCGAAGCCGTGGGATGTCACGGATATCGCCACGGCTAGCGGGGTGTAACGGCACTCCGCTGCGCGTCGTGCCTAACCACTCCCGCTAGCCGTGGCAATATCCGTGACATCCCACAGCTTCTCATTCCATAATGCTTTAGTATAAATGAATGCCTGTCTCTTTGAAATAAAAAGGGCTTAGCTTGACTGCCTACATGCGTTCAAAATGGGGCTATGAATGTTCTAATCAGTCACCATGCTTCTAATGCCAATGCTGGAGTAGATGAGTGATTTACCTGCAGTGGTTCACTGTGTGGGTTGTGGATGTTAATCAGTGGTGAGAAGCTGCTATTTATTGGGACTCTAGCCCCTATGAAGGGCCGTAGTCTGTAGGGGTTTGGTATACCCACACCAAAAACCTGGAGCAGGAAGGAGACATGAAAAACATTAGTTCACTTCAATTAGCATTACGTTTTGAGGGAATAGTTTAGATTAAAATAATAGAAAATAATACAATAAAAAAACATTTGTTACCTACCTGGTATGTAAACACTCCATGATGCGATGTATTAATAAATAAAGTATTTTCTACATTCCCTACTACTCGGGCGAGAAACACAACATCAAATGACGTGTTTCCCCCCGGTGGGATTATCTGTAGAAGAGAGGGAAGATCACCATCAGAGGACTACGCGTGATCAAAGACCACATGATGCAAACTGGGAAACCTCTCAAGGTTCTTTCTACAGTAACAGAATTGTGTGGGCATGAGATTACCCCCGTGGAAGTAAATAAGGACATGGGGCAATAGGCATATTAAATGTGGGGTAAAACATCCTGACGTAACAGCAGGGTAAATGGAGGGTAGACTTCAAGCCCCCCCCCCCTACACCGCCCCCACCTGAGGAGCACACCGAGGCTGCAGTTTACGAGGGTGTCAGGAACAGGTGTGTGAAGTGCTTAATTTATTACAGTTGCAAGCACGGCTCTGGCCCCCTTTAATTAGCTGTTTTACTGGCTGCCCTTCACCGCTATAGAATGGGAGGAATTGATTCTGTTCTTTACTCCAAAATGAAAACAACAAAACATTTGTTCCTCTTTATCCAAGAAATAAGAGTACTGATGATATTTTGTGCAGCCCTGCTCTACTCCAAGATGAGATGTAACAGTTATATAAGTAAGGGTCACACCCCAACAGCAATCTAAAGGGTATGAAGTCTCACAAGAGGAAGCTCAGCCTTCCGGAAGCTTTTTTTTAACATAACAGGAAATGTGACATCATCAAGCATCTCAATGCCCAAAATAGTTACATGTTAGGCATGTGGTTCTTGAACAGTTGACAAATACAAATACTTACCCTATTTTGAAAAAAGGATGCATGAAAATGTGCTGTTGTTGCTGATATTGATATCAAACTAATTTCTTCTGAGCTAGGATTATGCAAATAAACCTTCTCCATTTTTGGCATCCCAACAGGCCTAGAGAGAGAGAGAGATAGAGATAGAGAGAGAGAGAGAAAGAGAGACTGATTGGGTGTCTGCATTAGACGGTGTTAGGGTTAACCTTATCACATCATGCACATAATGTCCCCTTATAAATCAGTCAATACTGCAAATACAGATGACAAAGGTAGGTATGCATTTATGAATAACTAGTAGTCACTGAACAAAGACCAACACAGATTAATCAATAGCAGTAGGGTTACATGGTAGCAAAACTATTTAAGGTGAATTCAGGATGAGCAGCACATGAACAAGGAAAGACAACGACACGGTCATCAAGACAGGCTGGGAAAGTCTGTGGAGGTAGACTTGCTAGATGTTAAAACCGGGCACATCATTAGAGTGTTGGTGTGAAATAGCACCAGAAGGTTCTATAATCTTGTTCACCATCTGACAAGGAGCTTGGAGGCTTGGCTGAAACGTCCAAGCCAACCTCCCTCCAGTGGCTTGTAATCAGCAGCGATAGGGTATTTGGTTTCAAATCTGGGCACGGTCTATGCAGACACTCACTAAAGAGGTTCAATGCCCCCCAACCTCCTAAAGGGCTGCTGCGATGCAAATCCAAAAAACACTCTTTTAAATTCTCTTTCTACCAGAAACCAGGTTCCTCTGAGCTCACTAATGTTATTCCAGACCAGAGAAGAGCAGGCGTATCTGCAGGAGATTGGCCCGTGCGGGCAGATTTATTCAGGTAGCGCTACTTTAACTGTGCCTCTGTTGCTGTGAGTCGGTGCCGAAGAGTAAATTTCTCAACGTTACATGCTGATTCCTTACAAACAAGCACAGCTGATAAGGGGGGTTGTTTATTGAGAAAGTAGCACGGAGACACAGGCTGAGACAGCTGGGCTGGTTGGAGTGGTGGGGGTGAAGGGGGGGGGGGGGGCCTGTGTGTCCCTGCTCTGTGACATTGAATCACTCTCTGACAGGGCTGGCTACCCTGCGGGACTACATGGGTGGCGCGCTGCCATCGTCAATGTGGAATAAAATCCATAATGAATCTGGTTGTTAACCTGGGTGTTGTCTGTAGATTTTAATACATGTGTTGCTTCAGTTCATACCAACCATTTGTAGGCTACACCCTCTTCGGTATCTATTCTTCATGGACAGGTACAGTAAACAGTTTGAAAACGGGGAGTAACGTTAAATTAAGACGAATGTTTCACGCTAAAATTGGAAACTGTACAGCGATTGTTTTTTTTAACACGGCTCAAAGAAAATACGTACAAATAAAAAACCTTCATCACAGTCAGTAGGTTGTGACAACCGCTTATTAAAAAAGGAAGACGGGGTGGACACAGAGGGGACACTAGTGCTAGTCTTGCTCAGGGCTCTGTTAAGGAGGAGTGTAAATGTTTCGTCTAGCTGATTCTGCTGCTGTTGATGCTTTTTGTTTGTTTCTGTTAGGCTGGGTCTGCTGTATTGATGTATTGAAGTGTTAATCGTGTTTATTGAGCTGTATATTGCATTTAGTTTTTTATGACTGACTGCTGCTCTCTTAGCCTGGTCACCCTTGAAAAAGAGACCCAGTGTCTCAATGGGCTTTCACCTGGTTAAATAAAGGCTATACATAAATAAATTAAATACAATTAAATTAAAAAAAATAATAATAATAATAATAAAAAGAAGCGATGGAGAGAGAGAAGTACTCACTGCTCATGGAGGTCCAGCATGGGCGGCTCGAAGCGTATCGGCCTGCAGTTCCCTCGGTGTGGGGACGCACTGCAACACAGGAGAGGGCAGTGAGACACCAGCAGCAGCAGCAGCAGCAGCGAGGGCAGCAGCAGCATGGGGTCCATGGTCAGTTAGTCTGCCCGCGCTACACCGACACGGACGCACTCGGAGACATCAACTCTGTTCATGTCCCCCCCCCCCCACCCTCCCCGTTCGTCCCCCGTTCTTCCGAGAAAGACGCGGCCGTGGCTCGGGAAACTCGGAGAACAGCCTGTCGCCTGTGGAACGCGGCTTCCACGTGGAAAGGCTCTGCGCGGGTCCATGGACGTGAGACAGCAGCCAGACAAAAGAGCCCACTCCCCCGCCCCCATCCCTCCCCCACACCCCCTCTCTTTCTCCCCCTAGTCACAACCTGGAGTGTAGTGTTTCCCTCTCACATGTAAGCAGGCCAAAACCAACAGTGAGCATCAGGTTCACAGGTGTGAGCTTAGGGAACAGGCAGTGGGGGGGGCCTACCAAACCCGCCTGACAACAGGTGTGTGTTTCAACCGGGAGACAAGCCCTTCCTCATCCAGGCCTGAATCATCCCGGGGGCCAACACTGAATGGGGAGGTGAAAATCATACCACGGAGATCTCTGTCTAACCCATTATGTAAATCTGTCATGCAAATAAAGCACGGTGAACAATGTGGAATAGGTACGCCTGGAGTTGAACGAAGCCAGTCGATTTGTCCAGACTCCGTGCCGAAAGTCACACTGACGAAGAATGGTGCCAAAACAGTCAACGTGCATGGCTGTAGGAGTGTTCTCATCACTGCCTGTGTCACAAGTCACACCTAAATATTTTTGATACCGTTCATCCTCCCAATTATTGTCTCTTTGCATGGGTGTTGATGTACTACCGGTGGCTCAGGTTCTCCCTGCACAGCTCACTCCAACATAATTACTCCGACATTGCCCTGGGGTTACGCAATTTAGCTAACAAGGAATCATTTTACCAGTTTAGCGCCAAGTTGCCGTGTAGGGGGAGGAGGTGTTGTTGACAAAGACAGCCTCCACTATGGGCTGAGCTGACTGAAGACCAGCTGAGTGGACGATAGACAGGCTGAGCTGACTATAGACTTTTTTGAGTTTGAAGGTTGACTGAGTGATCAAATCATCCAGTGATGGATAAGAAGGGTGAACATTAGCTCTTCAGACTGTTCAGTGGCGAAATGTAATGCCATGGTTACATTGACAAATGGCGTTCAATTCTTTAAAGAGGGACCGCAACTTAAGTACAATGCTCCCAAAACTTTATTTTCAACAACAAACCATCATCAATTAAACCTACTACAAACTTTTACATTGACAAATGGATCATTAAGGGGTGTATCCCATTTACAGTATTAAACAGAGTTGGGCTGAACACTACTTTTCTGGGAAACTTGACTGAACTTTGTTGTCACGCTTGTAAAACAATTTCCCCCTGCTGTAGTGGTCGATTAATGCTAGTGTAGACATCTGAGAATTAGACTAGCTGACTGTAGACAGGCGGCGCTGAACCAACTTTATTTTTAGTTCTAGTCTTGACACCGTCATCTGGAGGAGAACTTCCTTACTCAATATTCATCAACACTGACCAATGACCACAGCCCTCGAGTCTGATGAAAGGTCAGGACTAATACAGCTCGGCTCAGCTCACCTTCCCAGAATCTTCTTATGCTTATGGTGACATTTCCATGATGAATCACCACCCATATTTCACTCTAAAACACTGTACATTCATTTGGAAAAAATGTGACTTCC
This sequence comes from Borostomias antarcticus, assembly GCF_949987555.1. Classification (NCBI taxonomy): domain Eukaryota; kingdom Metazoa; phylum Chordata; class Actinopteri; order Stomiiformes; family Stomiidae; genus Borostomias; species Borostomias antarcticus. The sequence continues at coordinate 8,351,643 of NC_140243.1, forward strand.
GTGATAAAGACCGATTCCATGTTCAGGAGTATTGTGATGGAACATGCACTTGCATGAAAATGGCTCATTGATTCAATTTCTCTTAGTTTTTTTTTTTCCAGCAATGAGTTTTCGGGTGTAGATCAGCCATTTTTCAGTGTGGTCTTGTTGAGCTCCTCATACAGTAGCTAGCTAGCTCCCGGAGGTCTCCCCCAGTGGACCACAGGAGCGGTCGGCGGGGAGGGCCTTCCTATCCAAGCCCCATCCTGTTTCCTGACCCCTGACCAGCATGTGCTCTGTGTCTGCGGTGTCTAGTGTCAAGCTGACCTGTGGCATGGCTGAGTAAATCACACGGCCTGCCAGCCATCCAAACACAGGGATGGGGCTGTCATGCTCACAGAGCTATGACGCAAGTTTGTCAGGGAGGGGGGGTCAAGACAGGTGCTGTGAGCTCTGTTCCAAGAACGTCCCAAACGGGTGCTAGCGGGTAACAGAGTAACCTGGGGGCGGTTAACACATCACACATTCTCTAATCGGGCAGTGAAAAAAAAAACATCTGTAGAGTGAACAGGCAGGCAGACCGCGCGTGCTAAAGCTTTAGGTTTGTCTTCGTGAGCGAGAAAGAGAGAGAGAGAGAGCGAGAGAGAGAGAGAGCGAGCGCCTCGTTGGACAGATAAGAGGGTGTTGCGAGTAGATTTCAGGTAGGGGGGTGGGGAGTGTGAAACCACATAGAGAGGAAGACGGTCTGACATGCTAGTATCAAGCCCAGTATCCACCTCCTGGCACAAACCACTTCCCTGAGTCTCAACTGACACAGAGAGAGATGGAGAGATGGAGAGATATAGATGAACTGCAGGACAAGATCACTGGTGCTGACGCAGAAGGTCATCTGCTCATCTACTCATCTTCCTCTGAAAACCAGCACCAAATTAAGACTGACGCATAACAGCTTAACAGTAACAAGGCCTGTCTGGCTCTAGAGATGAGCCCGACTCCAGAGCCCGCCTCATGAAAAGTCCCCCCCCCCCCCGACGACCTCATCGTCAGCCTCCATCATGCTGTGAAGGATCTGCTCAGCCTTGCTGTCCCAACAGCAGAGTGAGAGACTCATGATCCAGAGAGGCACTGCAGCAACAGGCCTCCACCCCAGGCTGGGCGTGGGAGTAAACACACTGTAACCATGTGAGATAAACACTGTGCATCAGATCTATAGAACAGACCCACCAATGCGCTGATGCAGGCTGGTTATGACGGAGTGAATATATTGGAATAAACAATACGCTATGGCCCAAATCCACAAAGAATGGATAGCTCCTCAATATTTTGCACAGCAATTGCAACAGCAATCTGCTCCAGTTTAGCATCATATACATAAAAGATTTTGCTCTAATGACATGCCCAGGCGAACACGCCCACAAATTTCCTACCCGTGTGCAATTTACGCCCATGATTGCAATTAGCCATGTGGTAAATATTGGCCTTGTGCCAATATCCATGGCAATGGCAGAGAGGGAAAGCCCAAATATAAATTGAATAGTGGGATCTTTCCCCAGTGTTGAGCTTTTCTCCATATTTCAGGACACAGCTTGGTTCATAATGAAAACGACAGACTGCACTTTTTGCAGAAAATATCTTGTTTGTTGCTGTGCATCACAGCTGGCTGAACTTATTTTTAAATCCCTCCATGTATGTTTCACCCTTAATATCATCCAATATCAATTCAATATCATTCAAACCTCACAAGTTCTGAGGAGAGACAGAAGGAGAGAGTGTGCGCTGTCTGCTGCAGTTAATACCAGCTTTTCAAAAGCAGTATTTGCACCTCTCTAACCCCGTGTGGCAGTTAGCTTATGGTCTGATCAGACACAAGGCTTATTTGGTCCAATTTAGCACGGAATTACCCAATTTACATACATTCAAATGAGTCTGGTGCAGCCGTGAAGCTATTTGCTGATCGGTGCAGTTTGAAATACTTTTCACCCTTTGCGTGTGCTTTGTGGATTGGATGCTCCTTTTTGTCGCATTTTCACGGGTTTTGCCGGTGCAAAAGCCACACAATCCTTTTGTGGATTTGGCCCAATGTGTTTAGTCAGTGTTTATTGTATAGCCCAATACACTAGTGTTAAAATGTAGTCATTCAGCAGATGCTCTTATCCAGAGCGGCCTATGGGAGCAATCAGGGTTAAGTGCCTGGCTCAAGGGCATGTGTCACAAACACAAAAATCTAGAAAGAACAGGCCCATTATTTATGATCATGTAAGAGATAAAGGCATGGCTACGGCTGTCACTTCCTCAATACTCATTCTGCTGACTTGGCAGTGGAAGTCACCGCTTTTGGAGAGCCTCTGTCTTTTGGGCGTGTCTATATCAGGCTGCACAGAAGTTCAAGCACAGCACAGGCTAGCCAATCAAAGCAGGACACTTAGCAGGTGCCTACTGACAGCTGAGAGCCAGCGCTTACATGGTGGCAGGTCATTGGTTAAGAAATTTGAATGGGCGTCAAAAGCAGGCTGTTTACCAGGCTTGAGGAAGTAAAAATCAGCAGACAAGCCCTGCAGACAGTGCACTGATAGTAGTCTGTGTTACAAACCAGGAAATGGCCACGTCCAATTTGCATCATTGTTGATTCACACCAGAAGTATTAGATTACATCACTGTACAAACAAGCACTGAAAATAAAGTTGGATCAAAAAACAAATGATAAAGTATAAGTTGTTCAGTTATGTTCAGCTTTATCAAGTTTATTGATTTTTAAATGTGTGAACAATCTTGCCTCAGCTGTACTTTGTCCATATGTGACAAAAACAAACAGCAATAGAATTGCCACTATTGGATCAGCTAATGGCAACTGCAGGGTGGGTGGCACAGCGCAAAACCACTTTTGGTCAGTCATGTTTCTGTGTAAAAGGGATGCATTTTTGGAATGCCCCATCAACTTAAAGGAAAACACAAATTAATCTGAAAACATTTAATAAAATGGTGAATCACTGGCTGAAAAAATCCTAACCTGTGATCATTAATCACTCAATGTCCACTTGTGCACGCACACATGCACATGTACACACAGATGAGGAAAAGACACACAGATAATACATACTCAGAGACTGTGCGCATGCATGCACGCGGACACAAACCTATAAACATAGTGCACATACATGTACTGTATATTGCAATAAATTAAGAACATAAACACGTGCGCATGTATGTGTGCACATACACATACATGACAAATGTAAATGGCTGTAATGTGATGTAATTATTGTATGTAAAAAATGTCACTGCTTACTATGTGCTCATTGTAAACATATTTTTGGTAATGATGTCATTTTTAAAGAAAGAACAAAAGCCTAACCATGGACAGGGGTCACAAATTAGCTTGGGCTAGAAATCCCATAATGCAACACATCTGTTTCATGTTATTGTAACCTGTTACACTTAGTACAATGTATTCTGCATTGTCCCTGACAAATAAACGAATAAATAGAATAGAGGACATGGATAGAAGCAGATACTGATGGCACATAAACAAAAATGTTAATGGAGGTATTGAACAATTAAAAACAGAGACATACCTTTTTTGATGATATAAACTAAGATCAATGTCGGTCTCTGTCTGCAAGAAGAAAGTAAAATTGTGAAAGTTGTGAAAAGACTAGATACAGAATCAACAATTTTATTCACCACTGCAATAGACGTGTTAGACTACATCAATAACACAGATATGCAAAGGATTGAATTCAGTTATATGGAAAACACATATTGATAATTTGGGAAGTAGCCTAACAATAACAAATCCATGACTAAATGTTGGCTTCCAAAGACATCTGCAAAGGTTTGTGGCTGCTTGTGTGTGTGTGTGTGTGTGTGTGTGTGTGTGTGTGTGTGTGGTGCAATCCCTCATCAACCTGCCAGTGCCAAGTGAGCCAAACACTATAGACACCACCTACAAGCGGGGTTCAGCAAAAACCAGTCCAGCGGGTCTATAATAAGCCCTGCCACGAGCACAGAAGCACATCCTCACAGGCAGAGCTGCTGGCTCTGTTAATAAACACTGCACTAGTACAACAAACAGACTATCTAAGGGTCCTGCTTGCTAATGACATCCTTAGATTAAAAGTGTGGATTATTTGGTTGGTTAAAATCCAACAAGAAATCAACACATTTGTGTCATCTTACCTGCAAGAGGCCACCTTCACCAAAGTGTAGCACTTCTAGAATAGTATCTGACTGAATGAATGCTGTGGAGACAAGAACAGAAATGTCTTGTGAGATTAGGGTCAGACTACATGCCAGATATATGGAGTTCCTGGGGGAGCAATTTGGACAGAAACAAATCCTCTGGATGTGGATCTGAAATGGACATTCATGATTAGCTGCTCCTTATAATACAGCCTATTTGAACTGTTTGCTGTGGAAAAAGAGACAATAATTCAATTACATACTGCCTCAGGATGGTTTGCATGATGTCATCTCGTTCTATACTAAGTACTGTGGGTGAGAATAGTGAAGTTGCTTTGCATGGGTAAACACAATGAAAAAATCAATCTCAGACTAGGAGTCGGGCCTACTGTAGGTCCGGGGCTTCTGAAACACAACAAGCTCTCATTCAGTACTTCCAGAGAGGTATTCACCGAAGTTGTGTTTGTTGTAGAACTAACATGTGGTCGTATAATAAGTATAAATAAAACTGTATATTTTTTTGCAGCGCTCTCAATTACATAACTTGAAACCAGATTCACTTCGTAGCCCTGACTTGTGGCTTTAGATACAGCGTCTTTTCTGATACGTGAGGTGAGTGAGCTGACTACAATTACAAAAGCTGTGTCCTCTAAATTGTGCCAGTGAAGGGATCACACTCATCTCTCTCTCTCTCTCTCAGACCTCACTGCAGTAGCTATTATTAGGCAGAGAGAGTGTAATACTAGAGTTGACAGAGCAGTAGCAGTGTCAGGTAAAATCATACTCCACCAGGGTTGTGATCTCTCTGCTTGTAACCATGGATGCAGTCAAGTTTGAAAATTGATATAAAACACATCAAGATTCCATTCAGGAAATGAAAGAAAAAGCTGACATCGACTTGACTGATAAAGCATTAGAAAGCCAAACATCTAGGGAATTGTCTTCACATGTTGGTAGTGGTTGACTTGATTATCACATTTAGACATTACTGCTTCAAGCCGCTAGACTAGGACTCGGTTCTCACTTTTTTAGTAACACTAAATGGAGAAACTTCAGTCTTAAAGGCTCCTTCTCAGGAAATACGTACTTTGGGTCTTTATCACATTAGCGTACCTAACCTGTGGGTTTATCAGACATCCTCCTTATAAGCACACCACGTTCGCTCAGGACAGATAGGCTAACCCAATATCAAAGGTTCCTCTTTAAGCTGCAGGCAAGTATTGTGCGTGCAATTAGGAATTATCTAGCCTTTCTAGCCCAGGTGACTTGTAAAATGTGACTTTACTTTACTTCGTACTTTTTTTAACAAGAAAAAAAAAGATATACGCAACAAATATATTTCTCTGCAATATGCACAATTTTCTTTTGCAGCAGAGGAAGCGTGTGGGTTGTGGGCCATGTGCTGAGATCTGCAAAACACCACAAACTGCCACTACAGTTCGTTGTTGCTTGGCATTTATCAGCAGGTACCTACAGAGGGAAGCCATTTCTCAGCACACTTAAGAGATAACAAACATCACAAACATCAGAACTCCCACGGTATTGTGCATAAATAATCAGGCACCTGTACATTACCTGACTGATAAGGCCTAGCCTAAATAATTCAAATATTTTAACTGTAGCCTACTTACAGTAGAAACACAGACCCTACTTGGCTTGATCCAATGACTGGCTTGTTTTTAGGATCCCTCAAGCGTGCACTTAAGTTGGAAAACTTTGACGCTTTTCCTTTGACGCTTGAAACGCATGGAATGTCCTTCAACTCACGTTGGAGGTTCATCCATCACTGTACTGTAGCTCTTTTAGACTTTTATTGTTTATTCCAATTTATTTTGTTTATTGAATGTATTGCTGATTTCTATGTCTTTGTTTACACGCCTCACTGTAAATGAGGGAAAACACAGTGCCTTACGAGTTAAAATAAAGGTTTGAAATTGAAATGAAGTTCAGTTGAAACAGGAAGTCATGGCCTTGTTCACTACACAGAGTGGTTTAGATCTAAGCCTCTGCTGTACAAACTGCACGGAACACCACAGACATTAATGGGGCCCTTGGGGTTTAACAACTCGATTTAGCTTATCAATTAGCAGTCTGAATGGCAATACATTATTTTATTATAATAATTGCTAATTTCTTATAATCATATGTTATAACACTATATTATAGCAGTCTCTCCGGTGTTTAGTTTAACTGCTGACTATAGCCTACACACTGACAAAGCCAGAGAATAGATAGGGGTGCATCACTAGGTCCCAATAACAATATCAAAAGATAATTACGGTCACACCATCATGAAATTCAGCTTTGACATCTGAGAATACATTGGTCTTAGATTCTGTAAACGTTTTGCTTCATGATATGACCATTGTGCCTAATAATCTGAAAACAACAAAAAGACTAATCCAGGACCAAGACACACCTCCATAAAGGCTATGATTAGAGGAAGCCACCTCAAAGTGGACATGAGTCACAACCAGAGTAATCCTGGGAGGATTAAACCATACAAAGTGACAGTAGTTAGGTCAAGGATCACACCCCATTCCTTGTCTGAAGCAGACAGTACTAACAATGAATACAATTGTAACTACAGCAGACAGTAAATAAGGAATACATACACATATGCATGGTATGAATCATCTGAGCAAAACATAGACAGGATCTTTCAAAGCCTTGTGCTGGTCATTACAAGAGAGGCAAATCACGTTGACTTAACGGGACACTGCTGGCGAAGATAACTTTCCCTTGGTGATAATGCTACACCTGAATTTGATAAAGTATGAGAGAAAAATATAGGCCTCTAGGCAATAGAGTCACGTCCAGTTCTCTGGCTGACTCTCTGGGGTCAGTGGGGAGTTAATTTCTCCGTAAAGACATATAAAGCCCACACTACTGTTCCAGAAGATTTATACTGCCTTTAGCACTTGTTCAACTTCATACAGTACTTGGGAGTTTATCTACTATCAGCCATATATGTATTATCTATTCCTCAGCAGTTTGTCATCATTGTTAGCTTTACAATTACAGTGAACATTTAGCAAGCTGATTCTCTTAAACTGCAGTCTTTTCAGTAAGGGAGATAGTAAACTGAAGCACAGACTGTGCTTGCTTTCTGACATTTGGGCCTGCTTAGATCATTGGAGCCGGGGCTTTAAATTGAATGGCTCAACCGGGTGATGCAGGCGGCCACTCAGCTTGTTAGCCAGCCAGCTAACTTAATGGGTTTACTGGCCGGTCCTGCCAGGTATCTTGCCAAATGGCAATGTTTGGACCACAGAGCTGCCCAGATACAAACGCCAATGTCTCGAGACGCCTGCTTGAAACATTTCAAAGATGATGACATGTTTTATTGCCTGAACTAGCTGGTGCTAGCCGTCTCACAGACTCTCATCAGACTTACTCCCTGGGACGAAAACACTCTATGGAAGGTTCTATGTTGCTAGCCGGCTAACGTTAGCCATGTAGCTCAAATAAATGAGCAGGCTAGCTACATAGCAAAGTAACGTTAATTAAATTAATCGGAAACACGTGCTAGAATCAGACATTTAAGCACGAGCTCCAGCTGGAGTAGACGTTATAGCGGAGCTATTAGCCATGTTGGCTGTGTTGTTCCCCAAACAAAACTACTAGCTAGCTAGTCAGCTAGCTCGAATGCTGCTCATTGAGAGGCCGTGGCTTGCTGGCTAGCAAAAAAAGTGGTTTGTTGTAAAATACTTAGCTATTCTAAATGTTTTTCAAGTTAGGACATAGTTACATAGCTAGCCAGCTAGCTAGCCGGGTTGTCCATTCAATTCACCAGCTACCGTTAATTAGAGATAGTGTATAGACTTCTAGCTAGCCTAGCTACTGGTTATGACAAGCAAGCTAGCTAGCCAGTTGAGACTGTTGAGTAAGCTAGCAAGCGTTAGCTAACTGCACACGTCAAGAGTGAAAATGGAAATGAAGACTATTTTCAACATAACGTTACACACCTTGTTTGTTCGCCTGCGCCGCATGGATGAAAGCAATAAATAAAATCCGCAGGAATCCAAGCCATGATATTTTGGATGTTATTGATGACTGAAGTAAACTCTGTACTCCTCTCTGGTTGTCCATGCTGCTGTTCGGTCGCTGGTATCAGTGTGCTGCTGCGGCTGCCTGCATGCCTGTATTATAAACACGGCACCGTCCCGACCGGCCCGACCAATGGCACAACTCTGAACAATGCTCTGCGCTATGCTGGCAGTATGCGCTTTGCTCCACAGTCTGGATCCGTGCACAGTTTTCTATATCCACACTGATGTAGACTGTTACTTGAATTAATTCAATTTAGTTAAGACAATGCTTACATCGGCCTGTGTCATTTCTCAACGTCGATGCCATCAGAAATATGTCAAGCTCTAAGAAATAAAATGCTAGTTCTGGGGGTTTCTGACATTTATGCCAAGTGCGCGCACGCGTGCGTGCGAGCGTGCGTGAGAGAGAGGAGGGGGGTAATTGGACAAAGCCTAGCAACTTCACTGTTACTATGTCAACAAAAGCTTGTCTGTATTGCAGCCTGCTTTTCGGTGACAATTCACAGTGTGGTTAAGATACAAGAGAACCACTTCGTATGATGCTTGATCATTGAGTGAGATTGATTAGGATGAACAATCATAGCATGGAGCAAGTGGAGCTGATGACCTCTTCATCTGTGTGGTTGAGAACCCATGGACTAAAGCAGGACAATCTAAGCCTCTCTAAGATCATCATGCAAATCAGTTTCAGGCACAGTGAAGGTAAATTACAACTCATTATTCATGATTCAAGATCCGTTTGATTGGGCATGTATATGGTACACACATACTAGGAATTTGTCTAGGGTATAGCCTAGGCGGCTGATAGCTCAGGGGTAGTGCGGGTCGTCCAATGATCGTAGGGTCGGTGGTTCATGTATGTCGAAGTGTCCTTGGGCAAGACACTGAACCCCAAATTGCTCCCAATGAGCAGGCTAGCGCCTTGCATGGCAGCTGCCACCATTGGTGTGTAAATGTGTGTGTGAATGGGTGAATGAGAGGCCTTCATTGTAAAGCGCTTTGGATAAAAGCGCTATATAAGTGCAGTCCATTTACCATTTGCAGATGACAGGACAGGGTGCAGGACAGGACAGGGCAAATACATGACAGTGCAAAAGCAATACAAAAACAGTGCAAATAGAAAATACAATGCAAACAAAATACAGTGCAATATGTTAAATACGATATACTGTTAAAAAAAGGGCTGCATAAATGAAATTAACGTAATATATAGAGATTGGAGTGTTGTGAGTGTATGTACAGTGTGTGTGATAGATGAGCGATGTTTTATGTATACAGTAGGCCTATGTGCAATGTGTGTGCTATTGAGGAACAAGCAGAGGTCGTGTAGGGGAACAGGGGTATAAAAACAGTGTTGGGGGGGGGGCGTCAGTGGGGGAACACAAGCCTTGTTAATGAGTCTCATGGCCGGGGGAAAGAAGTTGTTTTTGTGGCACGTGGACCGGGTCCCAATAGACCGCGGTCTTCTGCCAGAGGGGAGTGGGTCAAAGAGACCATGTCCGGGATGGGAGGGGTCAGCCACAATCGTTTTATAGTCCTGGAGGCGTGCGGGTCCTGTAGGGTTGGCAGTCTCCAGCCGATCACCCTCTCAGCGGAGCGGATGATGCGCTGCAGTCTGCCCTTGTCTTTGTCTGTTATATCAATTCATTCATTATACCAATTATCTCAATTATTATATCAATACATTCTATTCAAATTCAACTCTTGTGTTGCCCCCCCAGATTATGTCCAGGCTCTGAGAAAGTCTGTGTCCTCTCAGTATGGAGACGGTTTGTTTCCACAGTTCTCCAAGGACGGAGCTGATTACAACGTAGGCGCACTATCATATCCATACATATCCATACCTATATTTTTATCTAATTGACAAGCGTTGTTGCATGTCGCTTATGTCTGTTTTTCCCCCAAAGCTGACAGCTACACCACAGCGGTTGCAGGAGCTATGCTGCAGGTTAGAGGAGAAAGCCCAGCTCTACCATCGTAGGATGGTTTGGCTCAACACAGGCAGCAGGAAGATCTTTGGTGTGATCCAGGAGAATGCTGTCACCCTGATTCTGGACTTTGGCAGTGGCATGAGGTCTCAGCACCAGCTGGGCAAAGAAGCTGTTTGCAGGCTCATCAGAGAGCAGGTGAAACAGATCACTAAGTTCAACCTGGTCTGGTGAGTAGTGGGTGTACTCTAAAAGATAATTTGCCCCCCAAAATATTGTTTTCACATCAGCAGTGGTTAAGAAGTACACTGTAAGAGGTACACTGTATGTCCATGGGAAAAGAAGTGGGTCCGACTCCACCTCTGTATACCCTGGACTACACAGTATACAGTATGACCTTCACCGTGTATGACATTTTATTTTGATGGGACGGCTGTAGCTCAGGAGGTAGAGCAGGTCATCCAATGATCGTATCCCGCCTCCTGTCCACATGTCGAAGTGTCCTTGGGCAAGACACTGAACCCCAAATTGCTCCCAATGAGCAGGATAGCACCTTGCATGGTAGCTGCCGCCATTGGTGTGTGAATGTGTGTGTGAATGTAAAGCGCATTCTGTTGCCTCTGGGTATGAAATGCGCTATACAAAAAAAGCTTTGATTGATTGATTGATTGATTGATTGAATGGGTGAATGAGAGGTCATTGTAAAACACTTTGGATAAAAGCGCATATAAGTGCAGTCCATTTACCATTCACTCAAACCTCCCTCACTGATATGCATTTACTCTCACAGATCAATATCAAGATGATTGTTGCGTCAAACTCCAAGGTTACATGAGGATCATTTATATCCCTATCGTAAGAGTGTAATTACGTTTAATTACACCGCCTTGTGCACGTTGATGGTTATTACTTGGTGTCCACAGCTCAGGAAGATCTGTGAAGGCATGGAGAAAGAGAGCTGTGAGTACCACAGAGGACAACCTCTCATCTGCTGAGGAGTGGCTGCTTGTCCTACCACCGCAGCAGTCTACTGTGGTCAACACAACCAATGCCCTGCTGAGAGCTATGGAGGATACTACAGTGAGGGTCGCCACACATAGACAATATAAATCTTACTTGCAGGAGACACACTGTCCCCAAGCAACTATATTTGTATACCAAAGTGGTACTTGAAACATGCAGTATATTCCTAAAACAGTTTTACCATCTTCCAACAGACTCAGTCAGTCTACTTGATTGCTGCTGGGGATTTCAAAGAAAATGTTACAGACGTGCTGAAAGACAGATTGCTGGGGAGTCTGCAGCCAATCCATACAGTATCATTCCACTCCGAAGAGGAAGGAACCGTCTCGGCCTTGAGACGGTTATCTTACCTCACTGCTGGGAGGTGAGCAACAAGCCTCTACCAGACTCCTTCAGAATGCTGCCACATTGCGACCTGTCTCATTTCTTGATCTATGAGCGAGGATTTATGCGATGTCTTCCTGTTTATTTATCTGCATGCACCGTGTACTCTCCCATTCCTGATTTTTTGTAGAAAATCCATCAGTAACAATCCAATTCAATAAAGTATGTTTCTCAAATTTCCAGGAATCAATACTTACAAAACAGGTCAGCCAATCAGATCACTGGTATTGACTCCAATAGTGGGAAGTAGTGGGAAGGCTGCTCTCCAGCTAAAAGCATTCTGCCTCAACAAGATTATCTCCTAGTGTAGATTTACTGCAGTACCACAAGAGCAGCAAACTCATCAATCAACCCATGAAAGGAACTCTACAGTCGGCTTCAGAAGGTCACCCAGCTGAACCACAGTGGAAGACGCTCATCAACCTTTCTCTTTCGATCCTCTAGATTTCATGCCTTCAAGAGCAGGAGAGATAGCGGAGACAAGCCATTACTCTCTGCAGGGAGCCAGAGCAGCAGCGTGGGTCCTGTGGTGCCTCTGAAGCCTGCAGATGACCCCCCAGGTAGTGCTGCTCCCCTGGACTGACACATGACTGGTGGCTGTCCTTGAAGCTGTTTTTTTTTAGGCCATCAAGGCAGAGATCCATTTGAGTCATTATAAATCAAGTTTAGTTTTCTGACTCAAAATTGTGAGCGTAAGTGATTATCTGATGATACACTGCTGTGTGAGTGTGTGTGTGTGTGTGTGTGTGTGTGTGAGGTGGTGGTGGAGAAGGGCCAAGCAGTTAGCGAGGTACTGCTCAGTTTCAGATCATTACTCGTCGTCACTGTAAACGAGGGCAACCTCAGTGTCCTTCGAGTTTAAATAAAGGTTATTGAATTATTGGGACCACTCAAAATGGAGGAGGCGCTGTTTTCTGTACGCATGTAGTAGGCTACAGTGTCCTTGTGACCTGTCATTGTCATCTGTGTACGGTATGTAACAATGTGATTGTCAACTAGGGGCCTATGAAACTGACTGACTCCTCATGTCTGACGGCATTGTTATGTCCTTTGTATTTCTATTTATGTGGACATAAATAAATGATTCAAATGTGTGTGTGTGTGTGTGTGTGTGTGTTTGAGGTGGTGGTATCAGAGAGGACGTGTATCTAGTGTGGTGGGAGATGCAAGAGGCTTTGCGAGCCATAGACGTGCTTCAGGACATCCAGCGACAGATCAGCACGCCAGAGCCGCGCCCTGGTGAGAGCTCAGTGCCATTGGTTAAGCGAGTAATCAAGTCTGACCAGACAGATATGAATAAGTGCTGTCATAACCATCTTTATTCAATATGAACAGACTCCATGTGTCCAACTGAGTGTTCACCTGCTGAGGGTACCAGCTCCAGAGTATGGCTGTCGGAGTTTGGGTTGAAAGCTCAGAAAATGGATGTCTATGGGGCCCTGACGGACTGCGCCTTCCGCCACTCTGATGGCGTGGTGGACATCAAATACAAGCCAGCGGATGAGGCCATCCAATCAAATGCTGTGAGAGAATTCTGCAGCTGTTGATCTGTCTATGATTATTATACTGTAGTCTGACTAAAATGGCTTGTTATTATTCTCTCAGTCCCTTTCCCTGACTATGCAGCTAACTTGGCCGTTTTCTCAAAGGGGACGAGAAAGAAGCTGGTCAATGCCAAGTACTGTGAGGAGTTTGCTCACATGAAATGGAGGGATGGTTCTCTTGTCCATGTCTATATCCCTGCTGAGAAGCTCCAGTGGTATGAGGAGAGGATGACCACAGCCCTTCAGAACATCAGGAGAAGGTAATGGTTATTGTAATAAACTTCATAAGACCACCATCTGTCATAGCAGACCACCATCTTAGCAGAAAGATTTTTATTGTCCTATTGTCTCTGCTCAGGATAGAGTGGTTGAGAAGTGGAAGCAGAGAATTGTTTGGGACTGTTCTAGAAGATCAGCTTTACCTCCTCATTGATACCTCTGAGTCGATGAGAGACCAACTGCCTCGCCTCAAAGATAAGATACATCAACTAATACAGGTGAATATCTTATATCTCTGCCCTCTTTGTCATGGTTCAAGTGAAAATCCTTAGCCTATCATTATGTTGTTGATCAGTGCCTGTTCATATGAATTTTGTTCCCTTAGGAACAACTTCACCATAAGACAAAAATCAACATGGTGGCATTTGGGTCACAAGTGTCGTGTTGGAGACGTAGCCTCACAGATGTGAACGCTCAAAGTCTGGAAAGTGTCAGTTGGTGGGTCAAAGGGCTGCAGGTAAGCTGGGACAGGCTCTGGAACAGGGACTGTGAATCCTCTAGTCTAAAGCCTTGTGATCATCCAAAAGGATAGTTAGTAATGCTGTGGGTTCACAGTGATGTATGGAGACAATGCAGCCTATGCTTGACTGTCAACAGTGAAACAATTGTTACATTGCTAATATGTGAAGATAATATGGAAATACTGAGTTCTATCCTCGAGGCTGATGGAATTTCAGGGAGGGAAGAACTAAATAATTTGCTAATAATATGACTGCAATCCATTGGCTAAAATAGTCCAGGAGACTTGTAGCTTGGGGGTACCCATTCAAAATATAGGAGGGTGCCCGCTGATATCCCTTGAGCATTTTCAGATACTAACCCCTTTATGCTTAAGCACCAAAAATATTTCATGAAAAATACTCAAATCAAATGCATCTCATTTGCTTTCTCCAATGTTTATTCGTAAATGAAATCTTATACTGTACAATGTATTTGATTCCAAACTAATGAATATTAATATCTGAAAAGGATCAAGGGCTATCATCTATTTTGAAGCAGAGAATAAGCAGAGAAAAAAAACGTTCCCTGACAATACCAGGTTTAACACTATGGCTCCCGGACTAACAGTAAATTTCTTTAGGCTGAAGGCTCAAGCAACACTTTGGGAGCATTAGGACAAGCCTTCGCAGACCATGACACACAGGCTGTATACCTCCTGACGGACGGCAGGCCTGACCAGGTATGGCCTAATCTCACTGGGGTCAAAGATCACACTTTGTAAATGCTTATCTTAGGACAAGGTCAAAGTTCAAACACACCCCTTTTACTGTTGATCAGTGATTCTTTTCATATAGTGGACAATTGACCTGACACTTTAGTGACAGCGTTTCAGTTCTTTCAATGGCCAAAATAGTTTTACCTCAGGTTTTTAACCTTTGTGCTCATACCCTTTTGTCTCAAACACCCCTCAGCCAATCAGGAGCATTCTGGAGCAGGTTCAGCTTTGGACTCTCATACCAGTTCACACAATCTCCTTCAACTATGATGACCTGGAGGCCAACTGCTTCCTATATGACCTGGCCAGAGAGACCAATGGCAGGTTCCACTGCTATCATCCAATGGTTCAGGGCTCCCCTCTCTCCTGGCTCAATGAGGTTAGCCAAAAGAGACATGCTTGCCTGATGTCCCTTCATCAAAGAAATATCACTTGAACAATGTTTGTATTACTGTATATATTGTACTATGCTGGATAATACACTGACCGGAACCTTTTCAAAAGATTACAAGAATAATATTTGAGACAAGTTTGACATTTTCTCCTTAACATATCTTTCAATGAAGAGTGAGGACATCCAGCTTCTGAAATGTGAGATTGAGAGAGGGGAGAGAGATCTTCAGATGGCCCGGAGCCTCCATGCTGACTGTATAATGTTGGACATTTTCCACCATGGAGGCAATAAAGGAACCAATAGGTGAGATTGTCCTCTGATTACTTCCTCTAATTTGATACCAGACAGGGTGATTTAGGATGCAGGCAAGAGATTCTCGCTGTTTCCTCAGGGGGAGGCCTCGTCAGAAGTGTTACAGCGCCCCCATTCTGCAGAACGGCACCAAGCACTTGCAGGACAATTTACAGGGAAGTGCTGCTATTATAGGAGCTGATCAGGAGCCGCACCTGTCGAAATCGAAGACACATGCAGGTCATTACACTGTTAACCAGTAACCATCCAACATGATGCTCATATGTATCCATGACAAAAGTCCTCAGCTGTAGAAGTCCAGTGTCAGTGTCTGTTTACCTTGTCAAGGGCAAACAAAGGCCAGTCTGAGACCTCTGACCAGCAGTGTGCCAGTGTGTGATGAGGACCGCAGTCTCCCCAGTGACGACTCTCCCAGTCCCACGTCTCAGACCTGGGTGCTGTCAGAAACACAGGAGCTCCTCCAGAGGAACTCTGAGAAGCAGAGGCATGTCCTCCAACGTGAGTCTCTACATTGTCTACTAAGAAGCCCAAAAGGCCATTTATTTCCATGCAACTAAATGTATTTTCTAAGAAACATTTTGTTGTCTTCATGTCAAGGGCGTGGGGCCTAGACAGTCTAAGAGGAGAGGCAGGCGAGTGGGGGATTAGGCTACTAGACAAAGTAGGTACTGATTACAAGTGTCTTCTATGGCTTGCAGTCAGGATCTGCAATACCCAGGAGCCCTCTCACTGGTTAAATTTATCAGATGACAATAGAATTTTGATTCCTCACTCATTTTTTTTGAAATAGCAGTCCCCAGAGCCCCCATTGAAGTATAATGAGCGGTAATTGTCAATGAGTGCAAGGTTGGAGTGCAATTTTGTTTAGTGCATAAATATGGTCTTTTTTGTCTTGTCTGACTTGCAGAGATGAGGCTGGCATCCTCAAATGGAAACCACACGAGTCAGAAAAGGGGGGTACCAAAAGAGTGAGTGTTGTGTCATCATAGTTTTTTTTCTATCTATCTATTTATTTATTTATTTATTTATTTTATTTTACCGCTAGTCATCATGACTGCTTGTCTTTGCTTTGCTCCAAAATTTCCTCTAAATCTGAATTCAAATTGGAATGATACACCGTGCACCTCAATGGTGCAGAGTCTTTACTGATCTGTCGCTAAACCTCACGAGTGTCCTCTGTGCCTCAGGTCCTTGGAAGTTTCCTCTGCTCAGTGGCTCAGGACGAATAGCCTCGCTGCCAGGAGACTCACCATTGTAGATGCTGTGGCCCCCACTGCCATTCTTCACAGTCCCAAAGAAGTACCTCTACTAGAGAAGCATGTATATTCTAGGGTGTTTGATGAGGTACATTGTATAATTTGACTTTTAATGGCTTACAAATTATAGGATCATAAATATTATAGTATACTGTTGGCTATTCTTTTGTATGATCTGTTCATGGTTCATTTACTGCAGTAAAATCTGGACAAGGTCATTCTTTACAGTATGGTTTACATGGCTGCATTACATTTAGCGTCCTGCAGGGGGCAGAAACGTAATAATATTTGTCCCGTCACCACGGTTACTCAGTATACCAGAGTAGGAAGCTGAGCAGGAAGCAGAGTAGCCTAGAGGGGAAATTTTTCAAGGCCAGCATGATCATATTGGTGTGAATCCCTCAATTATACAAATATTCTCTTACCGTAATTCATATGATTCATTCTGACATCTTTAGAATTGAATTTCTTTGGCGAAACAGCTCCCTCTCTATTTCTCTGCATTCTGTATGTACATCATACTCTATACCCAGCAACAAGAGGCAGACCATCTGTATGTACAGACATACTGTATGCCTATATTGTGATGATGATGTTTATGTATTCACTGAAATATTGAACTGGCAGGTGTTCGCTGCAGCAGCCTAGTTCCTCCGCTCTCCCTTTGTCCAGTGGTCCATTGTACTGAGCAATAAGAGGAGCTGCTGTAGTGCGTTCCTTGTTGAACGTTTTTTTTATTCAGATGAATATCTCTCCTTCAGCCTGGGCAGAGAGAATTGCCACAAATGAGTGCACTTTAAAAAGCAAAACACAAGTATGTCAAATAATGATCTCAGTTGTACAACACTCTAAACCCAATGGTTTGGAGACAAGACAAAAGAGACAAAAGAGGCTGCCATGGCAACTTGACTATGATAAGCGCGCGCGGACACACACACACTCGTCTGTTAAGATGTTCACTACTGGGATTATGTGTGTACAGTATGTGTGTTCTGTATGTTTTTTTGTTTTTTTTTGTACTCCTAGGCTTTCCCTCTGGTCCACCTCAGCAATGGCAGTAAGCAACACCTGAGTCTGATCAACCCTCTGGCTCTGAACCTGGAGGACTACAAGGCTAAGCTAGAGAAGGCCCTGAACACCTATGAAAGGTCATAGCACCTATACAAGTCTGTGAATACCTCAACACTGTAAAGTTATTACCTTTATTTGGTCCTCTCAAAGAGAACGCATATGCATGTATTAACATTTTCTTGATCATTCACCAGACGCTTGAACAGTGTCGTGTGGAGAGCTTTGCCCCAAGAGGAGAGAGACAAGTGAGTAAATCACTGTATGTTAGTCTGACTCATGATCAAAAATCTCAATACTGAGGGGGATGAGAGCTGTAGCCAACCAGGAGCCTACTGTCTGTCACCCTGTCTGCGTGTTGTGACCTGGAGGTTTGGCAGGAAGCCCGTCTCCTTCAGGGACCAGCGGGAGCAACTGCTGGAGGCCCTGGAGCTCCTTGGGTGGCCTGTGGCCCAGGAGGACATCGCTCTCCTGGAGGAGCAGATCCACACGGGCCTCTCCTTCCTCCAGCAGGCCTCGGACCTGCAGGGAGCTGCCCGACAGAGAGCCAGGAACACTCACACGGTGAGATCTACTTTATTGTTTTTAGTGCAGCTGACGACAGGACGACAGCAGTACACTGCATCGTGATTACTTTGTTCTCCTCGTCTGACCTTGAGAGTGGGTCAAGAGAGGTGATTATTAATCCAATCACTCTACAGCTCTGTAATCAAAGGCAAGCAGTGTATCACCAAAGCCTCTACTTGGTAACACACACATGCACACATGGACACACAATCACACACACACACACACACACACACACACACATGCACTTACACACACACACACACACACACACACACACACACACGCACAGTGTAATCAACTCGTGATTGAAGACTGATGTGGAAGTGGAATGTAGAATTAGGCCCAGTGGGGGATGTGAAATTGGCACATTTATCTAGCTTACATTCTGTTTCTCTCACAAATCAGTCTGGATACCCTCCATAGAGATCCGTTGGTGGCAGATCAGAAAATGATCTCGCTAATCAGTGTTGGTTCTGAGGAATTTGAAATACAAAAGCTACACTAGGCAGGAAGAGAGGCTGAAGTTATAGACTTTGATAATTGGATGTATTATGTAATACCGAGTATTTTTGAAAGTGCCTGCCCTTTTCCAAACAGTTTCCAATAGAGAGTTCCTAAATGGTTATGCTAAGAAAACCATCTGGCGTGTCATGGTAGAGTAATTGGGGGCCAAGCAGCAAAGCTGCGTAGGCCACCATAGAGATTGTATGGCAGCCTATAGAACCGTATGGTGAAAAGTTGTGAAATTTGGCACATTGATCTGGGACAGTCCCATGACTCTTGTCACCAAGTCTCAACACCTCAAACACTCTAGCACCACCAACATACAGTACAAAAATACTATCAAAAATAAGGTATCTTGCAAAAAAAAAAAAAAAAATCACAGGCCACAATTGTTCTCTAATCTTCACCAAAATTGTCAAAGATTATCTTCAGACCAAGCATCGCAAAAGTTATCAGATGGATTTTTTAATTTTCAAAAGCATTCGCCGGTCACAGCCAATCGAAGCGAGGTCATATCTCAGTTAAACCCAATCTTTGCTCTTTGCAATTCACATAAAACCTCTACCAGTGTTTATGGCCATGCCTTTTGCATGATCACACCAAGTTGCCATGGAGTCTGCCCTGCAGACTGCCTCTTGGCCCCCTCATCCCTGCTTACAGGTATGGTTTATTTTGATGTTCTGCCATCATTTCGAGGATAGTTCAATATTCACAAAAATTACATTCATACATTTTACACATTTAAATACAATGACAATATTATCCAATACATACACAGACCTCGACCGCATATTCCTGAATATTTTTTTTAATGTCCAAAGTGACTAAGGCATCCAATTTAAAAGTCTCCTGAAACCTATTCAATGCTCCAGGAGCACCACAACTAAAAGCAATCTTTCCTAGTTCAGTTTTGAGTCAAGGGACCTCAAGAGCCAACCAATCCTGAGACCTTGTCTGGTAATTGCTTGAATGTCATGTAAGACGGGATGTTAGGTAGCTTTTGTAAGATAACGTTATACACCTACAGTACAGGAGCTAGTGCTGCACTGTGCTAGCAGCTAGTGGCGGTCAACCTGATACAAATTACAGTGGTGCATTCTAAAATGATCACCAGTAATAGAAATGAAGTGCTGATGATAGACAGTGTCAAGCTGTTTCAAAGTGATAGGGCCGGTGTATATGTCATGTCACCATAATGTACTGTACTGAAAGCTTCCTATTTTCACATGAAAAGCAAGATCTATTTCTATAAAAGAAGAGTTTTACGCTCAACTTTTTAGTTAGCTCATCAACCATGCTTTTTAAAAGACAACCTTTAATCAATGAATATCCCAGTGTATTTGTGGGAGGGCAGTGTTTCAATATCAGAACCATGCAAAGAGCAGATTTTTAAACCAGTATCTTTTGATAAACTGGATCAAAAGATATATATTTGGTTTCAATACAAGCCTATTCAATACAATACAAGCCTACCCAATACAAGCCTACAGTCTAGAAGTAAATGCTGACAGAGTCAAAAGCTGTCTGCAAAGCAAACAATGCTCCTTCTAATGAGGAAGCAGATGTGTAAAGTACTGTATCATCTGCATAGAAGTGCACCTTACAGTACATCCAGTTTCAAAAAAGATGTTGTTAATATACAATAACGCCTGTTCAATACAAAGTACTGAGTTGGATGGTGTGATAAGATCAGTGTTAAGCTGGCCCAGTCAAAAGACTGTTATGTGTATGAATCAGTTGTTTCATGATATATCTGCTTACACAGGATCCAAAAGGCAACAGTGGGAGCTCATCCACCCAAATTGTGAGCAAACCACCCAAGAGACCTCCTGACCCTCTCAGAGGACAAAGGGTCATCGCCAGGTCAGAGACTGATGGATGCTACTACTCTGGTGAGTGACCCCTGACCTAGACCCACTGGAACAGGAACTTGAAACAACAGCACTGTATAAAGAACACCACAATATTACGCCTGTAATTCATATGATGTCTGTGGTTGTATCCCATTGTTGAGTGTTGTGTTTGTTGTTAACATGCTGTACTGCATGTCTATCCCAGGACAGTATGTCTAAGGTTGTGTTTGATGCATTGCTCGCTTCACAGGAATGACTTCCATGCAAATAGCCATTAAATCTTATCGTATCTCATCATTGCCGTAGGTATGGTGAGGAAGCAAGTGAATGGGAACAGAGTAATGGTGGACTTCACCAGGGGAGGTTGTGAGGTAGTTCCTCGTGAGTTCCTTCTCACTGTGGGAGGAGCCCAGCCGTGCCCTCCACTAACGGTGAGACCAACCTGGCTTTGATACATTACTGCCCTCACACAAAAACAACAAAACAACAACAACAACAGCTACACACTTCTGCTTTACACTACACACAGCTACAGTACACACTGCTGCCCTTACACACAACAACTACAGCAGTCCTCCTCCTAGACACAGCTACACACTGCTGCCCACTCCTCCTTCTACAGCTACACACCTGTCCTCTGTATAGCCCTACACAACAATGATCACTATCCTCTCAGGCATCATCAATTAACAATGCTGAAGCATCGGCTAGATCATTGCTAGTTTGCAGAAAGGTATTTATAATCCATATCCTCCATTATCCTCTGGTGGGCATAGAGATCATGTTTTTTTATGACTTCCATAAACGCCTGAGACGTGCTGCAGCTGAAGGCCTCCCGACGGCTTCTCTCTCCTCAGGAAGGGGATTTTGTCCTCGTCGTCTCCAGGACAGCGGACGCCAGGGAGCGCTTCGTCCCCGGGGTTGTCATAGCAACCCCCTGTCGTCTGGAAAAGGCAGACAGGCTGTTCTCGGTCCTCAAGTCCAGCCGGGAGACGGTACGAGGGTCCGCGTAGGCGTTCCCCTGATGAGCAGACCGGCGCTCGTCAGGACAAGAGGCCCCGCAGGGCCACTTATCACCACGTCCTCAGCTGAGGCACATCTGAGAGCCTGTCCTCTGGCTCCTCCAATGAGATTTCACATTCACACATGCATGCCCGTTACTGTGTGATTGTAATCACCACCACATGACTGCCCGTAATCTTATGTGATTGCCGACCTGCTCCTTGGCTTTCTTCGTTTCGACATTTGAGTTGTGTGACTGTGACGTGTTCTCTTTGCCGCCCGCCCACTTTCAGGTTCACTGTGAGAGGGTCAAAATGATGAAGATAAGCGGGAGCAGGTACACACAAACGTGCCTGGACCTGAGACAGCGCCACCTAGCAGCACAGCCAAGCAAGGCGGAAAAGTATAGTTGGCTATTTTTTGTTGTGATTCTCTCAATTTTGTCACATCTCATGTTACATCATCTGTAAGTTGGCCTTGCTATTCTTGCTTTGTTTGGTGGTTTTTCCAGAACCAGTCAGGTTGAACGTCCGTCAAAGAGAGGACCTGCTTCAGAGCCAGAGACGCGGTCCTGGAGGTGCCAGAGGCCTTCCTGGAGCAGCACATCGCAGGGAGATCAGGACTCAGCAGGTCAGCGCTGCACGATGCTTTCAATGCACCCAGATCCCCAGAAACACACATCAGACACACCCCAGACACACCCCAGACACACCTGAGACACACCAGAGACACACCCCAGACATACACATCAGGCTGGGGGCAAGACACAGTCAGCCACATAGCAACACCCATGGAGTAGGAGTTTTGTAGATTAGCCACCCAACCTTAGCCCAACCCCCCTATAGGGGAGCTATTCCTGGCAGTCTGTCCAGCCATTAAGATGAGCTATCCTTGGCCGACCCAGCGGCCAATAAGGTGAGCTCAGGAGGATTACCAGGCTGGCAGGGAGATGCCAGGTGAGGCCCCTGTCCCTGTTGACAGCACAGTCATCAGTCACCATGGCTCAGGGTGTAATGTGATCAGTAGAGCATTAACCTCTGGCTTAACGTGAACTTTGTATGTGTATATGTCTGTGTGTGTGTGTGTCTGCATTCAAATGTTGTGTGTACGCGGTTGTGTTTCTGTGCATGGATTGGATTTTGTGTATGCTCGCACCTGCACTGTACTCTATAGTAGTTGGCCCCTCCCCTCCCAGAGTCCCAAACTATCACATGCTGCTGGGACGGCTTTGCTGGGAGCATTACACTGGTATCCAGCAGACCAACAACAGGTGCTGAATCCAGAATCGCCGACACTGGCTGTTGGCTAAAAGATCAATAGTGTGGTGTGTCGCCTTCACCCACTGCATTGACTTGTGCTGCCTAATATACAAAATAAATCCAGGTCGTCTTGAGATGAGCCCCCCGGCGGCGTTTCCAGTCATCTCCATCTTCCACACATCCGTCTAGCTCGCCGGAACTTTCCGGCCCTCTATCTCTCGTACGTCCACGTACGTTAGTGTGGGACATCCTTGAGATTGATAAATAAATAAAAGATAATACAAATGATTTCTTATCCAAATGAAGCTTCTGATCTTTTGCTCATTTTACCTTATGGATGAAAGGAGCATGTCAGAGTGTCTATTTCATCAGTATCGGCCCCTCTTTTTCTTACGACTGGTCTCTCTCAGGGCCTCAAGTGACCCACACGGTGACTGAAAAGAGGCATAGAAACAAGGACCTGTCTTTCTTAATCTCATTCCACTGAAGGTTTCGACCAGGCTGTCTTCATGCCTTTGAAGTCTTGAAATTTTAATTTGCATACATTAATTGCCATAAAAAAAAAGCCCAATCTGTCGCTGGCGCTCCACCCATCTGCGATTTCACCTCCTGTGTCATTTGATCCAGTGTTTTGATGATTTATCTTGTTCTGTCTTTGAAGATTGACTCTGATGCACTCCACGACGTTCAAACACTGATGATTTTTGGGTCTGTGGGCCAATGAGAAGACCTCATGTTTTCTCTCTGCTGCCTGATCCAGGTGTCTTGGTTTTAGTACCGTGTCTCGTTCTGCCATGAAGAACATGCCCTGTCTGGTGATAAATAAACCCTATGTCAGTTTGTGTTGACATTCACAGACACAGATGACCAGGCCCAGGAAAAGGGTGCCACTCCACAGGCCCGCCAGTCTAGATTACACAGCAGGAAGTTATCAAGTGTCTACAGCTCCTCGTCTGACTTGCGCCCGGACCACGGCGACCCTCTAGGTAACCCCCCCCCCCCCCCCACAGACCACAGGTTGAGTCTGGGTCTCTGAGGGATGTCCTACGCCCCTCTCAAGGGGTAGAGGACAGTGATGATCACAGTGCCGTTGACGCTGTTATAATAAAGTGGAGAATGTGAAAGTGATAGAGCATCTCTGCCTCGTCCTCTTCACACCTTGAAGTCTTTAATCTCCCTCAGTACTGTATATGTCACCTGACCTATTTTTTCTCATCTGTTTACAGAGGAGGAGGGACACTGATCGATTTAGAAACAGAGAGAGAGAGAGAGAGGGAGGGAGAGAGAGAGGGAGGGAGAGAGGGAGGGAGGGACAGAGATTGATGAAGGGGGAGAGGGAGAAAGAAAGGGAGAGAGAGAGAGAGAGGTCTGTGATGGGAGTAATGTTACTCCAAAGTGTTGCACCCTAGTAAGCTGTTGGTTTAGAATAAAGTAATTAGATAGATAGATAGATAGATAGATAGATAGATAGATAGATAGATAGATAGATAGATAGATAGATAGATAGATAGATAGATAGATAGATAGATAGATATTAACTTTATTTATCCCCCAAGGGGAATTCAATTTGTCTCCTGGCTGCTTGTGTAAAGAGGCTTTCAGTATCATCTCAATACACCTGGACAATTGAGCCTGGAAAGGGGAAGTGTGTGTGGTTTGTTACATGATTCAATATTTCACCATGGCAACATTGAATGGACTATATCTACAGTATACTGAATCAGGCATGGAGCAAGATATTGGCCTCTGATTGGTTATCCGGTGATATTGGCCCTGTACTGCAGTTTTATACGGTTTCTGTCTAACCGGGTGCAGAGTGCTCCACCTTGTCTAGTCAAAGATGCTGTGCCAGACTCATTTACTGTCACATGTCATTGACAGATTACCAGCGGTCTAATAGCTGATGCTTATCCCCGCCGAGCTAAGGGAAGCAGTGCATTCTGGTCTTAAGCCTTTTGCTCCTCTCTCAGAACACTGTGGACAAGGAGTTAAATCATTATCTGGCTCTGCTTTTAGAACTGATGGTGAAGTAGTTGTACACTTCTACCTGTTGTATAATACTTGACATACTGTAGCAGTCACTCTAGGTCTCTGATAGCATTTCTCCATCATCTTCGGATCCCAAATGAAATGTACTTTCTGAGACAGATGGCGTATAGGGATAAGCTTTGAGAAACTATCTACATTTTAATTCAGAATCACGTGATGAGAGCACTGACACATTTTGTAAAGGTATTATTATATTGTACACTAGGATTGTCAGATCCAGTCAAAGGTCCATGGCGAAGTTATCTGTAACGTTCTCTACAGTCTGATGGACAGTGAGTGAGTCCAGGAATGTATACGATGGACTGTCTCTATTCTCGACTACTAGACCTAGTATTTACGGCCTCTACGCCAAGCCTGTGATGGACGTTGTGGTCCTGTGATCCCTGACCGCGTCCTGACCGCGGGGCTGTGATCTCCGGGGCCCTGTTGAGTGACCACGTCCAAGAGGAGAGCATTAGGAGGCTCAGAAGGAACCCTCAGGTTTAAGATGGGATTACAGGTGCAGCTCTGCAGATTGCCAGGGGGATTTCTCAGGACTCTTTGGGAGGACGGGGGGGGGGGGGGGGGGGGGGGGTTGTCTGCTGTGTTGATGCCACAACTTGGGTGATACTTTGTGATCTGGGCCTTGAGCCCAATGGTGCTTTTCTCATCCTGCTCCTAATCGTCCAAATAGCTGTCTCATCACAAGCTGGGGATAGCAACTCAGAAAACCTACAACCAGTCAGTGATCAAAGTAGAGACGGTCCTACTGTGTACTGTACATACTGTATGCAGTTTACACAGTGACATAGACACACAAATCATATTGGACCATCAATATTAGGTTACAAACCATCATCACATAGGAATTCTCGCCGAATTAACACGAAATGTTTAAAGATACTCTATCCCAAGTGTATACAGTTGTTATGCCAGAGCCTCAGAATCAGGTGATCATTTATCATAACTCTTTGATGATACCGACAGGTTTTTCCAAGGCTCCGTTAATCGGCTGTGAGGGATGAGATTGTGTTGAGTGCGGTTGACAGCTGGTTGTGTGTTCTGTCAGGTGCAGCGGTTTCGGAGAGCCCGGGGGACCAAGACAGCTTCCTGTTGCAGACCCCGGATGGAGAGCTGAGGAAGGCGCAGAAAGAGGACGGCCTCGCAGAGGAAGAAGACTCCAAACAGGAAGTCAAGTTCAAGCACATCCCACCTTTTAGCAGGCAGCAAGGTGGAACGACTGCTGATGAGGAGGAAGAAGAGAGGAAGGACAAGATGGAGGAAAGGGCTGGAGAGGAGGAAGAGGAGGACATAGATGAGGAAATAGAGGAGTTAGCCTTCTCAACTGATACCAGTTCATCTGGGTTGAGTCCTAGATAAAAAACAAACAACTAATGTTTAAAAGAGAGTGATTATTTGTGCGTCAATAATGTCTCTATTGTGATGTAATTATGCTCTACTGTATGTATTAGTGAGTTATGAAATCAAACCGTTTTATAGTGTATATCATTTACATAATTGAGAGTATCTCTACCAGATTCTCTAATGTCTTGGCATTTCATTTAGTGCTTTAAGAATGTTTTTAATGTTTTTTAAATGATTCAATGTACTGAAATAAATCTTCCGGTGGGGGTGGTCATCGGCCTAATTGTTTTCACTGTAGAGTCTATATTAAGGTAGGCCGACCTGTCAAAACAACAACGACAAGCAACAAACATTTTTATTTGTCACAGTGAGACACACGCACACATCACAAGTGTAGACGGCAATGCACACACACACACACACATACACACATATTCATTAATTGACTGCTTGATTAATTAATATCAATGTCAAGTGATTGTGTCTAAAATGCAACAGATAACTAGGTCACATGTATGTCACACAAATGCTTGCAGCCTAGTCTCCAGCAGCCTAGTCTCGCCAGTCGCAACGAATTAGAATAAAACATGGACATACTAAACGAAGTAGCCTATTCCAGAAGAAGTTCTTGCTGCATCGCATCGTAGGTTTATGGGTAGGCTTGTGTTTCCACATAGACCGGAAACCACAACTGCAAAGCAAATAGGCCCCACACCTCAGTAGTGTTGGGCAGAGCGTTCCCTTCTTTGCTAATGAATATTTATGAGTGCAGGACAGCAATCGAAACAGACTCCGCCTTTTCGTGGGGATCGCGCGGTGAACTGTCCGGTGTCTGCGGTGCTGGAGATTCCCCAGGGTGAAGGTGAATACGAAAGTCACTCACAAATTCTAAGACTTTTTCAACAATGGAACGGTGAACATTTTCCCAACGAACCAAGGAAATACTCATCAGCAGATCATTGGATTACTACTCTAAAAATGGAATTATTCAACGCCAATATGAGAGGAATTACATGTAATGTCGATTTACGCAAAACAGCGTGAGGACGCTACATTCAGGTGAGCTTCTTTAGACAGGCTAGTGCAAATGACAAAAGTTTGTATTGTTTGATTCAAATGAATTATTTTAGTATTTTCTTTTAGAAAAGATACTTCCAGTGAATATACGCAAATAATAGTTGTGTGTTTGTGTGTGTGAGAACACAGAGTTGGGTTCCCCAATGTGTTCTGTTCACGGCACTGGCATCCAGCGTATTTGATGAGAGGGCTTTGCCCCTGCGCTATAGGCCTATTTGTCTCCATAAAATATCCCTAACCAAGACTTTATTTAGAGGCTTAACCCCACGGCATTAACACTAGGCTAATCTGCATGTACACGTGTTGCAACTGTGATCTTTTACACACATACAAATCAGACAGCAACACCTTCGTAATGAGCAATACATTATATGTCAGAAGAGGCAATTTACCTTACCTTAATACCTTATTGAAGTATACAATCAAAAGTATGAGTATGAGAAGTATGAGTATGAGATTATGCAAAAGAAGAATATGGCTCTTGGTCCATGGGTACTCTGCTAGGGTATGTTACTTAGGGCCTTTTGCTCGCAAACAATTTTACAAACTGATAATTAATGAATTATCTTATCCTTCTTTATGTTTTGGATACGTACATGTACTATATACCCATTTACAGGCAACTATTATTACAATGATTAATTATTCAAATGATTTGTCTGTTCTAAATATGAAATGCAAGTCACTCAATCCCATACCAAGACAACTCAAAGCATTGTTTGATAGAACCAGAGCAGGGCTCTCAAATACAGCACGTGTAGGCAGTATAGTATACAGTAACATCCACAGTACAAACACTACCAAATTAAAATAGAATAAGATTTCTTCCATACTGTTCAAATCCTGACATTATTCATGGACATAATCACAAACTGTTCTTCAAAAATGTGTACATCATCCTTATGTGTCCTTACTTGTATACGCAAGGATAGGCTTAGTTACTTTAGCTGAGGTGAGGTCAGGCTGAGGTGATCTTTCTGAGTGACAGGTCACTGATCTTGTTTAGTGTTTAAGACATAATCAGGATGTATTTTTAGGCTTGGCACTCAGATGGCTACATTATCAGAGTGAACATTTCAGGAACCACATCAACATCAACATCAACAACAACAACAACAACAACAACAACATGTCTCACAGTCTACAATCTCCAGTCATCCTTTTACACTGTGTCATTTCCTGACATTTTCACCCAGTCCCACAGTAAGAGATCTGGTCACACACACACACACACACACACACACACACACACACACACACACACACACACACACACACACACACACACACACACACACACACACACATGCTGTATAGTATAGTATAGTATAGTATACAGTAGTTGATAAGATGATATTCTGATATTGAAGAATTGCAGAAAGGGAAATACATGGATGCTTACTTAAAAGTCTAATACAGATAAATGTATTAGCAGGCCTGTGTCTGTACAGAGATTGTATGAAGCATACAATTGCACATAGGCAGACAGACAGAGAAGGGTGGGATCCTTGAGGAGGAACTTATAGGCTATGGTGGACAGGCCAACGGAACATAATAGTACAGATAGCACGCTAGAAGAGGGGCCTACCTTTGTACCCTGGCACCAAGAGCACCAAAACATTCCTGGACCAGAGTAGGATTTGGGAAATAGAACATCCTCACAGAATATGACAGGACATCTGAACATTTTCCTAGACATACTGTCTGTTGCCCTCAGTCAAATCTTCACGATAATATAGTATAGTATTGTACAGTATACAGTAGTATTATTTATAGTAATAGTAGTTGTTCTCTATACTGTCACTCATTGTGCCCTCTGCATTTTCAAAACAAAAACATAACATAACAAAGAACACTGAAAGATGGGTGGTTAGAAGTGGATGGCTGCTCTGTTCGTGGCTCGACAAATACTTGACTCCTTCCAGCAGTGAGGTTTGACTGTGGTTTTACCTGCAGTGAGGTTTGACTGTGGTGTTACCTGCAGTGAGGTTTGACTGTGGTGTTACCTTCAGTGTTGTTTCAGAGGCCGGATGCCACTGGTCATCAGAGCCTGACGAGTGAGCATGGCAAAAATCTGTACGGAGCAGTCTTATCCCATCCAACGACTGCCCATCCGCACACCTAACGATGAGCTGGACGACATTGAAAACGCCGTCAGCAGGTCTGCTACCAACACGGATGCGCTCCAAGGGTCAACCCGGAATGTGTACAGTGATCTCACGATGTCGTGCTCAATTTGAATCTTTGATGTGTATGAAATCAGAATCAGAATCAGGAATCGGAAATGAAGGCATTCAGAAGTAACATGTGGTTCTGTTGTCGTTTGTTTATCCTCTCCCACTCTTTCTCCTCCAGGGGCCACTCTCTTTGTGAGGACAGCTCCTCAGAGATGCAGGGGGTCGTGTCAGTTGCTACAAGCAGACTTCCTGAAGAGTCTCGCAGAAGCTCATTTGCACGTACCGGAGGCATGGCCAGGTATCCAACAGAACGCCATTTTACCGCCATGTTGTTGATCTTCATGCAGCTTGTTACTCGCTTGATGAGAGTGTCCATCAAACTCACACCAACCAAAGGATACAGTGCATATTACCATAAGACTAACGCCAGACACGTTTGTTACCGTGAATTTCTTTACTTCCTGCTGATCTCCTAGGCTCTCTCACTTCCTGTTCATGCTGCGGAACTGGGCGTCCCATAGAATGCACCGCGAGGTCGAGAGGCCTGATTCGTTCCTGGAGCGATTCAGGGGTCCCGAGCTCAAAGAGGTCTCCAGCCGAGAGAGCAACACCCAGTCACTGGGTCACCCTGACCGCCCTCGAAAGCGGAAGTAAGTCTCCGCAAAGTTGCGAGGGTCAGTGTAAAATGGTGGGTTGATTGGACCTTCACAACGTTAAGCTACAACTGGACTTGGAATGGACTTCATCATGTTATTAACTGCTCTCCAGATGACTTAAAAGGGTCATAACACAACAGACATTAGAGGACAATGGAATTTGCATTCAGAGTCAAAATGGCTGTCAGGTTCATATATATCACTTAATTCTGTGGTATGGTAAGTACTAACTTAACTAAACATTCCCACTCTTTCTCCAAGCGCTGTCAGTCACTGGCCCCTGGTTACTTACAATATAAACAACTGCAACAATACAGATAAGTATGTGTGCCCATCCTGGGTCAACTACTACGATACAGTAGTGGCACTGATAAGTCATACTAGAACTCATATACCGTAGACACTAGAAAAGGAGCTAGAATTCATAAACTCTAGACGCTGTAGACACTAGCACTGTAGAATGTCTTATTGTCAAGGAGACATGAAATCTGTTGATACCAATGGCAGAAAGCAAAAGCACTGGCTATAAACTGTAATATAACAGCTAATATACAAACCAGTGTGAGATTGTAGATTGTAGCATTAGAACACCTATCAAATGATATGGGTAAGTTGTCTTTTGATAGGTTCCCCATACAAATCCTTACTTGTAGATAACTTTGACCCTGTCTCATTTAAGACTACATTGCTGGTTATACTGTATTGCCACCTATGTGTAAAACAAGAAAACATAAAATCTCCAAAAACATCTTTGCGCCTATGAAACCATTGCGCAAAATGTTCAATATATCGCAATGGGCATGCACTCAAGTTGAGTTGTGTCGCCATCTACTGGGCACATGTATAACCTGCACCCTCATATTTAAAACTGTCTGATCCGATTAGAACTTGATTAGAACAACCAGCCTCCACCATGTTCTGGTTAGTTCCTGCACCCCTCTAGCTTGTCCAGTACTGTGTTTTTTTTAGTTCTGCCTCCACCAATAGCCCCTTGTACTGTAGGCCACCTCAGTCCTCAACAACATGAAAAACAAACATGTTGTCCATAGCAAAAAAGAAGACAAGAAAGAGGAAATAAAGAAAGATGATGGGAAAAAAGATGGGGACAAGAAAGAAGACAAGAAAGATGAGAAAAAGGATGAAAAGAAGGATGAGAAGAAAGATGAGAAGAAAGATGAGAAGAAAGATGTAAAGAAGGATGATAAGAAGGATGATAAGAAAGATGATAAAAAGAAAGAGGAGCCCCTGTGAGTATGTCAATGGACAGAAAACACACCTGACATAATAAACAGCCATAATATTATCGAGGTCATCATGTGATTTCATAACACAGAGAAACAGACATGGGTCACTTAAACTCTTTTGTTAAACAGTGAACAGTAATGATTCATAGAGAGTAATGATTCATACTGTATAGCAAATTAACCCAAAGTTTTTTTTTAGGAAAGAAATCTGGATCATGGACCCCTCTGCAGACATGTACTACAGATGGCTGACCGTCATTGCAGCACCAGTATTCTATAACCTTATGATACTTGTAACAAGGTATGATCTCTTCAGATTTGTTTGGTGCTCTATCTACCAGGTTTGAATATAGTGATTACAATTTGAATGTGTTTTCTCTAGGTCTTGTTTCAATGATCTCCAAAACACGTACACAAAACTGTGGATGTTCCTGGACCTCACCTCAGATATTATCTACTTGACAGACACGTTTGTCAGGTCAAGAACAGGTACAGTTCCGTGCTGTCAGTTTATTCATCATCTGTACTGTCTGAAGGAAAATTTGAATTCATGTTATTCAATATCATGTTTGGACATGCCTAATTTTCTTGACTTTCAAGGTTTCCTGGAACAAGGCCTGATTGTGAAAGATGGCAAGAAACTGAGAGAGAGATACAGAAATACCCCTCAATTCAAATATGACATGATGGCAATGATACCTACAGATATAGTGATGTTAAAGGTGGGCTACAACCATCCCGAGCTCAGGTTCAACCGTCTTTTCAAAATGGCCCGACTGTCTGAGTTCTTTGACCGCACAGAGACCAGGACCAACTTCCCTAACATCTTCCGTATCAGTAATCTCGTGCTCTACATCCTGATCATCATTCACTGGAACGCTTGCATCTTCTTTGCGATCTCCAAGACCATTGGTTTCGGCTCTGACACCTGGGTCTATCCGAACATCAGTCACCCCGAGTACGGTCGGCTGGCCAGGAAGTACATCTACTGTCTCTACTGGTCCACCTTGACTCTCACCACCATCGGGGAGACCCCCCCTCCGGTCAGGGACATCGAGTACCTGTTTGTGGTCGCCGACTTCCTCATTGGTGTGCTGATTTTCGCCACAATCGTCGGTAACGTCGGCGCCATGATCTCCAACATGAACAAGTCTCGTGCCGACTTCCAGGCCAAGATCGACTCCATCAAGCAGTACATGCACTTCCGAAAGGTCTCCAAGGAGCTGGAGGCCAGGGTCATCAAGTGGTTTGACTACCTGTGGACCGAGAAGAAGACCTGCGACGAAAAGGAGACACTGAAGAACCTGCCGGACAAGCTGAGGGCCGAGATCGCCATCAACGTTCATCTGGACACGCTGAAGAAAGTGCGCATCTTCCAGGACTGCGAAGCCGGCCTGCTGATCGAGCTGGTGCTGAAGCTGCAGCCTCAGGTCTTCAGCCCAGGAGACTACATCTGCAAGAAGGGGGACATCGGCAGAGAGATGTACATCATCAAAGAGGGGAAGCTAGCCGTGGTGGCGGACGACGGCGTCACCCAGTTCGTGGTGCTCAGCGACGGGGCCTACTTCGGCGAGATCAGCATCCTGGGCATCAAGGGGAGCAAGGCTGGCAACAGAAGAACAGCCAACATCAGAAGCGTGGGCTACTCAGATCTCTTCGCCCTGTCTAAAGACGATCTGGTGGAGGCCCTAACTGAGTACCCCGATGCCAAGAAGGCCCTGGAGGAGAAGGGAAAGGCCATCCTCATGAAGGACAACCTGATCGACGAGGCGGTGGCAAACTCCGGGGCGGACCCCAAGGATCTGGAGGAGAAGATTGTCCGTTTGGAGAGCAACCTGGACATCATCCAGTCCAAGTTCGGCAAGTTCATGGCCGAGTTCAACTCCAGCCAGAGTAGGATCAAGCAGAGGATGACCAACATGGAGGCGCAGGTCAGGTCTGTACGACCGGAGGACCTGTCAGAAGTGGTTGCGGACAAAAAGACCCAGTAATTTCACACCGCAGTTTGTGCAGTTCACCTAGAGACTTGATAGTAAAAAAAAAATTGGGGGGTTTTGTAAAATACCTACATTGGTAGTTTGATATTTTTCAACTGTTGCCGCATTTATATCCATTTATACATTGTACATGATCATACTTGCATAATGCATTGTTCTTTGTGTCAAAATGTCTCAAAATATTCCTACACAGTGTATGCAGTGCATATACATTTTGCATGTATGCAGTGATTGAGAGGTTACAAGCACCATCTTTAGAATTGCTGGAAACCTATGTTCAGAGACACTTATTTGATCAGTAGAAAGATTATATGTGAAGGGCAATTTCATTGGATAACCTCAGTGGTTTATATTATTTTATTTTCATGTCTCATGAGTCTAGTGTTGAATGTGGTGTTTCACAGAGAATAGTATAATTTCATAATTTACTCTCTGTCAATGCACTAAGCGTGGCATGTTTGAACCAATGCTCATGGTGACACAATGTGCTGGTAAGTGACCGTTTCAACTAGGGCAGCAGGCTGACAATGAGATAAACTCAATTAACTATGTTGGGACAAAACCGAGGACTAACAGCGTACTGCATGTATCACAAACAAACGTACAGAGTCATCAAAGCATGCTGCTTGACGTGTTAAAGATCAAGTGTTTGAACAATGTCAGAAATGTGCAGTTGTATGGTACAGCTGGCCATCTAATCAAAATATTAAATACACAAAAAACAGCACTGTTCTTGTGTCAGTTCATTTACTTCAACTGAAATGTTAATGTAGCCTAAGCACATAATACAGTTGTAGTGATATCTTCCTGTGTGTGTGTGCGTGTGTGTGTGTGTGTAGGTTGTTAGGGACAAAACAATTAAATGGTGAAAGGAGCCAATTAAATCGTGTTGCCACATACCAGCTAGCTTCTTCCTTGACAACAGAGAGTACAGTCCATGTCTTGACTTTCAAGGGTGTCAACAACACAGCTTACCACGGGGAAGGCTGCATTTCTAGATTTCATGACTTCATAACCGACTTGCCTAGAGGAGAGAGCAGAGGACAGCTATGCCGGTCGGGTTTAGAGTGGGAGAGTTGTCCCAGAGGGTCACCTTGTACAACTGGAGGGAGGCCAACCTGCTGCAGGAGCAGCTGAGCTCCCTGGAGAAGATGAGGAGGCAGACGGAGGCTTCATTCTGCATGGCGCAGAGAGCCCTCTGCCTCCGCTTCCTCACCAGGCTCCAGCGGACGGAGGTGGACCACGGCAGCAGGCTCTCAGGGGGCCGACAGCTGCTCCGCAGTCGGGAGACCTTCGTCCCGTCTGCCACGGACACGGCAGACCCACACGGGCGGAGCGGACTTCGGCGGGAGGAGAGAGTCTGTGCCTCTGCGCTGTCCAAGGTCAGCCTTACGCCCGCGGCTTTTGACCCAGTCAGTCATCACCGGTCACGCGTGAGGGCTGTGAGCCGGCAGGAGAGGACCCGCTCAAGGTTCGAGTTCCAAACGCGGTCGGTTAAATCCGGGGCACCTCTCCTCCCAGATAACCTTTTCAAACCGGGGTCGGGGATGTCAGCGGCAGCTTCGAGAAGTGTCACCGAGTCCCTCCTAAAGTCCCCGATGTTAAGCCGCAGGCCACAGCAGTGTAGGGCCGGTGACCCTCTAAGCCATGCTGAGAAATGTTCCTCCATATATGGACATTCCCGTCAAGGGACAGATGAGAGCACAAGAAAAGCAAACAGCATTAGTGAGAGGATGAGTGTATTCATAGACAGAGTGAATATACTGAGGCAGCAGCAGCAGGGGGAGTTACTGGAGGACTTCTATGCCCAAAGGCTGGAGCCGGGGACCAGACTCAGAGAAGATACAGCCCTTGAATGCGGGGAGGAGTGGGTCCTGGTGGGGAAGGAGGAAGCTTCCAGGAGCCTCACTCTGAAGAGACCAGATGAATCTTCCTTCTCTGGGGATGTCCTGACAGACCTCCTGGTCATGGAGCAGTACTGCGCCCTGCTCACTAAGGAGAACCTGGTTGAGAGGAACTGGCAGGGGAACAACCCTTATTGAATCACAGGCATATTCTTCTCCTGTAATGTTTATTGTGGTTGGCAACCCAGTTTGGCAAAGTGCATCTTGAGTCCCGACTCCTGGGCATCACTGTTGGTCTTTGTGTTATTAAAATGTTTTATGTGTGTGAATATTAAAGTGACTACAACCCCAAACTGCATGACAGGTTGATTGTGATGCTCTATCCCAGAATGCATGGTGTTGGGTTACAATTAGTGTTCTCATTCATTCTCTCATTGACTCGACAACAGTTACAAAGTCACTTTAATTCATTTTGCAGCATTTGTACACACAGGTGTTTCAGGGTTTGAAATGCACATTCTTTTCTCTCCTGAGATGTCATTTGACCAAATAAAACAGCTACTGTACATCTCCATGTCATGACAAGTGTACACAGTGTCTCTTTGTGCAGGGTGAGGAAGCATAACACAAATGATCATCATCACAATAGATTAAAAACAATATAATACCAAAAAACTGAAAAAACAAAGTTCCTAAGAATGTGAAGCGGTCTCTTCAGTACAGTTTTTAAGTTAATGCACATTCTGAAAGCCTCACAGTGGTATCTGATAAACTGTGCAGGGAGGATAGAGAGGCGACCAACGTATGATGTTAAGTGTACAGTAAGTCAAATCAATCGGGTTATGACATCATAAAACAAGATAGAAAACACTGTCTGGACTAGTGCGGTGCTGTAAAACAATCCTCACACAGAAAAACAAATGGGTTTCAAATAAATCGTACACTAATCAATACATCAGGGAACCTAGTGCTTGCTAGAGTAAAATGCAGGACTCCAGCCAAGACTAGCAGCTTGGTTCGCCATAGTCACAAAACAGACGCAGCACCATGATACATAGAGACCTCTGGGATCAGTGTCTGTGTCCTGGTTAGAACAGCACTCAGCCTTTGACTACAGAAAACAGACGGGGAAGACCTCAGCTCCATCAACAAAACAAAGACAATGTCCCAAAATAGCATATACTGTATATACCAGTCACTAACTTTCTGTGTATCTTAGTAAGTGCACTTTCACAGTTTCACAACAATTAGATGCGATAAAATCTGCTTCGTATTTGCTAAAAAGGTTTTTACACATCAAAAATCTAAACCTCTATTAAAAAGAAGAAGAAAAGCAACAAGTAAGAACTTATCAAACTCTTTGGAAAACCTCTAAGCAGTAGGAGAGGGTTATAGGGCAGGAGGCGTGGTGCGAGGGGGGCACACTGTAGGATAAGTGAGGGGGGCCAGACTGACTGTTGGGAGTGTTCAGGCACAGAGTCACTGCAGGTCTTTCAATTAATTCCACCGTATGCGATGTTGTAAAAACGTCCTCTCCTAAAGACAAACATCTGCAGCTAGGAAGTGTTTTGCGGGGTAACCTGTCTATCACAGCATCCCGAATCCTTTGGCATAGGTGATGGCTTTGAGAAGTCTCTCTTTCAGTTTCTCCTTGGTGGTGTATTCTGGGAGCAGCAGAGCATTGAAGCAGGTGTGAGAGGTGGGTAGCCTGGAGGAGAGATAGAAAGTCAAAACAACAACAGCAAGAAGAAGAAGAAGAAGAAGAAGAAGAAGAAGAACAACAACAACAACAACAACAATGCATTCATCGGGTCAAGGCAGGCCTGTAGTGGCAACACCTGTCTGTGTGTCTGCTCACCTGTCTGTGTGTCTGCTCACCTGTCTGTGTCTGCTCACCTGTCTGTGTGTCTGCTCACCTGTCTGTGTGTCTGCTCACCTGTCTGTGTGTCTGCTCACCTCTCTTTGTCTGCTCACCTGTCTGTGTTTGCTCACCTGTCTGTGTCTGCTCACCTGTCTGTGTGTCTTCTCACCCGTCTGTGTGTCTGCTCACCCGTCTGTGTGTCTGCTCACCCGTCTGTGTGTCTGCTCACCCGTCTGTGTGTCTGCTCACCCGTCTGTGTGTCTGCTCACCCGTCTGTGTGTCTGCTCACCCGTCTGTGTGTCTGCTCACCTGTCTGTGTGTCTGCTCACCTCTCTTTGTCCGCTCACCTGTCTGTGTGTCTGCTCACCTGTCTGTGTGTCTGCTCACCTGTCTGTGTGTCTGCTCACCTGTCTGTGTAACTGCTCACCTGTCTGTATAACTGCTCACCTGTCTGTGTAACTGCTCACCTGTCTGTGTAACTGCTCACCTGTCTGTGTGTCTGCTCACCTCTCTTTGTCCACTCACCTGTCTGTGTCCGCTCACCTGTCTGTGTCTGCTCACCTGTCTGTGTCTGCTCACCTGTCTGTGTCTGCTCACCTGTCTGTGTCTGCTCACCTGTCTGTGTCTGCTCATCTGTCTGTGTTAGACTCAGCTTACCTGTCTGTGTCGGGGCCGTTCTTAGCGATGATCATCTTCAGCTTGCCCAGACCTCCTACTGGCGCCCTGTCTGTACCTGTGGTGAACTGCAGAAAAAGTCTCTTCTGCTCCTCCCCAAATGAGTGTACCGTCTCCCAAAAGTCTCTGTAGGCACACAACATAGACATTTTCCCCATGTTTTTGGTAACAACAAAATAAATCAATGTTATATTAAGACATGATGGAAATAAACATTAAAGAGAAATTTGAAAAACATATTTACTTGATGATTTGACAATCTTTGTTGTAGCCGCCATCATACTCTGTTGTTTCTTCAAGTGCCTCGAAGTCAAGATTCTGTGAAGCCAATGGGTGTAGTTAATAAATGCTCACAGAAGTGGAGGCAAAAACACAACAAAAATTGCTTTTCTCTGAGATTATTCTCCTTACCCTGCTTCCGCAGATAAGTAGCTCAACCTCCTCCGGACGAAACAAACACTTGAGCGGCGACTCATTAGTCACCATGTGGAAACCTCTTTTGAAGGCCCGGAACTGCCTCTCCACACTCTTGTTGAGTACATACTCTACATACAGAGCCACAAATTCCTGGTAACGACAAATACATGAAAATTAGCAAGAAAAAACAACAATAAACATGAAACAAAAACACTAGATACATTAGAGCCACAACACTCACTGTAGAAGGGTGTGTGAATGAGCTGGGTAACTCAATGTCTTTGATAATTATTCTTCCCCTCCCCTCATTGCAAAATATTACTCTATAGTATTATTATACACATTTATACAGACTATGTATATATTCCTTGTTCTCTATTATGTATATTCGCTACTGTGTATATTCGTATTCCAACCTAATGATGTACTTTCTCACTGCTGAAACAGCCTGCCTGTCTGCCTGCCTGTCTGCCTGCCTGTCTGTCTGTCTGCCTGTCTGTCTGTCTGTCTGTCTGTCTGTCTGTCTGTCTGTCTGTCTGTCTGTCTGTCTGTCTGTCTGTCTGTCTGTCTGTCTGTCTGTCTGTCTGTCTGTCTCCATTCTAGTTTATCCCAAAGGTGTTCGATGGGGTTGAGGTCAGGGCTCTGTGTGGGCCAGTCAAGTTCTTCCATATCAACCTCACTCAACCATGCCTTTATGGACTTTGCTTTGTGCACTGGGTTACAGTCATGCTGGAACCGAAAAGGGTCTTCCCCAAACTGTTCCCACAAAGTTGGACACATAGAATTGTCCAAAATGTTGGTATCTTGGTAAGCTAAAGTATTAATTCCCTTCACTGGAGCTAAGGGGCCTAGGCCAACCCCAGAAAAACAACCCTAGACCATTATCCCTCCTCCACCAAACTTTACAGTTTATACTGTAGTCAATGCAGTCAGACAGGTAATGTTCCTCTGGCATTCGTCAAACCCAGACACATCCATCAGATTGGCAGATAGAGAAGCGTGATTAGTCACTCCATAGAACACGTTTTCACTGCTCCAGAGTCCAGTGGCGGCGTGCTTTACAACAACCGACACTAGGCATTGCACTTGGTGATATAAGGCTTGCATGCAGCTGCTTGACCATGGAAATCCATGTCATTAAGCTCCCGGCGCACAGTTTTTATGCTGATGTTAAAGCCAGAGGAGGTTTGGAATTCTGCAGTTACTGAGTCAGCAGAGTGCTGGTGATTTTTACGCACTATGCACCTCAGCACTTGGCGACCCCGCTCTTGGTCTGCCACTTTGTGACTGAGTTGCTGTGGTTCCTAAACGCTTCCACTTTGCAATAATAATGTACCACTTACAGTTGATCAGGGAATATCTAGGAGGGAAGAAATTTCAGGTACTGCCTTGTTACAACGGTGGCATCCTATTACAGTACCACACTTCTTTCACAAATGTTTGTAGAGGCAGAGTGCATGGCTAGGTGCTTGATTTTATAGACCTGAGGCAATGGGACTGAATGAAACACCTGAATTCAATGATCTATCTATCTATCTATCTATCTATCTATCTATCTATCTATCTATCTATCTATCTATCTATCTATCTATCTATCTGTGTAATGTAACAAGGGACAGTAAAGTTGTATTGTATAACATATGATGAGTCTATTAATTCACCTTTCTATTGTCGTTCGTAACAGGGATTTTTTCTCCGTCTTCCTTCAGGTCGTATGTGATGGGCTCTCCAAACAGGTCTGTCTGTGATATCTGAAAGGTGAGCATCATATCCTCCTCCACGTTCCCATCGTACTCCAGTAGCTCCTTCAGACTCTTGTAAAGAACCTGACCAGAGACACAACACAGCTGTCAGAAGAATTACTCTGTCCTCTCATCAGCAATCACACAGGCAGCAACACACACTTCAACAAGCACCCCTCACTGTGCCACAGACAGATAATAAATTGTGTGTGTGTGTGTGTGTGAGTGTGTGTGTGTGTGTTAGGGCTGTCAAATAAACTAATAAACAAGTAAACTCGAACTTCGACTACTCATCGACTTTGGGGGTAAAAAAATGCATAATCGATCTTCAAAATGCAGATTCCAATAGTAGGCTACCGCAAAGCAGCGCGTGTCACACAGCCCCCAGACTCATCTTCTAATCATGCCAAAACACATTAGATTAGTATTCATTCTTTTCAACGTGACCAAAAACAGCAAAACCACTGTATCTACAGTATCTATCTAGGTGGCGAGGAAATACCTTACTTCCTTAAAATCCAAGCATGTCTTCTCGGCAGCCGGCAGGCAACATTGTAAACAAGCACTGAATATGATCAAGTGGACTAGCACTATAGGCTATTCTTTGTTTTTTTTTTCAGTTGGCTAGGATATAGGCCTGATAAAAGGACCCTGTTTGCACTAAATATAACCCATGTTGACTGGGTATTGGCATTACTTGAATCCTGTGAACACAGACTGACACAAAAGTTCTGTTGATGCTTGTTCATGACAATAGGCAGCGAGCGCCCTCTTGTGGTTAGAAGTGGTTCCATTGTATACGTAATTTTCTATGCTTAATTATATAATACCAATAATCGAATATATTTGATTTTCAGAAAATATTTAAGAGAGAAAGTCAAATATCGTATATAATTTCTGAGCTCAGTTGACAGCCCTAGTGTGTGTGTGTGCGTGTGGAGGGGTGGGTTCAATATCATTTGACCCTGAAAAGTGCCAATATCAACTGAGTACCATTTGAGAGTAATCAAGATTAAAGAGTGCTACTGTACTGGATGAGAATCTGCCAGGTCCAGACGAGTCCCTTTCTTGCCCATCAGTTTCCTGTAGATGACCATTGGGAAGTGGACATCTAGGATACAGTTATTGTATATTGCCAGTCCAAGAACAATGCCTATCAGTGTGTACTGGGCTTCATTCTCCAACGAGGACGGATTAAACCAAAAGGTCTTGGTGTCATCATCATATGTGAACATTCCTATGGTGGAGACATAACAGAAAACATGGAAAGAGTTTAGAATATTGATGTACGAAACCAACAGAATAAGAACAGAAGGACAATAAGATAAATAAGATAAATCGGAGAAAGTCTCAGATTTTCACGTTTCAGTTTTTCTCTCACCAATATCTGGGTTGAATATTTCCTCCAAAACCAACTGAAAGAACTCCTTGGAGACTCCTCCCTCATCAACTCCTTGCTCTCCCTCAAACTCCACAAACAGCTGCTTCTTCAAGTCCGACGGGTTCTCCGTGGAGATCATCTCCAGCTGAAACACACAGACCTGCATGTTCAGAAAGACGGTACAAACTCTCTCAGTAGCAGACCCCACAATCCCAATCATTTTAGTACCGCTGCGGCTTCACTTCGCTTACTCTGACGAGGGCGTCGTCGATGATGTGGTCTCGTCTCACTTTGAGCCGGAGGTAGGGGTTGTGCTGCTGGCCCTGGACCATGCTGTACAGGGCGGTGATCCGGCGCTCACTATACATGCGGATCCGGTTGTCATAGTACAGCCCCTGGTTCTTGGTGACGGCGTTGAGGATGAAGGGGCAGCTCTGGAAGGAGAACTTGCTCTCGGAGTCCACCTTGAAGAAGGTGAAGTCCTTGTCCATCTCCAGCACCTCGTTCAGCGGCTCGTTGACAAAGTCCTCGAAGGGAATGAGCGGCCGCCTGCAGTCCAGGGTCCGGACCCCCAGCTCCTTCTCAAGCAGGTCCACCCGGGGGCCCTTCCTGTGGGTGCGCTCCTCCCCCAGCAGCTCCTGCAGGGTCAGCTCGCTGGACTCCAGCTCCTCGTCCTCCTCCTCGTTGTGCCCGGTGTCCAGGTCGCCCCCGAGGACGTTGGCGTAGAACACCAGCTTCAGACACTTGGTGGCGGCCACCACCGTCTCGTCGTCGTTGACCAGGTTGTCACCGTCGTACTCGTTGCTGATGACCGTGAAGGTGATGAGCTGCTGGAAGGTCTCCATCATCCGGCGGACTTGAGCGCTGGTGAACTGGGACCACAGACGGGTCAGTTTGGCGAGCGCTGGCAGAGGCAGTTTGCTCATGGCCTTGCAGAAGACCGGCATCGCCATCTCCAGGTACTCGGGGCTGTGGAGGTTGCGGTTCTCCATCACTATGATGAAGATGTTTAAATAATTGGGGTCCGTCTCGTACATGTCAAGGTAGGTCAGGTCCAGCTCCAGGTTAGGCGTCAGGTACACCAACGCGTTCAGAAAGGCCGACTCGGTCTTCTCGTTGGACAGCAGTCTGTCATACACTCTCCTCACGGCGTCTATGTCCACAGATACGTCGTCGGGGTGGGGCCTCCGGGCGCCGCTCTCCTCCTGGGACGGCCCTGCCGAGGCGGAGGCCCCCGGCTCCTCTTCGTCCCCGGACGTGGTTCCCTCTCTCTCATCCCCGTCCTTGTCCTCGTCCGAGGTGCGGGCCTTGAGCTGCTCCTTACTGTGGCTCCTGGCCTTTCGGAAGCTTTTCACCAGGGCGCCTGCGTTGGAGAAGACCCTGCCGATGACCCGGATCATGGGGGAGTAATCTCCCTTCTCCTCGCAAACTCTCAGGATGTCATTCACATTGTCCTCAGTCAAGTAATGCACATCTGAGGTAAAAAAAACAAACACATGCCAGTAAAGTGAATGAATGGATTGTAGCAGCCTCCATGAGCATCGTAAAGGTCATACATGGAAAAAGGGCTGCTTGGCTACGTAGCACATTTATTTAGAATCATTTACAGATTTACCTCTGTACTCTTCCCTAGCGGGTAACAGATCCTTACTGTCCATCTCGTCTCTGCTCGTTAAGGCAGGGTGGATCCCGTTGGCGCCGTTGTCTGGGCGAGCGGCGTCCAATCCTCTCTTGGATGGGTGAGGATCACAGAGCTTGGCGTTAGCTTTATAGAGCTCCAATGCCTGGACAGCCGCTGAGTTGTTATCCACGGCTTGGAAACCCACGCACGAGGCACAGAACTCATTCGTGCAGTCTTCATTTCCACAGCCCTCAGTTAACTGCCGAAAGTAGCGCTCAATAAGATGCTTTGCAGTCGCTCTCTTCCTGAACAAAACATTCAAATAGGAAGTCGAAATATTTAGTATGGCCTGTAAGAAACTGAAATAATGGCATGGTGCAGTGTCCTGGGAAGAGGCACTGAGGCACAGTGTGAGGAGATTAGTAGTAGTAGCCTAGTAGCATGCCAGAGAAGACACTTACATTCGGCTTGATTCAGAGTCTCCAGTAATACTCTATGGTCCTCTGTAATCACAAAGAAGCAAGTCAAGATGTATCATTTCATCATAATAGTCCTAGCTATGACCACTTTATGAATAGGATGAAGAAAGCAATTGGAATGTAAAGTTAAAATGGCCAATTAGATACTAGGTGCTTCTGTGCGTTATCTGTCCTACTAGGTTCTCTGAGACTACAGTATGAGGTGATGGCCTTTCAATACAGCCTAGGGATAGTGTAGCAGCCAATAATTCTCGACTTGCTGTTAGCACTGCACTGACTACACTGTCATTCTGGTTGTTAAATTCAGCTTTGCCTGGCAACATTCTGCCGTCTTGCCTAATGCTGCTGCCACTATGATGCAACCATGTTGACAGGGACTTGTTTACATCGCACGTGCATGATTTGTCAACCAGGGGGCAAGGGCACAGTATCGGGGGCTTCCAGCTATCTAGCGATATCCCGGCAGGCTAGATCTTAACGTTAACAACAAAGCACAAAAATGACAAATATTTACATGGGAGGCATCGTTTTAATTTAACATTCTTCTGTTCACACGTAGATAGATCATACTACTCGTTACACCATGCGCATTATTTTCTACCGAGCTGTCAAATTAGGAGCTTCGCTCACCAAGCACTGTGCTTTTTCTGTAGCGGTGCGCAATTCCTCCCCTTGACAGTCCTCCGCCGTCCCTGATTCAGTGTCCTTTCGATCCGGGTTGCTATTTCACTTTATTTCAATCTGACATAAAAGATATTTAATTTATATATTATAGTAATATCGTTTTGGGGCCTGAACTGTCAAGTCACGAATTATCCCCTACCATTT
This sequence comes from Borostomias antarcticus, assembly GCF_949987555.1. Taxonomy (NCBI): domain Eukaryota; kingdom Metazoa; phylum Chordata; class Actinopteri; order Stomiiformes; family Stomiidae; genus Borostomias; species Borostomias antarcticus. The sequence continues at coordinate 8,395,837 of NC_140243.1, forward strand.
TGAGTAAACACGAAGATATCCCAGCATGCAGCGCACGACGGTTGTCAAAAAAGGAACGTCCAATCAGAAATCATGTCACGATGACACGCAGTGGAGGTCAGGACCAAGGATTTATCCTTTGATTTGATTAAAACCTGACCATACATTAGTGACAGGAATTTCCTATAGTAGCCTGATTATATACATTTAGCTACAATAATGTAAATATGCAATAATCCAGATGTTTTGATAATATTTATGAGATTTTCTATTCCTATGAATTCGTAAAATTAATTTCAGAATAGGCTAATTGATCATGATCTCAATCTGTAGTACTTCATATATTCAGCAGATGGCAGTGGCTACTAATGAGTAATGACCAATGCTGCTTCAAATTCAATCGGATGAATACAGCCTATATCATAAAGGGCCCAGTGGAATATCTTTTTCATTGGGCACAAAATTCCTGGCAAAGCCCCTGACTACGTGTGATCTTGGTGGCATCGTTGAAAGAATTCATCAGGCTGTGGTCAGAGGATGGGAAGAGACACAAAAGCCTCCCTCAGGAAATCTCTTCTGACAACCCACCATTCCTTTTTCTCTCCTTCATAAATAAATTAATGTTGAAAAATGTTACTGTTGACCATTAGTCAGTGAGAATAGAGAGGCCAGACCTTTTCAGTTGGACGTTCTGAACAGCTGAGTCATGTCAAAAGTGCTGAGTAAAATCTGTGTAAAATGAAACGTGAGATGTTTAGGATCGTTTCAGATTTTTTTGAGCAAACAGTTAGACACTTTGCACTCTGCACATTTTGGGTATCCAGTCCCTTTATCAGTTAAGCAGAATTCACTTAAGCCAGCCAATCTTATCTTTGGAGACAGAAGCAGAGGGGACATTTTGTCAGGACGAGCCCTTTAAAAGTGGCTGAGCTGTTGAAGCATGCATCCAGTAGACAGCTCATTCCTCATGCCTTTCCTCTCCATCAATTTTAGGATCTAGTTAAATGGCACTGACGAACAACCTTTCATCAATCAACCACCCCCCCCCAGCCTCAACGTCCCCACATCCAATTAATTTACATCCTGAGAGTGTGACATCAACACTGTATATCACAACCTAATGGCTGAAGATTGTGCAAAAAAAGCTTTACAGGTGCAATATTAGGTACTGTAGAATATAAGAGCCTCTCACTTTAGTGTGATAATAAGGCTTAAGCAGAATGGCCGAGTGATTTATTATAAGGCCTAGTGTAAGGAATGCTAACAGTCCCTTCAAGAACAATGTCCCTATTGGCGCAACTGTCAGCGTGTCCACCTCACTGGGCAAGCCCTTAACATGGGTTATCCTAGAACCACAGGGACAATTCCACCTTTACTTTGACTGGGATAACCGCTTCAATAGGTGTCTTTGACAGAAGACGCCTACTCACACTTGTTGCATAAATTAATAGGTTTCACTTTGTGTGTCTGCTAAGACAGGCATAGCTGTAGGGAATGCTCACACCTTAAGCCGCTCTGAGAGCTTTATGGAACAGGATTATCAGCTGAGTATTTTTAAGAGGCTTATGATGGTTTTATCATATTTGAACACTTACAGACATTTCCCTTGCTTCTCTCCAGTGAGAGGCAGTGCAATCAGAATCATAACCCTGCCATAAATCAACACTGACATGTTGCTGCTGGTGCTCCAAACCTTGGCATCTCTCTCTGAAACGGGGCCTTGTAAATTATGCATTATTTAATGTGCATTGCTCTCCCATTGAGGGTGCTGGGAAATGTTAATAATTCTGTATGCGTGCCAGCTAGTGTAAGATGGAGATTTACATCTACGGTGGCATTTGTTTCAGCCGCCATCAGTCCCTTGTGTCACAGACACAGGGAAGGTTCAGTCATTTAATCATTATGCCAGTGAGATGGGAGAGGTCATAGGGAGTTAAAACACAGTTTTGATGCATGCCACATTTCACATTGAAATTACAACAATATAAGAATTCCTGTGTAATTGAGCACACAATTGGATTAGAAGTGATTTGGGGTGGGGCCATTCTGCAGACAGTAAGTCAAAAACTCATTTTCTAGATAGGGCTCTAATAGCCTGTTAATTATGACATTATAAGAGAGGGGTGAACATATCACCTGGGAGACGCACATTTAGTCTGAGCAGAATAAAAAGACGACAAATGAACACAACGTAAAACCTTGTCCCCTTTGTTTGAGCGTGGCACTGTACTGTAAATCATCCAACTACAGTACATGTAGTTATCCATACTAACACTGGGAGTCTCTGCAATCACAGGGAAGAGCTGTTCCAAGCTCACTGGCAAGTCACCCGCATCATCAGTTTCTCCCTAAAGATTGATGTTAGAAATAATATTTTTGCTTTGCAAAGCATATTTAGGAAAAAATAATCTTATAGTTATTAGGTCCATTTTTAATTGCTTTGAAATTGCTAAATCACATTTCACTGCTCACTATTATGTCATAACACAATGTCCCTTTCTTAATTTGAGGGTCTTCATTAATTTGCGAGAGAGAGAGAGAGAGAGAGAGAGAGAGAGAGTGTGTGTGTGTGTGTGTGTGATCTTTGGAGGAGAGACTAAACAAATGTCAGAAATCCCCCAGCATGCTGTTTGGTTTGCAGCGTAAACATTAACAGATGTTGTCATGTCATGACACTCTGACTTTGACTGACCATCTGACGTGTGTCAGAATAAGTGGTCTCTCTGGCCACAGCATGGGGCCCCGACAGTTCACATCAGGACACCTGAGCAGATGTGCTGGTTGATGGGAAAAGCTCCTCAAATTGAGAAAATGAATCAAATAGGATTTTACATCTAATGCTCTATGATTTACCACCCTCGAGTTTTCACCATGAAATCTAATACCTCATGAATACCGTGCAGCTGATATGACTGATAGGAGACCTTGCATTCAGCAATGACAGTACAATTTGGGTGAAAAGCCATGGCACAACGCAGGGTGCCAGGATTAATGCACGCTCCTGTGAATCACGCGTGTGATTTAGCTCTGCCCCTGTCATCAAAACCGTCTCCTCCCATGTCCTTTTCACCGAGGAGACCTTAAATCAACCTCGGCCACTAAACAATATGAATCGATGTCATTCTCGTGTCTTTAGATTTGCTGATTACAGCATCTTCAATGATTCGAGAAATTGCCCTTTGATAATACCATGAAGCTTGCACTGCATAGAATTCTCCATTCATCAGCAGGCTGCTGCAAGCTGCAGTGAGAGAGAAAGAGACAGAGATAAAGAGAGACAGAGAGAGAGAGAGAGAGAGAGAGAGAGAAGGGGGGGGGGCAGAAGGGAGGGGGAGAGGGACAGTCGACTGGCAGCCACCCTCGTAACCAGTCGGAGCCCTATCCTCCGGAGCTCACAGACAGGACCCTGGTTCGTCATTTCCATTTTACACCACGACCGCTGTTCCAAACTAACCCCTCATCCAGGTCCCGTACATCTCAATTATTCAAAAGCAAAGAAAGTCAGGGATTTGAATAGACCAGGTCGGATAAAAACCCCAACCCTACTTCCTCTTTTTAATAAGCCTCTCTCCCGAGAGAATAACAGCGACGCATTGTGATAGAGTTCATATTTTCACCATCAGGCTCTGTGTGAGATGAGGAGATAATACAGAGAAGGCTTTACAGAGAAGCTAATTGCCAACTCAGCTAGATCAATGTGCACTAGCAGTGCCTACATGTACAAGGTACAAGGCATACCCTATCCCAGAGTTTCTCTGTCCCCTGGGGTGCAGCACTGACATGAAATATGTGAACGTAAAGTGACTGTCAGACACTTCAAAACATCCCCTGTCCTAGCTAGGGGAGGCCTGGTGAAGGTTGTTCCTAGGACAGGGCTGGGGTGGAGAGTATACAATAGGAATGTTTCCTCATCGTCGTTAAGTGATTCCTGGAAACGTGCCACAGGGAGAGGCAGAGAGAGAGAGAGGAGAAAGAGGGGGGAGGTGTACAGTGTAAAGAGGTACTGTAGTCAGGCAATTAAAAGAGAATCCAAGTGCCTTGTGATCACGACGAGTGTGCCTGTGCTAAGTACCAGAGGCATGACGACGATGGTCTTTGGACTGCATCTCTGATGTGCCTAATTAACATGTCCTCTCTCTGCTGTCTCAGACCTTCCTTATTAAAAACACTATTATATTGAAATGACCAACCTTGTGTCTGCGTGAGCTGCAGTGCCGGGACATTTCTGTCAGGCACGACTCTGGACTGACGACCAGTTCTTCCCTGCTGGTGCGTGCAGAGCGCAGTCTGCGGGAGACTGTGTTTATTACACAGATGGCTTTTTCTGCTACATTGTTCTGTTTGAGAGAAATGAGAGGCTGACAACGAACAGGAGACTTTAAGTGAAGTGAGGATTTTGACCACATCACTTACGGCAGGAGAGTGATGGTAGACTGGGCCACACAATGGCCACGCGACAGGGAGACAGATGGGCCCAGCCAACCGAAGTCTTTCATTTGCAAATTGGAGTCAAAAGTTCTTCTGCGCCGGCGTGAACGAAAGGGCCCTGCTCTCCGTCTCTCCTCTTCCACACCTCCTGCTGCGCAGAGCTGTACGGGGAAGGTCTGGCCGGGGGTGGCCGTTACCGTCGCACCAGAGCGGACACTTTTACGAGGTGGCTTAGGAAATTGAAAACGTCCTGATTTCAGCATGTTAAAATGATGAACCATGAAGGTTCACGATTCACCTAGACCCATACATGAGCAACATGCAAATGACCTCCATTAACTGCTGCTGCGCCCGTCGCATCTGGGCCCGCGGGCGATCAGAAAAGCAATCAGGCCAATGAAAGGAGACAGGGAGAGATTGAAAAGGACCCGATCCATTCATCCTCAAGGATGAGGCTATTCAATCACATTATTCGTCTTCTACAGTAGCCTGCATATCATTCTACAGAACATAAGATGCTCATGACAGCTATTCCTTTCATCCCCTGTTCCAGGTCATATTACATCAGGAAGAGCAGAGGATGTCAAAAGGCGTGCGGGATGAGGCTCAGGGGCCCCAAGTGGGAATGGATTTGGGGGCTCCCGGGGTCTTCGGTTGGAATAACATGTATCGAACCTGATAAAGCCATGGGCGAAACATGTTGTTCGCAATGTCATGTAAAATTGTTTTAAATAATATGATAGGCTACATTTAAAGAAGAGAAGTCATTCAGCCTCCTTGTGTGCGGTTAATCTCCATGTATTCATCTGATGTCTCCTGCCATCACCTGCACCAAAAAACAAGGACTGACCAGCCCTTTGCTCAGCGCATCTAAGGACATTGTTGACTATAAATAGGCTACACTAATAATGTCTTCAACGCAACAACTCACTATGGCGAGAAAACCACCGGATATTGAAACGTTGTGCGTGGTCTGCACGTTGGTCGCCCGGGCGCTGAGGGCGAGAGAGAGAAGCATTGCAACGAGGACACAAAAAAAGATCCACGTTATGCAGAAAAAAACAGCTGATCAATCTGGCCGGCTTGCGTCGGGGTGCTGAAAGAGACGGAGGGCGCGGCGTGGCGAGCAGTCATCATTATCTCTTGTGTTCAGATGAGGAACCCGCTTCTGAAAAGTGCAGCGCCGGTCAGTAATTTGCCGATCCCGGGCCTGAGTAACGGCCGCATCAGCAGAGCCGTCTCCAGGCCTTTTCCCTCACCGCGCTTTAAGAGAAATTCATTAATAACCGCTCGCCTTCCCCTGGCAAGGGACCATAGACGCTCTGCTCGCCGAGCAAAGACAAACCTCTGCAGACAACAAGGCCAGAGATCATCAATCTAGTGAAGGCCCATCAACCTCCAGCGCACAATGGGGTCTCGCAGGAGAGGTGAGGGGAGACGTGTCAAACTGAGGAGAGGCCAACACTGTGAACTTGTGAGAACATGGTGACAAAGCTTTTCACTCTGGCCAGGCTTGAATGTCAAACTCTACCCCATGGAAGATGATAGGCTAGATAAAGTCCTCAAAGTTAGGGTATCACTTTTTTTGTGCATAACTAATTCATGGCTAATACGTATGTACAAGAAACTAATAAGGCTTTGTTCTTAAGCCGTTTATAAACTGTTAAGTTTCTTATGTCTAATCAAACACAAACGTGTTTATAATGCTATTATTAACACATATAACAAATATTAAAGGAGTAATATGGTGATTGAATGTGACATTTGATTGTAGTCTTTAGGCAACAACAAAACAAATGTGGATAATTTTTTTTATTATTCAGTCGTTTAAAATCTTTTAAAACTTATTTTTACAAGCCTAAATTTCCCACTATAAAAGTTCACCCAGAATGTGTGGGCGTGGTCACGAGAATTGTCAATCAACTGATGTAATCAATTGATGACAGACCAGGCCCCGCCCCCACTTGTCAACCTGACCAGAAGGCTGTCGCTTGGTGTCCTTATCTTTTCGTTTTGTGGAGTTGACTATAAGTGTAATAATTGAATCAGGCCTACTGGTAATAAAGCTTGCATTCAAAAAATATACATAACATAGTCATACACAGACTTGAAACTTAAACTTGTTACCATAGCTACCATGATAAGCGCTCATCTTGGGAAACTGCATTTTCCCAAATTAGCTATAGCACTAATGATAGGCCCTACTAACATTAGACTCTTATAATAGGCGGGACAATGACTTCCAATAATAATTTTGGATATTTAGCTAGTACTTTAAAGTGTTACCGAAAAGCCTGCTGTGAACTGGCCTCATAAGATGTGACGACCCATAGTAACAGCTCAGCTTCAATCTTTATGGCAGGAACTCACAGTAGTGCCGTCCTCGTAGTGCGTCCTGGGCTCCCAACACAAAGCCTCGGCCGCTGGAGTTGAACTGCAGTCGTGAGGGAGGGAGCCTGGAGAACACACCTGGGAGCTGGATGGCCAAACACAGAGACGCACGCACATCCTTCCTGCCACTAGGACTCCACTGGGCCAGGACTGGCTGACCATATGCCCCTCAGTCCAGCTGGATGAGCAAAAGCCTTCCCCAGGGGCTTCAGTCCCGGCTGCTTCCCCATCCCTAGTCTCCCTAAATGTTTCAAATGAACAGAGATCATGTGGTTTATTATACACAATAATAATTATATATATAGTATTTTAGTAGTTTATATATACATATAATATATAATATATTATATTATATATATATATAATATATAATATATTATTATAATATATTCCTATAATAAACCACATGACGGAGTGCAGACCTCCGTCCCTAAATGCATTTATGGCTCTGTACACAGCAAAATTGAATGGGTTCTAAATTGGCTCATTCTACATGCCTCTGAGTTGCATGAAAATCAGTCTTGTAGTTTTAGCGTAAACCTGGTCTAAAAAAAATCAATAGAGGTGAATAGCCGGCCGTGTTTGGGAGGCTTATGGACTCGCCCCGTGATTTGGATCCGCTCCAAATTTTAATTTGTTCCAAGATGGCCCATGCTACACCACGCCACTAAGTTTCATGAAAATCGGTCCAGTAGTTTTTGCGTAATCCTGGTCCAAAAAATGAATGGTGGGGAATGGCCGGCTGTGTTTGGACGGCCCGTGGACCTGCCTCATGATTAGGATCTGCTCCAAAATGTAGTGCATTCTAAGTTGGACCATGCTACAGCCTTCCACCAAGTTTCATGAAATCGGTCCAGTAGTTTTTCCATACTTCTGCTAACAAACACACAACGCACACACGCCATGGAAAACATTACCTCTCGCCCAGCACTGTCACTGGGCGGAGGTAAATAAATAAATAAATAAATAAAATTATTTCAAATCATTTTAAATTTATTCACCATTGGAACTTAAACATTGGAATTTAAACACTGGAGACATTGGAACTTAAAATGAGGCCATACCTAATTGCATCACCCAAAGCCCCAATCAGACACAGACACAGCAGCTGGAAAAATACCATCAAAGATGCAGTTACTGAACACCCCCAAAACAAAACACCATATCAATCTGAGTGATAGAAAATACAGCATGATTCCCCCTCAATGGTAACAATAACAACAGCCATGTGAACAGAAAGTGTGAAGAGACCCCCAGTCTGAGGGTCATATTGAGAGGGAGGGTGACCATATTCCTGAGAGGAGATTCCCCTCATATGAGAGAGAGGGAGAGAGAGGAGAGAAGAGAGAGAGAGGAGAGAAGAGAGAGGAGATAGAGAGAGAGAGAGAGAGAGAGAGAGGAGAGAAGAGAGAGTACACTTTGGAATGCAGCAGGGGCTGAGTTTGAGTTTGGTTAGAGGCCAGGAGGCACTGCCAGCATCCAGAGGAAACAGAGAGACACAGAACAGTACAGAGCCATCCTAACAGGCTAACATAGAACTACTGGACTGCATCGCATGTCTGCTAAATAGGTGACCATTTAAAAAACAAACATAAAATACGGAACTAAGATGGATTCCAGATCATTTTCCCAAATAAATGAATATCTACATTTTAAAGGGTCAAGGTTTTCAATCTGTGATTCCTTATCCAGTGTTAAGGCACCTGCTACTGTTAAGCAAATACATACTGACATATATTGTAAATTGTCTTTGGTCAATGTAGTGTGCTTTAGGAGAACACAGTGGATTCAAACATAATTATAAATGACAACCAAAAAAACATCAAGGTACTGCTTCAAACATCCCTGCACTTCTGGAAATAGTACTACTGAATTTTTTTTCCTGGCTTACTGTCAGCATCATCAGATGCAGAACAACACAGTGTGAGATGGTTCACTTTACCCAAACTGAACATCACCAGTGTGACTGGAATATGTCCAATGCAATGCACAGTTGTGACAATTCATGTGTATTTGAACATAGCAACATATATTTCAGACAGAAATTTCCATAATCTTTTGGGAAGGAAACAGGGGAACGTTTGTTTCCAGTTCTCTGTGAAATCTTTGTCTTATTACTTCCAGAGTTACATCAAAATTCTGCACATAATGGAAAATACATTTGATGAAACTAGAACATTTTTAAATAATTGGTACTGAATATCTTCCATACAACTCCTCTCCTGCTACCAATGGTGACAGTAATGCTGTTTCTTATTGGAAGTTGAAACACGCGTTCTGTAGTGCAACGTTGGTTTCTTTCTTTCATGTTTGAATAAGAGCTGCTGGGAGACATAGATGACCATTCATAGCAGGCTGCATGATAGCTGCATATACTACAGTACTACCAAGCCACTGGTAGGAACGTCCAAGGACAACACCTGAAGGACAGACTGAGGCTTTGTCATTTGGAATGTAGGAAAAACCTAGCATACAGTCTGTCGAGCGCGAAATGGCAAGGAAAACAGTATTTGCAATTAAAACTTCTTGATTGATCCTTGTCATTAAGGGCGTGTGACAGCTGTACATTATGAACTTACAGTACTGTAGGGTTGAAGGCTTTGGCCTACTGTTGACAAACAAAACCAGCAGTCAATCTTTGTTGGCTTGGATAAACTAAACAATCTGAAGAGTTAACCAACCACAACACACACGCACGCACGCACGCACACACACACACACTCTGCAATGCTGTGAAGATACTTAGACAAACAACCTTGCTGTGCTCAATAACTCCCACTTTAACAATGAACAGCATCTTGGGCATTCACACAAACTCTCTCACTTGGCTTTGCACAGACAAAAGATCTCCATAGTAACAGCCCTGGAGGAAACTGAGTGAAAAATAACATGTATAATTAGGTTTTACTGCCTTGATATTACTGCATCTTCTATAAAGTCTGTAGCTTATAAACATAAATGTCATGAGCAACAATGGAATGCACTGAAGTATCAGCATAGTGATAAACAGACTAAAAATATCTCAAACGTAGGAATTGAGTGACATTCAGACCATTATTAAAAAGGCCTTGACCATGAGGCCAAGCTGTGCTCGAAAGCTGCACAGCTCTGTGTGGATAAAGATTCAAGTAAACGGTAAAGCTCAAGGATCTACAGGGAGATCCTGCCTCGTGCCATCAGCTGCATACCACTGTAGGTCTTTGGAGCACTGAACAAGAAAAAACCCTCCCCCGTCACTAGCAACGCAGGATAGCTTTCAGTTATGACTGATGATAAAGGAACATGGCTTCTCAAAATGGACACACCACTGCTAGCTACAGTAGCGCTAGAGCGGGCCCTTGCATAAAGGCACATTAAAAGGCATTGAGCATTACAGAGCAAGGCCACTATCAAGATGATTGGATTCATGTACAGGTGCAGCTGAGGGAATGAACATTGTGCTTAATAAAAGAGCATACTTATCATTAGAGACTAATACGGGACAAATGCATTTGAAACTGAAGTGACTATACTCCCTCTTTCAGAGAGAGAGAGAGAAAGAGAATGAGAGAGAGAGAGAGAGAGAGAGAGAGAGAGGGAGGGAGGGAGGGAGAGAGAAATGGAGAGAAAAAAAACACTTCCTAACAAACTGATACTGGAAAGCCTCTGGTCTGCTTTTGCTTAAAACAAAATTCCTGTTCTGAGATGCATCTTTGAAAAATCTTCCGGAGAACGTCCAGTTCCATAAAATCTCTACTCTGTCGGCAACATACTCTGCTTTAACTTTATACATCTAAAAATACATGTAGAGTACCTATAACTTTTTTTTATAAAATAATCCTTTTGAAAAATAGAATAAAATTCAATAGAGCTATCGTGCAAATCTGAGTTAGAGTACATACATACTGAGATACATCATAGTAAGGCGGTGGTTTGGAGCAAGTCTCTGGGACAGTGTGAGGCCTCCTGGGCCCTCCTCCCAGTGGGAACCATGTGATCTGGCACCTGGGTCTCTTCATAGTTCCTGGCATTGGCGGCACACTGCCATCCACCAGCAGGGGGCAGTGTCAGCTGGATGCTCTCTGCCGGCCCGAGCAGAGGCGTGGAGGCGATCCAGCTGGACGGGCTGGGGTCCGAGGGGTCCAGAGCTGCACCCTTGTGGCCGTGGGAAGAGGGAGGAGGAGGAGGAGAGGGCTGGAGGAGGTGCACGGCGGGTCGGGGCGCTTCCTTAGTGTAAGGAAGAGTGTCTGTTTCTGTGGAGGCCAGCGTGAAGGGATCGTTGAGGCTGACGTCGTTGTCTCTGAGCCCGGCGGGGCCGCTGGGGGCCGCCTTGGCCCCCGCCCGCTCCCCTCGCGGGGTCGGGCCCTTGGGGCTCCAGGAGCTGCTTAAGCTGGTCCGGCCCCTGTGGCTGCAGTCTTTAGGGTAGGACCTGGTGAAGGAGAGGAACGGAGGCTGGAGGCCGTACTGGGACCCCGCCGCCATCCGGTTCAGACCCAGGATGTTCCTGCGTGTGTCGCTGGGAAGACGGTCCAACTGCCGTCCCATCTGGACCGGGCTGGGGCACAGGGAGCCCTGACAGGCCCGGTAGAAGTATCTGAAACACAACACACAGCCAGACGTCAGGACATACTTCAGGTCAGCACTATCTGGGATATAAATGCCAGTTCTTTGGAATAAACATAAAAGGTATCTGCTATCAATAACGGTCATAACTCATGGCTTTTACAACATCACCCTCCCTGAGAGCGCGCTCAGACAGAAAGACACACAACGCACGCACGCACGCACGCACGCGCGCGCATGCACACACACACACACACACACACACACACACACACACACACACACACACACACACACACACACACACACACACATTACCTGGGTAGCAGGGCAGCTATGGGAGTGATGACACAGAGCAGGTAGAACAGGGGCTCTACCAGCAGCCTCTGCATGGTCCAGTAGGGGTTGGAGGGGGAGAAGCAGGTGGGACAGGAGGCATTGTAGCACAGAGCCACCGTGAAGAACAGGCCCACACTGAAGGAGATGGACACCCAGTTCATCCAAGTCTGTAGGGGAGGGAGAGAGAGAGAAAGGGATGAGCGAGTTCCGTCTCTCTTCTCGTCCGTCTAAAGCGATGAGCGAGTTCCATCTCTCTTCTCGTCCGTCTAAAGGGATGAGCGAGTTCCGTCTCTCTTCTCGTCCGTCTAAAGCGATGAGCGAGTTCTGTCTCTCTTCTCGTCCGTGTAAAGAGATGAACGAGTTCCGTCTCTTTTCTCGTCCGTCTAAAGGGATGAGTGAGTTCCATCTCTCTTCTCGTCCGTCTAAAGGGATGAGTGAGCTCCGTCTCTCTCGTGTTCTGGTGCGCAGGCTTATTTTCCTGGTTAGGCCGGCAGCGATGTACCTGACCGGCCGAGTGTTCGGAAACGTTTGCTCTTAAGCGCTGCCGGCACTTGCTGTGGATACGGGCCTCTCCGCACAACAGGTCATCACGGCCAGGATGGGCTGTCCGGGACCGCCGAACGCTGAAGGACATTTTTCATCTAGGAAACTTGTCGGGCTCAAATTTACAGCTTGGGCGTAATGGAAAAGGGCTCTAATCCAACGCCGGGTCGTAAATTTATCAAATGGCTCATAAACCCTGCAACCGTTTTAGTGGGAACAGAAACGCGTGTGTGGATACCTGAGGAGGAACCCATGTGGGACGCAAACAAAATAAACAGTCGTTTCGGTCCCCCGCGTCTGCGCCCGTGACGCCGCGGGCCGTCCGCGTCGTGGCGTTAGGCGGTCAGTGGGGACGGTCAGTGGGGACGGGCAGCGCCGACCGTCTGCCTGATCTATGAGCGCTGGTACCGCACTGTGTTCTGGTTCAATCTAATCGGCCAAACTCGACGCATAAATATCCATGGGCTTGTCAGCCTGCTGGCTGCTACTGCCGCACGGCCAAGCGCCTGATGTGAGGGTGGAAAAAGAAGTCCTGTGAGAAAAGGAAGCTTCTCTCCTGCCAGGCTGAAATCGGGGGGAAAAAGGCTCATTTTAATACTTCAAAAAAGGCATGAGGCAGTTCTCACAGCTGTATCGACTCTGGATGGCTTGATTCAGTTACTGCAGTTTCATATCTATATAAGCACTTTGTTGCTATAATGTCTAGCGTCTAGCGTGATGCTCTGTCTCCTTAGCAGTGAATACGTTTATCCCTTTTTTTGCCTCTTTATTGGATTTCTAATCAACGGATTCTCAAAGCAGCAACTTGAAGTGGGTGAGTCTCTGGTGTCTGAGGAGGTGAACGCCGGCCGGAGCGGCTGCCTCACCCAGGTCTTGGTCTCGATACCCAGGTGCAGCAGGATGGTGAATAAGGCCAGGGTGGTGATGGGAGTTCCCCATGTCAACAGATCCACCTCAGAGTCAGCATAGGCCTGGAGCAAAGGGGGGGGGGGGGTGAGAAAGAGAGGGGGAGAGCGAGGGAGGGGAGGGAGAGAGAGAGGGAGAGGGTGAGAGAGGGAGGGAGGGAGAGAGAGAGGGAGAGGGTGAGATAGGGAGTGGAGGGAGAGAGAGAGGGAGAGAGAGGGAGGGGGGGAGAGAGAGAGGGAGAGAGAGGGAGAGAGAGGGAGGGGGGGAGAGAGAGAGGGAGAGAGAGAGAGAGAGAGAGAGAGGGGGAGGGAGGGTGGGACAGAGAGAGAGAGAGAGAGGGGGAGGGAGGGTGGGACAGAGAGAGGGAGGGAGGGAGAGAGGGAGGGAGTGAGAGAGGTATGAGAAACAGCAAAAGGGAGGCGGAGAGTCTAAATATGTCAGTGACCTGAATCAGGGTCAACAAGGCCTCCCCACTCAGTAACTCAGTAACAAAATGAAAACGAAGAGCACTCACAAAGTATGGGATGAAGAAGCAGACCAGGCTTTGGTAGAACGCATCGATCATGTTCATCCAGAACATGTATGGCTTGTATTCCTGAAAAACAGACCGGAATGTGGAGCGTGAGCGTTGAACAGACTACTCACCTACAACCGCTGGGACATACAGCCCGTCATCGTGTCAACAGACATCCCTCTAACAGAGCCATATAAAAAGTTATGATTCATGACCAATAATAATGAACGGCGTCCACTGAGGCGGGTAGAGGCGCCAGAGGGACCGTTCAAATCTGACAGTTCCTCGTTGGCCGATTGGGCTGTGAGGATGGGATACTACTGGGGTTTCTGAACGCGGGGCTCGTCCTGGTTTCCCTGCTCCTACAGCAGAGTTTCTTCACTGTGCTGAAACGTGGGACCACAGGAAGTGCTGTAGACTCCTCTGAGTGCTTCAGCCTGTCGCTCTCCAGGTAAAACGTACGCAAACACGCCCACCTCTGTGGCGTATCGAGACCCTGCGGAAACGCACTTTAGATAAAACCACGTGAGCGCTGAGCGCTTGGCCCTTCCGGTCACCTCTGAGTTCTGTCCGTTCATGTAGAGCTGAGGTAGTTCCTGGAGGGTCTCCGTGGAGACGTCCTTGTCCAGCGTGCCGGTGATGAGTTGAGGGAAGGCGGAGAACATCAGGTTGAAGAAGATGAGATACCACTGGTCGATCATGGCCGACCCCGAGAAGCCGCAGTAGAACTGGTACCAGAAGATCAGGGCCACAAACATCTAAGTTGGGTGAGGGGGGGAACGAGAGAGAGAGAGATGTAGAGAAGAAGCCGGCTTCTGCAGCTGTTCTCTCAACAAGGCTAAACAAATGTAGGAGGATCTCATGGCCCACGGCCACACAGGATGATGTTTCATACAAGAGCTCTCCAGGCCTTGGCATATCTAAAAGATAAAACAGCGTGGAGTAAACAAGCCAGGGAACCTGACCGATGTTGACTTGTTGTTGGTAGAGTACAAGAACAGCTGCTATGTTGGTAGAGTACAAGAACAGCTGCTAACTACATAAACAATTCTCAAAGAAGCCTCCTAGTAGAGCGTGTTTTTGACTCCAAAAGACTATTTCTGTCAGGCCTTCGCGGAGGCGATGCCTTAGCTAACATGAATAAAACGTACGAGAGAAACCCCGCGTTTGGGATTCTCCAGTACTGTGTGGTGTGGTGACAGGGAGGGGAGCCACTCACGGCGTTCTTGTAGAAGAAGTAGAGAATCATGTTGGCCAGGCGGGAGTAGCACCAGTGGCCGTGGACCAGCAGCAGCTTCTGCAGGTACTGGAACCGTGGCAAAGCGAAGTCGCTTGCCATCACTGCCTGCAGAGCACAGCGGACGAGGAAGGCAATCAATACCCACACAGCGGGCAGTACACACACGCAGGCACACACACACATATACATATATGCCCCCCCCCCCCCCTCCCACACACACACACACACACACACACACACACACACACACACACACACACACACACACACACACACACACACACACACACACACACACACACACGTGCACTCACGCCAACAATCGGCACTCGCGTGTTCATGTCCTGCTGAAACAGCTGCTCTGCTGGGATTGAAAAGCTTCATCAAAAAATACAATAACCTTTCAATAGATCGCCTCCTCCTGTGATTCCCCGAGACAGCAGAGGACATTAATACAAGAAAGTGCCGCCGGGATCTCCTCCCACAGCAGTTACCCCTTATATGAATAATCACGACTGTCACCCCTCAACTGTCGACGAGAGAAATGACGGCGTCTTCCCCATCGCGCGGTAATTTCATTTCTGCCGCGCCTCAATAACGGGGTCTAAATGAGTACACGGGGAGGTGGCTCTTATTAGGAGAGAGGACGGTTCATCAAGACGATGTGTGCGCCATGGGGGGGGGGTGGGGGTGGGGGGGGAGAGGAAATGTGCATCTCAGCACACCCAGGAGTCGGGAGGAGTGACTGCCGTCCTCCATTAAGACCAAATTTTATTAACAATGATTAATCTGGCATCCCCCGGCTGAGGATGGGATGGTGGGCCCTTAACAGATGTGCGGCGCCGCGGCGTGCCTGGGACGCCGTGCCGGCGGGTTAATTGGAAGGCTTCGCTCACCGCCACGCGCGGTCACCTTCCCGGAACACGGTGTTAGCGGAATAGGCGGGGCGGGGCGGGGCGGGGGGGGGGGGGGGGGGGGGGGGGGGGGGGTTGGGGGCGGGGTGTCCTTACCGGTACCGTTGCCAAGGATGCTTCTGTAGCTGTGGCCCTGGCCTTGGGGGAGGTCTAGGCTAGGCTAACACGCACGCACGCACGCACACACGCACACACGCACACACGCACACACGCACATACACATACACACACGCACGCACGCAGAATAGGACTGTGGCGGGGAACACGGGCTACTGTAGGTCGAGGGCCGGACAAAGACATGTAGATGACAGCGGTCCCGTCCATCACGTGTGTGCGGGGAATGGGCGGACAACATTATGGGAAGCTAAACACTTCATCTAATCGTTTACGGTTCGCTCTGGACGTCCCTCTCTTCCCCTTGGGCCATTACTGTCCTTCTCCCCCTCCCCCTCCTCTTCTCCTCCTCCTCCTGTACTCAACCCCATGCGGACCACCCGGCCGCCCCCCTCGCTCACTCTTTTACATCTTTTACGCCCCCCCCCCCGCCCCTCCTCCGCTCCTGCCGCCCCGGTATCAATATTCATCCGCTGCACCCCTCTCCTCCCCTCCCCTACACGGACACCCCTCTCCCCCCCCCCCCCCCCCCCAACCCCCCCAGGTTTGTCCTTACCTGCGTGCCCTCCAATCTCTCCCCCCCTCCGGGTTTCTCCTTACCTGCATGCCCTCCTGTCCCGAGATGCCCACGCCCACGTCAGCCACCTGGATCATGCTGACATCGTTAGCCCCATCACCTGAGATTAATGACGGTGAGCAGAGGGAGAGGAGAGCGGGACGAGAGGGAGGTAGAGAGAGGTAGAGAGGAGAGAGAGAGGGATGAAGGGAGGTACAGAGAGGAGAGAGAGAGGGATGAGAGTGAGGTAGAAAGAGAGATGAAGGGAGGTAGAGAGAGAGGGATGAAGGGAGGTAGAGAGAGGAGAGAGAGAGGGATGAAGGGAGGTAGAGAGAGAGAGGGATGAAGGGAGGTAGAGAGAGGAGAGGGAGGCAGAGAGAGGAGAGACGGAGGGATGAGAGGGAGGTAGGGAGGAGAGAGAGAAGGATGAGAGGGAGGTAGAGAGAAATAAAGAGAGAGGAGGGGGGGGGGCAGAGAACAAGAGAGAGAAAGAGAGAGATTCAGTAATGGGAGTTACCTCCTCATCCCTCTCCACTGCTCCTAACTGCTAACACAGCAGTGACAGAAAAGCGCACAGCACTGCAAAAAATATGAGCTGGCCGAGCGCAGCGGCAACAAACACACGATAAAGAGGGAAAACACCCCGGTGAGTCACGCAAGCCTCCGTGCGCCCGCCCCGCCCCGGCTCCGCCTAGAGACAACGCCCCTGCGGACAAGCGGCTCATGGTGACGGGGCGTCCTCTGGACCCAAGTGTACAGTAGATCTTTTTGTTGTCGCTGCATTTGTTGTACAGTAGGTACAGTAACACTGCTGATGGACCAAAAACAAAGCAAATAGTTTTCGGGGGCCGGTAGAAAAAAGCTGACGGGCGCTGTATTATTTATGGCGTTCCTGTGAAGTTGTCCGGCGGAGGTAAAACCTGGGATCGCTCCTTCAGATGGATTGGAGTGTTTGCGGCCGGCCGTCTCTCTCTCTCTCTCTCTTAAGCGTTCACCGGTGACACGCGCCATGTCGGCGCCCGCCTACTGTATCTGAGGAGTGGAGGCATTTTGCACGGTGCGAGCTGAGGTTTGTGGCGGCTCTCAGATTTGCTTGTTTTATTTGCCGCTTTGAGGCCGGTCCAGCTGCCCGGCTCCTCGTTTATTCCCCCCCTAGAATCACCTGCTGCGGCCGTTTAAGGAAGCAGCTCCGCTTTCGCGCCAAGATAAACCGCAGAGATCGCTCATGATGTCCTGTCTATCCGCAACACGGCGTTGCTGATCTACCGGCCGGTCACCCGCTGCTGGTCTCCTCCTGTGCCAAGACAACCACACTGAGAGAGGGTTTCACATTTCGGTTGAACAGCCAGAAACGGAACGCCGCCTTAATCATTCAGCCGCTCAGCGGATCGGACAGAAGGAGGAGTGACGCTGGGTAGGAAGTACGGCCACAACACCGCCGGGTAGCACCGCCACCAACGCAACGGAACCTGGAAGTAATAATAATAATAATAATAATAACTAGAAATGGTGCTCAGAGAGCACAGACCTCCGCCCACGAATGCATTTCGTGGCTCTGTGCGCGCACACGTTTTGTGTGAGCAGGACACATTTGCTGCATTCATTAGGTCGACCTTCCCACGTTGAGATATTGACATTGAAGTCCAGAAAATGAATGGAGGTGAATGGCCGGGCATGTTTGGGCGCTCGTGGACCTGCCCCGTGATTGGGATCCGCTCCGAAATGTCCATCCATCCATCCATCTTCATCCGCTTAACAGGGGTCGGGTCGTGGAGGCAGCAGTTCCAGCAGGGGGCCCCAGACATCCCTTTCCCTGGCAACATCAACCAGCTCTGCCTGGGGAATCTTAAGCCGCTCACAGGCCAGTGCGGAGATGTAATCCCGCCACCTGGTCCTGGGTCTACCCCGCGGCCTCCTCCCAGCCTTCTCTGGGAGGCTGGCCCCGAAATGTAATGGGTTCCAAGTTGGCCCATACTACACCCCTCCACCGGTCTGGTAGTTTTTGCGTAATCCTTGTCCAAAAAATGAATGGAGGTGAATGGCCGGCCGTGTTTGGTCGGCTCGTGGACCCGCTCTGTCATTCAGATCCGTTCCAAAATTGAATGGTCTCTAAGTTGGACCATGCTACACCCTTCCACTGAGTTTCATGAAAATCGGTCTAGTAGTTTTTGCTTAATACTGCCAACAAACCAACAAACAGACAGAGGAACACACGCCACCGAAAACATGAATAATAATAATAATAATAATAATAATAATAATTATTATTTTTCATTGTCAGACAATCTCAAAGTACTCACCTATGGCCAGGGTCATGACCTTCAGCTTGTTGCGCACCAGCTTGACCACGGTGCTCTTCTGCAGGGGTGTGGAGCGACAGCAGAGCACCGACCTGCAGCTGCGAGCCACCGCCAGGAAGCGGTCCTCCAGGCTCTTGTCCAGAGCGTAGGCCAACGTGCGGCCGTCGATCACCAGGCCCAGCCGGTGCACGAGGAAGGGAGTGGCCTGGGAGGAGGAGGAGGCAGAGGACGAGGACGAGGAGGACGAGGGAGGGGGGATGTCGAAGACCCCGAGGTCATGGCGGCGGTAGGCCGCCGCAGCCGCCTGCTCGGAGGAGCTGCAGAGGAATTTGGCCTGGATGTAGTGTAGGCTCTCGTCCAATAGGACTGCACAGGCCTCCTGATAGACAGAGACAGATAGAGAGAGAGAGAGAGAGAGAGAGAGAGAGAGAGAGGGAATGAGAGAGAGGGAGAGAGAGAGACAGGATCAGGGCCAAGCCTGGGTTCAGGACAGTCCATCAGCATCAAACCCTGGGCCTCACAGCACATCTGGCAGCCAGACGTCTGTACCAGGCTGAGCCAGACGCCCGTACCAGGCTGAGCCAGACGCCCGTACCAGGCTGAGCCAGACACCCGTACCAGGCTGAGCTAGACGCCCGTACCAGGCTGAGCCAGACGCCCGTACCAGGCTGAGCCAGACGCCCGTACCAGGCTGAGCCAGATGCCCGTACCAGGCTGAGCCAGACGCCCGTACCAGGCTGAGCCAGACGCCCGTACCAGGCTGAGCCAGACGCCCGTACCAGGCTGAGCCAGACGCCCGTACCAGGCTGAGCCAGACGCCCGTACCAGGCTGAGCCAGACGTCTGTACCAGGCTGAGCCAGACGCCCGTACCAGGCTGAGCCAGACGCCCGTACCAGGCTGAGCCAGACACCCGTACCAGGCTGAGCCAGACGCCCGTACCGATTCCCTGACCCCGCCGGCGGTCACCTGAGAGTCGGCGTTGAGGGTGATGATCTCCTCCTCCGGGTCCAGCAGCTTGCAGGCGTAGGCGATGTTGATGGCTGTCTCCTGTTTGTCCCCCGTCAGCACCCATATCTGCAGTCCGGCTTTGCGCAGCGAGGCGATGGTCTCGGGGACACCGTCCTGCAGCCGGTCCTCAATGCCGGTGGCTCCTACGTGGTCGGGGACAAAAACTCACCGATGAACCTCCCAAGAGAGCTGTGCAAATCAGGCAAATGTCCTCTCCCTGTGCGTTTAAAAGAAAAAATTCCCGATGCTCTAGCTATGAAAGAAAATTTGTCAAGAGTTAAATGCTGAATTATCGTCGCCCCTTGCGTGTCTTTATGGAGTCAATGATTGTACAGCCCGTCGAGTGTTCAGTCTTTTCCCGGACATCTTAAAAACACAGCAGACGACCAGCGCTAAATTGCACGCAAGCACGCAAGTGTCTATGCTCATGAATGCAGTGTCTATGCTCATGCTGTACTTGTGTTGACCTCCTCGGAGGCCCAGGTTTACCCAGCAGGTGGAGGTTGGTCTCCAGCCGCAGCGCCGACTCAAACAGCAGCTCCTCCCGCCCTTGGATCGCCGTCTCTGCCTCCAGATGGCACCGTAGCCAGCCCGCGTACTCCTCCTTACTCAGAACCTGACACGAAGAGGGGTGCCACATCACTCCATTTAGTCTTTTATAAAACGTCAAATCCAAACACAAGACTCTATTTCACACACACAAAAGTGTGAGGAATCAACAGTAAAAGCTGGTCCGTGAAAGACCTTGAGAAAATGTTTGCTCATATTGTAGAGCAGGGCAAGCAACATGAGGGCTCTGATGAGACTTGGCGGTGAGAGCATTAATTAGCAGGCCGGGAAAATGCTAGAGCTTGCAGATGAGTCACGGAGAATGTCACTTCGGAAGATGTGATCATCTGTGCTCCGCCACAAAAACTGCCTCTCATTCCCCCTCAGTAACTCGCAACATGGCGGAGATAGAAGTATTAAAAGGAGGTGTGAGGCGGTGCCATGCTGGGCCCATGCTGGGGAGGGGATGTGGTTTTGGGTGTCACCTTTTTGGCGATGCACAACGTTCGAAGACCATCTGCTGCGTAAAGGTTCAGGTAATTCTGTGTTTTGAACAGAACCTTTCTTTGGCGTTTCCCTTTGGAGTCATCTGAAAGATAAATAGTTAGAGTTAAGTTCAAAATAAGCTTCGGCTAGTTCACTTCTAGGAAATGTAAATAAACCTACAGTAACTGATTCCGCAGTTTCCTTTATAACTTCCCACGTGTGACATGAGATTCATCTGTGATTCACACAAAAAAAAACACATGCTATGTCCTAGCGCGTTGCTTCATGTGACTCATCCCACTCAGTCTGCACAATGTTGGGAGCATGCAGTATAAATCTATAGCAAATTCTCTATTTAAAAGACATTACAAGGGACGTTTCCATCGATTCTTCATGTGACGCAACTCTGAGCCAGTCTGTACTGATGACATTTGTCAAGATAAGCGCCGTCACAACCTCCAGAAAGCCCTCCGGCGCTTTGGTTTCGAGATCTTTGAGCAGAGGTCTTTGAGCACTTGGCCTGTCTCTTTGCTGAGGAACCAGCTTGCTGCTGTTGGAGGGAACCTCCTTCCGAACTGTCGTCACGTTCTTCCCTCTGCCTGGCAGGCAGGGGGGAAGGATGAACACTTAACAGGTTGGCTTTATCAGTCTACTGACACGGACGTCCTGGCCAAGTCCCACAGCAGAGCGCCAAGCTTGTGTTCTCGCCTCAACGACACGCCAGGCTGGCTCTCACACGCAGCTGTACGTGATTACGCTTCCTGGGATGAATAAATTCAGACAAAACAACTAATCTGTGTTCACAATCACTTTTCCTTCCTCCAGGGCTAGAAAATGCTGAAACGCATTTACATGTATATTCTAGACTCGGGATGCGGAAATATGAAAACTCTCGACAAATCAACTCCTCGACGTGGCTACCGTAAAACGCACGGATGTCACTACTTCCTACAGTGTGTGATGGATCTCTGGAGTACTTTCAAGGACTTTGAAAAATCCCCCGTTCCTCAACGAATAATTTGTCAGACCGCGAGGCAGGCGTGACAGACGCAGGTGGCGTTTGTTTATCCTGCCCTTTAAAACAGGGCCTGGTCTGCTCCGGGGGGGGGGGGGGGCAGGGGTGGGGGGTGGGGTGTGGGCAGGGGGCCCGGAGTTACATCATGACAAATGGCTTCAGTCAGTCACTTCAAAGTCCTAGGGGGGTCTGGCTGGCGTCCAGCTCCAGCCCCTCCACGTGTTATTTGGGTGACGTAAGAGTGCCCCACCCCCCCTTCCTCTCGGCCTGAATGGAGCCATTGTAGGGACCAATGTTGCACAGCGGAGGCTCAGCTCAGCCTGTGTTCTGATTGGCTACTTTGAACCAATGGCGAGAAGAAGATGGTGCGTGGCCTGTGGGGGACACGCCCGACCTTCAGCGAGCGCAGTTTCTGGATGGAGGACACAGCACTGAGGCCCTGTAGTCGTGGGCTGGGCCTGGCCGGGCTGGCGGGGGTAACTATGTTACCCTCCTCCACCCCTCCTCTCTTCCACCCCTCCTGTCCTCGAGCCCGGGCCAGGCCCAGCCCACGACTACCCTCCAGTCCTCCTCCAGCCCTTCCAGTGAGCCGGGGGAACAGAGTCCTGAGGGAGTCATACAGCCTCTCCCACTCTCATCTAGAAAGCTACTGCACCGTGAATCCGGAGGTTAGCGCACAGCGCCTAACAGTTAGCCTAACACCAAAGTGGCGTGCAATGCTACTTCCGACGCTGCTCTACAGACGGCACTTTAAGTGCTGAATGTTCGGCGTGCACTCGTACCGATAACAAGTACGCCACCCCACATAATGGAAAAGCAGTCTTTCAAAAACTAAAAAAAATGTGTTGTACTGCAAATCACATTTGAATTCAGAACTCTTTCAAAGGAGTCAAACTGCTCTGGTAGCGCTTTCCTGATGTGTAGCTTATTATAGGTTCTGTTTGAGGCAGGAGGGGATAATGTAACTCAGAGCTACGTACAGTCCCTCTTGCTGAGAATATAGTACACTGAACAACACAAAAGACAAAACAATTTCCTTCCAAATTTGCGGTAACATCAGAGGCGCAGCCACAAAACCCCCGAGCTCAGCCGTTTCTAATCAACCTTCATATACTGCGTGTGTTACGAGTGTGTCCCTGAGAAACCTAAACAAAAATAGGTTTTCCCATCACTGAGCTGTTTCTGCTGTTGTAGTGGCAGTCCTTCAATCAGCAGGGTGGGTTCCTAGGCAGTCCTGGACAGCCGTCTAGGGCCTGTGTACACAGCTTTAATGGAAAGTGCCACTGTAGCTCTTTGCATGCTGGGAATATTAACGACCGTGTGCACCTCTGCCATTAGGGATCTACAAGAGTCTCTCCTTCTCTCCGCGTCCTGCCGCCAGACTCCGGTACCGTGAGGAAATGTTCTGAACTCTGGGCTCTCAGGGCACATGGATGTGTGTCCCGATGTTGATACTGGCAGGTTTGTGGCTCTGGGAAAGCGTGAGACAGTTTTCCTTTCTCTGCAGTAGCGGGGATGTAATCTAAAAAACACAGTGTTTATGTAACGGCTAGCTCTGCGTCAGGCCAGCGCCAGCCCCCCCCCCCCCCAAAACACACACACCTTCACAGACAACATGTGTGGGTGGGAGGAACACCTCACAACGGGACAGAGAACAGAGGCTTGGCTGTCCCTGCATCACACAGCAATGACACACACACACACACGGACACACACACACACGGACACACACACACACGGACACACACACACCTCAACAAAGCTAAAAATGCTGTGGTAAACGCCATGATATGAGAACACAGCCCTTTTCACAAAAAACGAAACTGCGCAAAATTTAAAGCAATTAATCACTAGGGATAGAGCAGTCTAGCGCTGCTGAAATCCCCTCCATTTGTTAAGGTGTTAGCCCGCTGTCCGTGTGGAGATCACATCCAATGATTAGTAGGCTCTCTGATTCTGTGCCGAGATTCATCAATCCTACTGGAGAATTAAGTCTGGAGACAGCAGATGGGCCCACACACAGAATGGAGACACGCACGCACGCACGCACGCACGCAGCATGCACACACACACACACACACACACACACACACACACACACACGCACACACGGGAACACATTCACATCAGAGCTCCAGACTAACTTATTACACTGGTAAAAAAAAACGTTTTGATTTAGGTGCACCAGCACATAATTTAGGTGCACCCAAAATCTTTCACCGCACCTTTTGGCGCCTCAATCTGGATCTTTGCAGAATGCGAGTGGTGGAAAAAATAATAATGCTACACACACACACGCACGCAGAGACAGACATGCTATATGTCAGGCTACCCGGTGCAACCAATGACGCACGCGCGCACACACACACACACACACAGCTCTGCACCGCATGCATGACGAGCCTGTTGCCGACATCGGCGCTGCAGAGCGAGGTCGTACCTGCGGCGGGGGGTCTGATGAGGTCCATGATGGCGGAGTCCGCCCCCTTGGTGTAGACGGTGACCTGGTCGGTCAGCGGGTGGCGCACCACCACGGACATGCGCTTCCTGGTGGAGTCGAAGCCCAGGGTGTGCAGCAGCTCGAAGCTCAGCTTCCCCAGGTGGGGCAGCTCCACGGTCACCTGGTCGGGCAGGCGGCCGACCAGCGAACACTTGTAGGCCCGGGCGGCGTACACCAGGGCCGCCTCGTCGGGCGACTCCGCCTCGTAGCGCAGCTCGCCCTCCTCCAACGCCGCCGCCGCCGCCTTGGCCTCGTAGCAGGGGGGCACGGGGCTGAAGGCGTGCTCGAGCCCCACGGGAGGGGACCGACGCTCCTCGTCCAGTTTGGTGAGGGTGCTGTCGGCGGAGGGGGAGGGGTGCAGGCCGGCCACGCCCCGCTGGGAGGAGCGGCTGGCGACCAGGCTGGAAGAGCTGCTGTGGTTGGACCCTGAGGTCAGCCGGCTGGGTGTGAAGCGCTTGATGAAGTCCTCGATGGTCTTCACCGGCGACTTCAGCTCGAACCTCATCCTCACCTGCGGGGCACAGCGGAGGGGGGCGGGGGGGTGTTACGGTATAATCTGACCTTCGGAAAACCAGTGTCTTGGAAAACACACCTGGGAAAAACCCAAGCCTCGGTTACACTAGAAGATAAGATTTTAGAACTGTAATAATTATCATTACAGGACCCGAGAGGGGGCCCTGGCGACCATGTTCTTTTGAATGTTTTTCATATTGGGTTCTTGGGAGGAAACCCTTGCGATAACGGGGAGAACATGCAAACTCCGCACAGAAAGGCTGTGAGGTGACCGTACTAGATACTGCGCCAGTGATTTTGGGGCTCGTTTTGCTCAAGGACACTTCGGAACACGCCAAGAGCTGGGATCGAACCAGGGACCTAGCGATCCCCAGCCGGCCGCTCTACCACCCGAGCTACGTGCCGCCCCAACTAGAGGGGGTTTCTTTTCTACCGGTGAGTGTGGCATCGAAGGTCTGAAGCACCAGCGTGGTAGAGGCTTAACACGTCTCTCATAGCATTAAAAGCCCTTTAGCCATGTCTTTATTCCAAGGTGGAGAGTACAACATAATGGCAGAGCTGGACTCTCGCTGTGTGTGAGTGAGTGTGTGTGTGTGTATGTAATCCCGTGGGGACCCGAGCAGCAGCTCTCACATATAAATCATTCAGCCGCTGGCTGAGGCACAAGGGCAGCGGAATAAAAAATGGCCAATCACAATGGGACAAAGGAAGCCATAATAAAAGTGGAGGAAGTGGAGTGAGAGAGCGCGGCGACGCCGTATCAAAGCCAGACATGTACGTTCCCGCTCGCGTTAGCAGATAACCTCCAGAACGGCCGCGCCGAACGCATGAATAATACACGGCTGTATTCCGCGAGGTGTAATCTGGAGGGGGCTTGGCAGCGGCAGGGGCGGCGAGCGGACAGGATGTGGCCCCCGAACGGTAGGACCGCGCCCGGGCATCCAGCGACCCGACACAACCCCCCCCCCCCCCCCGCCGTCACTCTAAAAACACAAAACAAGTCGCACGCAACCCCCACCCCCCCGCCACGGCCCTCGAACAACCCCGTACTCAAACTGCATCAGAGCGCTGGAGCAGGCCTCAGAAACCCAGCGGCTAACCGCCAAGTGAACGCGAAATGTCCTTGTTCGCCTCGGGGGATCATGGGAGCGGGGGCTCCCCAGCTGGGTAGCGGTTTCCAGGGTAGCGGTTTCCAGGTCCAGCTCCCTGGACGGATGTAAGGTCCGGCGCACCGCTGCATCTCCCGCGCTCCGATCTGCCCACCACACGCGCTCCCATGTCCCACATCTCTAGTGTCTTAGCTATTCTCAGCACAAAGACACCCGCATGCCTTAAGCCGGGCTCAGACTACAGGATTTTTGGGCCGATTTATCCCCGATTCACCCCTCCCGACAATCGGAGGTAGAAATCTGATCTGGAACGTTGGTCGGGGCCGATGATCGGTCCAGATTATCTTGTAATATGATTTTTTACAGATCCAATCTTATACCTCCCGATCGGCTTGCAGACCCATCGGGGCGGCCCCGATAATATCAAACATGTTTGATATTTAAGATTATAACATCCCGACTTTACAAGTGAGAAGGCGAGACCAGTGGTTCATTGCTCCCTCGGGCACGATAAGATCCTGTAGTGTGTGATGAGCCGTTATTTTCAAATCTTGCTGTGTGTGCTTGTTTGAGATGCGCAAGAAGAATATCTGTTCTCCTTATGTGCGTGATGTAACCCGATTTCGAAATTGGTTAGGATTTTTAATATCCTGTAGTGTGAGCCCGGCATTAGTTGGTCATGGTCAGGTGTCTGGGGGAGATCAAGTGTACAGCCATAAGAAGTGTACTGCCCACTGATGTTTCAGGTCATAGTTGGAGAGAACTCTAGCCACTGGACTGGTACTACAGTATGTATACAGGTACAGACTACTGACTATAAAGGTGGGACAAGCTGAATACCATGTTGTCTGATCCGGGAGCGTTGAATGCCAAAGTGTTTCTCTGTGACTGATCCGGATCCGTATGCTGTTATACTGAATAAACGCTGAATTTGATCTGCGAATCAGTTCTGGCAATCTACCTTCCTCTCTGGCCATTGACTCTTCAATACCTCAGTAGAATCAACATATACTGTATCACCCGTGCTGCCGGCTTCTCCGCGCGCTCTCTCTCCCCCAGGGAGCACAGCGCCGGCGGTTCACATGGCGTACCATCAGCGCTGGGTGACTGGGAGGGGAGGAGGAGTGGAGGAGGAAAGGAGGAGAGGAGGAGGACAGAGGGATGGAGGGGGAGAGGTAGCCTGGTATGACCATCCCGATCTAGCAAGCTCACTGCTTCGCTCCACAATATCGGTCTGGCCTTCGCCCCATAGAGAGCGATTACGTGGGCGGGGATACTTGCCTTGACAGACAAA
This sequence comes from Borostomias antarcticus, assembly GCF_949987555.1. Taxonomy (NCBI): domain Eukaryota; kingdom Metazoa; phylum Chordata; class Actinopteri; order Stomiiformes; family Stomiidae; genus Borostomias; species Borostomias antarcticus. Next base: position 8,423,078 of record NC_140243.1, read on the forward strand.
CACCTTCAGCCAATCAGCGTTCAGCAAACTTTTGCCAAATCCAGTCGGAAGAATGGCACAAACGTCTTTTCCACCGAGAAACTCCGCTAGTGCATACTCTTGTTCTTGTTTAAGTGTTGTGATTAAGTCTATTTCTGCAATAACTGCACTTATAGCGCTGCGTTTATTCTTCTAACGTTAACATTACCACTCATTGATTCGGGAGCCGCCATGTTTGTTTAGCGAGCGGCAGGGACACAAACCAATCAGGGGCTGCTTTCCACTGTGGGGCGGGACAGCAGTTAATACACAGTCCCTGATTGGCCCGGTATGGTCTGGATTTTGGCATAATCGCTCTGGAGGAGGCGAAGACCAGACCGTTCTGCGTTAGTGAAACAGAATGTGAGCTCGCGAGAACGGGATGGTCGTACCAGGCTAGGAGAGAGGGGGACAGAGAGAGAACGGGATGGTCGTACCAGGCTAGGAGAGAGGGGGACAGAGAGAGAACGGGATGGTCGTACCAGGCTAGGAGAGAGGGGGACAGAGAGAGAACGGGATGGTCGTACCAGGCTAGGAGAGAGGGGGACAGAGAGAGAACGGGATGGTCGTACCAGGCTAGGAGAGAGGGGGACAGAGAGAGAACGGGATGGTCGTACCAGGCTAGGAGAGAGGGGGACAGAGAGAGAACGGGATGGTCGTACCAGGCTAGGAGAGAGGGGGACAGAGAGAGAACGGGATGGTCGTACCAGGCTAGGAGAGAGGGGGACAGAGAGAGAACGGGATGGTCGTACCAGGCTAGGAGAGAGGGGGACAGAGAGAGAACGGGATGGTCGTACCAGGCTAGGAGAGAGGGGGACAGAGAGAGAACGGGATGGTCGTACCAGGCTAGGAGAGAGGAGGGCAGAGGGAGAGCGGCCGTCACCTTGTGCCTGGGCTGGTTGGGGGAGGACACCACCACCGTGTTGCAGATGGTGAGAGCGATGAAGAAGTCGATGATGTCAGAGAGTTCGGAGGGCAGCTGGGAGAGGGGCTGGCTGTGGAAGCGCATGAAATCCATCTGGCTGCTGCCATCGTTGACCTTGTCTAAGAGCTGGGGGTCAGGGGTGATGTCCTTCTCCTGCGAGACACACAACAGGGCGGTCAAGCTACAGACAAGGGTGGTCAGTCAAGAGACCAGGGGGCAGACAGGCAGACACAGACAGACAGACAGAGAGACAGACAGACAAGACAGACAGACAAGGACAGGGAGACACAGACAGACACACAGACAGACCGACACAGACAGACAGACAGAGAGACAGACACACAGACAGACACACAGACAGACAGACACAGGCAGACAGACAGACAGACAGACAGACAGACAGACAGACAAGGACAGGGAGACACAGACAGACAGACAGACAGACAGACAGACAGACAGACAGACAGACAGACAGACAGACAGACAGACAGACGTGTGTGTTGAGAGCAGAGCAGGTCGGTGACGCAGACTGACCATGGGGCTGCTGAAGGCGGTGTGTTTGGACAGGATGCTGGCCCGCTTGGCCTCGGCCCTGCTGCCCGTCCGGCGATGGGACTTGGTGCTCTGGGAGCGCAGCACCACCTTGGCGCTCTGGTGGCTGGTCACGCTGTCACGCCTGGGCAGCGTCCCACCATGAGACACACGCTCTTCATCCTCAGAGTCCACTTCCTGGTACATGGCCAGTCTTCTAGCTGGGGAGAGGGTACACACACACACACATGCACGCACACACACGCGCATGCACGCACACACGCACGGACACACACGCACGCACACAAACACGCACACACACACAGGTGCACGCACAGACACGCACGAACAAAAAGAGGCACGCATCACACACCATATACACACCAACAAACACACACCAACTCCCTATCATACACTATCAAACTCCCACAAAAAAAAACAGATAAGACATTCTTGGTATCTGCTGTGCACGCCGAGCTGCTTACTCCCAGAAGTCTTTAGATTTTCATCCAATAATTGCACCATTTTCAAGTTATTTCAGAGTAAAATGATGTAAGATATGAGACGCTGCTCTACAAAAAGGTTCCAGTCTGGCATGTACTGTAGGCTGGCTTTCACAACAACAACAAAATCAAAATAAACAAAATGTTCTCATTCAACCTCGTTATTATATTTTATTTTCAGCAGCAGGAGTAAGAAAAAATAAGAGCCTTCCCTTGACACTGATGATGCAGTCATATGCTAGACGTTGCCAATTCTTTGTTCAGCTTTGAAGGCAAACTAACTCTACAGCTTCGGCTTCTATTGTGTGACTCCTTTCCAAGTGTGTCAGTCTGTGAACTCTGTCTTATCTGTCTACCTGATAGGCTTACTATCCTCTTCACCTCTCCAGTGACTCTTTTGATGTCTTATCTGTCTGTCACACACTCCTCTGCTCTCTCCTCAACTCCTCTGCTCTCTCCTCCTCTCCTCTGCTCTCTCCTCCTCTCCTCTGCTCTCTCCTCATCTCTGCTCTCTCCTCCTCTCCTCTGTTCTCTCCTCCTCTCCTCTGCTCTCTCCTCCTCTCCTCTGCTCTCTCCTCCTCTCCTCTGCTCTCTCATCTCCTCAGCTCTCTCCTGTCCTGGTCATAATAAGGATGCAATCTGCACAAGGCAACCAAAATCTAGGCAAACCAAATCTCTTAATTTTTTGATTTGATAATTAGATCATGAACACGTTATTTATCAATTTATTTTATACATAGAATTTTATAAGTATTTTAAGTACTTTCTTTTGTGACTCACCCCCCCTCCAAATTAATATCACAGTGAATGCAGGCTAGCTAGAGCAGTGGTTCTCAAACTGTTCTGTCCCACACTGGTGTGCCTTGGGAGCTGGCCAGGTGCTCTTTGGAATGACTCTTACTGATGATGATTTACATAGCTATATAATCATATGTGCCTTGGAAATTCTTGTTTTCATAGTGTCCCTGTCACAACAAATGCTTGAGAACCACTGTGCTAGACCAGCTAGCTAACGACTGCTCTTCTTCACCTGCGCTCTCACGTCCTCCTGACTCGTCTTCCTCCATCTCCCCTAGCCTCGCCCGCGACTCCTTGCCTTCATCCCTTTTCTTTTTGAAAAAGCATCTTACATCCATCTTGCCGTGAATTAGCTAGCTTGCTACCACAATGACACGCCGTGCTCTCTCTCTCTCTCTCTCTCTCTTTCTCTCTCTCTCTTTGTCTCTCTCTCCGAGTCTCGTGCTCACGCGTGCCCCGTAGTGTGAAGTAGACCTGCTGCCTGAATGACACAAAGAGGACCCAACATGTAGGCTACTTGCGTTTTTGATAGCGATATATTATTTTCAAGGGCTTTAAATGCATGATCGGACTGACAAATGAATGGATCTGGCCCTGGGCTATTTTTACATTTAATTGAATTATTAATAAAACACCCCGGGCTGAAGCTCCGGATGCCCGGGCCTAACGATACCGCCGCTGGCGCGTTCCGATCACGCCGTCTCACCGTTGGCGTCGTGGGAATACTCCACCCCGGCCACTGTGCAGCGCCGGAACACCATCTTGTTCTCGGTGAGGGTGCCCGTCTTGTCGGAGAAGATGTACTGCATCTGCCCCAGGTCCTCGGTGATGTTCAGAGCTCGGCACTGCAGGTGGGAGTCTGTCTCCTCGTCGTACAGGTCCTGGTCCTGGTGGATGAAGTACACCTGGCAGATCTTCACGATCTCGATGGACACGAACAGGGAGATAGGTATCAACACCTACGGGATGAAACAAACAATGAGGTTGTGATAAAAGACAGTAGTAGTGTTAGTCGTAGTAGTGTTAATTAGTACTGCACAAAGTGGTGGCTTGCACCAATGGGGTCTGGAGATGTGTTTATACATACATACTGCATGCTCCGGTTCAATATCTAGGGACTTGCGCTTTGCGGTTGACAGGCCTGCAGCCTGGCCTGTTATCTCATCTACCCATGGTTTCTGTGTGTGATGAGCCTTTCAAATCAATATGTTTTATGAGTCTCTCTGTTCCGTTGTTCCAAACCTGGAGAACGATGATCATGGTGAGGAACAGATAAACGGCCGACAGGAACGGGGAGAGCTGGGTCCCCTCGGGGCTGAGAACGTCAAACACGGGCCTCTTATCGCCATACTGGAACATCCACAGCCCGTGACCTGCGAGAACAGTGGCGGGACAAGGTTCACTCCGTACTCGACCGTTCACCAGTATCAGATATGCAGTACACAGCCCTGGGTCTTTAATCTCCCCACGCAAGGCTATCTCCTCCCTGCGCTCAGATCCTCTGCTCTTTAAACACCGACGCTGAAACCAAACAGGCTGTTTCGAAACGTTAAGGAATCCCTAACAGGCTGTCAGAATCTGCTTACACAGTCATTTTTGTCTACTTCCTCTCCTCCGCTGAGGCGTAATACACCGCGATGCGAAGCGTTCCCCCGAGGGGGGGGGGGGACGTACGTACCGATGGCGGACAGCAGGCACATGACCAGCAGGATGATGACACACCAGAACACGTCCACGTTCATCTGCCGCTCCAGCTTGCTGCGCTTGTAGCGCGGCCCGTTGTTGTTCAGCATGGCTTTGGTCTCGTGACCTGCGAGACAAGCGGCATCAGGGGGAGGAGTCAGGAGGAGGAGTCAGGGGGAAGAGCCAGAGGGAGGAGTCAGGGGGAAGAGTCAGGGGGAGGAGCCAGCGGTACGATGAAGAGACTGGCCGTCGTAGGGGAACGGGGGGGGGGGGGGAGTCCCGGGGGCCTACCTGCGTAGATGACGATGCCCACCGCCTCCTCTGTGTTGCGGATGGTGCAGCCCCTCAGCAGCAGGTTGTCTTTGTACAGTCCGTCCCTCCTGCCGCTGCGATGCACGCTGTCCACAACGCGCCGGGGGAAGGAACACACAGAGCGCTTAGGGGCCGATATTCTTCTCAAACAGCCACATGATTTGAAAAGTCTAGATGGGGGAATAGCCTGTGACTACTGATGCTCCTTGGCCTCGGGGCGCTACAGGGAACACGGGTAACTCTGGCCGAGAGCGCTTCGGTCTCCATCGATCGCTCTTGTGGGCTTTCCCCCAGGGGGGGGGACCCTTGACCCGAACACAGCGTCTCTCCGATATACAGCTACTGACCTCCCTGGCTCTCCGCCGCCGCTACCATGGCTCCCTCCGGACGCCGCAGCCAATCAGGCCGAGCGGCGCTTCCTCCCGCAGCCCTTCCTATATACAGCACAGCACCTCCCACTCCAGTCCCCGGGAGCTGAACGCTTATGAGGGCCGATGGGGAGAAAACGTGTCTGACAAAAGCTGAATCCAGGAACGTCTTTAAATCAGGACCAGCCGGCAAGTTCAAACAGCTCAGAGGGTTCGCCGAGCTTCTTGACAGAGAGCAAACTGCATATTGAACAGAATTAAACGATAGCCAAGCATTCTGCGCTCCGCGGAGGGGGGAGAGAGCTAAGCTTTGAAACGCCGGCCCTAATCCCATTACTAAATCGAGGATTACAACTGCGTTAGTTAAATAGCCCGCGAGCCTTATGCCGGGATCGCGGCTTAATCGTCTACGCCTCCGCCGTGGGGTCCTTCGGTGTCGTGCCATCGTCAGCGTGTTTACTAATAGGGGGGCAGAGGCTCCGGCCCTGGGCAGCAGGCAGACTGACACCTCCCGGCCATTAGGGATTAATAACCGTGTCCCTGGGCTCTTCCGGAGACGTCGGCCGTGGTTCGCAACTCGGCCCGGGGTCGACAAAACGGATCGGCCGTTCAGGACTCGCGAGTGATTTCTCTCCTCTGCGACGTAGTGAGATTAGACTCGGAGCCCATAATGTAATAAAACACGGCCATGACAAGAGCCCCCCCCCACGCTCCCCTGTAGCCTGGCAACAGAACGCTGGCAGCATCTGGCCTCTCTCAAGGCTAGAAATAAATGTCATAATCACACGGGCTCCTGTCAGCTGACCGCCAGGCCAGGCCAAGCCTCTCCCCTTACTGTCAGCTGACCGCCCGGCCAGGCCCCTCCCCTGACTGTCGGCGGGACAGAGGATTTCATCTCGACTTCCCCTGCCTCTTGCGAGCTAATCCTGCTGCTCTCTGCGTAGACGGCCCAGGCGGGAGCCTACACTCACACACGCTCTCATACCACAATGGATGTGTGGAGGTAGAACAAAATACAACTTTATTGATCAGCCAACGCTGAGAAGTTGTCTTTGGCCTCACCTCAAACAGTAGTTAAAGAGACTGGCTTGGTTAGTGCTGCTCATCCCTGCTTCAGGCGATTTTTATTTATTTTTAAACCTCCACTTTGTGCATTTTCAGATGACCGCACACCTCATCGTTTATGATTCTTTACATGCACCATGGGCTGACAGGACGTTAGCGGGTTGGACGGAGAGTATTCCTGTGGACAGTCTCAGACCAGGTCTCTTGGGAGCAGGTCATCCAGACTGACCGCATCGCCACCTCGGTCCATCACCCTCAGCAGAGGACTGACCTTTGAACCTGCAGCAGCTGGACACTCTTCACTATGTCCTCACAGTGCCCTATTCATCTAGCATCATCAGCTTCCATCCATGCTCTTGACATCGCAGGCCTGCTCGGACAGGAATTCCCGGCAAGCTGCCCGGGTTCTGAGATGGCTTTGTCAAGCACGACGAGAAGTTAGAGGGGAGAGAGATGCCGGTTGTGGAAATGTGCTGGCAAAGAGTTAGTTGGGTAATTAAGAGATTGTAATAGGGCTGAAAAGCCTTCTGAATAATGCTAGTGTAAGTGAAAAGCAAAGCTCCGCTCAGCGAGGACTTTATTACACTCTGGTTCGCGGGTCAGAAATACTCATTCATCCAGTACTTCTGATTTCACTGGCTAATGAGCTTTTAACCACCAGGAGGCCCCACACAGGAACGATCTGAACCAATCACCATCACCAGCTGGGATTTATCGTGAGGAATAAAACATCATCTCATTGTTGAGTCAAATTTAAATTAAGCCTTGCAACCCAGAAATATAGTGGATTCACACTTTTCTTTGTAATCAGACACCAATGTGTAAAGAAGTCATATCAAAAGGTTATACTCACATGTACCCACGGAACCTGTTCAGGTCGTTGTTAGGCTTCTCACATTCAATGATGCTGTTGTACTTCGAGGGGTCAAAGTCGCAATCCTGCAAGCACAGATGTGAAGTGATTCAGATCTGAAAGACGGCACATTTCTTTAGCTAAAGCGTGTACCATTTCTAGAGTGGGCGACAAAATTAACAAAAATTGAGAGATGATGACTAAGTAGCCCAATGGGTCCTTGTCACCCGCATGTGAACGGCAAAGCAAACATCAGTCCAAAGTCCAGTATGGGTGAACTGAGAACCCTACATTATCAAGCTGATTCTGTATGTGGGATGTTGATAAACAGACAGGTTCTATCACAAGATCCCTATTTTTGTTCCACATCACAGTCTGGAGTTTGTTGTTCAAGGTGCAAAAAAAAGTCAATGCCATCGGCTTACCCCGTCTAACCCCGTACCGACGCCTAACAGTTCTCAAACCAGGCCTTTGCAGGAGACGCGACTTCTTCACACCTGGGTGTTGTGTCTTGTGTTCTAGCAGGCCTCGCTCGCTGGGCAAAGAGCAGCCCAGCTGAACACACCGACACAAAAAACAAACACCTCGGAATCCGGAACCCCGCTGGCCCAATCGCTGAAACACAAGCCAGCTTCTAAAACCCCCCCTCCATAAAGCGAAGCCGGAGCCGGTCTCTGTCGGGGGTCTCACCAGGTCGCTGAAGCTGCGGACCACCTGCCTCTGCTTGAGGTTGGTCTCTCCGTCCAGCGTGGCGGTCTCGATGTGGCACAGGCGGTCTGGGTCACTGGAGCTCACCAGCAGGACGTCGGCAGGCAGGATTTCGTTGCAGCGCAGCCTGATGAAGTCGCCCACCCGCACCTCCTTCCAATACCTCTCCACGTACTGCCGGTCCTGCCTGCACACGGAGGAAGGTAGCAAACAAGGGGACAGTGAAGCCCAAACTACTGGCAAGCATCAAATGAATGTTCTGTGACAGTGGAAAAAAAAGGAGTCCCATTGTTTTGAACCAGAAAACGTCCCGACACACAATGCTACCACATGCTTTGGGTTTTACAGTGAAAATCTGGAAATCCACCAGCTCAGTCAATAGATGGATCGATCCATCATCATGAAGCATGGGAGAGGAATGATGCTTAATGTAAACCAATTGTGCTGTATGGAGATAATCTTTCACTAAATAATCTTCACTCTGCTTAGCACTGCTAGAGAGAGGTGTGTTTGGGTGAGGGCCACCCGTTTATGAGTGACTAGAGGTCCACCACAGCTTGTGTAGGCAGCTCACCAAATAACATCAGGGAGAATCTCGTTTGAAGTGAACAGACACAAACACAGATACTAGTAAACAAACTGCAGTGCTCTTGTGCCTCAGAGAATCTTCTCTAAGTGAAGAGAACTCCAGAGACATCCGCTTCCTGGTTAATGGAAGAGCTTTACTGGAAAATCCTGGAAGGCAAACTATGACGAGCTGTGGAACAAATGATCCCTGTTCCCTTCCCCACCCCAAAAACCTACACGGCTCTCTTCTTCCAAGGCCAAGAAGGGAAACCCTCTGGCCTCTAGTTAATTAGCCTACTCTCTAACACTCGGTAGCAGTTTCTCCTCAGAGCCGAGAACTGTGAATGAGCTGATCGCGTTGACCTGATGCATCGCAGTAGTTGGATGAGGATGGACAGCGCAGGACGCTCTCTGACTGGATTAAGCAGCCACAGTCTGGGAACCACCCTGTACCCCACCCAGACACACAACAGGATGCCTCCCACTCACACCACACATTGTTTTTCACACAAGGAGAACTTTGTTGGATTTCCCGCATTGCTATTTATAGAATCAGACTGGGCTGTACAGCGGAGAGACTGTAATCTCCTCACCCCCAAATATTAATATGATGACTAACCACTGTATTTGTTTACTTCAAAAACACATTTGTAGAATGTCATATCCTTGTATAAATAGGGGATAATCAAGATCACCATTAAAACCACAGTGTAAAAACATGGACTGAGATGCCCTGACAGATATTATTATATACAGGATGGATACATTTCTAAAAACATTCAACTTCCTGGTAGCAAGAATGATAAATAATCCATTTCCCTACAGATACAGTAGACAGCAGCCCGAAACCAACCCATGACTGTTGGATGCTTAATTAGCTATTTTCAACACAACTCTGTCTCTGTCCCTCTACCATCTCTCCCTCCGTCTTTACCCTCTCTCCCTCTATTCTTCCCTTTCTCTCTCCATCTGTCTGTCCCTCCCTCCATCCAACCTTCTCTCCCTCCCCCTCTCTGTCCTTCTCCCTGTCCCTCCCATCAAATCTCTCTGTATCAGCATGTATGCAAATTGCAGCCTACATAACTCAAAGAGTGCCAATGGCAGATATGTTTTATAAATGTTACAGAATAAAGCAGGCCAGGTCAAACCAGGCTTATGTGCGTGGCTGGCTTGTTTCTGTTCAGGACTGGTCGAACAGAAGCTAGTCACGCCACTGAAATAGCTGTGAATTGAATTGACATGAAATAATGTCTGATAAATTAAGATAGGTCTTGTCGCCTGGACACATCAGTTCCAATGCTTCCAATACTAATCCAGCACAATAAGAGCGGGATAGCCTGTTAGCTCATGAGCTCACAACAACTAGCAGCAGCTTCCATAACATTAATGGTAGCGGTCAGTGGCTAAAGCAGTTACACTGATGATTCCTGTAACGTTAGCTATTTTTCTGCAATTGGTTCTACTTCTGTTTCTGGACAAAGGTAAGGGATAAACCCAGATAACACAAGCCAACGAATCTACAGCGGGTCCCCGATGGACGAGCTGGCGGACCTCCGGTCCGAATTTGCTGGCGGAACTACGGATGAATCCGCTTACGGGTTCTTGGCCATTTCCACATCGAATGGCAAGTGGACCTCTGGCGGATTATTAGCATCAGGGATAGCGGTCCACTAGTAATCCGAAATGCTCCCGCTATTGCTCCACCACCATTCCACCGGTAGTTTATTGTCTATATCCTAGGCCCATTGGCCCTAGGCTTATGGATTTCTATTGCTAAATTAACTCACTCTGAACATTTTCTGGGTAACCCTTACTTTCATAGTCCCCCAATTACTAAACTTTTTTTTAAACAATATGTTTATTGGTTTTCAAAGATAAAGAGGTATACAAACAACAGCTACATAGGGCAAAGTACAATTTAGCACGAGAGACAGTACAGAACATGAGGCAGACATAAATATCTAGTTACATATAAATATGAACCCTCTCTAGAAATGCCATGAATGGCCGCCAAATTTCTTCAAACAACTCCAACTTCTTCTTAACAATATAAGTTAATATAAGTTTTTCCATAACAACACAAGATGATAATGCAGACATATACTGGCTTGTGCTTGGTTTGTCCATGCTTTTCCATGACAGAGCGATAATCCGTCTTGCCTGTAAAAGGCATATATTTATTAATACACGCTCTTTCTTATTGGTAACCAAGCTCTTGGGATACACTGCCAGAACAAGACATTTGGGACTAAGTGGGACCTTTAAGCCAGTTATATCTTCTATTATTCGAAGCACCTCCTTCCAAAACTTCTGTATCTTTTGGCACTTCCAAAGACAATGGATTAATGTACCTTTCCGGTCACATTTGTTACAAAGATCTGGGATGTTAGGGTCAAATTTGTCAAGTTTAACTGGAATGATATAAGTTCTTGTGATCCATTTGTATTGTAGAAGTTTAAGTTGTGAGTTAATTGTTTGGGTTTGTGCTGTCAGACATAGATCAGACCATTCTTCTGTAGAAATGTCCTCTTGTATGTCCCCCCTCCAAGCCAAAAGCCTATCTTCAGATGACTCTGAGTGGTCTACAAGAATACTATATAGTATTGACACCTGACCCCTGCCTTGCTGGAGCTTCAGGGTTACTCTAACACTGAAAAAGGAGGTTCAGACAGGGACTTATCTAGCCAAGAAAAAATAAAACTCTTTGAAGGGACACCATGACTATTCTTAAGGTTGTCAAATGGCATTAAATTCCCATCCTTGTACAAGTCTATTATTTTACTTTGGGGGGAAATCGGGACAGTGTTGGTCCCCCACCAAGATAAGCCTGAGCCTCATGCCAAACGACAAAGGTATTCTTTACAAACAGGTTTTAAGTATACGATGAAAAGTAGAACAGCGCAGCCCTCAATTCGGCAGCCCAATAGTACCATTGAAGGTTTGGAAGTTGTAGACCTCCCCTGTCGTATGGCAGATACAAGAGCGAGAGGCGGAGTCTAGGCCGGCGATTGTTCCACACAAAATTTGTAAATAAAGTTTTAATTTTCTTAAAGAAAAAAGGGGGCGGGGCTAATGGGAGCGACTGAAATACATATAGAAACTTAGGGACAATATTCATTTTAATTCTATTAATACGACCAATTACAGATATTGGCAACTGTGACGATCTGTTCAATAAATCTGTGATTTTCTTAATAATTGGGTCATAATTCTCCGGTATTAGATTTTCCAATTTCAGGGTGATTTTAATGCCAAGATACACAAAACCTTCATTAGAAACGAAAAAGGGGGTCTGTATCAAGGGCTCTAACCTTTCTTTCTCATTCAATAATAAAATGGAGGATTTGTTAAGGTTTATTTTATAACCTGAAAATTCTCCAAAGGAATTAATGAAATCTAACAATGAGGGAACAGATTCATTCAGGTCTGATAAAAAAAGAACACTATCATCAGCATATAACGATGGTGTGGTCTGGTCTACGTCACCCAGAGTAACCCCGGTTACAGAAGGGGAGTTTCCAAACAAAACTAAAAACAAAGATACATAACCTTGACCCCATCGAAGGCTCTGCACTTCTTGCGTAGCTCGTCAGACTGGTCGGGATAGAACCTGATGCAGTGTGTGCCGAAGAGGACGTCTCCCTTGACTCGGGCTGCGTTCATCACCTGTACTTTATCCCTAAAGTTCAGGAATTTCATGATCAACGCTCGGTGTGGAGCACCGGTGAATTCGCCCTGAAACTCGGCACACGGTGCGCTCTCTCGATGACCAGGGGAGATTGAAACGACTCCTTGCCCAAGGTCTCAGGGATCCACTTCTCAAGGAAGGAACAGACGTCTTGTCCTTCGACGTTTTCAGGCAGCCCAATAAGATGTAAATTCGAACGGCGGCTGCGGTTCTCCAAATCGTCTACTTTCGCCGTCAGCTTCTCAACCGTGCGTTCCAAATCCTCAGCTGTCTTCTCTATGCGTACCACGCCATCTTCGGTTCGGCCCAGCCGCTCTTCCGCCTCAGTTAGCCGACCTGAGAATAGGTTAAAATCTCCTTGCACCGACTGCATTGTCTCGAGAACTGTATTCAGTCTCTGGCCAAAATCGGATTGTAGCGCCTGAAGGGCAGTGTCTAACTTCGTGCCAAGCTCACTTTTCAAGGAGTAAATAGCCTGCAATATGTCGTCTGCCTCGCTGACGTTAGCATCGCTAGCTGAGGCCTCGCTGCCCTCCTCCGCTTCTTCAACACAATCCTGATTTTCTTCAAAGGTTTTGCCTTTGTTCTTCCAATTTTCCCCGGCATTTTAGCAGCAGACATACACGTTCCAAACACAACAAATTTAGTGCTGTGAATTACGTGTTTTTTAAAGCGTTTTTAACTAAATGTGGAGGAGCAAGAAACGATGCGACCACTAAACCCAGCCCTGCACCATAACCGGAAGTAATTACTAAACATTTACCTGGAAAATACATGCAAAGTATGTATGTAAGGGATAATGAACTCGGGGCGGGTCTTTGTGCTGTTTAAATGACCGACGCGGAGGTAGTGAATTGCCCGAGGCGTAGCCATTTAAACAGCACAAAGACCCGCCCCGAGTTCATTATCCCGCTTATACAACGGTCTTTCAACAGAAAACTTTTTGAAAATTCTCAGAACAAAATACATCAATTGCTCATATTAGTTTTGAAAATTTATAATTCATGGTAAGAGTTATGCAATTTCCATAGCAACCAGTAACTTTTATAGTCCCTCTCCACCCAAATCTAACGTTATCACTCGTCTAGACCCAGGAAGCAGTCTGCTAGCTAGCCATGAGCGAAGTGTAAGATACTGCATATTTGCTGTGCAACATATCAATTGTCCAGTTCTCAAATCTAGTTGCGAACTAACTATTTATGATAGCCAGACACCTCATTGTCCCCAAATCCAAAACTTTTTTTCCAGGTCATGAATATCACTGTCAGTCGTAGCTACAACTCATTCATTCAATTCATTGCGAGTTGAATTGCGAGAACGGAATGTGCCGTTATAAGTGAGGGACAAGGTATTAGAACTCATCCGTTGCTCTTCACATACATATCTGCATTTCTATCTCTGTCTTGGAAACAGAATAATCGCCAAAAGAATAATACTGCGTGCGTAATCGCAGGAGAATGTGCTTCAGTCAAGTGCAAAACAGCTGTTTGATGCAAGCGCATTCGGCTAGACAGGGAACTCCGATAAAGTCGCGGCATATAATTTAGTTAGTTTCTATAGCAACCACTATATCAAGTTTGGGATGCTACGAGTCTTGTTTAGGTCAGTTGTATGAACTGCGCATTGATTTAGAACATGTTTGATGCCGGGCGTATATACCAGGCATTGTGGAGAAATAATGTATGCCTCACGAATGCGTCTTGGCCAATCACACTCGAGTATTCACACAACCGTTGTATAAAGCCTGATATATAATGGGTAATTACTGAGACACCTATACTGTAGGTATAATTTCAAAACAGTAATTTTTAAAAGAGTATGTCAAATGTTCAATTACTGCACATAAATTCAATAACTGACATAGCACCACCGGGTAACCACATTTTTACATAGCTTCTATAACCAGTCCAGTGACAGAAAATCTCCCACACCTGAGCTTGAACCCCTGACCTTCAGCATGGGAGTCAGGCACTCAATCCACTACACCACCAAGGATCTGGAAAATGTGCGATGTCATAGTGGTTTTATTTTGGTGTTCTGGGACTACTGCCTCTTGTGGTGGCAACATAGAAATGCAGGTCAACAACGGGACGGAGGGATTGACAACCCGACATTTGCTATCTTTGGTGCGTGTCGCCACGCACCAAAATGAAAACATTTTTCAGTGCCTGAAGCATCTTTACACAACATTCAAGTGCAGTGAAATGAAAACATTTTTCAGTGCCTGAAGCATCTTTACACAACATTCAGGTGCAGTGGGACAAATATTGATGTACTGTAAAAGCAACATCTTAAGGTTCAGCAACCAAACTGACTGCAGATAATAAGGAACATGACAAGGATGTCACATTACAGACAGGTTTGTTAAGCAAGACCTACATTTAACTAAGAGAGCACATGTTAGACATCCCCCTAAAAAATGTGTTAAGCTTACCAGTCTGTGTTGAGACACTGAATGCAGATAGTCTGCCAGAATACTTTAACCAAGACAACAGCACACTAATGAGAAGATCCGGCTCTCAAGTGGAGGGTCTGATGTGTATTTGGGGGAAATGATGAGTGGCAACGTGGCCACATGGGGAAAATATCTGCCAATTTTTTTTTTATTGGGAACTAGCTACAATCATAAAGAAAAACTGTCACCGTCAAAACTCCATGAACAGCACCTGGCCTATATGGTCAACAACACATCCCCAAAAACATACTACTGAGTGTGTGAAACAGAAAGAGCCTGTTGTTGCTGTGTATTTTATTAGGATGAAAGAGAAAAGCCCAGCTGTCTCTCTGTCCGCCCTACAGGGTTTGGCTTCGGGCTATACACAGTTGAGTTTACAAAAAACTGACTTCAGCATAACAGACTCCAGACATGATCTATCCATCAATGATAATGCTGGAACCTGCACATGTTACGGCTCCATATTCAGTTACTCTTTTGCTAGAATAATTTGAGATTATTAGATTATTCTGTGCTCTTTGATGAAACTATCTAAGCAATATCACTGATTGGGATATACCGCACTGCAGTGGGATGCACTGTCCTGTCTAGTCCTTGCACCCTGTCTATTGTTGCCTATCCATCAGCGTTATGCACTAACTGACCAGAACAAATTCCTAGTACAGTATGTGTTCAAATATACCTGGCAAATAAAATCTGATTCTGGTTCTTGAGCCCAAGAACCCCACAACTAGAAAATGCCCAGCATTCTTGTCCCTTTGGTATTAAGACTCTAAACTCTTCCCAAGGCAAATAGGATACATTCCAGGAAAAGATATGGAATCATGAACCATTTCCTCTAAATGCACACTAAAGTCGCAGAAAACCCAAACTTCTGAAACAATAGAGAGCATTTAACACCTACTTGAATTACTGTGAATCTTTCACCACAGAACACAGGAAACTACAAGAGTGGACATTTGTTTTTTTTATGTTTAATGGATTTCTATTGTTTCTAAACTATTGAGCTGGCAATCATAACCGCCTACTGCAGTCTTCAACATGGGAATCATCCAGTTTGCTACTCAATGTTGCTAAGACGAATGAAAACAAGCCGCTTTCTCTCTTGAACAAACGTAGGCTATAGTGCTGTGAGCTAGGTTATTGCTGGACTGTTCTGTCTTGACGCTTAAGACCATCATGACCGTGTCATGAGCTCAACTCAAGATGAGGCCCTGTAACCTTTTAAGACTGTGATGACACTGCACTCAGGCCGTCTGCGGGGTCGACTCCTGCATCACGTACGGAAGACATCAGGAAACATCGCCTGCAAATATGTCATAACAGGTGAGGGGAACGGTCAGTAAATCGTCTAGCTGATGGAGCATAAACTGGGTTGACACCCCCTCCATTCTCTGTAAATATTAGCACATCTGATAAAGCTGGAATGCTGAAGAGAGCTCCCTCACACAGATGCACAGCCCTGGGCTGCTCTGTGAGGAAACAACCCTTATAAATAATGGGCCTCATCATCTGCTAGGAGTGGGTTGGGGATCTGTGGTACAACAAACACAGAATTAAGAAAAGCAATGGGGAAATGATTAGTCCGGCCTCTTATGCCACCTGGAAGAAAAAAGAGGTGGGCCGTCTAATTTCCGAAGCTTTCTTCTCCCACGCCTCTGACAGTGAGTGTTGCCGAGCAGTCGCCAAGCTCAGAAAGAGGTTGTTTTGCAAAATATTGACCACAGCCGAAGTAATAGAAGAGAATTCAATTATGGCCAACCTTGAGAACAGCTTAGACCAGGGCCCATAGAAGAGCAGAGTCACAAAACACTGAGCCTTTTCACTGCCATGGATCCTGCCCTGTGCATGGTCCACAGTGCTGCTTTTCATTAAGGATACACCCTCGCTACAGAGACCCTAGAAAATAAATAAGTACGACTTTCTTAGTGAATGACTTTCTTGGTGAATGGTGTAGTGCATGAATCCTTCTGGGGAACAGGGGCTGAAAAAGTAACTTCCAGGACTGTTTAGAGACAAATAATTACAGTTCACGCAGCAAACACCCCGACTGCACACAAAGTGCCCTGTTGGCTGTTCCCTGTCTCACCTGTAGACTTTGTGAAAACAAAAACGAATGTCACATCATTAGGGGGTGCATCTGTAACAGTATAAAACAGTTGTACTGTCTGATCATTACTTTTTCAGGGAGACTTTTCACTGACAACTTGTCATGCTAGTAAAACTAGTAAAACAGTTTTTCTGACCACAGTCAAAATGAAAGTCTTTCACCTACTTAAGCATGGCTGATTAGACTCACAAGACTCTGTCTGTCTGTCTGTCTGTCTGTCTGTCTGTCTGTCTGTCTGTCTGGGTGCGTCTGAATCCAAGCCAGGCTATCTGACTGAATCCCTCTTGGACTTGAAGTTTTAAACAATATGTAAAACACCACACAGACTGTGCCCTAATGGGATTTAATTAATTTAATGTGAACATCAAATTCACTGTTTCAGTGTCCCCTTCAGGCTCCCCTGCTGCATGACTGGACCTGAGGCCTGGAATGCACCACGATCTCTCTCTCTCTCTCTCACACACACACACACACACACACACACACACACACACACACACACACACACACACACACACACACACACACACACACACACACACACACACACACACACACACACACACACACACACACACACACACACACACACACACACACCTAGATCCAGACGCTAGCAGTGGTTTTCCAGAAAATCGTATGTGAATATTTATTATCGTCATTTATCAATATGGATGCATGTGTGGTTGTGATTGATCTAGTTCATCCTTAAGTAAACTGGATAACGTGAAGACAAACGAAGTTGAGTTTGTAATTACTGGCCACAGTAGCAGAATCGTTTCATCCACAGAAAGACTAAAGTAGGCTGTCCTTTGTAGAAACCTGTTGACTCAAACAAAACGATTGCCCCTATATAATAGCATACTTATCTACATAGTAAAGGCCGTTATAAATGCGAGATATTACCTGCTGTACACCAGACAATCCATGTGATTTATTTCTTTATCAGATCTGTGTCGCCTGTAATCCTCCCAGAGATCTTTGATAGCAGTGACTGACAAAATGAAGACCACAGGGGCCAAGGCAAGTTCTGGTTGAAATGCATTGACAACTGGAACAAAATTCAGCAATGCGATGAAAACAAAATACACGTTCGCAAACCTGTGGAACTGCTCAAACAGATTCTTCGGTAAAAAAGAGAGAAGAGTGTATTTGGTCGTTTTAATCTTATTGTTTGCATAGTGTCTATTTGGATTATCCTCCCCTTTCGCGTTATCGTACAATATATTTGAATGTACAGTCCTGGTTTTGTTCTCCTTCTTGCTCTTTCTCTGCTTTTTAACTTTTGAATCTTTGGCCACTCCGGCGCCTCCACTCTCTAGCGCCATAGCCTACTTTGCCTCAAACTCACAAACTTTCGGTTTCTTTTGTCCGTCTTCTGAAAGTGTTAAGTTATCATGCTGCTTTAGGTGTGCAGGATCGCATCATTCCTTATTACGCAGGTTTTTCCATTTCGCTCATATCTTCGACTCTTCTTTCCCTCTAAACAGAGGGAAGTTTTATTGTGTCTCTTTTTCCTACTGCAGATGAGGATGCTGTGAAAACGAGTAGTGAGAGGCAGCGAAACTTCTGACGCTTCCACCTCAATCGTCGATCTCCATACTGAATGGATTGACGTCAACCGCACACCAATTGCACAATGATGCATGGAGAGCAGCACATTTGAGCAGCACATTTGGCACCCGTGAAGGAAGGGTGTAGGCTCGTCATTTCTGACGAAATCCGACCCTCAAGCCCCTCCTCAAACCATGCTACGTTTTTTCTGGTGCCACGCGGTGTTATTTGACGTACGGTGCCCCCCCTGTTCAAATATTCAGTACTTGGCATGTTGATAGCCTAATTGGATTTAGATTAGGCCTATTGTTTTTTTTGTGAAGATTGAAACTACCCTGCTTTGTGAAATAGGCGTACTCTATAGATGTTTTAAAAATCTGTTTGAACTATTTTGGGGTTTTCATTATTTTGTTGTTTAGCTTTTGTAAAAAACAAAACAAAAAAAACAATAGTCCTACATGTATGGTACATGGTACATGTACATGGTACATGTACCATCATGGTTTCACTTACTGATTTGATCTAGACCTTTCAATAACCTATTAATTATGACTACCAGCAGTTTTACACACATTTAGATTTAAATGCCTGAACTACACCAAAGGTCAAAATAATCCAAAGCAAATACCCTTCTTCTAAGATGTTTTATCTCGGTGTACGAGAAGATAGCTCATTTAAATCAACCATGAAATCGGATCACAGAGCAGCAGCACTCTGTCAGCCAGAGAACACAGCAAGTATGATGAAAAGAGCCTAATCAATTCTCCTTGGGTTGAGAGGCATCTTGGTGCCTCTGCTGGTGGGAATGAATGGGCATTTTACTGGTCGCCCTGGAGAGCAGCGTGCCGTCGCTGGCCTCTCTAAGGTCAGGTCTGGCCTGTTGTCTCAGGTCCAGCTCGCTCTGGCCATCCATCATTGGGAAATTGAATTGTTCCCCATGCCAAAACCCCACAGAATCCAATCAACCATTACTTTTTAGCCCAACAGCTGGATGGTCATATTGCAAATCACGGCGGACAGCCCCTGAGATAGCGCTCTGATTTATCTCCTTCAAGGCCACTGCTGGCTAAGTGTCCTGTCTGTCTCCCTGCTGAGGTTTATAGTATAAGCACCATCTTGTTCTGCTTTAATTTTTGTTGTGTTCTCAGCGGTGTCCTGGTGAAATACCACAGGGCTCAAGCTGGCACCTGTGGAAGTTTCTGGCAAATCAGTTCAAGCCAAGGATGTTTGTGAGAAGGATGTTTGTGAGAAGGATGTGTTCATTTTGTTCCTACTTGCATCGAGTAGCTGTACCATTGTAATACTGAGATTCAAGTCAACTCCTCCACCTGAGCTGCGGGTCTGAGGACTGGTAACGATGGTGATGGTTCAACTGAGGGTAAGATGGTGTTTTAACTGCTTTTATCCATCCAAACCTCTCTGATGCACTGGAGAGGGGTCAAAGGGGAAGAGTGGGGTGCATTTAGAGTTCAGCATAGGTCTCATGTTATACCCTTAAAAATATGTCCTTTTGTGGTATAGCCTGTGGTTTACTGATCTTACTCCTTCAGAGCGGGGTGGTCCTGTGCCGTTCTCCAGCCCTCATCCTCCAGTGCAGATACTGTACGGTGGACGGGATCTAGCCTTGTGGGACCATTCTGATCCCGAAAGTTTGCTAAACTTGCTAGATCAGGATGGTCTCACGAGTGTAGACAGACAGGACCAGTGCCGGCTCTGCAGGAGACTAAGCACTGGGTGTGGGGCACCGTGGATTGCCCTCCCCAACCCCCCCCCCCAAAAAAAAGTCAGTCTGTCCTCAGAACGCCACGGGCAGGCCCTGGACAAAATGCAGGTAAGACAATGATATCCTCTGACAGCGTCTCCTATCATGAAAGGTTGTCATGGCAATGACCACCTTGCTAACCCTTTTCAAGTTTGATTCAGGTATCTCTTTCTTTGTCGTTGTTGAAGTGAGGATAATGTAGCAGTGCAATGCAGAGTTGTAAAAAACAGGAATTACAGTGTAGTCAAATACAGTAGGCCGAAGTCTTTCCAATTAGTGACTTTACAATGCGGCATACTACATATACTCACTCATGTTTACTGTACTTTTGGCCTGTTTATCGTGTCAGATATTTCAGTATTATGATCAATATGTTTGGTCTTTAATGTGCACCAGGAGTGTCATTTTCCTGTGATGTAAATAACTAATTTGCATGAATTCGACTAATGGCTTGGCTTACCATTTCAATAAATGATACTGAATTACTTTTCCCACTAATAACTCTCCGCACACTACACATTTAGGAACAATTACAGTACATATACAGTACTGTAATACATACAGCACACTGGGCCTGTTGAAGAGATGAGCCGGTCTCAGCTGCAGAGTGGCAGAGGACTTAGCAGAGTCAGCACCGCACCAGCAGCCTGTGTTTATAGGAGAGAAGCAGTATTCTGCTGTGCCTGTTTGAGCATGCACAAGTTCAACCTGAAAGACTGTCTGCCTCCTAAGAAAACGAAAGATAAAAACAAGCCTTCTTGGCTAATTCTGGTATTTTTCTTTAATGTACAGTACACTGTCCCTGTGGTCCCTGGCATAATTACAGGCGGTCCTTGGGAAAGTGTTTAAAATATATTTTTTTAAATGGTATTTTTGTTAAATCAAAATATGTTTAAATAATATTGTATAAGACCATCATATTTAACAAAAAGGAATACGGTTTTAACCAATAGGCTTATTCACACATTCACAACTCTCACGTTAGCAGAGCCAACTCACTCATTCTTGAAACATAATAATCCATCTGTAAGGAGGTGGGTTTGTCAGGAAGCAAAAGCACGGCAATGAAGGAGTTAATGCCTTGCTGGGCGTTTTATTGAAAGAGCGGCGTTCCGTGGAGTTGCGCCTGCGGAGGCTGTAAACCCAGAGATGGCAGTGAGGGGGCAGGCGGGGTGCCTGGGTTGGAGCAGGGCTGATGAGCAGGCCAACCGGGCACACACACCTGGTAGGATCCTGGGGGAGGACACGGAGAAAAAGGGTAAGACTGGTGCAAAAAGAGAGAGAAAAGTCACCGATCATACACGGGCTGCGATATGCGGTATAGTTGCCAGGCGATTCTATGGGAAGATCTGGCGACAAGTGAATGGAAAACCGGGGTTCTTGTAGGCAGCAGAGGAGGGTGATCAGTGGTAGCAGGTGTGCAGCGCCCAGCCGAGCGCTCGTTCCTCATCAGCTCAACTAATTGCACCTGTGCGACGAAGCGTAGGTTGCGCGCGAGCAGAGGTGCTGGGTGCCGGCTCGTCGGGGACGTGGGCGGCAGGCGGGACGGGGAGAGGAAGAGACCGTGGAGGCGTAGCCGTAACCACCGTCCGGGAGCATCAGGATGGGCGCGGTAGAAATCATGGAGGAGACCAGGATCCATGATCAGCTGGCGGGACACCCAGCTCCTCTCCTCGGGACCGTACCCCTCCCAGTCCACCAAGCACTGGAAACCACGTCGAACCCTCAGCAACCGCCGCACAGACCACTGGGGGTGACCGTCGACCCATCTGCGGGGGAGGCGGAACTGGGAGGGCGACTGGCCGGTGTCCGGGCGAAAGGGCGCAGGGTGGATGTGAGGGAGGTCAGGGAGGCAGCCCCCTGGCTGTAATTCCGGATGAAGTGCCTGTAGAAGTTGACAAAACCCAGGAAGCTCTGGAGCATGCTGCACTGCTCCATGGCGCAGTCATAGGGCCGGTGGGGGGGGCAGCGTCCGGGCCCGCTCTTTGCTGAAGGCCTCGCCTAGGTCGTGGTAGACGGAAGGGACTGTGGACAGGTTGGGTGGTTCAGGTGGAGGCCGGTCGAGGGGCGAGGAGGGCCGGGGGGTACGAAGACAGCGAGCGTGACAGGCAGTGCTCCAGCTGAGGATCCGGGCCGGGCCGTAGTCGATGTGGGGGACATGGAGTTCAAGCCAGGGCCTCCCCAGGATGAGAGGGGCGTTGGGTGACCTGATGGCAAGGAGCCATATCTCTTCCACATGGTTTCCAGAGAGCGTGAGGGTGAGAGCGCAGGTATGATGGGTTATAGGGCCCAGACTGTGTCCGTCGATGGCCTGGACAGAGATGGAGGGGTTGAGGAAGTCCAGTGGGACGGATGCCTGGCGGGCAAGGAGGTCGTCGATGAAGCTCTCATCAGCACCGGAGTCGATGAGGGCATCGATGGAGATGGTCTGTCCCTGCCAGGAAAGAGTGGCCTGGAACCTGGCTGGGCTGGAGGTCGGGGGGGAACAGGACAAACGGCTCACCAGGAGTCCCCGGCAGCGCAAGAAGGCGGCGAGTTGGGCTGGGTGCGCGCTCTCTCGCCTGCACTCCCGGATGCGCTCGTCCACATCGATGGCCAGGGACACCAGGTCGTCAAGGGTGCCAGGCTTGTCCCTCACAAGCTCGTCTTTTATGCTCTCACTCAGGCCCTGACGGAAAGTGCTCCTCAGTGCGGCATCGTTCCACCTGCTGCCAGACGAGGAGAGAGCAGAGGAGATGAGAAGACGAGAGAGCAGAGGAGATGAGAAGAGAGCAGAGAAAATAAGAAGAGAGCAGAGGAGATGAGAAGAGAGCAGAGATAAGAATAGAGCAGAGAGGAGATATGGTTAGATTTTGGACGGCATATGCTGATAGCATCCTTTTATGACCAGGACAGGAGAGAGGAGAAGAGAACAGGAGGAGAGAGCAGAGGAGATGCAGAGAGAGACATGAGAGCTACTGGAGAGGTGAAGAAGAGTTGAGTATCAGATAGATAGACAGATAGACAGAGTTAACACAGTTTGTCACAGTTCAAATTTGTCACAATTTAAAAGGAGCCTGTGTCACACAATATAAGCTCAGGGGATAGTACATTTAAAGTAGTAAAGCTCAGATCACGGTTAGTCAGTTTTCAAAATTGAACAAAGCATTACAGCATACAGTGCAATCTAGCATGACTGTACCATCAATGTAAGGCCATTATTTTTTCTTTCAGGCTCCTGCTGCTGAAAATAATAATAATAACGAAGTTTGAATGAGAACTCAGATTACACTTATTTTGTTTATTTTGATTTCATGTTGGGAAAGCCAGCCTACACACGACTGGAACCTTTTGGTAGAGCACATTATCTCACATCTTATATTCATTTTACTCTGAAATAACTTAAAAATGGTGCAGTATTGGGAAAATCAAAAGATTTATTGGGATAAGCAGCTAGGTATGTAGGTAGCTATTTATGGCTTGTAGTTAACTTTGCCTATTTTGTTTATAAACTTAGTTACAGCATACGTAAACATTTCGGCGAACGCATTCATTTGACTCCCTGTGGGGCTAAGCCCCTGATGTCCTTGGATCCTAAAAACGCCCCTGCGGTAGGCTCTATAGGATATCCTCAAAGATAGGGCAAGGGTAGGTCTGACAGTCAGATATGCCCTGGAGTGCACAGCTCAGAACAAATCTCAACTGAAATCACACATGTGGTAACCGCTACATCCGCGTTACTTCCTTTTTTAGTAGCCTAGGCTACGGCGGTTGTAAAAGAAAAAAAACACTTCTGGATTAGGTCCAATTATTTCTACTTGGGGAAAGGGTTGAGGACAAACACTTGAGATGCTTAACTTGGCCTACTGTCACAAAATAGCAAATATGTTTTATGTCGTACAATACGATACGTATACTACCAATATATAAATGAAACCTAAAGTAGCCTAATTCAGGATAGTTATCATAATGTTGCCCAAAGCTCTTCTTGAACCATTTGGAGTAACTGCATGGGGTTGGTTTGCCTGCAGATAACTACTGTATAACTGGGAGTTATTAGCTTTAAAATAATGGGATCAAAGCATGTAGGCAAATGCGCTTTGCTTGAGGTTGCGCGCAAGACAGCCGACAGTACGCTGGCCCTGAAGTGTCACAACACAACACATCAAAAAAAAGTGACAACGCAGCTAAAAAAGTGGCAACACATACTGTAACACACAAACCGGCCACAACACAACACAAACCGGCCACAACACAATGGAAGTGAGCCACAACACAATGAAAGTGAGTCACAACTGGGGGGGCGGAGTCTCGCCATCACTCCACTATCCACGCCACGAACCCCACAACTCGGCCCCTGAGTGGGCTAGAGACACACGGTCTTCACCGGTGGGTGCAGCAGGGTGGCCCAGAGAGAGCTACACTGTTTCTGACTGGCTCTGACCCGAGGGGGCGGAGTCTGGCCAGCACGCCACGAACCCCACAACTCGGCCCCTGAGTGGGCTAGAGACACACGGCCTTCACTAGTGGAGGGTGGAGGGTGGCCCAGAGGGGGCTACACTGTCCGCGACTGACTCTAACCTGAGGGGGCGGAGTCTCGCCATCATGCCACTACCCAATTTCAATTGACCTTTAGATTCCCAGCGGTGAAGTACTCCTATAATGTCTTCATTTACAAGGAATCTAAAGTTAGTATTTTTAATTTAACAAACACTCAATTTACTACTAAATACAAATTTATGAATTACACAATAAGTACAATTTATAGAGTATAAAATAAGGGTAAGAAGATAGATATCAAACTGGATGGATTATGTACATGTTATACATGGATATGAATAATGGGTGTGTTATGTACATGCTGTAGCTATAATAAATAATTCCGGTGTGGGGTGGTTATATTGATGTTTGCATTTGTAGTTATGTTATGTACAGTAAATATTCTATGTACACACACTTCACTAGCCTTGGGCGCAGCAAACACAAAGCATGTAATGGATGTGTAGCTAGTGCTGATGTGCCAAAACTGTCTCACGCTCTCATGAACCCGAGACTCGCAATTCAGGGTGGGCTCGCGAGGTGAAACTGATGAGCCTTGCTCCCCAGCCTTGCGGGGATGGGAGGATTCAGGAGCTCTCGCAGCCCTCTCTCTCTCCATGCTTGAGTACCCATACTCTAGCTGGTAGGGAGCACGATGGCGAACTTCCACAATCCGTCAGTCTAAAGTAGTGTGCTCATCCACTTTGACTACAACCAGCCGTACCTAGCGGTCAGCTAGCCACGCATGCTGTTCATAAGCGATCCGGGCAACTTACACATTGGACTCCCACGCTTGGGTCTCCTCTTGGTGGGACCTCTGTGGGTGCGTCCATTTTTTGTGAATGTGCGGACTTGTCCAACATTGAAAACAGGCCATACAATAAAATGGTATAATCTACTATTTGGTCTCTGCCTCCCTCTGCTGTCCGTATAGTGCTACTGCGCCACAGTGGATCTGCTCAATGCATTCTGACTACAGGGTCTAAGAGTAACCACCAAAAGAGCTACTAAGCACCTCAAGAACTATCTGGCTCTGAACACTGTGGATTTAGAAAGTAGATGGCCTCATGAGTAGAATAGATAGACTATACTTTTACTGAGACACCAAGCATAGTTTTTTATGTACAAAGCAATGAAATGTATGCACTTGGCGAGGAAAATTAATTGAGCACCCCCAGGTGGTGGGCTCTGGTACATGTGTTTCATTGTATTCTTATGTTGTGACAAGCAGAATGTATATAGTACATAAAGTAAATAAGTAAATTATATATTTTAAAAAAATATTTTAAAAAAATTGTTTTTTTTACCCATAGAAACGTTTACAAAATCTAAACTAGACCCAATTAATCTATTCTGCGAATTACAAGTTTTACAAGACTTTAACAACAATAATACCCAGAATGCACCTAACCTCTACACTAACCAATTAGAATGCTAACATTTTACACAAAGATTTGGAAAGTAGAGTAGAGTAGTGGTTGTTTTTGGCTAGGTCTCTCGTGTCCAACTGTCAACAGTTTTGTTCATGTCCAGAGGTAAGGTGGTTGTGGGAGTTCCCTGCAGATAAGGCATACATACGCCCAAGATTAACACATAGGCCTACATTGGACGCACACGCACTAGAGAGCTGTATTCAATGATAACTGAATTGATTAAGCCCTCGGTTTGCAATAGTGCGAATCATTACTGTGCATTCACTGTGTATCAACTTATCTGATTGACCCTCTTCAGGTAATATGAAAATATATGTGTTATTAAGTCAGTAGGACTGCAGCAGAGGCTGAGAAGGCCATAACACACTAAATAATGAAGAATGTTTTAACTGTAGGACTCTGTGCTTATCAGCTTAGTTTTTGTCCTTTTGCCTCACTAAACTACAAATTAGTCTGGTTGCTAGTCTGTGTGAAATTAACATGCCTTGTCACCCTTCCTCTGAACTGACAGCAGCTTCACACAGACAGGCAGCTAGCAACCCACCAGAAGAGGGCATGAGACTCCAACCAGTATGCACTCATCACACACTGATTCACTGTTCCCATAGCAATGTGTCCTTGTGTGTGTGTGTGTGTGTGTTATTCCACACATTCTATTATTGCATTTCACTTTTTCATTGTGTCAAACCTGAAAAGACTCAATCAGTGGTTTGCAAAGGCTGCTCTTCCGAGTGAATACTACTGTAAGACTGTACAGGTAGGTGCAGTACATACTGTACAGTAGGTGTGTTCAAGCCTTGGCGGTATTCAAACTCCGGTATTTCCACCCACCATCAAGTCTGTTTGGCATTTAGCATCACAGAGGTTGTCAGCACAAGCAATCCACAGATCTCATTCATAAGTAATTTGGCATTGACAAATTAGTTTCTCCTGTTTACATACCAACACTAAAATGTGCACAATTGTCAACACTCTAAACCAATTCTGCTGAACTACACATGCATTTCCTGCTTTACACTCAGATTTTCTGAAAATGGTTCACACAATTCTCTATATTTTTCACTCTTCCTGAATAAAATCTCATTGTGTTCAAACGGAACACACTGCCATTCAAATGGCTACATCTACATTTCCAAGCCTGTTGTGCAATTTGCAATCAGAGCTTTAGTAATACTGTAAAAGGGCCACAGAGGAGCTCCTGGTTTGGAGAGCCATGGATGGAAACATTGAAGAGAGGCAGAGGAGTGAGTGAAGAGGAGGAGGAGGAGGAGGAGGAGGAAGAGCAAGAAAGACTTTCATTTCTTCATTTGGATGTTCAGAAATGAGAATAGGTAAGAGATACTCGCCTTGGGAACTGTACTTTGTCAATACAATAATCTACAGTATTGTTAAAGAATAGTGTTTTGAGTATTTTACTGTATTTGTATTTTGCAGGACTGAGAGTTTACTGTACTATGGTGTGGTGGGAGAGACTGAAGGAGGAACTGAAGACAGGGTGCAGCGTAGTTGCCTCCGGTGGAGGGTATATTTTCACCGGGGTGTGTTATATCATTTGTTCATTCGTTACAAAGCAGGATTACATAAAAACTACCAGAGCGATTTTCACAAAACTCGTGGAGGGTGTAGCATGGGCCAACTTAGAACCAATTACATTTTGGAGTGGATCAGAATCACTAGGCAGATAAACGAATTGAAAGAAAACAAAATTTGACCATACTTGGACCATCTCCCTTCAGTTCATCCTTACTTCTTGTGCTTTACTGTACTTGGTTTACTGTACTGTCCGGTGTCATTTTGCAGGAGATGTGTTAGACTTTGCATTTTGTGTTTTGGACTGCCGTCTGGACTACTGCAACTCCCTCCTTGCTGGGGCCCCGGCGTCAGCCATTAAACCCCTGGAACTTGTCCAGAAAGCTGCTGCTCGCCTGGTGTTCAACCACCCCAAGTTCTCCCACACAACTTCCCTTCTCCGTTCCACTGGCTCCCTGTAGCGGCTCGCATCCAGTTTAAAACTCTGGCACTAGCCTACAGGGCAATGAAAGGAACAGCCCCCTCCTACCTCCCGGCCATGGTCAAACCCTATACCCCCTCCCGACCGCTATGCTCTGCTACCTCGGGGCGACTGGTTGCCCTATCACTCCGAGGCCCCTGCGGTCGATCGACACGGTCACGGCTCTTCTCTGTCCTGGCCCCGCAGTGGAACGAACTGCCCACTGACGTCAGGACAGCAGAGTCGCTGCCCATCTTTCGTCGCTGGCTCAAAACGAATCTCTTCTACAAGTACTACAACGATCCTCTCTCTTAAGCACTTATTGTATTTTAGATTGCTATTCTTGCACTTTGCCTTCAGCACTAGATTATGCTCTTAGTCACTTGTTTTAGAAAGAAGATGCACTTGTGAGTTCTGGCAAGTACTGTAGTAGCCTAGTACTTTGTCTTTTCCTACTTTTAATGCAATTATTGTTAGTCGCTTTGGATAAAAGTGTCTGCTAAATGACTGTAATGTAATGTAATACAATCTTTTGTGGTTTGTGTGTAGACTATTGAGGAAATTAGGTTTTCTTTCAGAAAATGTGTGTAAAGGGTTAAACAATTGAGAAAAAATGTAAGAGGTTTAGGGCTGAATTATACAACCAATAAATCAGCAACAAAAGATTAAATAAAAACAAAACATCCATCATATTGTTTGAATCTACAGTATCCACTATTGCTGCCAGAATGTGCCATCCTACTGGGGAGGAAGGAAGGTCTTCATTCCCACAGCTGTTGCCATTTCGCTGACAAAGTATTCAGTTCAGCCATCCTCCTATCTGGAACTCCAGCACGTGCATCACAGAAAAGAAAGCCTTCACATTGCTGCCCTTATTGGATTTTGCTCTGGCTAGCAATCCACTGATTCTTCCACAAGTGGTTTATATGGGCAAGTGTATGGTGAAGAGAAATAATCAGATGTCGGCTGCATGGTAAATGGACTGCAGTTGTAT
Organism: Borostomias antarcticus; assembly: GCF_949987555.1. Taxonomy (NCBI): domain Eukaryota; kingdom Metazoa; phylum Chordata; class Actinopteri; order Stomiiformes; family Stomiidae; genus Borostomias; species Borostomias antarcticus. The sequence goes on from NC_140243.1 coordinate 8,451,913, forward strand.
ATAGCGCCTTTCTACTAATGGACAAAGCACTTTACAGTGGCCTCTCATTCACCCATTCACACATGCATTCACACACCAATGGCGGCAAGCTGCCAGGCAAGGCTCTAGCCTGCTCATTGGAAGCAATATGGGGCTCAGTGTCTTGCTCAAGGACACTTCGACATGTGGACAAGAGGAGCCAGGAATCGAACTGCTGACCCACGCCGACCACATCGTCCGTAGAGCATAACATTCACTTTTGTCCTCATGTACAGTAGCCTACGCTGTCGGTTGACTCTGTTGTTGTAGGCTACAGTACATCCAAGGTCGACTCATACAGATATGTTAAAATACATACGGTGAGTGCTTTGTTTACTAATGTTTTGTTTGGTCGGGGCTTCACAGCAGGACACATCGGACAAGTCCAACATTTCAGGACACCAAAATAGAAAAGATAGATTTGGCACGATGGACGGACGGACAGACAGTAGCACCAGAGGGGCAAGGCTGAATTAGCGGCCCCTTATTTACGCTGACCACGGCTCACCTTGCTCCCGGACTGCTCATAATGAATCCGCGGGATGGATATTACCTTTGTCACATGGAGCAATGACTGCCTGGGCTGCCGATCAGCGGGGGGAGCCGGGAGTAAACCTGCTGATTCTGTTGAAGCCGCAGATCAATCTACTGGAATGATTTACAGTTGCTCTGCGGCCGCAGCGCAGGACCAGACATCTAATCACTTATTGCAGATGCTATTCGTGACCCTGGCAAACCACTTCAGCCTTCAGGATCTGAGGTGTTGGAATGCAGAGAGACTAACCAAGCCATGTTGTTTGAACTCTTTGCTGTCTTATTCCTTATTCTCAGATATAACCTGAAACATGAATTCGCACACATACCTCTTGCATTCAAACTACCTTATCTGTCCATTCATATAACTTCAAATGACAGTAGGCTATGCCAAGTTAGTTCCTGTAAACTAAGGAGGCACTGTAGGCCTACTGTATTCTGAGGCTATGGATGTTCTGCACCTGCAGCCAAGCCTGTCTGATCTGTTGTACACACAGGAAGGCTTCGATCTGGGGCATGATACTCACAGGCTGGCAGTAGATGGACAGAGTGCCTGCCGAGAAAGAAAGCTAGATGAGAGAAAGAGAGAGTGAAAGAGAGAGGATAACACTTTACAGTGTATTAAAGTCCTCTTATTAAGCATAAGTTAATAGGTAATAACGTCCTTATAAGCTGTGTATTAAGGGAGTAGTAAAGGGAAAATGCATGTTTAGCCCTGTTATAAGGTTACTTATGATCATATACAATGGTTCAGATCAAAACGTTGACAAAACTAGCACTTTTGAGAAAGTCTGATAATTGCTCTACCACCGTTTTGGTCATACAATGGATGTGGGTGGGCACCTTGAAAAATCTTTTAAAAACATGTTAAACTCTCGATTTCAAAGACAAGAAGCTCACCGAGGGGGTAATTGGTGTCCGTTGGTGTTCTGACATCAAATTCGCCGCAAAGTATGAATCCTGTAGAGTTTTATTGATCATTTTATGAAATCCATTGACTTGTATTGACGCGACGTTGTAGATATGTAGATCAATCCGCAGAGGGGATTCAGGAAGCGGAACTACTTACGGTAGCTATTGTTATTGTTTATGTTTGTGCTGTGTGTATGTGCTGTGACTAAATAGTTCTATGCTAAATATTTAAAAAAAAGCCTTTCCAGATGAACTAGAATCTTACTTTATGGCGAATTATATGTCAGAACGCGAACTAACACCTTGGTGAGTTTCTTGTCTTTGAAATTGAGAGTTTAACATGTTTTTTGAATGATTTTTCAAGGTGCCCACCCACAACCATTGTATGACCAAAACGGTGGTAGAGCAATTATCAGACTCTCAAAAGTGCTAGTTTTGTCAACGTTTTGATCTGAACCATTGTGTATGATCATAAGTAACCTTAAAACAGGGCTAAACATGCATTTTCCCTTTACTACTCCTTTAACATTAATACTGTATGTGTTAAAAATACATTTATAAGTGTTAATAATAGCATTATAAGCATGTTTATTGTGAGATTATAAGACATTCATAAGAAATATGTTAGCTTGTTGTTTATAAACTGCTTGAGAACTTTAATAAAAGCCTTATGAGTTTCTTATAAATACTTATTAATCATTAATTATGCCCTTATTATATGCATTTTGCAGATACCGGATCTAAACTGAGAACAGTGCCTTGTTAAGGTTAATAAACCCTTTATTATGCACTTTAGTATGCATTTAGCAGTGCCTTAATAAGGTTAATAAACCCTTTTATTGAAGGTGGATTTGAACCCTTGTCTCCTGCATGACAAACACTGTTGATGCAGCCGGACATTATTTATACTAGTGGAGTTGAGTTTATACAATTCAACTGGGTTACATTCACCCTGCTAAACTCACTCCATACTGTATACTATATCTTTACTATATACAATACTATAGCTATACTATATACTGTACTATAGCTATACAATATATTAGCTAAAGTAGCTTTTCGGTGACATGCTGGTTAGAATGGTGTTTGTCTCCCCGGAGACCTGGGTTCAAATCCACCTTTGTGCAATAAAAATACACACAGATTGAAATGGATAGTCGAACCTCAGATCGAAGAGGAACAATGCGGATTTCGTCCTGGTCGTGGAACTACCGACCAGCTCTTCACTCTCGCAAGGATCTTGGAGGGGGCTTGGGAGTTTGCCCAACCTGTCTACATGTGTTTTGTGGACTTGGAGAAGGCTTACGACCGGGTCCCCCGAGAGGTCTTGTGGAGAGTTATGCGGGAGTATGGGGTGAGGGGGTCCCTACTTAGGGCCATCCAATCCCTGTACACCCAGAGCGAGAGCTGTGTCCGGGTCCTCGGCAGTAAGTCGTCTGCCTTTCCGGTGGGTGTTGGCCTCCGCCAGGGCTGCGCTTTGTCACCAATCCTGTTTGTGATTTTCATGGACAGGATATCGAGGCGTAGCCGGGGGGAGGTGGGTTTGCAGTTCGGTGAGCTGGGGATCACGTCACTGCTTTTTGCAGATGATGTGGTCCTGATGGCATCAGCTGCCTGCGACCTCCAGCACTCTCTGGATAGGTTCGCAACTGAGTGTGAAGCGGCTGGGATGAGAATAAGCACTTCTAAATCTGAGGCCATGGTTCTCAGCAGGAAACCGGTGGCCTGTCCGCTCCGAGTAGGAAATGAGTCCTTACCCCAAGTGAAGGAGTTCAAGTATCTGGGGGTCTTGTTCACGAGTGAGGGAACCATGGAGAGGGAGTTTGGCCGGAGAATCGGAGCAGCTGGTGCGGTTCTGCAGTCGCTATACCGCACTGTTGTGACGAAAAGAGAGCTGAGCCAAAAGGCAAAGCTCTCGATCTACCGGTCTATCTTCGTCCCCACCCTCACCTATGGTCATGAAGGATGGGTCATGACCGAAAGAACGAGATCACGGATACAAGCGGCCGAAATGAGTTTTCTCCGGAGGGTGGCTGGGGTCTCCCTGAGAGATCGGGTGAGAAGTTCAGTCATCCGGGAGAGACTCGGAGTAGAGCCGCTGCTCCTTTGCGTCGAAAGGAGCCAGTTGAGGTGGTTCGGGCATCTAGTGAGGATGCCTCCTGGGCGCCTCCCTAGGGAGGTGTTCCAGGCGTGTCCGGCTGGGAGGAGGCCGCGGGGTAGACCCAGGACCAGGTGGCGGGACTACATCTCCGCACTGGCCTGTGAGCGGCTAAAGATTCCCCAGGCAGAGCTGGTTGATGCTGCTAGGGAAAGGGATGTCTGGGGCTCCCTGCTGGAGCTGCTGCCTCCGCGACCCGACCCTGGATAAGCGGATGAAGATGATGATGATGATGATGACAGATTGAAATGGGTCACAAGTGCATAGTGAAGATGATAATAATAAAGATGCTCTGATGAAGGCCAATGGACCGAAACGTTGGCATTATTTGGATGGCCAAATAAATTGGTGAAATCGAGGCACTGTCCCTGCTACCTGCACATCTAGGAATGTTGTTTTTCTGCATAATAAAGGGTGTATTAACCTTAATAAGACACTGTTGTTTACAGTAGATCCGGTATCTTTTGTTTACCTGAGCGTGCATAATCAATGCTTAATTAACGGCTAATAAGTATATATAAGAAACTAATAAGTATTTAATTAACGTTCTTCAGCAGTTTCAGTATGAACTGTTAATAAGTTTCTTATAAATATCAGTAACTGTATAATTAAAGGCTAATAAGTATGTATAAGAAACTAATAAGGCTTTTATTAATGTTCTTACACATTTCTTATAAATGTATTATAATCTAACAATAAACATGTGTATAATGCTATTATTGAAACTTATACATGTCTTATTAATACATATTAATGTTAATAAGCATATTATATGGACCTTATTACTTATTAATGCTTAATAAGAGGACCTTAATATAAAGTATTACCAAGACAGAAGAGCATATGGCCTGGAGACGGACATTAGCACCTGATAACCATGGAACCCTTGCAGTGTTTATGTTAATCAGAGCACCTAGCATTATGTGTGCAAACTGGTTTCTAGTGAGAAAACTGTAATTAAGCAGAGCACAGCACTGGGGCAAAGCAATGCCACTGGGTTTTAGATGAGCGCCATATCTAGGTCAGGGATGTTGTTTGGAGCTCCCTCTCCTGTGAGGGGAGACAGTCTCAGACGCCTCAGATGGGACAAAAACATGAGTCACAAACACCATGAAGTCCATCCAACCAGTACAATTCGTCCCTGTTGTTGGTGCTACTTGTCCTATCTGACTCTGTGTTGGTCAGTCCTGCTGGATATTGCTCTGTCTGCAGAGAGAGATAGAGTGAGAGAGAGAGAGAGTGAGAGAGAGAGAGAGAGAGAGAGTGAGAGAGAGAGAGAGTGAGAGAGAGAGAGAGAGAGAGAGAGAGAGAGAGAGAGAGAGAGAGAGAGAGAGAGAGGGGTGTGAGAAGGACAGCTTGTGTGCCTTCTTCATTGGCCTTGTAACAGCACACCCACTTGAAGCAATCAGAAAAGGATCATTATTTGGTTACGTAAAGCTGCCAGTCTGTTGATTGCAGCACAGTGTTAATGTAATACAGAGAGAAGAGACCACAGTACTGTAGTTTTCCTCTCAATGTTCCAAGCACACACTAGAGAGAACTCTACTACTACTACTACTACTACTACTACTACTACTACTACTACTACGGTATCACAATTCCTTCCATGTCTCTGAGCCTAGCAATCTAATGGCTTGTTCTTCGATTTTTGATCTAGTACGATCAGGCATCTGACAACAAACAATTAGCCATTTAGGCTCTCAGTGACCAGATTGGGCTACTGTATACCCAAAGGCATTTCATATAGGTTTTTTTTCCCCCAAATAGCCAAAACCATCCACTTTATACTGCAATTGATCAGCATTGAGAAGACAGAAGGAAAACATCTGAGTGGATATGCATGTAGACAGACTACTGCATCACCACCGAACCAAATGCGTAGACGGTCAAGATACATCAGACGAATCAAACCTATGAAAGGTAGAGGCACTATCGTCCACATCCACTAAGAGCAATATTACATCAAGACAATATGGGAGGAGAAATACCAGTACAGTGGCCAAAAGGAGAAAATCAATAGTGTGGAATTCATTTTAGAGCTGGCAGTGAGACACCCAGCACTCCCTCGGCTTCCTCCCTCTCTGATTATCTGACAGGTGCATTTGCAAGGACACACTATCTCACCACACTTCTCTCTCCCTCCCTCCATTGTGTTAGAGGGAGGGCGGGGCGGCAGCAGCAGTCCTCTTAATATGGAAAGAAACATGAGAGGCTATCTGTGTAAGCGGAGGAGCGTGGCCCAGCTGATGTCACGCTAATCTAGACGGATTGGTTTCTGATTAACGGCTGGTATTTATCAAACAGACTCTGAAGGAAAATCTATAGACACATACCGGTAGAGACACCTTTGAGATTATACAACAGTGCTGATTGGGCGGTGATTCTATTGGAGTTTGGTTTGCTATCTGGAACATACTGTACCAACTGGGGCGCTATCACAATCACAGAATCACACAAAAGGGGAAAAGGAGGAGATGGAGTTGATAAAGTAGTTACCCCATTAGCTACGGTGATTTCAGATATGATGGTATATTTGGTGCAAAATAGCTAAGCACCTGTAACAGTGAATTTGTACTTGTAGAAAATAGCCACACATGTACTGTAAATTTGTAGTTGTAGAAAATAGCCACACGTGTAACAGTAAATTCGTAGTCACAGAGGAAAAGTACACCTGTAGAATATTTTCTCACAATTACAAATACTGCGCAAACACAAGTCATTAACTACAACCGCTTGAATCTGCCGCTACGAGTCACAAATCACAAGTTCCGCGTGGCTGTGACTTTTGCTCCTAACCTTGCGATATCTATGGTGCAAAACCGCTATACCTGTACATTAGCTAAGCCACATCTGGCGAAAACTCAGAGGGCCAAGGAAGCTTAATTGGTTTGAACACATCCGCAGGTGAGAGGCAGGTTGTTTCCTCGTTGCCTAACACAAGGAGCTGGCTGAGCCTGATTGAATCCTGGCCTGGGTGTTACAGTAGCAGGGCTACATTAGAGACCAGAAACGCCGGCAATCAGAGATCAGGAAACAGATGCAGAGTAGACACTGCCAGCAGCTCCGTGAGCAAGGATGCAGTGGGTTGCAGGAGAGACGCGGCTGTTACTCTGGCAGAACCACACCTGGGCCCAGAACCACACCACACAGAGGGTCGAACCCCCCGAGTACCTGGAGAGAGGAGGACCTGGCCCCAGCACCAAAGCAGGAGAGAGCTCCCGGACAGCAGGGCCAGGCCCACTGGCACTGTATCAGTCCTCCAAGCTGAGGCCATAAATGAAGCTACAGACAACCTGTGATGAGATTGCCAAGAAGACAGACTGATTTATGGGAAACGATGGCAGAGAAGCGGCGCTGATTAATGACCTGGCATTGACTTGATAAAACCACAGCCTCGCTCTGAGAGGTCAATGGTTTTCTTGGCCACCACAGATGGAGCAGAAACCCCGATTGAAACCTTGAGCCCCAGTAGCGTTCTCTCTTGTAGGCCACCTCTTTTCTAAAAAATCCTGCTCTGAACATTTGCAATACGTCTAATGAGAACGCATACTGGCCGAGTGATTCTCTGCAGAGTTTATGAAGTAGCCATCTTCCTATTAGCAAATGAGTTATGGAACAAAATGAGCATCTTCCTTTGACTGATGATTTTCTCTTACAGTGTCCTGAGGAGAGGAGAGGACAAGGGAGGAGAGGAAGGGGAGGAGAGGAGAGGAGAGGAGAGGAGAGGAGAGGAGAGGAGAGGAGAGGGGAGAGGAAGGAGAGGAGAGGAGGGAACAAGGGAGGAGAGGAGAGGAGAGAGGAAGGGGAGGAGAGGACAAGGGAGGAGAGTAAGGAGAGGAGAGGAATGGGAGGAGAGGACAAGGGAGGAGAAGAAGGAGAGGAGAGGAAGGGGAGGAGAGGGGAGGAGAGGAGAGGAAGGAGAGGAGAGGAGAGGAAGGAGAGGAGAGGAGAGGAGAGGAGAGGAGAGGAAGGAGAGGAGAGGAGAGGAGAGGAGAGGAGAGGAGAGGAGAGGAGAGGAGAGGAGAGGAGAGGAGAGGAGAGGAGAGGAGAGGAGAGGAGAGGAGAGGAAGGAGGGGAGTATATCAGTTTCATTTGTCTAAGCTGAATGAGAAACAACATATTAAAACAATACAGTGCTGTACCAGTTAAAATATGGGTTGTTTGTGTGCATGCTTCTCATTAAAACACATGTACAGATTAATTATTACACATCTGTGTTGTTAGCTGTTGATCCGTAGCACCTGAATAACACCAGTCAGTCTGTGTGCATGCTCTGCTCATTAAAGGAGTAAGCTGCCTGGCTTCTGAATGTATAATGCACTCGTTTTCTGTTCAGAAAACCAACCACATAAATCAAAGTAAATTAACTCAATAACTGATTTGATTCATTTCCCCTTTAAATGGAGACATTTTTGCTAAATCTGCAGAAGTGTGCAGCTAGAGGGCCTGGAGGAGTCATGCCAGGCAGGATCCTACGTAAACAACTGGTGCTTTCTGATAGAGGGTAAGTCATTTTTAAAATTAGCCTACACGACAGCATGCTGAGGTTGAGAGCCACACTGTGAGTGACCCTTTATTCAATGATTCGACGGTGGCTACACGCCAGACGGATGCACAAATCAAAACATGAATTCAGAGTTAAGACACTGTCTCCATTATGATTCTCAGTCTGCGAGGTGGAGAAACCAGCCAGAGGTGAGAAAGAGAGAGAAAGAGAGAGAGAGAACAAGTGTGTTGTTAAGAACCTCCCCCCCACAAACCCCAAAGCCGTGGTGTCAGACAGGGATGCAGCTTGAGTCCGACCCTCTTCAACATATACAGTACATCAACGAATTGGCAATTCACATCGAAAGCATACTTTGTGGCGTTTTTTTTTTTTTTGCCAGAACATCAACGGACACCAGTGACCACTCGGTGAGTTTCCTGTCTTTGAAAACGAGAGTTTATGGTCTTTTTGAGGGATATTGTCTATGCACCTGGATGGATGCACTCATGCATCAATGGATCCATTGAGTGTGTTAGCAGAGTCTCGAGAGTGCACCTTTTGACAAAACCTTGCTATCGGCTGTTGTATATGGTCGCAAATAACCATATAACATGGCTTATAATACAAATTTTAGCAGTTTGGATTTTCCTTGTTCCATTTTTTTTAAATCATTTTTGGAGCTCCACTTTTGTGTTTATATCCGCTCATGTTGCTCATGTTGTTTGTTAAACCTCTAGCTAGTTAACAATGTGCGTCAGGTGATTGATGATGACGTAGCCTACCGATTTTTGGGCAGAACGTTGATGAGCAGCATATATTGTCCGACATACATTGGTGGCAATTCATTCATTCCTGCATCGGGTGAATACAAAGCCAAGGGCCTGTGCCCACAGAACTGGTTCATTTACAAAACATTCAAACAATTTATTTTTTTCAAAGCTTATTGACTCCTGGGCACAAGCACAAACACAAACAAAGCCACCAAACAGAAACCCCACCAGACTAAACAAAATTATAAGAAAACAAAAAGAAAACTGACACATTGGAAAGAATCAACCAAAACAACAGAGCAAATTGGAAAGTGGCCCTAAACAAAGAATACTGTGGCAGAATACCTGAGCACTGTGACGGATCAAAAACTATGGATGTTCACTATGTACAGACTCAGTGAGCACAGCCTTGCCATCGAGAGAGGCCGCCAAAAGCAGACCTGGCTCCCTGGAGAAAACAGATTGTGCACCCACTGCACACAAAAAGAGGAAACTGAGCTTCACGTTTTAATTATCTGCCAACTGTACCAAGACATCAGAGATACACTTCCCACAGATTACAAACACCACAAAATATTTTGAAAACATGACTAATGACAAAAAGTCTTCCATATCTGCTGGGAGGAATGCAGCAGTGTGCAAACACAGCAGCAAGATTTGTGAGCAGTTGCAAGAAAAGGACATCCAATGGAACACAACCACTGTAAAGACTGTCAATCTGTATCCCTGCTCACCGCACGGATCACTGTCCATACTGTATATACAGTACACACTTTACACACAAACTGTAAAGTTAAATACATTTGTAAATATTACGCTTACTTATTCACTCAATTCACCTATTTGTACTTACTTTTTGTGACTTTTTGTGGTGTTTGCCATGGCAATGTAAACGTATGTTTCCCATGCCAATTAAACCCTTTGAATTGAATTGAGAGAGAGAACCAGCCAGAGAAGGTGAGAAAGAGAGAGAGATGGGGAGGTCTTTTGTATCAACCTGAGCCCGGTCTGTGTCTGTGCTCGTGTCAGTACCCGCGTGCGCGTCTGTGTTCGTTTCCATGTGTCTGGTGTCTGTGTCTGTCTGGGGGTGGTGTATTACAGTTGCTGTCAAGCCTCATAACCATCAACTCACAGGGGTGTGAGCTGAGTGTATCTGACAGCAGGCACAAAAACACCCCCAACCAACACCTCTGCTGTTGTCTGCACGGGCAACTTTATAAGCAGAGAACTGCTTATTTATAATGTATTCAACCTTGAATTTGATGGATGACTCAACCGTGGAGACAGTTGCCTCATTGGGCCAATTCTTCGACTAGGCCTGGTTTCTGTCTGACAAGATACAGGACCCAGCCGCAGATTTATTTCTAGAGTGTTTCACAACTTCCAGATTATGGCTCAGTGGTTAATGGTTTTTCATTATGGCTGGGAATGTGAGGGGAGAATGGATTTAATCGTTTAATGATCAAAGTTAATATTTAATTCAAATTGAATAGCAGCTTGTGACTGGACAGGTATTGATGCCATAGGCATGAATTATTACAGGCTAATCGTTAAATATATTTTTGTTCCATTCTCTAGCAGGTGACCAGATGGTCAATGTTAGGTGTTTCTCTTCCAGGCTGATGTAAATCTCTAGAGCAGGCATTCCCAAACTGTGAGGCGGGCCTCCCCTGGGGGGCCCCAAAGAAATTCAGGGGAGGCGCGGAGGGATGGTTAGAAAAAAGAAAGGAAAAACATGTTATGTATTTTTTTAAATGTCTGGTTTTTATGAATGAAACGTGATTTTAAAGGTCAGAAGATCGAAATAAATACTGGGAGGGATGTATACTAAATTTGTGGATAGTGCAGAGAGAGCCTCCCCCTGCAGGCATGAATGTTTTGTGCGAAAACATCATAATGTTAACTAGCAACAGGTGCAACTGAGCTAACTTAGCTGTGTAACATTTTGGGCTAACGCTGCCTTGCATAATGGAGAAATTTGGGGGGTTGGGGGGGCGCAGGTGTGTCACTGTTTTCAGAGGGGAGGCCCACATTGATGGAGTTTGGGAACCCATGCTCTAGAGTAAAAGAGTCAATACCATTTCTATTCAGTTTGGAGGTGAGGAAGTGAGGTTATCTAAAACCAAAAAAAAACCCAAAAAAAAAACTATTAATACAGAATAGGCTTCTAATCAATCTCATGCAAAAGCATTTTTAAAGAGTTTGTTTAAGTCGAATTAAGAAATTCTGTTAGGGTTTGAGGCTGGTGGAGGTAGGACCCAAGAGCAGACGGCAGGCAGGCAGCGCAGGTTAAAAAAAGAACGTTTTAATCTCAAAAAGGCAAAAAATAAAGAGAGGAACACTGGGAAGAAACACACTAACATTGATAATGAACCAACAGAGACCAAATGAAACAGGAGGGCATATATAGGCTGTGTTCCAAATCGCATAATTCTACTACTTACTACCAGTACCTACTGTACTACAGCTGCCCTTAGAAAGTACATACTGTACTTTGCAAGCAGTAGGCATCCAATTGGGACATACTACCTTGTCATAACATTGCGCCTTGAAATTTGCCCACATCCGTCGCTGTCCATAATGCGACATTCGTCTACAGCTGTCTCGACTCACACGTGACGCACATTTCCGCTGTGCACAGGATTACGGGTCAGAATAGCCAGAAAAGCCTGCTGGCTTGCACACTGCAAAATAGGACCGGATGTAGTAGGACATCCTGGTATTTTTGCCATACTGCATGTGGCATATTATGTATTGGGACATACTACATCCTGTTTTGGCATACTATATAGTAGGGTAGTATGCGATTCGGAACGCAGCCATACTTTGGGAGAACAATCAAGGGACAACGTACAGGTGTGCAACAAGACATAACGAGAAAGGTGCAGACAATCAACCAGACAAGGACATGGAGGGATTCCAACAAGACACCAACACAAGGACAGAGGAACTAGGACAAAAGGGAAGGGAACAGGGTACGTGGGAATGGGACTGGGCAGAAAACTAGGGGAAACTAGAGGGGGGAGCTAGAGGGCCAGGAGTGGAGAGGGACTGGAGTGACATGGGACTAGTGAGGGACTGGTGTCTAGAGCTGGGGCTGGGAGGACACAAACCAACATAGAGGACAAGACAATGAACACAAGACCAAACACACAAGGAGGCAGAACAAAACCTAGTGACAATGTGATCAACGTGTACAAAAGGCACTGGGGGGAGTGCAGGGGCAGTCACTGGGAGGGGAGGTGCTCAGTGTCCAGGAGGGTCCAGGGGGCACAGGAGCTCAGGGTCAGGAATCCAGGCCGGGAACAGGGGGTGAGCAAGGCGAACCAGGGGTCTGGGGCAAGGGCGAGGGTCTGGACCGGGAGCAGGGGGCGAGCAGAACGAACCAGGGGTCCGGGGCAGGGTCAGGGGCGAGGGTCTGGACCCGGAGCAGGGGGCGAGAAGAACGAACCAGGGGTCTGGGGCAGGGAAGAGGGTCTGGACCAGGAGCAGAGGGCGAGCAGAACGAACCAGGGGTCCGGGGCAGGGGCAAGGGTCTGGACCGGGAGCAAGGAGCAAGCAGAGTGGACCGGGGCAGGGGTGAGCAGGGCGAACCAGGGGTCTGGGGCAGGGGCGAGGGTCCAGACTGGGAGCAGGGGGTGAGCCAGAGCAGACCCAGCACAAACCATAACAGAATTCATATTTTAGTTAAAACCATGAATTGTGTATTGACCCCAGCCTTGTAAGACATAGAAAAGAACAATATACTGTACTGTATCCATCGATCCATCTACAACGGTCGAGTCAATACAAGTCAATGGATTTTATAAAATTATCAATAAAACCCTACAGGATTCATACTTTGCAGCGAATTTGATGTCAGAACACCAACGGACACCAATTACCCCCTCGGTGAGCTTCTTGTCTTTGAAATCGAGAATTTAACATGTTTTTGAGTGATTTTTCACGGTGCCCACCCACATCCATTGTATGACCAAAACGGTGGTAGAGCAATTATCAGACTTTCTCAAAAGTGCTAGTTTTGTCAACCTTTTGGTCTGAACCATTGTATATGATAATAAGTAACCTTAAAACAGGGCTAAACATGATTTCCCCTTTACTACTCCTTTAAGTTCTAAGAGGACCGATTGTGAGAAGACAGATCAAAGACTAGATTGCATGATCACATGACCCTCAGATTATCCTCCTAATCCTCATGTGAAAGAATCTGTTCAAGGGACAAGATTCTGATAACGTGTTTGCAGTGGTCTGCAGTGTTCTATAGCCTAGATGATGCCTACTGACAGCATAATACAGAGGACAGTCGTTGTGATTAAGATAATATATTTTCCTGAATATAAGAATAACTATGTATGGTTCACATATCCTGTGCATCCACATATCCCTGTAGAGCGGCCGGCTGGGGATCGCAAGGTCCTCGGTTCGATCCGGCTCCCAGCAGTGTGCTGAAGTGTCCTTGAGCGAGACACTGAACCCCAAAATTACTCACGCATGGCACGGTGACAGAAGGTCTCCAGGCCTTTCTGTGCGGAGTTTGCATGTTCTCCCCGTGCTTGCAAGGGTTTTCTCCTGACCAGGACTTGGACAGCAGCGATCCATCCGCTCCGCTGAGAGGGTGATCGGCTGTAGATGGCAATCCCTACAGGACCTGCACGCCTCCAGGACACTTAAACGGGCCAATAATCCTGGCCGACCCCTCCCAACCTTTGACCTACTCCCCTGTGGCAGGAGACTGCGGGCCATCGGGACCGGGTCCACAGCTTTTTCCCACGGCTTGACTCATCAACAAGGCTCGTGTCTCCCCATGACACCCCCCTCCACACTGACTCTATACCCCCTGCACCACTTGCACACGACCACATACCTCAACAACACACGACATTGACATTAAGTCAATTAGAAGGCCTGGAGATAGGTGGTCAGGGCAATAAACAGAGGACAGCTGCTCACTTCACGCATCACACACACCGTACATCCACCACTCTACACAACACTGAACATCCACCACACTACACTCTGCACACTCACTGTATATACAGTACACCATGTACTGTATATACACCCCCCCATTGCTCTCTGTAAAGCTCATTGTGTTGCCTCTGTGTGTGAAATGTGCTATACAAATAAAGTTTGATTTGATTTGATTTGACACTCACCACACTCCACTCTGTATATAGTATGTATAGTGCACTTGTGCTTACCCTTTTTTAGTATATAATAATAAACGTAATTTGCACATTGCACTGTATTTTGTTTGCACTGTTTTTTGTATTTTGTATTTGCACTGTTTTTTGTACTGTTTTGCACTGTTATGTCTTTGCACTGTCCTGTCCTGCACCCTGTCCTATGTCATCTGCAACAGCGTATGCCTTAACCCTAGTCAAATTCCTAGTATGTGTGAACCATAGATATGGCTAATAAACAGATCTTGAATCTTGAATCTTGACTGAGCACTTGTACTTGGTCCCCGGGTGCCATGAACGATGCTGCCCACTGCTCCTGGCTGCCCTTGGAGGAGGACAGCTTGGATCAGAGAAATGCAGGGAACAATTTCCACCGGCAACCCCTGAAGTTGTATGTGTGTGTGTTGTGTGCTATCTCACTGCTCACTGTGTGTAATGTGTGTGTCACCATGTGGCCAATTAACCCCCCTCCTCGGTTCTGTAATTTAATATGGCCAACATGCTAATTGGCTTAGATAAAAAAAAACATGTTATCTCTTGTTAGGGGCCAGGCAGCGTAGCTGCCGGAACCCTATTGTATTTGCCTATATTATTATTATTATCTGCCGGAACCCTATTGTATTTGCCTATATTATTATTATTATTATTATTATAATTATTATTATTCTCCATCTTCCACTGAAGTCTAACTTCCTGTAGACAAAAAATCACCAACATTTGCACATAGCTCCAGTACTATACCCAAAGTCCTCAATCTGCATTGTAGGTCAATAAAGCTGAAGGTGGCGCTACAGCAACAGTCTAAAGTTTAAAACTTAAAAAAATCATAACAAATCAGCCATAGGTGCCATCACTGTAAAACAACCACATGAATGTAGTACCAAGTGAGACAAAACTTTCATACACTCTGACCTTGCAGGAATTTTGAAGTCCATCACTCTGATTTTTTCATAAACTGTAAAACCTATCAAACCTATCTCCTCCCACATCTTTTGTTCAATTGACACCAAAATTGATATACTGTATCTTCAGACGGTCCGTACCAAACGATCCTCACAGATTATTGAAATATGAACAATTGAGCCCACAGCACATCAAAAGGTTTTACTGTAAACAGTTCTGTATACAGTTCCTATTAATTCTCGCCAAATCAATGTCTGATCATCCTCATAAAAAGTGACAACATTGGCCACATATCCAAGATGTAGTGTGATTTATTTCAGAATTTTATCTCAAAAATTGAATTTTTAAAAATATGTTTAATTCTGTCCTCTGAAACCAACACTACATACAGAGAAAACTACATTACCCACAATCCAACGCAAGCTCCGGAGACATCGCTGTTGGCAACCCTACCCAGCCCCCGCCGAGGATTACAATGACTAAATCGATTGATTGGCAACTGACTGAGTACACAGCTGCTGAAGTTAATGGTCAATTATGAAGAAAAGCAGACAAAACCTGTAAAAATTAATAAACATATCTCATCCCACATTTTTCAATCAATTAACACCACACAACTTGCTCCACTGGATGTTCAGACTGTAATTCACAAACTCATTGACCAGATTGTTGAATTATCAAAATCGAGCTTACAATGCATCAAAATGTTTTACAAATGTTTTACGATACGATATGAATGTACAAAATTAACATTGGAATGTCAACTTTCTTGTTGTCCTCCTATTCGCTCGCTTATTGCTCCTAAACTTGTCGGAAATTGCCTGGCCCCGCCTCATCGCTGCGAAGCAGCTTTAATTGTTTTTACCTTTTAAGCTAGCCTCTCCTCTGACCATCCCAGCTGATCAGCTCCTCCATAGCCTGTAATACTAGCCAGAGAGAATGCGTGGCTCACATAATGCAAACTAGCAACAGACCCTCTCTCTCTGACAGCCATATTGAGTATCAGAACTTCCTCACTGCCTATGGCCCTGGTGCTTAATGAGTGAGGAGCCCATCCCCAGACAGAGCCAGTCAATTGATCCTAAAGGATGAGAAAGGCTATAAATCAAAGGCTATCATGTAATTACCAGATTAATGGCGCATGGTCTTGAGTCCTGCAAGGCACTGAGCAGTTTAAGGCGTTCCCAGAGCCCGGGCTGCGTGAACGTATGGTGTTAATGGCTGAGGTTGCATCAATTACGCCCCGGGTCAGAGTGGGACCACCGATTACGGCTGCCAGAGAAGTCGGACCACCCCGGGTCAGTTATCACATCCTGGGCTTCTTCTATTCGTCACGGTGTGAGGAGCAACCCCTCTGCTACACACAGGCCCCATATAGACTGAGTAGGCTTCACACTAAGGGTTATTTATTGGATTAGGAAACAGCACCACACAGCAGCGCTCCGGTACAGCGGATGCTTGAGGTTGTGTGTCTGTGTGTCCGGGGTAGATGTGTGTAGATGTAATGGATGAGCGGGACGAGCAGAGTCGGATGGATGAGGTTATGAATGATGCTGAAGTGCTTCTCGGAGCAGAGAACCGGCCCCCCAGGGCAGAATCACGGGCCCCCCTGCTTCTAGAGGCCTTCGCCGCTGTGTGATACGGCGTGAATACCAGGATAGGATTCCACAGACTGTGAAACGTTGTGCTCTGAGTTTAGTTTAGTTTAAGTTTATTTAATAGGACAATGTGCATGTACATTAAATGTTGTATGAAACAAAAAGATGGGCGCACCTCTCCAGGTCCCCCGGGATTTCAAAGATACATCATCCCCAGCCCTATAACGAAGGCTGCTTTAAAAAATCAAAAAAATCAGAGGATATAGGCATCGCAGCGGCAGGTTTGTGGGGGGAGGGGGGTGAAAGTTATATCTCCGTTGGCATTGTGAAACAGAGACCCAGTCGTCGCCTTTTTCACCCCCTTGTCCCCTCCTCTTCGTGTTTCAATGCCCCCCCCTCCTCTTCCTCCTCCTCCAGCATGTTTCAATGCCCCCCCCCTCCTCCTCCTCCTCCAGCATGTTTCAATGCCCCCCCCCTCCTTCTCCTCCTCCAGCATGTTTCAATGCCCCCTCCTCCTCCTCCTCCTCCAGCATGTTTTAATGCCCCCCTCCTCCTCCTCCAGCATGTTTCAATTATCCCCTCTCCTCCTCCTCCAGAATGTTTCAATGTCCCTCCTCCTTATTTTTTCCTTATTATTTGTATTTATTTATTGGTGAGATGTTTCAATGCCCCCCCCTCCTCCTCCTCCTCCTCCAGCATGTTTTAATGCCCCCTCTCCTCCTCCTCCTCCAGCATGTTTTAATGCCCCCTCTCCTCCTCCTCCTCCAGCATGTTTTAATGCCCCCCTCTCCTCCTCCTCCTCCAGCATGTTTCAATGTCTCTCCCGTCTCCAGGGTATATCATAAGATACTCTCATGACACTTGTGAAGCTCTTATAAAGCTTGCTGCAGATGCTTCATTTGAATTAGTAAATATTTAGTCTGTATGCAATGTTTGTGACATACATGGCGATCCTTAAAGCAAATGGAAGCTTTTAAGGTAGAAATGAAGATTAAAGTTCTCTACAAAAATGCTTTGCGTTTGTGTTTTATAAACAAAACACTTCACAATCAACATGCCGTTCTCGGTGGTCCACGCGCTTCAGTCTCAGAAATGGTTATTGACATTTTTTCAAGGCCCCCTCCTTGATTCACAGCAATCTGTCGGCGAAGCGTGGGCTGCCTCTCCATGTTGAGTGTTTGTCATACTGAACAGCCGAGCTATCACAAATTTTGTTTGCTTTTTGGGATTTTTTTGTGGCTAAGCTAACCCCTGTGTCAGAGTCGTGAGGCAGGAGAGGAGTACTCTGCTACTGTGAGGCCCACAGAGTTCACAGGAGTATGTGTGCAGAGGGAGCTCATTATTCTAAAGGGTTTCCGGGCAGGGTGCCAACGCCGGTAAGGGAATGCCAGGGCATCAGAGCATTATGGAGTGAACATTTATTGAGAGAAATTGGAATGCCCTCATCCCCCCCCACAAACACACACACACACACACACAAGCCACCCCCTTCATTACATGCAGGGTTAAGGGACGAATGCTGTTCAGGGATGACTTTCCCTACCTGGGTCGCTGTTCGGATGACGACAGCAAAAACAAAGTGGGCGTGTGTTACATGCATTGACACACTGCCTAAACATTCTGTATCATAGGATAGTTAGCTGCCTGAACATTCTGTATCATAGGATAGTTAGATACAGGAAGGGCAGCAGGGCGCTGCTGGCTGGTCTGTTCTGAAACACCTGAGCTCTCTGGAACCCCGTCAAATGGGTCCTTGCCAGTACATCATTGGGTGTGTGGGCGCTAATGACATAATGGGATTAAATAGCTAGATTTTATAAGGTTCACTAATCTGTAGATACAGTATGATGTTACAGTAGAGTTCAACAGTAGAGATGACATACAGTACTGTAGCTTCCCCTGATACGTCTCCCTCCCATGGAATATGGTGTGTGTGTGTGTGTGTGTGTGTCGTGCATGCATGGGATATGACCAGAGGAGAAAATTGGAATCAGAATTCACACTCATCCAAAATGCTCCTATCTCAGGTGCCGGACTGGCTCTCGGGAGATGGATCGGACTGGAGATCATTTGGTGAAATGTCGTTGAGGGAGGGGACTGAACTCAGATGAGAGGTCCTGAGGAGACGAACTCAGTGTAGGGTTTTCTGTTACAGTTGTTATAGATTTATTCTAATAATTAAGAAAAGAGTAGTCGAGAATGCCGAGGTTCATCTTTGAAAGTCCAAGCTTGTTACCTTTATTCCAGATGAGTTACAAGTTTGCAAAGTCAGGCTCAAAGAGAATAGGAACATCTCCTGCCATTAAGTCAATTAGAAGGCCTGGAGATTGGTGGTCAGGGCAATAAACAGAGGACAGCTGCTCACTTTACACAATGTCTTGAACAGAGAATACACTCATTTGAATTGATCTATTACACAGTACAGGCCCTGCCTCCATGATGAGCAGGCAGGATGTCAGTAATAAACCTCTGTGAAGAACCTCTCTGCTCTTCATTCTGTAAAGTACTGTATGATATATGATGCAACACAGAGCTGTGTGTGTGTGTGTGTGTGTGTGTGTGCGTGTGTGTGTGTGTGTGTGTGTGCGTGAGTGTGCGTGTGTGCATGTGTGTGTGTGTGTGTGTGTGTGTGTGTGTGTGCGTGCGTGTGTGTGTGTGCGTGTGTGTGAACCCCCCTTACAACATCATTGATCTCCATCTCCTACCTTCTAGACCAGGCAGTCAGATGACTCATCAGATGGATACTATATAATGCATATCTGGTACTAGACGCTTGTTTACAGTGTTTTATTGTTTCATATTGTAGTGTGTGATCTGCGTTCAGCCTGCGTTTGCAGCCAGGGCTCCAACATGGCTGTGATGTGATTAATTGGACTCCCTATAGTGTGTGGATGGGCAGGTCAGGGGTGGGTGTGGGGAAAGTGGGTGTTTTATTTGTTATTCAAAGACACTCGGCTAATCATGCTCACTTGATCAACCCCCCGCTTCATCACACCACACACACACGCACACACACACACATGCTCACACACACACACGCTGACACGCTCGCATGCATGCACGCACACACACACACACACACACACGCACAGGGAGAAACACTTATGCAGGCACATGCTGTGTCTGGCCAAAAAGGGCCTTCACTGCGAGACCCAGGCATTATCGCTGATTGTGATAATGATTGCATCATTAAAAGTGGCTGAAGGACTGGAGGGCATGTGATGGATGCAGTGAAAAGCAGAGGGACTGTGCTTTGCCAAAGACGCTGTTCAGAATGCATAATGGGGTCCCAGAGGGGGAGCAGAGACACCCAATCAATTATGAAGAAAAAAGGAGAAAAATAAACCACAGCGGGAGAGGTGTCAGGCCTGGTTTAAAGATCGCCAGTCAAACAACAACCTGAGCCTGGCTGAAGATACATGCTCCTGCCCGGTCCCCTGTCCGTCTCCCTGAAACACCGACAGCAACACATGACCACTGATGATTTATAAATCTTGTCTTGAATGAACATCAGAGATAAATTGGAATGAATGTTCAGCGTGCTCGGAGTACTCTAGTACACAGGCCGATCGGTCTTACACTAATGGATAAGGGTTGTGAGGTCTACTGACTGCTTACCAAGCCTTTTCTTAATTCCGAAAGTTGATGGAAACTTGAAACATACTGGAAGTGACATTTTCTCGTGTTCCGAGTGCTCACAAATTCCAAACTCGGCAAGAACACTTCGCTGCCTTGAACATTTACTAATCATTCCACACCATTTCATTCACTGCTATTTCCAGAGTGATAGTGTAAGCATGTTCAGCACAACACAATGATAGAGAGGGAAAGAACTGCATACAAGCAGGCTACAAGGCAAGCTACTGTATTGTGTAACTTGAAGCTATGCACTCGATTCTTGTTCGATATTGACAGAATTGTATTCATAATGGAAAAACAGCCATATAAAGCAGGGCAGGTGAGTGATAGTTAAACTAGTAAATAATTGTCAGGATCGGGATAGAGAATCCAAAATCGTACCACTTAAAGGAATGTCACAAGTTCAAGTGTAAAATGGTCTCTCGTCTCTTTTGAAACATCCTGTGGAGATGAGTACAAACTGTACAGGCAGTTGTTTTGCCATCTTGAGATATGTGAGAATTACATATACTGCAAACTATACTGTAAACTATACTTATTTCAACAAGCAGATGAGAGATGGGGATGAGCACATGATGACAATAGAATAAAAGACAGGCTTAACCATTGAAACTGAATTATTTGTGAGCACTTTACATACATGTCCTCTTACAGTACCTACTGTACACACTTATATCTATGTTGAACCTAAGTCACCATGACAAGTTAAATGATTGACTCTGGATAATAATACAAGTAACCCTGCTTTAGAATTAGTATTAGTACAGTGTGATTTTACCCACAAAGGACATGGAAGTGCGCACTGTAATAAAATACAGCACCGTTCTTTAAAGCATGGCCTCCTTTAAGGAATTCATCTCACTTCCACTCCTTGGCCTGAGCATACTTACAGTAATGTTGTATTTCTCCTTCACATAAATCAATGCTTTTGCCTGTGCCCATAAATCACCCGCTGCAGTGGGGTAAATGAGGTTAACTCAATGAGCCCCTCCAGGACCTCTTTATTGAAAACAGGTTCAATTGATTTGAGCGTCCTCCATGCGGCTACGAGGCTTGTTTACCAGCAGGTTAAGTATTTTAGACACCAAAATGTAGTTTGGCCTGCATTAGTTTGCATGACCTGAAATAAATGATGGCTTAGGTCTGATACTGGAGTTATCGCATGGTAATGTAATCACGACTACATTAAGATCATAATCATAATGATATGATGATGATGATGATGATGATGATGAAGTGATAATAATGACAATGAGGACGATGATGATTAGATGATGATAAGCATATACAATAATAACACCTCCACAGTAGGTGGAAAAGAAAAACAACTAAATAAAAGTCCTGAGGGAACGTAAAAGCAGGAGGGAGAGTTGACCTGTCCCTGACTCTTCCTCACACCAGACTCACCAAGTCCAGCTCCCTGCCTTGTTCATCATCTTGGTGGCTGTAGAAATCAATGGAACCTGCAGTCTGAATGAGTGGAGAGAGGCTGCGTGGAAGATGCATTCCAGGTTCCTGTCACTCCTGAACCTCCGTGTTAAAGTCTGGGTGAGGCAGTGACAGCCAGGTCAACGTGACCTCCAGCTGTACTGTAGATCAGAGGGGCATATCTGCCAAACGGGGAACCTCATACCTGCACTACCGTTTATTGGACTTCAAAGTACTACAGTAGCACAATGTACAATGAAATGAAATGATCTCAGACCTCTTTCCCTCCTTATCAGGGTGCAGGGGTACAGTACTACAGTATTATACTGCAGCAGTTGGCCAGGCCATAGGGCATTCGCCATACCTTGACTTCTAGACAAATTGTAATATTTAATCTGAAATATGTTTTGTAATTTTATGGGATTTTCTCGGCTCTACACATACGGGCATAAATTAATGTAGAAAGAAGCACTTTGTTTGCAGCGCACCTTGTGACCTCCAACTGACTCATTAACATAGTGGGCGAGTAGTGCGTGAATAGAATAGTTAGTCAGTCCGACCTCACAACATAACTACAAATCCACGTTAGTGTTCATCTGTCATTCTCATTAAATCAGGTGGGTTGATTCAAATGTCACATGTCCATGTTATGTTGTGTCTGTCACTTGCGCAAGCATGTTTTGATATTGTCAATCGTCTCACCTTTAGGCTACTAGGGGTCTTAACTCAAACATGCTGCCAGCAGGGAAGAAAAGGAACGTGGACATTAGGACATTTTTTAGTCAAAGGGCACCAGAGACAGGTGATAGGGGGACGCAGGTGAGGTCTTACATACAATGTTTTAGTGATTGTTGCAGTGCAGTTCAGCATTCAGTAACCCATAAAAGGCTACTTTATAGATTTGAGTAACTAAATCTGTAATGTTTTGTGTTGATCATTTGTTTCTAAGGAGACTGAACCGGGTCCACCTGCTCAAACAGATGACAGCAAGTGCAGTAGCAACAGCAGTGACAGTACCAGTGACCATGATGAGACCAGTCCAGTTCAGTGTAGCAATGAAGGCATGGACATTAGTACTTCCAAAAACACCTCTTTAGTGCAACCTTTATGTCAGTTTCCCATGAGGAATGGGAGAAGATTCAATACCCAGCTATACAAAGCATATGGATGGATTGAATACTCAGTAAAAAAGACAGTGTATTTTGTTTTGCAGGCAGATGCTTTTGAGGGTTGTCAACATCCCAGGGGGACAGGCTTGGACAGAGAATCTTTATCGACAAGGGGTTTCCCTGCTGGAAGGATATGCAGAGCCATTGCACAATTGATTCTACTTTTTTTTTCAAGGGGGGACACCCCCCTTTCACCACCATCCCCACTCTGCCATACCTTGCCTTTTGCTGAAATGACGCCACTGCATAGCTCTGATACTGTACCATGGTCTCTCAGATCCAGACCTCTGATACTGTACCATGGTATCTCAGATCCAGACCTCTGATACTGTACCATGGTCTCTCAGATCCAGACCTCTGATACTGTACCATGGTCTCTCAGATCCAGACCTCTGATACTGTACCATGGTCTCTCAGATCCAGACCTCTGATACTGTACCATGGTCTCTCAGATCCAGACCTCTGATACTGTACCATGGTCTCTCAGATCCAGACCTCTGATACTGTACCATGGTCTCTCAGATCCAGATCTTACCACCTGTGTCTCATCCCAGTCTGGAAACCCCTTTGGCAAGAGGACCCCTGATCAGTGATTGGCCAAATGGAGAAATGGCTGGCTCCACACACACACACACACACACACACACGCAACGCACACACACACACACATACACACACACGCAACGCACGCACACACACAAACACACGCAACGCACGCACACACACGCAACGCACACACACACACACACACACACACACACACACACACACACACACACACACACATTTTAACAATTTATGTCCACATAGAGAAAATTACATACAGGGACACAAATACTAAAGGTGCATTCAGGATACAGTCACAATTCAGCGGCATAACTTTCTTTTTCACACATCTTTCAAGGGTATAAGTAGCAGCATCTCCACCTTACGTATATGGCGGCTGCCTATGAGAGCAGAGACAGAGCAATACTTTGACACAGGAATGTTTGTACATTCTCACTGTGGTTGTAAAATGAGATATGTCCTTTACTATCAAGTCCACTGTTCTGTCATGATGTGCTATTCTTTGTAGGCATAACAGCCATTCAAGATGTGTGACATTGACTCGGTTACCTGTTCAGTGGTGTGATGCAAACAATGAGGAATTGTTTGATGTCAATTATAAAATGAACTGCACTCCATGGACGGCCGCTTTTAATGCCTATCTGAAGAGGTGTTGGGTGAGAAAGCTGTTTTCCACAGATTACTTGAATAAAGGAGAATCTGTATACATCTTTCACTATGTCAATCGATATTTGGGGTAGCTGTAATTCCTCTAGTGATCTAATCATAACATTGAGGCAATCGCTAGCTTGCTTAACGATGCTAATCCAGGTCCCCTCCCTGTTCCATACAGGATACCAGAAACGATCTTGACTGTTTACAGACAAAGCAAAGCATGAGCTGAGAGAAATAAATTAGGCTAACGTTCCTGCACTCTGACAAATATACAGTAGCAAAGAGAGCTGAGATATTTTCATGAATTAGACAGACATTTTCTATTACGGTAATTGCTTCACACTGAATTTCCAAAGGAACAGGCACGCTGAAAAACCCATTTGGGAGCTCAGGCTCCCCAAAAAATGTTCCCTCTCCGGGTAAAGTTACATCACTGATGTCTTTTAGAGGTCATCTTTAATTCACCATCGTTCTTCACTGTCTGCCACTTGAATGAAACACAGTCGCAGTGTGGCCTATATTTTGGGAAGTTTGAACATCAGAATTGTTGTGTAAGCTTGAAAAAGAAAGTGGGACAGCTATTTCGAGAGACTCATCGGCAGACTTATCGGCAGCATCAAGACTCAGAGATTCAGAAGGTGAGCAACACAAACACTTAGATAAGTGAAGAGTCCACCCAAGATGGGTTTACACATAGGGAATGCACAGAGATCACATGCTCTGCACACAGTTATAAAGATACTTCACAAAACCTTCCAGATGAAACAACCCCAGACAGTTACATTTTGACATGCATCACATGCAGGCTACACTGGTAGGTAGAAGGTAGAAATGTAATTGAAATAATGAAGACAAATTCTCCGAGCACAAAATGTTTTTTGTTTCTTGAATGTGTCCCCAGCAGAGCGTCTGTGCCACAGTGGCTACTGGGTTTCAGAGGCTGTGTAAAAGCTTTGTTCTGGCATCTCCTGTCATTAACAAGATAAGCTGTACCCCTCCAGTGGCAGCTCTCTCCATCATCTGAGCTCCCAGTACTCTGTGTGGGTACCCCCCCCCCCCCACACACACACACACTTGTTTTGAGCATGCCAGGCTGTACTGAGCTCCACCTCTCCTCCCCGGTCTGTCCATGGTTATCATCGCCCCCCAGCCCCTGGCCTCATGTCCCCCATCCAATTGTCTGTGCCAGGGACGCGCTCGTCACTCTTGACTGCTGCACTGAAATAGCCACACAAGTTCACAAGTTAGCCCAGGGAATGACATCAGCTTAATTGCTCGGCATTCGTAAAAAGACAACAAACCAAGACGCGGGACATCTTGGTTTTTAAACGATGCGTTTCTCTGCTAGCAAAGGAATTACCGGCAAAACAATGCAATCTGAAGGGAGCGGCTGGTAGTGGAGCAGTGTGTGTAGAGCAGCACCGCCTCTTGACTTAAGTCTACAGTGTTCGCTCTGTGTTGGTGGGGAGAGCTCCATCAAGCATGCCTAGACAGACGCAGCAGCTACAGTGCAGGGACTGGACCCAGGTCTGGACCGGATCAGATTAGGGGTCAACCCGGAGCAGACTTGGAGAGGTGCTGCACTGGTCTGGGAGGCTCAGTGGAAGCAGGATATCTCATCTGGACCCACAGTGTGACCCTGTCTGTGATAAATGCCAGCTCCTTTTGATGAGGCGGGTCTTATGTCTGGTGTGTAGGCAAACCTGAGACTTGTTTATTGGTCCCTGCTCAGCATGGAATTATACACATGCAGCACCCGATGTCACCCCCCCCCTCCAGTTTTAATATTGCTCATTTAGATTAATCATGCTGTGTGAATGTGAAAATATGTACACAGCCCCTGTCCTATTACACTCTGGAAATACATTATTGCTTCCTTCTAATTATCTTCTTCAACCTCACCGGCTAATTTTCAGGGAGAAGGCCAATCAAGTTTCGTTTTCTTTCCTCATATGTTTTATTGCCCCATGTAATACACAAGACCCCTGAGGTAGGCTTGTGTGTGTGTGACCTGATTTTAAGACTCACTGAGCATCCAAGGCGCCATTAAAGGTAATGGGTTTTTCTTTCTCTCCAAAGAGATCAAAACACTGAGATAAGGAGATATATTTCGAACCAGGAAATGATCCTCTTGTCCTTGAGCATTAACAGACACATAAAGGGTACGTTTGGAGGAACAACAGTGAATCATGGTAGAATCATGGTGTACAAGGTGAAATAAACCGCCTGGCCTACAGTACAGTAGATATTCGTGTTTACACTGGGGAATAATGGAAATATGTGATTTCTATAGGAGTAATTTATTTAACAGGACAGGCTGGTCAAACTAAATGTGTCTTTTCCTACTCAGAGGGTCTCTGTGGAGGGCCCCTCCGCCTGCCGCATCTGATCCCTGATTTATACACCAATTAAAGAACAAATGTATACATTGGTGTAAAAATTCATTATATGAAAGCAATCAGTGACTCATTCACCCACTCATCCGACAGTATGCCTCCAAATAACCTAATTATAGGCTGAAACCTTTACAGTCCTAGTATGAATAGAAGGTTTCCATGTGATTTATCCCATTAATGAATAGTAATTAATCATTGTTCCCATGGCATTTGGTAATTCCATTTCAACCGCTGTGTGCAGTTCTCTTTGTAATGACGGAACATTGTTTAGTGGCTACATTTTGTTTTGCCGTCATAAAACAAAGAGAGAAAAAAGACACAGAGGTGCTTATCGATTCAAATACTTCTCTGACACATGGTTACCCATTTTGACTGCTGACAAGATTTCTGCTCACCTGTAAAATCTATTAAATCAAAGAAGGTTTGAACTATGCATGGGAACCATGTTTTCATTTTTGTTTAGCAGCACATTAGTCGTCGTGTTCTCCCAGCTCGGCGCCTGGTGACGTTCCCTCAGTTCTGAATCGGAACAAGTTCTTGGTAAAATGATAAATATAAAATACATGGATTTAAATCCCTTGTGGGTCCTAATCTATATACTGTACTGTACTGTACTATATAATTGTGAAAGTAGAAGAGAAGGAATCAAAGAGGTGAATATCTATCAGGAGCCACTGATGGATCTTACAGCGTGGGAGGCTGGGGGGTACTCTGCCTACCACAGCAGTTTTTCATTCAGTTATTCATTTACAAGTCATCACCTTTCCGGAACCGTACCCAGCACTGATTAATTTCACTTACAGTACTACCTCAACACAGACTCACAATGCATGTATAGGTCAGAAAAGTTTACATTCACTGGGTATAATTGTGGGGTGTTTTGTGTATGTATGTATGTATGTATGTATGTGTGTGTGTTTATGTGTGTGTGTGTGTGTGTGTGTGTGGGGGGGGGGGGGGCGGGGTGAGAGAGAGAGAGAGAGAGAGAGAGAATAGGAAAAGCCATCAAATGTTGTGTTGTGGTGTCAGCCAGTACAGATCTATAGTATGAAGTTGAGTGCGCCTGCTGTTCATTTCTCTCATCTGCATAATGATTATAAATCTGCTGTGATTTATGAATTGAATTATGGTGGCAGTTGCAGCTCTTTTATATTACACAACACAACGGCACCTCATATTGATGCATCTCTCACTACACACAAACACACACGCGCACGCACACACACACACACACACACACACACACACACACACACACACACACACACACACACACACACACACACACAAACACACACACACTCCCTCCCAAGATCAACAGGAGCACAGCAGGGACTGGGGGCATTATAGTGACATATATTAGAATGACTAATGCATTTGGTGAAAAATATCGGCCAGAGGAAAAACACATCAGGAAAATAAAGCATGTGGGTGATGATGACTCATGGCTGATGAAGGCCATGGCTGCAGTCATGCCCACTGGGTGAGGGTATAAGAAGGGCAGAGGTTCTAAGCAGACCTGGGTTGAAATATTACTTGAAATACCAGCACTTCCAATTACTTTAGCGTTTGCCTGAGACTACCTGAATTGTAAAGTGGGTGGGGTTTGCATACTGTATTTGGGAAAAGCCCATTGGTTCCATTGAGCCAAACAAGTAATTACACATGGAAAAATCTATGAAAGTATTTCATTAGTATTTTCACTCAGGTCTGGGTCTGTGAGACCACACTGGCACTGCTACACTGATGAGCCTGACACAAGAGACCTGATGGTGGATTCTGCTGCATGGCGGTCATGGGTAGACAAGACGTCTTACCGACTGAGCCCCTGAATACTAATTGTGACTGACAGCCAAGTTCATGATGTCAGAAGGGCAAGTCTGATCTGGTGATCTGAAGCTACAGACACTTTAACCTCCTACATGAGGAATGATGATACACTCCATTGACCTTATGCTCTTACTTCTGTTTTTAAGAGCAACAATCTGACATCCAGACAGGGATTATGTCAATTAATTTGGATATACAGTAGTTTTGACCCCTGAACCTTAGGTCAGACAGGTATTTGTAGTGTAGGCAAGGTCATCTAAACAGCAGGCATCAGTACTTACCCACAGGAATGAAGATGATTTCGATGATGAGATCACTGAAGTTGAGGGACATTCGAACAATACACCTCATACAGTACCATGCAGTTACTGTACAGTTCTGTGCTGTATATGCTTGACAAATGACAAAAGGACACGCTATGTACTGTAACTATTAGGGTCAGTGGTATGGTAATTCACAGCTGCTTCATCTTTCTCTGAGGTACTGTAGAATGACTTACAGTCATTTAGCAGACGCTGTTATCCAAAGCGGCGAACAATAATTGCATTTAATGTAGGAAAAGCCAATGTACTACTACTTGCCAGAGCTCAAAAGTGCATCTCCTTTCTAAAACAAGTAACTAAGAGCATAATCTAATGCTGAAGGCAAAGTGCAAGAATAGCAATCTAAAATACAATATGTGTTTAAGAGGGTGGATCGTTGTGGTACTTCTTGAAGAGATGAGTTTTGAGCCTGCGACAAAATATGGGCAGCGACTCTGCTGTCCTGACATCAGTGAGCAGTTCGTTCCACTGCGGGACCAGGACAGAGAAGAGCTGTGACCGCGTCGATCGACCACAGGGGCCTTGGAGTGACGGGGCAACCAGTCACCCCAAGATAGCAGAGTGTAGCGGTCAGGTGGGGGTATAGGGTTTGACTACGGCTTGGATGTACTGTAGGAAGGGGCTGTTCCTTTCATTGCCCTGTAGGCTAGTGCCAGAATTTTAAACTGGATGCGAGCCGCTACAGGGAGCCAGTGTAGGGAACGGAGAAGGGAAGTTGTGTGGGAGAACTTGGGGTGGTTGAACACCAGGAGAGCAGCAGCTTTCTGGACAAGTTCCAGGTTTTTAATGGCTGACGCCGGGGCCCCAGCAAGGAGGGAGTTGCAGTAGTCCAGGTGGGAGATGACCAGGGCCTGGATGAGCACCTGCACCATTTCATCAGTGAGGAAAAGGCGCATCCTCCTGATGTTGTAGAGCATGAATCTGCAGGAGCGTGAGATGGATGTGATATGTGCGGAGAACGACAGTTGGTCATCCAGGGTCACACCCAGATTCCTTGCAGTCCAAGTCGGCGTCACCACTGTGTCTTGATGGTGATGACCAAGTCCCGGTGCGAGCAGCCCTTCACCTGGAGGAACAGCAGCTCAGTCTTGTCCAGATTGAGCTTGAGGTGATGTGTCATCATCCACTCCGAGATGTCAGCCAACCACCCAGTTATGAGTGTCTCCACTTGTGTATCAGAAGGGGGAAATTACAGGACCAGTTGGGTGTCATCGGCATAGCAGTGATAGGAGAAACCATGCGAGCAAATAACAGAGCCCAGAGATGTAGTGTAGAGGGAAAAAAGGAGAGGACCCAGGACAGACCCTTGTGGAACCCCCGTAGTCAGACTACACGGTTCTGACATCGACCCTCTCCATGTCACCTGGTAGGAGCGGCCC
Source organism: Borostomias antarcticus (assembly GCF_949987555.1). Classification (NCBI taxonomy): domain Eukaryota; kingdom Metazoa; phylum Chordata; class Actinopteri; order Stomiiformes; family Stomiidae; genus Borostomias; species Borostomias antarcticus. The sequence continues at coordinate 8,481,860 of NC_140243.1, forward strand.
GTCAGGTAGGATGCAAACAGGGAGCATGCAGAGCCAGCGACGCCTTTCTCCTTAAGGGTGGAGGAGAAAGGCGCCACTGGCTCTGCACGCTCCCTGTTTACATCCTACTGACGGGCCGCTATCAGCAGGTACTATACGTGACCACCAATGGGGGTTTGGTCCTGATGTCTGCCAAGGTCATTTTTCAATAGTTTTTTTTTCCAGATCATGAAAGTGTAAATTATAAGCTTCCAAATGATGCGCCATGCACTGAAATCTGCAGAAGAAGCGGTCACATTGAACATGTTAGTCACAATCTATCAAAGAATCAGATTTAAACGGTTATCATTTTAAGACCCCATTTTTGCTACAGACATCAGTAGGAGCATGTGAATATCTTCACTTTAGAGATACAACGTCGAGAAATAGTTACGAACACCTTTTTCTTTTAACCCCCTATCTCCTATGTGATGCTATGTTAGCGAAGTGGCTTATGAATATAGCGTCACATATGGGGTTATTCCTTCATGAAACTGGCAGCAAAATCTCTCATCATATGTTCAAGCAAGGCCTTCTAGCTTCTGGTGCGCAAACATCAGCATTCGTGTCTCTGCTTGCATCATCTTGCATAGCCTTTATAATACATTCAGCACAGCTTTTTCCAACACAAGGTCCTGCTGAGGGGTCCATCGACGGTGCTGTGTACTATACCAAAGACCAGGATGTTCCAGTATTAACAGGCTGCATTGGGAAGGGAGTGATCATGACCATCATGTCACCAAAACTCCTGATTGTTGCCATAGCAGACTACTATGCATATTTAACAATCTGCATGAATAAAGCACTAGTAAAAACAAATGCAACTGATCGTAAAGTCATATAATGTGTGATATATTTACAACATACACAAGAAGTAATGATCAATCAGTCATGTTGAGCAACGACCGACAAAAACAAAACAGTGACGCAACCTTCTAGTGTAACATTATTGACAGCACACAGTACAGAGAGCCTTATGGAGAGTGCAGAAGCATGTCAGGGTGGAGATTATGTATTTTACATTATGTATGTCTCATCGTCAGAGAATGACGTTATGCAGGTATTTCAGAATCTGAAAACTGACAGTCGACAGATAGAAAACTGACAGTATGCTAGTAGTCGGCATACTCGCTCACAACTAAAATATACCATGCAGTCAGCACTGGACTGAGGAAAGATTGGTGATGACGTGGCCTTGTGTTCAGGAATGTAACAGGTGTGAGCATACCGATGAGAAATCAATCATCTTGACTAGAAACATCATCATTCCAAACCTGAGTTGTGTTGTCTAGCTACTTTATACACATTTTCATAAAAGGTAATTGTCTCTTTATGTAAACAAGCCACATAAAAAGAACATTGTCTTAAAACCATACATTTTTGCAGAAAAACCAATAGGCTACTAAATTTAGTAAAATGTTTGCTGATGGGCGTAAAGCAATAGCCTGCCTGTCACCGTGACAACCACACTTCCACCAAGAACAGAGACAGAATCATTTGAGTTGAATGATCTTAATAATAAGATGAACTGTAAACTGATATATTGTTTCAGAAAATTTGTGAATGACCAAAAATAGGATTAATGTTTAGTATAATGATAATAATGAGCTGTGTGGATGGGTTAACTCCAGGGTGTGTGCATGAAGAGGAGTGTGGAAACCATGACACCAACGTCTGTTGGTGAGATTACTGCTGATTCTTGACATCCTTTAATAGCCTGAAATGTCAAGCGAACAACGGAACAAGGTTACATGTTCAGCACTGAAGCACTTCAAATAAATAAGTGAATAGTTTGTGGTGTACAGCATCACATCAACCCTAAGGCAAATGGATTTGTATACCAAAAGCTTTTCAACACATTAATATACAGAATAGAATTGACTGTTGGATCATGTGCAAACGTATGACAATATGACAATTATTCTGACAATATAAAGTATATCATGGTATGTGACATGACACGGAAACATTTAAATTAGAGATGTTGAAACCCAAAGCCTTGAGTATTGCATGTTCAATTCCATTCTGAATTGTCTATTATGATACTGGCCACATTCACAATGATTACAGTACGACAGTTGGCATAAAGCATTGTAAATAATGCTGTCTGTATGACATCCCTTACCATTTATCACCAGACTAAAGTTCTTCAGGTGGGTTTTCATTCAAGAAGTGGGCTTTAAATCAAGAAGTCCCAGGACCACTCAATAATCAGAGGGCAAGTTCTTACCCAAAATACATGTTCGATTTGTGTGGTTCAACGTCTTTGTTCATGTGCTTAATTAATGTAGGCCGACGAGCACACACGCATTAGTGCATATTGTTCTGTGCGAAAGTATGCACTCAACGGATATAAAAACAAATGTTCACTGGGTATATTGTGGTATTACAGTACTTACTCTTCGATACAGAAAGTGGTGTTTTATCTTTCAAAAACGTCAAAAAGAAAAAGGTTAAAATTCAGGTGAAAATCCTGAACGGTTGCTTAGTTCACGTAGTAGAGCCAATAGATGAGGTTGAAGAGGGAGAAGGCGGAGGGGAATATTATCCTCGACCATCTATCAATGGAGTTCACGTCCGTCAGATCGGGGATTTTGATTTTTAACTGCGAGGACCGCCTACGCAGGCGCGTCTTCTTCAGCGTGGCGTTGCGGTCCATGGTGGCGCGGCCCGCCTCGCGCGGCGCCCCGCTGTGCCGCCGGTACTGCACCCCCGAGTGGTCAAACGCCATGGAGGAGGACTTCCGCATCTCGCTCACGCTGGTGGTGATCTCGTTGCTCGCCACCTCGTTGTGGATCTCCAGGGTGGTCAGCAGGATGTTCCCCTGAGCGTCCACCTAGCCCGGAAGGGAGGATGGCGGGGGAGAAGAGGGACTGGGTTAGAGACGCGGCTATGTTTGTTCTGCTGAGTTAGGATGGACACATACAGCATATATCAGGCCGGAATCCTCTCCCGGGGCCTGGCAGATTGTAAAGCTCTGCATGCCGTGGTGTGGCCTTCAGAAACGGCTTTCCCCCAAAACTAAATCACCTCTCACAATTAGTCTAGTCCCGAGGTTGGATCGAATGACATCCCATCTCTACGTCATGGCTGCTGAAGCCCTGACAGGTTCCAAGTAAATCTGCCACCACGTTACAGGTTAATGGCTGGATAGAAAGCCAGACATGGGACAGAGGGCACATGCACATTGATGATGGAGTCAATCTAGTTATTGATATGGGGACCTAACGATATCGCTCACATTATGGAAATACTACAATAATAGTAAAATAGTTACTATAGTATTCTATAGTAAAATAGACACAAAAAACTGAAATTATAGATTAAATTGCAACAAATCCAATCCATTATCATGATGTGTGGCAAATTTAACACTGTGTCACAGTTCACTCTAACAGAAAATGTTCAGGACATGAACCCCTCCTGCTTGGTTTATATACTGTAGTAATACTGTAACAGATGTTGGAGAAAACACACTGACATGCTGAGGTAATTTCCCGCAGGACCTACCTGCCTCCGTTCATTGTTTATTTACTCTTACCTCTAATTCTCTGTACTAATAAATAATTCAACATAGCATTTCAACAGCAATATGTAGTGATTATGGTTCCAACACAGTAATGATCTGAGGCACTGTTTGAGATGGGTGGGGGCGGAGCACACAGCAGTCGGGAACATGGCGCATCAGCGCTGCGTTCAGGGGAGCACGTTCACAGAGAGGCATGGTCGGAAAGCCACAAACACGTGTGAAGTGAGTGAGAGGTGAGGGAGGAGAAGAAGAAGAGAGAGTACAGGCGAGGGAGGAAAAGAAGAAGAAAAGAGAGTACAGGCGAGGGAGGACAGTAGAGACTGAGTACAAGAGCCGATATTAATATTGTTCATGGTCAGGGTCGAGAGACAAATAGATGAATTCTGGATCGAGATGTGTCCTGTGTCATTGTTTGATGGGGGAGGTGGGGGGGGAGGGGGGGTTAAAACTTTGAGCGGTGGCAAAGTTTCCAAGGGAGGCTTCACAAATGTGACATGACATGGCAGTGATCCACACTCACCCCGAGTGAGTGACGATGCCCCTGTACCTGATTGGAATGTTTAACGGACGCTGCCTTGCAATTGGCTCGCTCCAGAACAGACTATAGCAGCCGGGATAAAAACACAAAGAGAGGGCGTCTTCTTCCGGGCTCAGACATTGGTAGGTAGGTACCGCTGTGCACATGAGGGGGGGTGACACGGCCTCTGCGGGCGAGGCCAGACCGACATCCTGTTCTTACAGTAGGCATACAGTAGAGTACATCCAGTAGCCTTTCCTGGGACAGGATGGGGGGGGGGGGCTGAAGGGAAAACAGCTCGCCATTTCTACTGTACTAACCCCTCAGCCTAAAACTATGTTGAGTATTCCTAGGGGAATGAAAAGAGACATTTTACACTGTTTTGAGAGAATCCGCTGTGTTCATCTGAATGAAGTTCATCCATCTGACGCCTCCTCTGATTGAGAAAGGTGAGATGATTAGGGGAACTCAGTACTGAACTGTCACCCCCGCGATGCTTGGAAACCATTTTACTGTGTGGAATCATTAGTATTCTCATCTATAATACTACATGGTATGTGGTGTTAGACCCACTGCAGTATTATCCAATTATAGAGGCTCCGCTCTCCTTACGGCTGCGGTCTGATGATCCCTCTCAACCAGAGTGAGTCTGGGAGCTGAGAACATGGCCAAGAGTTGAACTCGAGAACATGGCCAAGAGTTAAAATGAATGCCCTCGTCTGCATCTGTTCTGAAACAGGTCTCATGAATACTGTAGTTTGCTTGTGTTGTAGGAGATGATGGGGGTGGGTGGGGGGGGTACTTACCCTGTTGCAGTCAAATTTCACCCGGTCGTTGTTGGCCTTCTCTGCCTTCTCCGCCAGCTTCTTCTGCATCTGAGGGCCTCTGCCGAAGAAGATGTAGTTGACGAAGGCGTACTCCAGCAGGGCCAGGAACACGAACACGAAGCAGCCCATCAGGTACATGTCGATGGCCTTGACGTAGGGGATCTTGGGGAGCGTCTCTCTCAGATGGGTGTTGATGGTGGTCATGGTCAGCACCGTGGTGATCCCTGCAGAAAGGGAAACATACACGTCAGTGACAGCACACTGCAGGGGTAAGGAGAGACCACAACACACACACAAATCGAATAGAGAGGAGCAGTATACATGCTCATGCTAGTATCTTTAACAGGACAGCAATGCATGAAAAGCTATAGGCTATATACTTTCCAAGTGGAGTTTACAGCTCATCACCAAAACATCAATATAACTCTAATCACACACAGCACATACCCCTGGACCATAACTGGTGTACTCTGGGAAAATCACCCTGAAATAGAACACCTCTCCCAGGCTCATGTGCTATAAAAGTCACATCGCCTTTAACTACCAGCCTGACATTAAAGAGACTCTGAAACAGTCATCCACTGACACTTTTCTAATTAACACATTTTTCATGATGAATAAATATCCCAGCTGGAGGTTAGGGCTCTCTTACAGGGGGCGGGATCGACGGGGCGCTGTCATCAGCCCCACTTAGAAGACGATCATTTCAAGACAAACTATTTTGTTGTGGTTTTATTATGAATCTCGTGTTATAAGAGCTTAGACAGTAAGAGTTTCTCTTATAGGTGCTATAGATAGCATTTTTAAGTAAATTAATCATAAAAATAAGTATTACAACTCCTGATCACTGACACAGACATACGTACATGTCCCGCATGGTACCAACGTTGTACTATTGGCTCGTGAGCCTTGTTAGAGGTGCGAACCGAACCTCGGACATCTCTAACAGAGATAAACACAACATCCATTCCGGACCCATCAACATTTTAAATGATAATAATCTCTTTTTTTTTTTTGGTGGGGGGGGGGGGGGCGGGGGGGGGGGCGGGGGGGGGGGCGGGGGGGGGCAATACTTCTTCACATTCCTCAGTGCTATCACAAGATCATATAAATGCTCTCTATGTGGTGTATCCCCTTGGGAGAGGAAGGTGCTTTGTAGAGACAACACCAGGGGAATACAAGATTCACTTGCATGTCAAGCTTGTGCCAATTAAAAAAAATAAAAACACATGAGTGTCTCATTAATTCCGTCCCTAATTAAAAAGCAATCGGTCTAGTATTAAAGAGGTGGGTGGGCTCCAATCTAATATAACCATACTCCCAGAGGAGTTCCCCTATATCGTTATGTGGACAGGCCATGTAGATGATTGTAACTGTCATATCCTATATCGCTATGAGGAGAGGCTGTGTAGATGACTGTAGCTATAATAGCCTATATCGTTATGAGGAGAGGCCATGTATATTACTGTAGCTGCCATAGCCTATTTTGCTGCTAAGGCACTATCTAGCAACTGGTTCAGTTCTCCAGTTCTCATTTAAGATATGTTCTACCGTTCATACTTCAGTGAAGCCCTCTCCAGGGACTTCCTGGGTGTATATACAGTAGGTGAATAGACCCATTCAGAATATTCGGCTGTTACTCTACAGTACCTATCTAACGGTGCCGTCTTTGATCTGGTAATTTCACATCTTTAATAATGTTGAGGCTGCCAGTTTTTGGCTAGCCTACATTTCTTTAGCATAGGACAACAACACCCTAAAACCAAGAGAGACTGGTCACCATCTGGCCACCATATATTGTATGCTCCACATACAGCATGTAAATGATTAGGTAGTACTGTAGGTACTCCATTATATCTTCATTATATCACAAATGTCTCTTTATAATATTTGTAAATAATGCATCAGGTCACATTAGTACACACTGTTTCTACCCTCTCAACCTTAAATACAGCATCCCCCCATGCACAGGCTATTTTGGTCTATTATGGGTTACATAAACCCAAAGTGTTGCATGTGTGGGGGTGTGGAGAGGACAGGAGCGCATGGCATCGATTTCTCCACAACACAGAAAACCGCAAGGGAGGACCAAAATCCTTCAGAGGACTGGTGTTACCCAACCAAACCCAAAACACCCCCTGTGTTTCCAGGCTATATAGCGTGCCTCTGTGGGACTGAAGAGTTTTTATTGTTGAGAATATCACTGACTTGTTGTTGTTGTTTTTTACGTATTTGAAAGCAGTACAGTATGCTGCTAACCATCAATAGAACACCATTGCACCGTCCCTCGATTCCCTTCACCATCATACCCCTGCGCCCCCGGAAAATGTGAAACAGCGGACAAAAACCTGTAACAGAACCCTAGAACGCTGCCTTCATAAGGGGCCGATACAGAGAGAGGATGCCTGCACTGACTGATCACAAGAGTGGCGCGCTAGGGGTTGAAGAACAGCTTCTCCGCTGATTGAATTTGGAGGCTTAAATGTAATTGCGTTTTAACGGCATTGATCTCCGTGTCTCTGGGAACTCTGGTGCGGGTGGCCTTGCAGAGCGGCAAGTGAGTCAGAGGCCTGTGTGTGTGTGTGTGCGTGTCTGTGTGTGTCCGTCCTCCTGAGGAATGCCTTCCTGGGAAGGCTCTCCCAACTCTCTCCCTATCATTGAGGGGGGGGAGGGGGGGGGGGAACTTCACACACACTAGTGTCTCGTGGACATACGCTCCCACACATGAGCTTTCTGCTGTCCCAGGGGAGCGTTGGGCAGACTGGCGGGTGGGCTTCCGGGAGGAGGCTGTAGCGTACCTAACGCCACTCTGGCAGCGGAGGCGTCGTAGTTGATCCAGAAGGAGACCCAGGACAGGATGGTGATCAGGATGGAGGGCATGTAGGTCTGCAGGATGAAGTAGCCAATGTTCCTCTTCAGCTTGAAGCTCAGGGACAGTCGTGGGTAGGCACCTGCGACAGAGCAAGGCGGAGGAAGAGCGGCTTTTATTTCAATGGCCAACGCTGCAGGGGATATCTTACGTTTTTTTAAATTTGAATTTGGTTTCTATGGCAATGGCCGTGTGGATGGTCTTTATCACCATGACAACAAGTAGGCGTGGTCCCAATTGGAAATTGGTAAACTTATACTCGAGGGGTCAGCATAACACTCTTCAGACTTCCATACCAGAAATATAATAGATCTCATAAAGGTTTGTTTACAATCTGTCAGCCGCCTGATCTCGAAATATGCGTACAACACGACAACAAACCATTCTGCATGCCATTGATTCAGAGAGTGGGAGTAATCATTACAGTGGTGCCTCTGTGAGTGTTGGAGAATTAGAAGGGAATACTGTAATTTATGCTGTGGGCCTATGCTACTTCATGAATATATGATGTCCTGTATCAAGTGCAGCGTTTCCCCTCTCTCTTTCTATCTTTTTCGAGAGCCGAGAGGGGCAACTGCTGTCTCTCCATTATGATTCTAGTCGTGTTCCAGTATTGAAGTGTTCTAGTGTTGTAGTGTTCCAGTATGCAAGCGTTCTAGTGTTCTAGTATACCAGTAAATGTAAATGGTAAATGGACTGCACTTATATAGCGCTTTTCCACCTTAGCGGCACTCAAAGCGCTTTACAATGGCCTCTCATTCACCCATTCACACATACATTCACACACCAATGGCGGTAGCTGCCATGCAAGGTGCTAACCTGCTCATTGGGAGCAATTTGGGGTTAGGTGTCTTGCTCAAGGACACTTCGACATGTGGACAGTCGGAGCTGGGATTCGAACCGCTGACCCTTCGATCATTGAACGACCCGCTCTACCAACTGAGCTACAGCCGCCCCCTGTGTTGTAGTGTTCCAGTATTCTAGTGTTATAGTGTTCCAGTATTCCAAGGTTGTAGTGTTCGAGTATTCTAGTGTTGTAGTGCTCCAGTATTCAAGTGTTCTAGTGTTGTAGTGTCCCAGTATTCCAGTGTTGTAGTCTTCCACTATTCAAGTGTTCTAGTGTTGTAGTGTTCCAGTATTCTAGTGTTGTAGTGTTCCAGTATTCAAGTGTTCTAGTGTTGTAGTCTTCCAGTATTCTAGTGTGGTAGTATTCCAGTATTCAAGTGTTCTAGTGTTGTAGTGTTCCAGTATTCTAGCGTTGTAGTGTTCCAGTATTCTTGTGTTCTAGTGTTGTAGTCTTCCAGTATTCTAGTGTGGTAGTGTTTCAGTATTCAAGTGTTCTAGTGTTGTAGTGTTCCAGTATTCTAGTGTTGTAGTGTTCCAGTATTCTTGTGTTCTAGTGTTGTGGTGAGAGAGGCCAGAGCATGATCCAAAGCCCGTAATTAGGCGGCCTTTGAAATAAGTGCTTGAACATAGGCAGTGTATAGGACGACTACAGGACCCCAAAACAATACAGGCTTTCACAACACATTTCACTAAAGTTCATCTGAGTGCCTGCAGTCATTAATCTGAGTGCCTGCAGCCCAAACACTGGAATATGAATATGTTAGAAATAACATTTCTACTGTCGTTTCGGGCAGAAGGAATGAAAACCTGTATTGTTCCTCATCTCCGATGAAAGGACTATCTTCCTAATTGGTGATTTAACAGAGATCATATGAAACCCCATTCTACAGTGAACCCTGTCAACAAAAAAACATACACTAGTAATACATTCATCAGTGCTTCTGTTATTGATGGTCTTGAGGGTTCCTCACCTGTGGAGAAGACCACGTTCCTGGAGACCAGCTTGTAGTTCACTATGGAGAACTGGGGCAGCTCAATGCGCGTCACGCCGGTAACTGCATTCTCTCCCCCCTTCCAGTAGAACTCTATATCGTCCGTCGTGTAACCATCTGCACCCCAGAGAAACAGCCAAAAGTCACGCTCCACTGATACTGTCACCCCTGCTCCATTTTTTTTTTGCTTTACAACATGCTGAACATAGCTAATTATACAGTAACTATGTCTGACCTTTTCTCAAGTGAGGGAACAGAACCTCTTTTCAAGCCTATTTTCACAGAGGAGCATTAGGGAACCAGCTACAGTAAAGAGCTAACACTGTTGTTTTGCTTCTGTTATGAGTAATGTATTGTCATTTGCATTTATGCTAAGTGACATTTGTGGATGTAATAACAGAGTGTGATTAAGCCTTGTGAATCACAGAGGCGGTGTCCATGTCTGATATCTGACGGTGTGCCCTGTCTCATTGGCAGGCAGGCCAACAAATGCCATGCTCATGGGATCCATGACTTTCAACTGGTTTATGGGGAGAGATGCATTAAGCTCCGAAGGAGACAAACTAGTCATAAAGACTGATTAAGTGTGGTCCAGACACATAAACCCACCATATTTCTGGACATAATGGTCAGAAGCTAAAATCTCTTAATGAACACAACAGTCCTGAACATTAAGGTTCTAATTAAGGTGCTTTTGATTTGCTTCTGATTTGCACTGTGTGAGGTAAATCAAGTGCACCCCACATACAGTATTTGAAAATTAAACTATTTGACCCAGGTCTGCTCTTAAGTTTCTCTCTCTGTTCCCTCTCTTTGAGGTAGCGTCTATATTGTAGCACTCACAGCTCTCTATTTCCAGGGTGCAGTTCTGTTCGTCCAGCGGGTATCTCCTCAGGTCCATCATGCAGGCTGCTGTTGTTGTGATCCTGGACCAAACAGGAAGTAAACAGGAAGTCATAGAAGAAGGAAGAGTGAGGCCCAATCTCAAACCACCCCCTAAGCTCTCGCCCTATCCACTCCCCCTCCGTTTGCGCGTTCACGCCGAGCTTCGCCATGTTAAGGGCCGTCCCAAACCAATTAGCGCGCAGTGCGCTTGGAGTGCGAGTGGGCTGTCAGCCCCTTAAATAGCAAGCCTGCATCGGTGCAAGCTCCCGATAGCCCAAGCAGGAAGTGCACGTGCCAAAGAGATGCCGCAGGAAACCGCATATAAATAGCCTAACGTTCCGTCTTCCTACACTGTCAATTATTTTAGATTATTTTACAGCACTCAAACATTATTTTCTCACACTGATTTCACTGCCTCAAACAAAATCGCAGAATGTGGTGTCAAAAGGCAACCAAAAATAGGAGAATATCACTTTATCCCTATATCACTTGACTTGTAGCAAACTCTTAAAAGCCTGTATTCATAGCCGACATAAAATAAATCTAAATAGGCCTAGGTCTACGTCAAATGTAGCCCAAATGTAGCCTACATCATATATTCCATTCCATTAGGCTGCGATATGCAAATGCCTCTTCACAAAAGAAGGAATGCTGCCAAAGAGGCATGGGAGTAAGTTATTAATTGATTTATGTATTTGTCTCGGGACAGTGTTATAGTATTCATTTAGTTAGAGTTCATTTGCAAAAACATATTTCCGTTTGGATTTTTGACCATTTCTCATCATACATGGATTTAATTATAGTGATTTATATTTGTATTATAAATTATATATAAATATTATATTTGTATTATTTTCCCATAAATCACCTAAACATGCCATGGTGTCGGCCCTGTCCCGGTCGGTTTCCGGTGGAGTGGGGAGTCCGTCCCACATTTGGCTTTTCATTTATATACCCTCCCCCTCGATTGAGAGTGCCCTCCACGGCTGCGAGTGACACTTAATTTGGAGGGACACTCGGTGGCGTAGTGGGAGTGGGTAGGGGCTGGTTTGGGATTGGGCCGAAGTCAAGCAGTCAAACAGGCAGTCGAACAGGAAGTCAAAAAGGTAGGAAAACAATGAGTCAAACCGTCAGTCAAGCGAGAAGGATCTATCTGTGGACTCGCAGACTATACTACACACCCACTTGCTACATGACACACTACGACAGCATCCCCCCCTTCCCCCCGAGATAACTTCCTTGATTAATATGAAGACGGCGAGTGTTAACTGCCGGAAGTACTCTGAGACAATAGACAGTGGGTCCGTGTGAGGCAGTGAGTCCCTCTGTTGCTGTTAGAAATGGACACAGGGTTCATATGTTAGTTTCCTAACTGAAAGGACAGAAATGACAGCACAGCATGTTCTGTAATCTGGTTACTATGTTTTTGTGCATGGCTGGCCAGTCGCGCAGCTAGTAGGGATGGATATTGATAAGATTTTAGCGATTCCGATTCCATTTTCCATTCTGCTTATCGATGCGATTCCTGATCGATTCTCTTATCGATTCTCATTGGGCAAAAGAGTACAAACAGGTTTATTAACATTAATTTTCTTTTATATATACTTTGAACATGCCAATTACAGTGCTGTTTTTTAGGTATATTCACCTTGAACTAAAAATAAAACTGACATAAACAAATCAGTATTTTTTCTATAGAAAAAGATAAATAAAACATGAATTATTCTGTTTAATTTCTAAATCCAATAACAGTCTAACATGTTACTAGTAGAAATTACAATGCTCCTTCCATTTAAAAAGGGTATATGAGCTGAGCTGACGAAAATAAAACTAGCAGCGGCAACTGGCAACAAATACAATCCAAATGGAACTGAGTAGGTCTGCAACCATCAACTGTATGGAGAATTAACAATTCTACTACTGTACTTCTACAAGATGTAGCCTCTGACCCAGACCAACTACCACGAGCCTGACTCTGAACGTCATCATCTAAATTACATGGATGGAAATTGAGATTATTCATATAGTGAAAGCTGGTTTACACAATTAAACAAATGGCACTAACACAATAGACAGGGACTCTGGAGGAGTTTACCTTCGACTACACTAACGCTGCGCTGCTGTCGTCACTCCGGAGCGCATCAAAAACGGGACATTCCTGCAAAGTTATAGCATGCTGTGTGGCCAAATGTTTTTGCATATTTGTAGTATTTCCCCCCTTTGATGATATACGTTTTTTGCAAGCATTGCAAATGGCCGTGTTGTCATCTTGCCGCGTGAAATGTAACCACACTTTCGAACATTTATGTCTAGACAACATGTTGCTGGCCTCTTCTACTGCGGTCTAATAAAACAAAACAAGGCATTGTGCGTGCGACGTCATCGCGCATGCGCAGCAACGACAGGAATCGATAGTGGAATCGTTAAGGATTTTGGCTAACGATTCCAAGGAATCGATTCACTGGGAACCGGTTCTCAACAAGAACCGGTTTTCGATGCGCATCCCTAGCAGCTAGTATAGCGTTTGTCAGGTTATCACTCCCTCCCTCCCTCCCGACAATGTTGGCCTGCATCTCTCTGTTGGCACCACAAGAGGCAGTAGTCCCAGCACACCAAAATCAAGAGGGACACCAAAATCAACCCAACAATCTCCACTGCACAAGTAGAGTAGATGTCAGAGCATTGGACTCCCACCTGGGAGACCGGAGAGAACGGGGTTCAAGCCCCGGTGGGGATGACTTTATGGGACTATACCCCAAACATCCACATGTACTCCAACCTTTACCCCTTGCCTTATAGGTCAGATCCTATCCCAACCCTTATTATAACCCCAATTAATGTTATGGAATCTGCTGCTAGTTGTTGTGAGCTCATGAGCTAACTGGCTATCCCGCTCTTATTGTGCTGGATTAGCATTGGAAGCATTGGAACTGATGTGCCCGGGCGACAAGACCTATCTTAATTTATCAGACATTATTTCATGTAATTTCAATTCACAGCTATTTCAGTGGCATGACTAGATTCCGTCCTACCAGTCCTGAACAGAAACAAGCCAGCCATGCACATAAGCCAGGCTGGACCTGGTCTGGTTCAAATCCAAATTCCAAGAGTTTTCTTCCAAAACTGGAAGTCTAATAAGACCGGCGTTGGTAGTAGTGGGTGTGTCATGTAGTAGGCATGTCCTGTGTACTACTGTGGACCCGCAGATAGACCTACATGAACAGGCAGTCAAACAGGCAGTCAAACAGGAAGTCAAACAGGTAGTAAAAAAGGTAGCTAAACAGGAAGTCAAACCAGCAGTCAAACAGGAAATCAAACAAGCAGACAGACAGGACATTAAACAGGCAGTCAGACAGGAAGTCAACAAGCAGATAAAAAGGCAGTAAAACAGACAGTCAAACAGGAAGTAAACATGCAGTCAAACAGGCAATCAAAACAAATTTGCAGTCAAAACAAACTTGGCCATTGGAGCCTAAAGTTCTGTGTAAACGACTACCTCAAACATGAACTTAAACCAATTTTACTCTGGAGATTTATTGATCTCCTGGGCAGACTGCAGCTGTGGTTAGTCTCAGAGAGACTACAGCCTAGAGAGGCCCACTGGCATTCCTGACCATATACCTCTTTCTTCCTGGTTCACTCTCGACTGTTTCAATGAAGTACCACACTCAATACTGAAGGGTAGAAACCAAGACCTGATACAGTAGAGCACCTACTGTATGGATGGACCAGTTCAACAATATAACTGCAAATTCTAGGGACATCCTATCTGCCTTTATGCATGTGAATGATTTTCTTTGAAAGAGTGACTGACAACTGTACGTTCTCTGTCAAAGTGATTCTTGAGTGAGTGAGTCTTCCAGATCTCCCTCAGTTCCAGAGAAACTCCCAGCTTTATTTCCAGGGCTTAATAGATGTGGGAGAGAGCTCCGGCACATTACCATAAACTCGTGAGTGTTTCTCCATTAATGGATTCATAACAGACAAGCAAATAAAACACTCTTATGCAATCGATTACTAAGATCCTGGCCTTCATAGCTCCCTCTCTCTCTCTCTCTCTCTCTCTCTCTTCCTAGTTTGTAAAAAGAGCTCTGTTGGTACATAATGTACTGATTGCTGTTTGTTAATGAATTAATCTTCATATTACAATGCACTGACATGTTCCTTCTGTGTGATAGCAGTAACAGGCAGGCCGTTACACCAGTATACAGTATTACATTTATGCATGAGAGATTCTTTGAGAGCTTATCGACAATCATGTAGATCAGGTTTAAGATTGAGGAGTAAATGGAATTTGGTTGGCTTGATTTGGTTAGAGAGATTCAAGGGTTGGGGTCCAGCCTGTGAATGAAAAGAGATCTGGGGGCTGGATGCAGGGCTGGGGTCAATTGCATCAATTCAAAACATCTACTGATATAAAAAGCATCTTCTCATCAATTTTATGCACAATAATTCAAAATGTCTCTAACTCCACTTTTGGAATTCCCATTTCAGATTAAATTCTCTACAGCTTTGTTTTAGGAGCTCAGTCTACTAGCACTCTACATAACAATTCAAAACAAAATCCCACAAAAGGAGCAAATACGTTATAGTAGATTAAACCAGTCAATAAAGTACAGGAAACAAATTCACAGATGGACTGAAATGCAATCAACCCCCAACCCATCCATCCTGTCAACCCTGTCAACCCCCAACCCTGTCAACCCTGTCAACCCCCAACCCTGTCAACCCTGTCAACCCCCAACCCTGTCAACCCTGTCAACCCCCAACCCTGTCAACCCTGTCAACCCCCAACCCTGTCAACCCTGTCAACCATGTCAACCCCCAACCCTGTCAACCCCCAACCCTGTCAACCCTGTCAACCCCCAACCCCCAACCCTGTCAACCCTGTCAACCATGTCAACCCCCAACCCTGTCAACCCCCAACCCTGTCAACCCTGTCAACCTTGTCAACCCCCAACCCTGTCAACTATGTCAACCCTGTCCGGGTGAGCAGAGGATGAGGCGTAAGAGCGGTCCTCACCTCAGACCATACAGAACCTCACCTCAGACCATACAGAACCTCACCTCAGACCGTACAGAACCTCACCTCAGACCATACAGAACCCCACCTCAGACCGTACAGAACCCCACCTCAGACCGTACCTCACCTCACCTCAGACCGTACAGAACCCCACCTCAGACCGTACAGAACCTCACCTCAGACCGTACAGAACCTCACCTCAGACCCTACAGAAACCCACCTCAGACCGTACCTCACCTCACCTCAGACCGTACAGAACCTCACCTCAGACCATACAGAACCTCACCTCAGACTGTACAGAACCTCACCTCAGACCGTACAGAACCCCACCTCAGACCGTACAGAACCTCACCTCGGACCGTACAGGACCCCACCTCAGACCGTACAGAACCTCACCTCAGACCGTACAGAACCTCACCTCAGACCATACAGAACGGTGCCGTCCGGGTGCAGGCGGATCATGCGGTTCTTCACCGTCACGCCGTGGACAAAGGACTTCTTATCGTTGAGGAAGTAGGTGTCGGGGACCCACAGCTGGTCTGCCACCCGGTTGTCCAGGGTCAGATTGAGGGGGATCCCCGCGTAGGCCAGCCTCTTGTCCCTCCAGTACTGCTGGAAGTACATGGTCAGTGTGTAGTCCTGTGGGAGTAACAAGAAGAAGGTGTTGAGGTCACATACAATACAGCCATCATACAGTATCAAGTTGTATATTTGCATATCAGAGTTAAAATCTGAATCAGACTCTACACATGATCATGGGCTGTGTCACAAAGGGTTTTTTTCTACACATATTTTGTTTACTCCAGGGAAATGAATGGAACAATTACAAAGTATGTTGCGCTTTGCAAGCTGGAGGCATTCCACAATAAATATTCTATATGCAAGCATTTTTATAACTCAGATGTCTTAGGGCTCACTATACTGTAGTCACAAGCATGTTTAGTTCAGGGGCTGCTTTGCTGACAGGGGGAGCAGGCTTCCAAGGTCAAAGTTAGAAATCCACCGTTTTACGCCGTGGCTAGATTTTCTGTTGTCAGGGGGATATTTATAGATTGTCAGACAACTCTTGATTGTAAGCAGCTTGCCCTGGGCAGCCATTTCTCAAGACCTGTTTCATGGAGACAAACATTCTTCAGCCATTCTGAGCAGCAGCCCGGCACGAGCCCTCCCTCAGACAATAGATTTCCATTACTGCAACCGCATCAATACTATGTTTCAGTCTGGATGGCTGACCACTTCCCCCCGCCATGCCAAAACGCTGCAAATTGAATCCTCTAAGTGGAAAAAGGACAGCAACAGCAGGCCAAAGCGATGCATTTACGAAGCGAGAACACAACGCAGTGATACCAAAATCTACACAAATCTTCACATAGAGAAAGCATATGACTTTGAGATTGGATGTATCCCCGTTTGTGTGCATCGCTGACTGCCTGATCACTGGGACCAATGGTGACCGATCTTGTTCTCTAAGATGAGAACCATCTGTTAACATAGTTTAACCTGTGTAGACCTCGTCTAGAAATATGTGCCTCCGGGTCTGCAGTGCAGAGATCCAGGCATAATTAGGATCTTTAAAAAGAAGTAAGGTCGAAGTAGAAGTACTGAAAGCTATAGTAGGGCAAACTGTAGAGCAGACATTCTCTAACCGACTCCATTTAGGGCAGAAAAAAAGTATTTCTAAAGGTCTTCAGTTCTTCAATTTATTGTCAGTGTAGAAGCATGCCTAAAGCTGAGGACACAGGGCATGTTCAGGAAGCCTGACAACCATTCGCCGTGCTCTTGTGGTATTTTTCATCGGGTCCTAGCCATGATGTAATTTCTTCTGAAAGGTTGAAGTTGGTGTGTGAAATGATAATGACATAGTCATGTCTACAAGCCTGAAGGACAGATTACTCCTCTGGACCATAAGTCATAGCGCTAGCAGGACCTGAACAGTGAAATCAGTCAGTGAATAATTCAGGAAACATTCCCAATACAAGACCGGTTCCACAGGTGAAGCCAACAAGGCGGAGCACTTTTAATGGACCACTCGACCATTTGACTTCCTTCTGCTGACTAATAACTCAAACGGCTATGCCTGAAATAGACTTTAATAAATAAGCAAGGACTCATGAAATAAACAAACTCTTTAGGCATCACAGTCATACATCTGGTTTGATGCACTGACACAATAGCATATTCATAAGTATGCAGTCACACTTTAAGTTCGTAAGGGCCGCTGTGTATCTTTTCATATTTCTTATTGTGACTTTTATCTGTGATGTGTTTATCGACGTGAAGTACAGTATATACAAAACACATCTGATCATTTGATACACAAGAAAACACTCTCTGGACCCAAGTTGAAACACCCACAGATATCTGGATCATTACAGGATCAAAATGGGAGACTCATGAAAGACCATCTTGAAGAGCAGTAGCCAAGGTGCATGTTCTTCTCTGACTCTTCCTCAGTGCTGTGGAGGTGAGAGTCCACTCTTCAGGGTAGGGAGGCTGAGCACCAGGTATTGAGAGGAAATGAGTGTAGTCAAAACCCCAGGTCCTGTGGCTGTAACGAGTTTTGGCAGAGCTGTTTTTCGAGTCCAGTCAGAGAGATGCTTTCACCTTCCTCTCTGGTGCTGAAATGGCGTGTTCCCTACTCCTGCAGGGAGAGCCATTAAACCTCCCCATTACAGCCTCTCTCATGGCTGACTAGTCTGGCTGACTGGCTGGGCAGGTCTGTCTTTCTGTCTGGGCTGATATGTCTGTCTGTCTGGGCTGGGCTGGCTGGATAGTCTGTCTGTCGGTCTGTCTGTCCATGCTGGCTGACTGTTTGGCTGGCTAACTGCGTAGTTGACTGGCTGGCTGGTCTGTCGGGGTGGCTGGTCTGTATCATTTGCTTTGCTTTGGAGATGGAGTCCATCTGTGGACTCTCTCTCTCTCTGACTACATTGGACTAAACACACCAAATAAATTAAATTATGAATCCTCATAATTATACATCTGTATTCCATTTCATAATTAGCCCTTGATTGGCTATGATACCCGTGTAGTAATACTGAAATAATTCCGCTAAAATAACAGAGAACATGTTGCTATTGTATCTTCTGGAGCTAAACCCAAGCCTCATACCTCTAATCACCTAACAACCTCTCATGGTATGCTGTTGTACACTGCCAGGCACATATTAGATAACCCCAACAGGCCAGTGATGGCACAGAAATATCTCTGATGAAAACACTGTAGAAAATCCTTTCAGACGTTCCAGGGAACACAGTGTCTTTACCTGTTCACCAGTGTTGACATGACATAGAGACTCAATTATTCAAAGCAACATCACCCCAAAGAACAAAATCGCAGCCCTGAAATATTCATTCCTCTCCAATCTCTACAGCAGTATTCGATTTGGAACCAAAGGGCAGTCCCAACTTCATTTCACCTGAGATTCAATTCAAACTGTTAGTTTAAAAGGCAGCAAATTGTGAAAGCTAGGGCAGGGGTATTTTATTTCTATAGTAAAGCTATCCAAAGAACACATACCTACACAAAGGTGTATACAAATGATGTACTGTAGAGCCAGTAAAGAAATGTCCATGTCAATTATATACAGGAAATGAAAACACAACAGGAAGAAATCAGTCTACAGTTAAGTGGAAATGTGAAATGAAACCATAAGTAATGTAGAGCGAAAGTTTTTTCAGAGTCAGAGACAACCTTAGAGTGTCACACACAGAGAGAAAGAAAGCTACAGAGAGAGAGAGAAAGAAAGAGAGAGAGAGAAAGAAAGAGATAGAGACGAAGAGCCAGAGAGAGAGAGAGAGATGGAGAGCTACAGAGAGAGAGAGAGAGAGAGAGAGATTGAGCAACAGAGAGAAAAAGAGCTACAGGGATAAAGAGAGGGAAAGGAAGCTACAGAGAAATAGAGAGAGAGAAATAGAGAGACCGAGAGATACAGAGAGATAGCTAGAGAGAGAAGGAGAGCTATAGAGAGATAGAGATAGAGAGAAAGAGTGCTACAGAGCGATACAGAGCTCCAGAGACAGAGAGATAGATTTGTTCTTAGCAGCGGTAGATAGATGAGACCCAGTGGGAGGAGGAGATTGTGGTGTCATTGTCAACTCAGAGATCTCACATTCCGTACCCAGAAATGCTTACCGTGTGCCAGTCAAACATCATTAACGTCAACTTAACACCAGGACGTCAGCTGGGGATACAGGAATAGCACTGAGCTGTGCACAATAGGTTTCCAAGTGCACAAGAGGTTCCAGAACCATCCATTGGCTATTGAGGGACATACATGGTCACAGTTGACTATGCTTGAGAAGAAATGAGTTTGAAGACAGTTTATACACGTACTGTATAAAGTTGCAAATCGCGTCATAGAATTGTTCCGTGACTTCCGTCAAGATTTGAATAACTTCAATGTTTCTCTAATAAAGGACAGCTAACTGTAGCCCGGCTTCACCCCCTGAATCAGAATTTTCGAAATACGATTTAAGGTCTGGAAAGGCTCTTGTCCAGTGGAATTCCAACCAGGCCAATCAGCATCCTTCGAATGTGATGACAAATTAAACTGTGCGACATGATTGGTTAGGGGATGAACTGATTGCTGCAATGTGGCTGCAATGGGAGCCTGTTCAGATTGAATAATGAAGTAATGAAAAGAAATGGCAGTTCAGTCTGGGTGTCAGGCTAAGCTAACTGCCTTCCTGACAGTGATCTTATACCTGAATGTTGAGGACGATGGGTAATTCTATTCCTCCTCTGCAACAGTCATATCCTACACATAGCCTACTGTTCCAGCCCTGACTGACATGGTGGGTGGATGCGGTTTCACGACCATGAAGGTGCCGACCAGCTCACAAAGCCCCCGTATGATGCCGTTGTCATGGACGGCTATAGATGATATTTCAGGCTGAGTTCCTCCAGCATTCCAGGGGGGCTGGACCCGGAGGCTCTGTGTCGTGTTCCTGGAGCTGACATATTGACTGGCCCTCTCTACAATATATAAATCTGTAAGACTGTCTGTAAAAACATCTACTCTATGAGTCTTGAAGGGTACTACCTCCCTCGGGCGAGATGTGGATGGTGTAAATATGCCAAGATGGCTGTCTTTTTAGCATATGATGGATATAGTGACTAAAGAAATACTTTTTCTGCTACACCGCTGCTGAGCAGAGCTGGTGTAGAATACAGAGCCGGGCCTGCCAGTCCAAATAGTCAAACTCCGATGTCGACAGCTCCTAGAATGCACCTGTGATAGTGCCTCTGCACATGGACAGAAATGCCTGTATTTCTCATCGAAGAGCACTTAACGACATACACATGCTCAATTGACATTAAACAAAAAATAACCTCTGATTGGAAAAGTACAGGGAGCCAGCACAGCTTTCAGGCTAAAAATAAGGAAGGGAGCGAGCAAACGAAGTGAGAAATATATTAATATATCTCATCTCCTTGACGACAAGCTTTCTGCAGCTCGCCCACACAGGGCCGAGGCCGCTACCTTGTGTGACTCGGGCTGTTTGAAAGCACGCCGTCGACACCTCTGTGCATCCATCTCTCTGAAGAGAGAGAGAGAGAGAGAGAGAGAGAGAGGGAGAGGGAGAGGGAGAGGCAGTTCAGCTTTACAGTTCTCAGTTCAGCCACCCTCTATCAAGTTCTGTCACAGCTAGTCATACAGGGTAAGGATTATTTTGCTAATCAGGAACCAGACACATAAATTCTGTCAGCCTCATTCATCTCTTGTTTGTGTTTTTTTGGAATCGCCGCTAGAATGACCGGGTGAGGATTCTTAGTCTCGAGACTTCCTAGGGCCATGACGTCTCCGTGCAACACCGTCATAAGGGTCTCCTCAACTTTGCCCGCCACCTGCGTTGGCGCCGCAAAGATCCTGAGGCGCCGACTGAGACTGATGACGGTTACCAAGGCAACCGTTTTCACCAGAAGCTAGCTATGGTTGAACAAACTGTCATCTGCTACAGAGCGCTTGTGTTGCTCTCTGAAAGGAGACATCGGATGTGTTGAAGAACACAGGGAACCATTTTGTACAAGTGAAGTTTTTCAATAAAAGTGATGGTGATTAAATGTGACAGATTTCTCTGAGTCCAAACGTGGATTTAGAGGATTTAAAATGAGAAACTCCTCAAGACATTTCAAAATCATAAATCTGAAAGTGTAATATTTACGTTATTCTTTTCAATCAATGACCTGAGCCCCAGTACAGCAGAAACCCATTTATTTTCCTCATACACAAATCCAGGGTGTTTTTTAAGACACTTCAGGAAGAGCAGAGAGAAGAAGCAAAAAAAAAAGAAGCTATCAGCGGATGCAATTTGCATTGGCCTCCGTCTCTGAGCGGAGTGAGCAGGGGGAGTGTGTGTGTGGGGGGGTCTTGTTTAGCAAAGAGTATGCCATATCCGCTGGATCTATCAATGCGGGAGCATCTGTGGTGATGCCATGCCACATGTCCATTACAAACCAGCTCCAGCACATCCCTCCTTATCTCAGCATTCAGCCAGGCAATCTTCCAAACATCCATGTTTATAATGGCACATCTGACAAGTAGGGGAAAGAATAATCATAAATCCAGGTGGCACTCAACAGGAACATTACAGTTTAATCAAACATATCAATTACCTACTCTATCAGATCCGATCAATTATGTTATCAATCACGGCCAACTAATTACGACATCTATTGAACAGAACCGGGGGGGGGGGGGGGGGGTTAGAGAGGTGAAGTGCAGTCTCCTCTGGGAGGTTAAGAAACTCAGCTTTCTGCCTCTACCGTTGCAGCTTGAGTGAATCTCACTTTAATATTTCATTTGGCTCATTTTCCACTCTCATGGCCTAATTTATAACTGGGTTAAATGACACATACAAATGTTGCTGTCAAAACACTATCTACAACATGTATGTCGTGCATT
Source organism: Borostomias antarcticus (assembly GCF_949987555.1). Classification (NCBI taxonomy): domain Eukaryota; kingdom Metazoa; phylum Chordata; class Actinopteri; order Stomiiformes; family Stomiidae; genus Borostomias; species Borostomias antarcticus. The sequence continues at coordinate 8,504,273 of NC_140243.1, forward strand.
ACCGGATACTGAGCTGAACTCACTCACTCAGCCAAAAAGGGTCAGGGCAGCACTTCACTTGAACTGGTATCTGCTCTAGTCAATGGAATGGCACAGTAGCACTTGGGTAAGACCATATACAGTAGGACTACTGTAGATGGTCATCCATGGTAAACCTCAGACAGAGCCACATTTGCAGCCTATTAAACATATTATAATAGTTCTACTGTACAGTGAGAGACAGAGAGAATGAGAGAAAAAGAGACAGAGCTTTAGCTTATAGAAACCATTGATCTCCCCCTCTGCATCATTGAGACATTATCGCAGTGGCCTTTCATTAAGGCTCAGAATGATTCAGGGCTATGCGGAGAGCACAGGCCATCCTCCACTAACTGACCGCACACACCGTGAGAGGGAACATACAGTTCACACAAGACAGGGAACCGCGGAAAGCCACTAGTGTGACTGACACTATAGCGTCTGGTGATAGGACAGTATGTTCGCTGCCGACGCTCAGTCAAGATAACCTGAGATTAGGCTCCTCTTAACACTTTAACTTCTCTAGTAACAAGACTGTATCAACAAAAGATTGTCACTATTACAGTTGTCATATCTAAATAAAGCAGAAAACAGTTGAGGGCTGAGGAAAACATACCAAGCAGTGGTATTTATAATTCATTGCAAAGCCAGTATACAAGCTGAATATAGCATGACTTCACAGCTATTGAGAAAGTAAGACAGCTAACAGGACAGCACATGAGAGGGCTGTCACTACACAGTGACGTACGGAGTTACTGGTAAAGCCAGGTGACAGACTGTGAGAGGATTCCTGCAACACACATATTCTGCAGCCCTTCCAGGAGAGGACATGAGAAGAGACGAGCAAGGAGAGGAGAGGAAAAGAGAGGAGAGTGGAGAGATGAGGAGAGGAGGGGAAGAGAGGAAAGGAGTGGAGAGAGAGGGGATAAGAGGAGAGGTGATAAGAGTGGAGAGGTGAGGAGAGGAGAAAAGAGAGCAGAGCACAGGAGAAGAGAGGGGAGGAGAGGGGGTGAGGAGTGGAAAAGAGAGAGGGGAAAAAAGGAGAAGAGAGGGCCCTTTAACATTCTCTGTGTGGTGACCTCTGTTATCATATGGTGGGGACCTTTTTTGGATCATCTTTACAAAGACAGTCAATGGCAAAAAGGTCAGTGCTGTTTTTTTTTTCATAAAATCAAAAGTTGAATTGAGAAGTGACCTTAAAATTGAAAATTCAAATCGAAATGTGGATTTGACAATCACGACACCCCTAACCGACAGCCATACTGTAGTGTGTCTAAGTGAAAGCAGTACCCCCCCCCCCCCAAGGGACCCATTATGGACGGTAGTCTATATGGCCAGAGACAAATAATTTCTTGATCCCATTTGAACTGTGGCATGACATCACATATGACATCACAAATTTGTGATATGACATCACAAATTTAAAACATACATTTTACTCATCTCTGTCAACTCGCAAGTTAGTTCATATAAGCTAGCTGACATTACACTCGTTTACACTCACCAAAACCTTGTAAAGTAAATCTTGCATGCCAGCTCTTACAGAACTGATTAACTCTCCTTTTGCATAGCTGCGGCTCTCAAAGTGGCCAGACTAACTGCTTTACAGTTTCATGTGTAGCAGATTATGGACATGACAAATATTCTACAGACCATATTGTGAGACCATCTCACTAACTGGAATGTTGGTGATGCCTGGTAAATATCTGGCAGGGCTGGGACATCCTGCTCTTCCCTACCCAATTCACTCATTCATAACCTTTATTTAGGCTCGGAAAATACATTGAGGGTGACCAAGCCCTCATTTGTGATGTCACCTACAGCTACAAACAGAGCCAGAGTTGCTGGACAGTTGGGACCTGAACTGCCCTAGTGAGGGCTGAGCACTGTACTTAAGTGACCTCTGCAAGTCGTTCCATGTAGAGGGAGCACTGACAGAGAAGGCTAATCTCCCAAGCTCAGTGTTGGCCCTAGGCCCTTTAAACATCAGAAAATCACCAGATCGAGTGGCATAAGAGTTTGTGCTCCATTTGAATAAGGATGACATGATCAAATCCAGTAAGGGATTTGAAAATAAAAAGGGACCAGGGTTTGTCACACCTCTCTGACAAGGAGGCCAAACCTGCCTTGTCATAAAGTGCACAGTGGTGGGTACCATAACTAAGACCTGTGATGAATCTCAGAGCAGAGTGATAGACTGTGTCCAGAGCCTTCAACATTGAAGGACTAGCAATCCTATAAATAGTTTCACCGTAATCTAAAACTGATATGAAAACTGCTTCCACAATCCTTTTCCTACAGTGAAATGGGAAACTTGTCTTGTTTCTATAAAGGAAACTCTAGAAACAATAGGTCTGTAGTTGTTTACATTCAATTTGTCTCCACCTTTATGTAAAGGAAGTACATGTGCCTTTTTCCAAATGGAGGGAAAGTGCCTGTTTCAATAGATAACTTAAATATATGAGTAATATAATCTACAATAAAGGGGGCAGGTAATTTTAGAAGGAATGGGTCCAGCTTATCTTCCCCAATGGAACACTTGGGCTCAATACCTACAGAGCATCTAGAATGGAGGTAGAGGAGAGGGGCCAAAGGGAGAACTCTGATACTTGACCATTACGATATACGATTGACAACTTTAAGAGGAGACACAGTATGAAGCTTTTCAAATAGATGGCCTGCCTTTGCAAAATGTCTTAATTGAATTTACTGCCTTCAAGAATTTAGCTGTATTCACCTGGGAAGAGGTACTAGAATCAATATAATAATCTGATTGGGCTTTCCGTATTAACAAGGTGCACTTGTTCCTTAGCTGGCGAAAAGCTGCCCAGAGAGCAGAGCTGCCTGACCTCCTAGCTTTTGACCATGCATAGCTCCTCTCATTGAGTAATGCACCTAATTCAGAGGAAAATCAGGGGGTGATCCTATTTTTTATCCTAGTTTTCTTAATTGGAGCATGTTGATAGGAAAGTATAAAAAAACTCCAAAGCATGATCTACATCCAAGATTTCATAAATGTCATCCAGATTACTATTAGAAATATCAATTAGAAAGGCATCATTATTAAAATGTTTGAAGTTTGTCTTAGAGACCACATGGGATTTTACCTTTCTTACCTGCATATCTCTAATACATGTGTGGAGAGATGCTGGCGCTAGCGGAGGGAAGATGTTAATATGCATGACTAGCTAGATGGCAAGACAAATTAGAGGCCAGGACTTTAATGCCCCTTTGGTTGGGATGAAGGAGGTCGTATTTGAACAGGGACTCCAAAAAGAGTCAAAATGGCTAACGTAGCCGTAGCCCAGCCATTGGTCCAGTTGATAAATACGACTAAACCTCTCCGAGCCAGAACAGATGAGGGGGACTAGGCCCGAGAAAAGACAATATTTTCCCAAGTCTTCAATGAGCTGGGCCAGATGACTATAGCCCCTTTGGGTCTCAATTGATTTCTTGGAAGAGCGTAAATCATTGACACCTGTGTGGACAACAACTGTGTGAACAGTGGGATAACGCTCAATGATGGAGATGGATTTTAGCACCAGAGTATGAGTAGCAGATGGCATTTGGGACAGCTACAGATCTTATCATGCTATCTCCAACTACTAAATATTCTGGGCTGGGGAAGAGGACCTATGGAACGGCTTGGGCAGGGGGGGTGACAACGTCATCGCCAGCTGCAGCAGTGACCAATGACTAATCAATGGGAGGTAATGTGGAATGCATTTTGTTTAGACTGTTTCCTGTCAGAGTCACAGTAAACCTGACAAAACCCTTTTAGCAAGGACTGGTTCTGTGAAATGGGATTGGGCAAACCATTAACTCTTTCTCTCCTCACTATGGTCCTCCTCTCTTTGCCCCCCTCTAATATATCCATGGCACAACATTCCTCAGGCAACATGGGCCCAACAGAGACTCAGTTAAACAATGGAGTATAAGCATTTTTTGTCTTGTTACTTTAATAAAGTGCAATTACTTTCTCCCAACTATGTGATGCAACCACCATGAGAACAAGCCCTAGGAATAAAATATGGGCATTGAAGCATTGTATTTGTGTTTCTGTTGTATATTTCCGTCTGTAACTCTGTTTGGATTGCACTGCTGCCTATCTTGGCCAGGTCTCTCCTGAAAAAGAGATTTTTAATCTCAATGGGACTTTTTCCTAGTTAAATAAAGGCAATTTTTTTTTAACTAAGTGTTACTGTGTGTTGTAAATAACTGGTTCTATGCTGCTAAATCAACCTAACAATGTTTGGTATCAATCTGAAGCTAAAGTCATGAATCAGTTGATTATGCATGTTGGAGAAATGTAGTGTTATGGTGAAACCATAACAGGGATATTTGATGATTCAAGACTCCTAAGAGAATCTTGGCTCCTCTTTTATGATGGGAGTGGGGGTCACTCTGTGTGAGTGACCAATTGGTGCTGTCTATGCAAACAGGACACACCTAAATGTCCTGCCCTTTTTAAGTAGGGACCAGGCAAACTCTTCCACAAACTCTTCAAACGATCCACCTCTGGAAAGAGCAGAGGTTTTGAAGGAGACATTTGCACCTTTTAAATTCTGAACCATTTCAGTTGGTTGTACACCAAACAGCGCTGAAGTTGAACTCTGTACTCTAAGTCTGAGCGGCAAGTCCGAACTCTCGACGCAAGAGCCAGGGCGTCCGACTCCCTGCATCAAGCTGAGTGACCGACCATCAGTCACGTGCCTCTTCCCTTCGTCGAGCCGACAACACCTCCGGACACCTCGCTTTCAAGCACACTATCCGTAAGGTTGCCATCCAGCATTCTCTTTTGATGTGGTGTGATGCCAAGTGTTGTTTAAGCTTAGAGGATTTAGGATAGGCTGTGATAATCTATGACATCATTCTTTTCATTTCTGCTTTTTCATATTGCCACATTTGTTTTTCTACTCTTTTTCTAGTAATCTATTATTGAATTGTGTTTTCATATTATTTTAATAATTGATTAGTATAACTTCAATAAATATTATTAACCTTTGATCACATCCTAGCATCATCACATGATCTTTACGTCACTTGATTTAGTCAAGACCTCCTCCTGATAAATTAGATTATTGATAAAGGTTATCTGTTTCCCTGTACAGAACAGGGTGGTGCCCCATACGAGTTGATTTAATGTATTAAATCCATATTCCTTCATATTTGTGATAACCGCGGTATAATCATACAGTATACCTAGTCATGGTCATATTTCAATAGTTCTAACCCTTAGACTCTACATATGACAAAATGTGACTTTCTTGACTTGCAAAATTATATTTTAAATTGATAAACATCATATGTGTATGGTCATGACACAATTCAAACGGGATCAAGAAATTATTTGTTTCTCGCCGTCCACTCCCGCATATTTTTTCCGAAATAAGGTCCCATGGGACAACTGTTTCACTTCCACTTAGGCACTCTATACTACTGTCATGTTACAGAGAGGTTTCAGATCACATACCCCAGTAGTGGGTGAGAGAGAGAGAGAGAGAGATAGAGAGACAATGCACTACTGCAGTACAGAACCACAATTCACTACTGCTCTACAGCATGTGGCATGATCTTAGTTGTCAGTAATTACTTTGTATATATATTTTTTTTGTAAATGTAGGGTAAATACACAGTACTTATTACAACAGCACTTATCCTGTAATGGCAGTGGCCACTTAACAGAACGCAGAACCAAAATACTTGGATATATCATCAGTGGGGTTAAGAAGGAAACGTTTTAATGCCAGAACATTCAGACATATTTTTTTCTGTACTAGACAATACATCATAGTCAATAAACGTGAAAGTGTGATCCTCTCTCTCTCTTTCTCTCCAGACTGACCTCCTTCCTTTAACTGGTCCTCTGGGAGTGGGGGATTTTTGTGCCAGACATAAACAATCTCCAAAAATAATCACGCTGAGTCAGAGACATGCTGTGATGTTCTACTTTCACCAGCCTTGTTGTGTTGTGTTCCCCAGTTTTGGCGCTAAATGAAATCCTTTTGTCAAAATGTTTGTTCTTATTTTCAATTCGGTGTCATTGCTTCCTGTTTCTGGCTGGACCGTCCACTCACCTGAGGCCTCCCGCATAGGCTGTAACCATGGAGCCCGTCTATTTATGCGCTCAGTGATCAGTGTCGTACATCCGTCAAAGCGAGCGTGAGAAGACCCCCACCAGCCCGACATGTCAGTCTCTGTCTAACAGATGGGCAGACACGGCCAGGGGCTGGTGCTATTTCAATTTAGTAGCAGGAATGAGATCCCATGAATACTATCAATATATCAGAAAAGGAGATCTGCAGTCAAGTCAAAACAGGCTCAGAAAACAAAACAAAAAAACGAATTACAACATGATTACAATACTATAATTTGTCTGAGGTTACCAAGACAATGTCAACAAACTGATTGTGTGTTGTGTTTAGATGTTGAAGAATACCCTCACAACAACATTGGGGTGTCCTGCTTGAATACATACAGTAAGGTTGGGTCTGAATGTCTCAGCAGGCCCAACGTCTACTTAAAAATCCGGTTAAAGCTTTTTTGAAGAAAGCAGGAAGAGGGAGAGAGTGGAAAGTGGAAAACTAAAAGGAGTACTAAGCTTGCATGTTAAAACTGGCCTGAGACCTAACGTCAGTCTAAATAATTGACCACATTCAACATTTTTACCTAAACCGATTGAAGTAGACAAAATTCAGATTGATTAACAAAATATGAGATATCACTGATGTTTTGGTGTATGTGTACAATGTCATGATTTTAGCCGTAGCTAGTTTTACGTAGGCTACATAAACTGTGGCGTGGGCTTCATTACGTTTAGCCAGTACTTTTTCATCACAGATACCAGCCAAACATATCTGATATGGATTTACTATCATCTGTCCCTCTCTTAAAAGACCATCTTGTTCAGATACAGGTAATCCATGCACGTTTGGGGGAATTCCCTGAGAATGAGGAGCTCAGCAGCGAAGATATTCTTCTCTATTGGGGTTGGTGCTTGATTTTGCGAAGTCTAGCAACAGTAGTAGTTACAAAATGTAACAGATATTCAAAACAATACCAAGGGATTAGTATAACAGGAGATGGCGCAGGAATTAGTTCAGCACCACGGACAGTTCCTGGCACTGTAGAGGTCTGCTGCATACAGCAGTCCGCTGAACAGGATTTATAGAGCACCACTTCCTTTACCACCGTGAAGGAGACAAATCTAGGAGACAGAAGAAGGAGACAAATGAAGGAGACAGTTCCAATACTAGTCCAAACAGCTAGAGCGCTTTGAAAGACTAGTCTGTCTGGATGTCTTATTAAGGATTTCCATCACTCACAGATACCTGATTCAGCCTAGGTACAGGATTTGTTGGCTCAAAGTCAATCCTAATTTGGCTCTTTTGGCCCAGTTGAGGATCAGACCGGCCAAGCCTTACCAGGCCTACAGGTGCAGCTCAGACACACACCTGGCTCCCCTCTGCTGCGGAGTCCGTCCGTGGGCGACATGGGCGGTGTGACCATGAGCACCCTGCGTAGGGACAAGCAGGGGGAGCAGGTCCAGGTGTCCTCTCATGCAAATAATCTGTTACTGCTCCTCGTCTGCCAGCTTCAGTACATGCTGGCCTGCAGACCACTCTCTCCAGGGCCACAGCGGGGGGTCTAGTTAACACACTTCCCTACTCCTGTCCAAAGGCTGCGCTCTCCTGGGCCATGGGCGATTCTGGTAGCCCACCGTGGAGAGGACATTAGGGTTCTCTATAAACCAGGTGCAGTCCCCTTTGGAGATAACGTCCTCCTCCACAGAGCTCAAATTTGACAATTATCCTTTGGAAGTGAATACAAGTAGTTAAAATGGACATGCTTGCATGGTCTCTAAATCATAGTCAAAAGAAACATTTTGAGGTTGGTTCCACAAAAGAACAATTAATTCCACTTACAATACACTATTATACCTGCTCTCCAGACTGAAAACCCTACAGTATGGATTAACCATTACTTCAAAAGCACACAGTAGTTTATTTCCTAAACTATAAATCCAACTACCCCTCCTGGAGAGGGCTGCGTTGTTCATCAGGTTTCGGTGTACCCCAGTCTGGCTTTCTACTCTGCATGGCTCCCTTAAAACGCACCCTGGACACACTCCATCATACATCGTTGTCAGGACGACGTGACAGGGGCTGTTTCCTCCAGGAAGCATGCGATCAAGCACCATGCCCTGTCAGCAATTCAGACCCAAGATGGATGGGCTGGACAGAACCCTCCGGAACCCAGACTCTGGCCCCGCCTGACATCCAGCATTACTTTCATTAGAGAAAGCATACACTGACCTTCTGAACGTAAAGGTCCGCAGACCAAAAATCTGTCACACTGGGAAAAGGCCTGGGACCAGATGTACAGGCGTTCCGCCAAGCATGCGTTGGACAGACAGTGGATGACATTTGGCTCGGACAACACCATGACGTGTGTGCCTTGCGGAAGCTGTTTTTTTCAGTCATAGATTTCCTCTTCAAAACCAGTTTTGATTTTACCCTCTTGAACATTCAAATGGCTACATATTATAGCCTATATTGGCTGTATTGCTATAAAATGTCAAGACCGGGAGGTTAGAGTCCCACATTAAACAGCAGTATGTCCTCTATGGTGAGAGCCTGGATCAGATGTTCTAGTCAGTCATGGACCCTTTGTTTAAAAAAAAAAATCATAATTGGGGAAAAAGTAAGTCTTGTGCTTACATAGCTCTAGACACAAACTAAATAATGCACTTAGTAGGGATAAGTGCACTTAGTAGAGATGAGTACTTACCATATTGACTTCTGACACCATGTCTATGCTTGCCACATCTATACTCATGCCAACAGAAACCGGAGCACCTTGGAAATATATAACAGGTATGTTTTGTAATTAACCAATATCCGTTACTAATTATGCATAATAGCCTACACATTAGCTACTTTAATTAATAAGAAATATGGGTGAAAAAACTCCATATGACAATCTGTTGCGTAGCCTACCTCCGAAGTCTGGGCGAAGGCGAATATCATATCCTTTCAACAGCTTATCCACAGTCTCCTTTACAAAAGACATATTCCCAGGTTCGTTGACGCTGAAAGACAGGAAGAAGGGTTATACCCACTTTGAAGACACAACCCTTGTTGACCCTTTGTCTCCAACACTTACCTCTGGGCGCAGCAAATCACTGCTACAAGAAGCGGCAACGAAAGAAAGTCAAATAGCCTTTTTTTCTGGAATCCCCACATTCCTTGTGATCTCCGACGGGGAATTGAGCGACTGAACGAATGTCAAGGTTTTCCAGCGTTCAACAAATGACAAAATCACCACAGACTGTTACTTCAGTAGCTTTATGCTACTGTACTTGTTGGCTCCACAGCTCCTTGGATCAGGTGAGAGCTATAGTTGAAATCGAAGTATATGTCTGTCTTGAGTGTAAAGATATTATTGAGCAGCAGCGCATTTGGTAAACACCACACATTTTGCGCAAAACGTTGCCAGCGATGGCAGCTACCTGCAGTGGTTGGGGTTCAGCCAAATCTCCATCCTTTGACTGTCTTTAGCAGCCTTCAGTCTGTTTTGCTTGGTCGCAAACACAGTGGTGCAAAATCCAAATCTCACTGAGGGAGTAAGAGGAGTCGGTCCGAAAGTACACGCGCAATTCCCATCATCATATATCCATGTACCACCAGATTTATGTCACGGCAGGATTAATTGTATTCACCCTCTGATGTCTGATCTTTACTCATCCGCCCTGGCAGGTTCATACCATGTAGGATAGTTCCGAGTTTGGGGGGAATTGACTACCTCTTTATGACAGGGTACTATCAGCAACGAGGGCCACGTGATACCATAGTCTGCGAGCTTGTTGAGGCGTTTTTGCTGATTGGTAGAACAAGAGAGTTCATCAAGACGCAGGGGCCAGGCAGCAACGATCCATTCAGCGGGAAAATCGTCTCACAGTCGTAAAAATCCGTGCGCAGGAATCTGTCATGTAAAGGCGACGAGTAATTTCTACAGTCATTACCACTTGGGTAAGTTTGCGCATCACATCCCAACTCCTTAGGAATAACATGTGATAGTCCGCACTCCATTACATCATTGAGAACTGGCGAACTGTGAATGTAAGCCAATCAATAATCAATGACGGAAGCTGTGAGTGTGAGCCAAAATCTATTTTAGTTAAGGAGACTTCAACTTTTCAGTAACCATGTTAGTCTAGAGACTAGAGGAGACAGACCCTTCGCAAGGTGTGGATTGGATATGATGGGAATTAGTAGGCTATTGTTATCTGCATCATGTTTTTCAACCAGCAATATGAAGACAGAGAGTGGCAATTCAACGAATACAGAACTAAATAGCCTATCCGTTTTATCTTACATCAGATTTGTCGTGTCCTTGAATACTGTTCTCTCTTCACCAATCAACTTGAGTTTAATGGATGGGAATGTGACAGGCAGCCTACAGTATCTCCGTGGAGAGCCGCGGGGGGATTGAGCCCAATGCGAGCGAAAATTCGTCGCTTCCTCTCAATCAGTGGATATGAATACATCATCTATCTTCTGTCAGATTATAGAAAGACAGACATTAGATGTTTTCCAACAACATATATCATTGAAATCCTACTGAATATTCCTCCTCCACTGTCCATAGAAGAGTTCAGTTGTTTCCACGTAAAATTGCTTCAGTCAGCCTGGGTGTGAGTTAAGGTCCAGAAAGTGGTTTTAGAAGAGAAAGCCATCTAAATCCTCTATACTCCATTAGTTCCCGGCTCTGCGTGGGCCGTGTGGACAGCAGGCTCTAATGAGTTTATTCTGGCCCTGGAGTGGAGCTGCTGGTGGGTTGGATATCGCAGAGCTGCATTAGAATGATTCCAAATCTCAGTGAAAATCTCATTGATACAGACATTTCTTTGAGGGAGAAAATGCTCTAAGATGAAGAAGAAGGAAAGGAGATCCAGCAGATGTGAAAGTATTCAAGCAACATCATTGGGATTGGGAGTGGGAGTTCTATCTATCTATCTATCTATCTATCTATCTATCTATCTATCTATCTATCTATCTATCTATCTATCTATCTATCTATCTATCTATCTATCTATCTATCTATCTATCTATCTATCTATCTATCTATCTATCTGTCTGTCTGTCTGTCTGTCTGTCTGTCTGTCTGTCTGTCTGTCTATCTATCTATCTATCTATCTATCTATCCATCTATCTTTCTATATATCTGGGATGCTGAAGTATAGGCTGAGCAAGAACCAAGCAAAGCGACTACTACTGCTGTAACTAGACAACGGGCCACTGGGCTTTTCTCTGAAGAGTTTGTGTTTTAACATCAGAGCTGATTCTTAATATGGTTATAGACTGCCCCCCCCCCCCCCCCTCACAGTGTCTGCTGTGTGAATGCTCTCTGTGTCACTCCATCTGGGTTTCTCCCAGGAGGGGTTCACAAGGAATGCTATCAGTGTTGTTCCAATCAGCTCTCGGTCTCCCTGCCGGGAAGTAGGAACACCCCAGGACTGACCGTTCGCCAACCGGTTTCACTTTCCATTTATCTGGACTGTCTGTAGATATCCTGCTTGTGAAACTCCCTTTAAGACATGGAATAGAAGGCTATACGCACTTTATGTAAAGCTTTCCTAACCAGGAGACAGTGGTGAGGCTTGGTGGGAGGCCAGCATCTTTACCTTGTGTCATAGATGGCGAACAACTTCTTATTACCATCCACGGCATTCCTGTGAAAAAAGGAGAAAAGAAAAGACATGAATTTTTCCACACTTCCCCGAGTAAGCTCTACTTCGCTGTCAGATTGTACTGTACCCATGCTCTTGAATACATGGACTTGGTGAACCACAACCTGCTGGTGCCCATGCCTACAGCACTGTGCTATATATATAGCTGTGCTATAAACACATTATCGCACATGAATAACAACAGGGAGTAGAAAGATTGCATGATCGTGTCATTGACTGAGTATCCTGACGTGGGTGTTGTCACTCGTGGTCAGGCGGTTTCATTAACTCGTGATCCCCCACCTCATACTCATCCATCAGTCTTCTGTGTTCAGTCCCAACACGAGGTCAAAGTGGACCAAAGGTGTGGTTAACCAGTGTCATACAGAGATTATTGTACTAGCTATACCTGCCAGATGGACACAGGCTCTAAACCTCAATAAGAATTTATATTTTCTGATGATTGCAGGAAGCTATAACTGCGAGTGTGTTACATTTCTACGTGTCGATTGGTTAACAGGAACACAGCGTTCCTTATAGGAAGGTGGTGAATTATGATCAGGTGACAGCAGCATTCATGATGTGGTGAGACTGGTGGGACCGTAGCTGTGTGGCCCCTATGGCCTGGCCCTCTCGTGGTCAGCGTCAGTCTCAAATGCTCCTCACTAGCTTGACTGAAGAATTGTCATACATACTATTTTTCTTCCTTTGTTCGGTTGAAGTCTGTTTGGATATCTCTGATCTCCTTTCTGACATTCCATGGCTGTAGTGATCAGAAACTCCATGTGACCCTAGAATGGTTGCTCCCTCTGTAGTATCATACATTTCAGGATGTATCGTAATGCTGCTGAATGTCAAAAAATCTAAGCACGCTCAACATTAAATAATTATCCTTATTTAAATCATCTCATAGCTGCAAATGTGGTTCAAGATTCAAGATTCCTGTATTTGTCACTTGTTCCTTTCTTACATTGCAAGTGAAGAAACTGAAAATGGAATTAGAGATCCCTCTTATGGTCGTCTTTGTAACTGCTCTGACACGCACGCACGCGCACTCGCTCTCTCGCTCTCTCTCTCTCTCTCTCTCTCTCTCTCTCTCTCTCGCTCCAGCGTAGCATATCTTCCAAACGCCGATAGTTACACAATCACGCTGTTTGCACAGGTGTGCACCGTCTTTGGGGTGCAGATCGGCGTTTCTCGGATTAATAGCCTACCACAGGAACGCACGCAAAATAACGCATCGAAGCTAATTGGTCACACAATAGGCTACTTTGGATTCACTATCGAATTTCATCAAGCCTTAACCGGTGCACTGACGCACAAAGTCTAAAGGCAAAGTAAGGGATGCCAAGTCAGCAGAATTGTTGGGGAACCCTCTAAATTCGCTGTCACCGTTTTAATCATTGCCCCTGGGCAAATAAAGCTCCGACGGAGACGCTCATCCAGTTTTTCCAACCTACAGCAGCCTCACTTTCATTTCTCCCGAGGGGCAATTATGCTGTGCGAACGGCGGTGACGTTCCTGGACTTTGATTACAAATATTACCCATTATACTGTCGACGCGTCACTTGTATCAGTGGAGGAACAAGCAGTGGAAGTTTGACTGCGCGGCAGAACTGTGTGGTAAGCTTTTGCAACTGCGCTTGAATGTGTGTGCAGCCAACAGTGCATGCAGTGTTATAAGATGTAGTGGGGCTGTGAGCACTATAGGAGAAGAATTGTAGGTCCAATGACAAGGACGGAACATTCATTGTGGGTAGACTAGCCTACTGACTGGCGGCGGTGAACGTCGGGAGACCAAAGAGAGGCATATAGAGCCTACTGATGGTTTGCTCGTTGCAGCACCGGATATGGAGACGAGAAGACTGTCAAAAAAGATGCGGGGCTTGTTCAATGTTTATCAGTGAGCCGTAAAAAAGGGACAATATGCTACCTACGATGCACGGTCCACGCAGTCTTTAGCAAGGCAGTGTATTTGTGACGGAGAGCCAGTCCAGCTGCGGTGCAGCCTACGTTGCGGGATTTGCTTTGGAGTTCAAATGGAAAACTGTGCTTATAACGTTCTCACAAAGATACAGGTACAGACTAACCTGTTAAAAAAAGGTTAATTTACAGAATATGAAGAGCTCGTTATTTCCTAAACTCTGACTGAAATGAAATGTATACGATAATGCCTTTAACTATTATTTCAATGCAGTTTATGCGGCTTTGGGGGATGTAAAACAAAGGGCTCATTGTTGGGTATAGGCTATGGTGAACACAGAATGAGCACTGTTTTTTGTAGGACCGTAATTATCAAAATCGTGTGAGGGATGCTGGAGGGAAGGAAGCCGAACGGCGTGTGATTAAATAGGCATCTTGGCGGGACATTCTTAAGTAGCCTATAAATAAAGTGCGGGCAGTTGCTGTCCTTTTAAGTTTATACCAATAGGCTACTTACGTGGGATGAACCATAGCCTAGTATAAAATGGAAATACAACCATACTGTAGGGGGCTACTAATCAGATAGGCCTAAAGCATATTATAATTATACATAGCCTATATTTATATCAGTCATATCAGTCATAATATTATTATTAGTAGGCCTATTATTATTATTATTATTATTATTGGGCTTAATAATAGCATTATTATTAGCATGATTAGGCTATAATTAGTATTACATCCCTATTATTATTAATTATTTACTAACTACAATGGAAGCGCTTTACCAACTGATTAGTCTACTCATCTTATGGAGGCTGGGAAAACGTTAGATATTTTCCTTATGCGCGTTACGCATGTAGCCTATTACGCGTAGTAGGCCTACACGTTTTGTAGAGGATGGTATAGCCTACCACACAAATGATGATTTAGAACAGCTGTCAAAAACATTCTGGAACAAGCACAGAGACATTCTGACTTTGTTTCAGGAATGGGCGATGGGATGCGCTGCAGTTTTGCAATGAGAAGTCTGTGGATCTCTGTCTGGCTTGTGAGCATCACCTGCCGTTTGAGGTAAGGCACTAACTTTCATAGCATATTTTTTCACATGTGGTGGATGTCGGAAAATGTGTTATCTATCTATCTATCTATCTATCTATCTATCTATCTATCTATCTATCTATCTATCTATCTATCTATCTATCTATCTATCTATCTATCCATCCATCCATCCATCCATCCATCCATCCATCCATCCATCCATCCATCCATCCATCTATTTTATAATGTGCATTTAACATATGTTGTTGACCATAACCTACTTTATGTGACACATCTACATTTTGGATGTTGTCCAGTGAATGTCCCTCCTTCTGTGACACATGCAGCCTCTCCCAGACTGCAACTGGAACTCCCAAAGAGGCCGAGCTCAATGATAACATCACCATATTCACCCGCATTCTGGACGGCCTGCTGGATGGCTATGACAACAGACTCCGCCCTGGCCTGGGAGGTATGAAACACCTCCAACACCCACCTCTTCCTCTCATTCGGTGTGCTATACTGTAGGCCTACATCTCAATGTGAATCAAAGTGTGTGCTTCTACAGTGTTTCTTTGTTAGGGCATTATAGTCGTGTCTGTATTAAGTGTTGACCCAGTACATTATATGTTTTATGGGGTTGACTTGTTTAAACAGAGGTGTATAGAGACCTCTTGTATCTTGTACCCTCTGTGTGTCAGTGCAGTAAGAGTGAGTGATCATGGAGCTCGCCCGCACTACGGAGCCTCAGCCAGTCAGTGGAGTTGTATTCATAAACCCCCTCAGACAAGGAAACATGATCCTTGTAATTGTTCGGTCCTGAGTGTGAAACGGTGCCAATGCCAACGTCCTGAATCACCACCACTTTAAAGTATACCACGCGCCAGCAGGCTGGCGACCTTGAAAGCTCTGTCATTGTTCTCTGGTCGAGAACTTTCAATGTCTGTTGCTGGGGAGGAAATCTTATTTTCTACTATATATACTGTATATATATACTTTTTAAACAAATAAAATAGCCTAATATTTAATTATGATGTGAAGTCTGTTTTAACACATTTTCAGATCATTTATGATTAAAGGCTGATGTTAGGAGTATGAAATGTAGATCTGATTAGCTGAATGGACTACAGTAACTGGAAATGGGTACTGTGATAGCTGCCTGCTACAGAACATACAGTGTGAAAAAAAAGGTCCGCATCGCTGTTTGTTTATTATGGCACTGCTCAGACCAACCTTGACCATTCACCCTTCTGAACTGTGTTCTGTCTTATAGAGAAGGTGACAGAGATCACCACCAACATCTTTGTCACCAGCTTCGGCCCAGTATCTGACACTGAAATGGTAAGATCATCTATAGGGCCCTCGCACAGTAAACTGCAGTGCTGACAGATTTTAATGGACAGATTCGGAATTTAGCATTATAAGCCGATATCACAACGGCCGATATCAAAGTTTCGTCAAACGGTGCACTATTGAGATAAAGCCTGTTGCCGCTAACACACTCAATGGATCCATACTGTTGGTGCATAGACCCCCTAAAATCCCTCAAAAACACCATTAACTCTTGCCTTCAAAGACAGAAAACTCACTGAGTGACAACAAAGCCAAAGATATTTAGATTAATCCGCGTTTCATATTTGTTTTGATCAACAAACACTTCTACCTAACACCATCAATCAAATACCAGCTACAAAGCAATCTTAGGCTTCTCGATTTGTTGCTGTTGTTGTTGTTGTGTAGACCTGTGACCCAGAAGCGGCTCTTCTTCTTCTACAGTAGCTTCCAAACTCAGTCAAGACCTCCCAAAATTCAAACGGAAGTTTACAAACATAATATGTGTTGCAGGTGAAAATAGTTCTATGCTAAATGATAAATAAAACCTGATCGCAAGCATATTTTGTGGCAATTTTTTGTCAGAGCATCAGCAGACACCAGTGACCACTCGGTGAGTTTCCTGTCTTTGAGTTTATGGTGTATTTGAGGGATTTTGTCTATGCACCTATGGATCCATTGAGTGTGTTAGTGGTGACAGGCTATATCTCGAGAGTGCACCGTTTGACAAAACTTTGATATCGGCTGTTGTATATGATCGTAAATAACCTTATAACATGGCTTATAATGTTAAATTCTGAACCTGTCCTTTAAGAACTATAATACGATTGATAGGTTCCATTTCTATTCTAGTCCATGTCATTGGCCATATGCTCACCAGTGGATAACTCACAGCACTGCTACCCCCTCTCTGTAGGAATACACAATCGACGTGTTCTTCCGCCAAAGCTGGAAGGATGAACGGCTGTGCTTCAAGGGCCCGATGCAGATGCTTCCTTTGAACAATCTACTGGCCAGCAACATCTGGACCCCCGATACCTTCTTCCTCAACGGGAAGAAATCCATCGCTCACAACATGACCACGCCGAACAAACTGCTCCGCCTGCAGGATGATGGAACCCTGCTCTACACCATGAGGTGAGCTGATCCACAGCAGCAGAGCTCTCTGTCTATCTCAGCTCTCAACATGGCAATATGAGGCGTCCGCTCACGTGTTATTCATTAGGTTGATTCATATGATCAAATGGGTTTTGGTTTGTCCGTTTGTTGACTTGTACAGTAGCAGGAGGAGTTACTCGAAATATTTAATGGATAAGGACACTGAATTTCATGTTTAGCCCTATTCCTGGCTTCCCTGGCATGTATCTGACTAGTACAGGTTAAAATATTTCTGTTTTGTGCAGTACAGAGTTCTGTGTCAATAACGTCGGCGCGCGCACCCTGGCTCGTTGCTAGCTATGGGCACACTCGAAAAACTCTAAAAAGTATGATATATGTGGATTTCAAGTTCAGGAATTACATGGTTTATGCTTACCAAGCTCTGAAGTCGTCCGCGGAATTCATCCAAATCCGAATTTCGCGGAGGTTTACAGTGTGAAGGGATGGCTGTTGTATATTCGGTGAAATTAGTACTGTTTACAAGTTAACGTTGTTTCGAAATGCAGAGGCGAAAGGACCTATGGTGTTTACAGGACGACTTCTGAGCTTGGCAAGCATAAACAATGTAATTCCTGAACTTGAAATCCACGTATGTCATACTTTTTAGAGTTTTTAGAGTGTTCCCATAGCTACTAACGAGCCAGGGTGCGCGCGCCGACGTTATTGACACAGAACTCTGTACTGCACAAAACAGAAATATTTTAACCTGTACTAGTCAGCCAGGGAAGCCAGGAATAGGGCTAAACATGAAATTCAGTGTCCTTATCCTTTAATGATATCCTACAGTACCTTGTGTGTCTATTACTACTTCAAATTATATAGAGGTATATCAATTCAGAGTAAACTCAGCAAGAGTTTGAGTAGTGGCTGAAATATCAGCCTCACAGAGTATACTGTAGTATGGTGCAATGCAGGGCAGCACAACACAGTACAGCACAGTACAGTAACACAGTACAACCCTGTGAGAACTGAATCAGTCCCGTGCTGTGAATGCATCCCCCTGACCGGGCTGCATCTCTCTGAGGGTTCATCCAATAGTCCGTTTCTCTGCATGTGGGTCACATGAACTTCAGAGCAGGGAGTCCGTGTTTGCCGTGACCCAGTCCTCTCCCAGGCAGACTAGCGAGGCAGGCTCTCGGCCCGGGAGCCGGAGCCTGTGTGATGTGTTTCCGTCCTCTCTCCTCCTCCTCCTTCTCTCCCCCAGCTGAGCTCCCTCCATGCAATTCCTGCCCCATTAACCACACTGCCAGAGCACAGAGGCATGGAGGGAACAAACGCTCCTCCTTCCTACCACTACAGCTACAATAGCTTATGTTGTAATGTCTGTGAGCGAGACCCCCACGCCTCCCTGTCCTGCTCCCACAGTCTGTCATTATTGGAAGAGTCACCGTTTCACATTTGGATTTTTTTTTTAGTATTCTGTCACTTCACGTGCATTTAACTCTGCTGCCTTGTATTCACCTATGTACACTAAGCATGTTTTTCACTGAAGGTCACATGGAGATTGATGAAAGATGCAGTAGCAATTAACTGCTCACTGCATGGAAGAATGAAGCCAGTGTGGGATGTTTTTTATTATTTTTTATAATGCCATCTTATGCTTTCATAGTTTACAGAGAACAATGTGCAGTCTTGTTGCATTTTTTATTCCATGCTCTTAATATAATTAGAATGTTTTTCTCAAAATGCATTTCTGATTTTGTCCCATTTGCACCCAGTTTGGTAGCCAATCACACATCGTCCCCTTGTTACTGTGGCAGATTTGTCGCACATCCCCACGGGGTCTCTGTGGAGCGACGGAGACTTGAGCCGTTAAAGCAACCACCCTCGGGGAGGGGAGGGAGCCTAATATGCCACTCTACCCTCTGGGGATCCGGCCACACTCTGATCTGATGAGGCCAGGGCGCGAACCCCGGTCCCCGGTGGGGCAGCTGCACCAAAACACGAGACCGCTTAGACCTACATCACCGTGGACCCCACCCCCCACCCCCCATACACATAATTACAACGTTTCAATTTCCCAAAGAAAACAACCTGTACATTATCACCTTTCTTGAAGCACCTACAGAATGGCGTATTCCTCACCGGTTCTCATATTATTAGTTTAATTGGCACTAAACTTCACATGAAATATTAATGGTGAAATAAGGAAACGGATGTGGGCGCATTATTGATCTGTAATAGTCACATTTGCTAACAATATCAACCATTAGAGTGCCTTTACAGCCTGCTCTTACTGTAATGCACTTCTGAAGCCGGAACAAGAGTGTTAGAGGAAGGATCTACACATGTGCCTTCCACCTCTACCCAAGCTACTGTATCATGACATGCAAATGTCTATCACCAAATTGCAAGGTGAAATATAAGTATGTATAACTAAAGTCTATCTAAACTCTCTATATGAGAGAAAAGTTCTTAGTGTTTCTCTGAATCTGATGATTTGCAGTTCTCTTGCCAGTCAGTAAAACTGTGAGAACAAAAAACAATTAAGTGATGCATTCTGGAGCCAATTTCCCGTTTGTTTGGGTCCACTAATTTAAGTATTTCAGCACTTGTGAAATATGTACCAACCGTTGCATGTGTGGATGCCAAAGTGACTATCAGAGTATTGTGTTCCAGCTCTAAGCCTTGCTAATGACAAACCTGTCCCTCTGAGCCAGGAATTCATCTCAGATGAACATTAATTTAAAGGACACTTTCTCCCCCCCAACCTTGTGTTAACTTCTATAATGCAATCAGTATAAGCTAATTTGAGGGGCTGGCAGTTGGCTGTTCTACTGTTATGTTAATGATGGAAACAGAGATTCTGCTTTGAAATGGAAGCATGCTGAATAATAAGACACGTACCAGAGAGACCTTGAGAGAAGATTCCTTGACAAGTATAAAAGCATGCACTCATTATATGATTGATTGTGTTGGTTAGTTCACACCTGCATTAGTATTTAATCTTATAGCACATCAGAGTCGTGAATCCATTGCTTATTCCCTTATTCACTGTGGGTCACCCAAATGTAATGGGAGAGAACCGTGTTATACCATTACCAGACCAGCAGAGGGCGATGCTGAGCATTACACACAGGCACTTGGAATAAAGCAGCCAGGTGTATTCCTTGTACCCGGACATGCCATGAGAGTATGTAATATTAAGCCTGTCATATTGATCATAGCTGCATTATTTCTTAGATTTATGTCACTCAAATAATATTTTAAAATTATCTGTGTTCATTGATTTAAGATTAATAATATATGCAGATTTACTAGTCTTGCATTGTGTGAAACAGGCTTGGGATAGGAGCTGGCCAGGACCTGACCCATTCATATAAAGAAGGCGCTCTGTTGGGCTGTAAAATCATAGTGTTAGGGAGGACATAGTGTAGTACTAATGCTGATTTGATTGAACTGCTTCTCAACAAATTGGACAGTGTTTATAGGAATCTCCAGTAGGGGGTAGTATGACATCAGAATTGATGCGAATCTGTAACCTCAGGCTCATGCAGTGTGTGCAGATGATACCTACTGTATGTTGGAGCGTACTGATTTGCATCCGTGTGTGTGTGATTGTGATGGGGAGAGTGAGAGAGCAAAAGAAAGACACAGAGAGAGAGAGAGAGAGAGAGAAACAGAGTGAGAAAGAAGAAAGGAGAGTTTTGTAGTAGTTTGCTCCTGAGTGTAATGCTACACTTTTACCACCAGGTGTCACCGTTGCTCTAGATTTTGTTTGATTCATACAGTATAACTCAGGTACTGTAAGTCTTATCATGGTCTAATGATGGTAGGCATATTTGACTACAATATCGGGTAGACATTTTGCTGATTTTAAAATCAATTGCAATTGATTATGATAATGGGTTGAAAAAATAATGAATGACTGTAATCCTGATGTTGAGTTGACAGTGATACAGATGGACTTATTTTCCTCATTCTCTGATCTTGTCTTTCAGACTGACCATTGCAGCTGAATGCCCCATGCAGTTGGAGGATTTCCCCATGGATGCACATGCCTGCCCTCTAAAGTTTGGAAGCTGTGAGTACACAGATACAGTACTTCTCAATTCGCCTTATTCACCTGGCAGCCATATTGGTCAGTCTGGGGTGCGGATGTGGAAGTGCCCGTTGACTTCAATGTTAAAAGTTCACTGTAAAAACACCACTTCAAGAACCGAAATAGTCAAAATAACTAATAAGGCGAATACTACGGTTTGAATGGCTCTTACAGCGCAGGTCAAGTCTATTCTATAGGAATATCTATCAGAATCAGAGACCGTTTATTGCCATGCAGTTTTACAACGTGCTAGGAATCTGCTTTGCGCCGAGGTGCATAACATTTAGACAACATTGGACAGGGTGAAGGAACGAGACAGGACAGTGCAAATGCTAGTGCAAAAAAAGGATAGCCTAAAGAAAAGAACAATGCACAAAAAGTAGTGCAGTCAGTATATATACAGTGAGTATGCAGAGTATGTATAAATAAAGTATTGATTGATTGATTGATATGTGTAGGTGAGTGTGTGTATGCAGCAAAATATTTCTCAGTGTAGGGACTACCAAATTATGATCCAGAAAGTTGAGCTGTACACTAGTTACATACACAGAATTGATCAGATGCTCATACACAGCTGAACAGACACCGGCAGGTGGATATTGTATGGCAGGGTGGAATTTGGCAGTTCTGGACCTCAGGCATCAATCTATTGTTGTGGCGGTCAGGAGGCGGGGCTATTGGCCCTGACACCCTGCCCACGATGAAGTCATTAGTCAGCCCGTCAGAAATGTGTCAGGGCACCCTAGACCTTCCTCCTCAACAACATGTGTAGAGGAGACATGGAAGTCCACACGTGCACACACTCATGCACGCACACACACACACGCGCGCACAGTACACACAGATTCAGATTTAGCACGATGATAATTTGTAATAATCTTGCAGCGCGTCAGTTCCTGTATTACCAGGCCTGCGGCAAGCCCCCTCCGTGCTCTGTAAGCCAGTTAGTCTGCCTCACAGAGAATCCCCCCAGGGCTGGAGAAGTCAGACAGAAATACCTGGGGACTTCTTGTCGTAGCAGATTAAGATTATCGCCTTGAGGCGCTCCGGCAGCCGCTGTGCTGAGGGGTTATCTGGGGCCGGGCTAAGGAGGATGGCAGTCTGCCCCGCCCAGGCAGGGCCACAGACAGTTGAGGAAGTGGGCGTGCGGCGTCACGCTGTTTGAGCCGTGACTCTTAAAGGTCGGCGCCTCCATCCGCAGGGCGGGACGGGGAGACGGGGGGGGCGGGAAGGTTGCAGAGGTCACAGGAGATCAGAAGCGGGCCTCCGGGAGGTTCGCCTGCCTCCACGTCTGGCACAGGAAGTGCGTCACCTAGAATACTGTAAATAAAAAGACGCTGGAACGTCCACTACAGCGGGTGCTGGACGAACGGCAAGTTTCACAATAGACAAAATAGAGTCCGCACACTGGCAGAGAGGACAGTATTATAATTATCTTTATTAACGTTTTGATCTTACTCGATCAGAATCCAATTAATCAGAATCTGATGCAGATCAAGTAAGATTGGTCTAGATGCCCACCCAAGATCTAGATGCCCACCTAGAATACTGTATCAGAATTGTCTGACCCGTTATTGTTAAGCGATCAATAGAAACTAGGGATGCACCGATTGCAAAATTCTGTGCCGATGCCGATGTTTAAAATAACAATCCAGCCGACGGCCGATACCGATGGCCGATGTTTATTTTATTTAATTTTTATTCCCCCTTTTGTGCCAGGGAAACAAAGAAATGAAGTGTTTGGTTCCAAAACGCCGATTTTTATTTCACTTTAATTTGAAAGCAAACTACACGTGCGTTTGCAGCGTTACGTCACGGATCTTCTCCGAATCTGCAGCTGGGTAGGCTACGTTTTGCAACAAAAAAAGACGTAATTGTTGCGACATAACATCGGTCACTACCATCGGGGAATGTCATTTTATTTGCCGATGGGCCGATGGCAGTCAACAAGGCCAACATCGCCGATGCCGATGTTCGGCCGATGCATCAGTGCATCCCTAATAGAAACTCCAACCTGTTCATACTGTAGGTGTAACACTCAATAGTTTGAGATATTACTCTCTTGAAATATTCTTGAGATTAGGCTACACTATTGAGATATTAGTGTTACAGCTAAGTAGTACACAATGGATCTTTATGGGCATATTAAGGCCCATGCCGAAGGACACAATGGATATATATGCCCTTGGAGATCCATTGTGTACTTAGCTGTGACATGAGCAATGAGCACTAAAATCAATAGTGCAAAGTCTGTCAAAAGTGGTATATGGACCATCATAAATAACCTTATAACAGGGCTTATGATGCTAAATACTAAACTACTCATTTAAAGCCCACAGTAGGAACACAAGACTCCATTGTGTCTAACATTAAGAGACAACAGCTGATCTATAGGAAAGGATGACACTATCCCTTCCTTCCTTAGCTAGCTCCTGGCTCTGCTACTGTAGCTTGTCATCCTGGCTCTGTAGCTCCTCCTGGCTCTGTAGCTAGCTCCTCCTGGCTCTGTAGCTGGCTCCTCCTGGCTCTGTAGCTAGCATCTCCTGGCTCTGTAACTAGCTCCTCCTGGCTCTGTAGCTAGCATCTCCTGGCTCTATAACTAGCTCTTCCTGGCTCTGTAGTTAGCATCTCCTGGCTCTGTAGCTAGCACCTCCTGGCTCTGTAGCTACAGTAGCATCTCCTGACTCTGTAGCTAGCTCCTCCTGGCTCTGTAGCTAGCATCTCCTGGCTCTGTAACTAGCTCTTCCTGGATCTGTAGTTAGCATCTCCTGGCTCTGTAGCTAGCTCCTCCTGGCTCTGTAGCTAGCATCTCCTGGCTCTGTAGCTACAGTAGCATCTCCTGACTCTGTAGCTAGCTCCTCCTGGCTCTGTAGCTAGCATCTCCTGGCTCTGTAGCTACAGTAGCATCTCCTGACTCTGTAGCTAGCTCCTCCTGGCTCTGTAGCTAGCTCCTCCTGGCTCTGTAGCTAGCGCCTCCTGGCTCTGTAGCTAGCGCCTCCTGGCAGTGGTAGTGGGATCATGTGTTAGGTTACAGTAATCCAGGGAGGTTCTTCTGGTCTGGTATATCCTGCTCCCCCATGGCTCCATTAACCTCAGCTAATCCCTGTGACCTAATGGACACTGCTCACTCCAGATCTGCGCTCTCTCCCCCCCCCCCCACTCTCTCTCTGTCTCTCTCTCTCTCTCTCTCTCTCTGTACCTCTCCCTCTGTCAGTCTTTCTGCTCTATGGCTCATTGAAGTATGGTAGGCTACCTGAATTGTAGTAGTTTGTGTATCTAAACCCATTCCCTCCATTGTTTTGTTCAGTTTTAAAAAAAAAAGAATAAAAAAAAAAGTTTTATTTCCACTCAGGCATTACAATGTAGTTGGTGAGAAAGTGCTTCTGACAATGTCAAAATGTGAAAACCTCTGTATCCAAAGCTTTGTTAAGCTCCTTGTTTTGTTTGTGCCAGGCCCCTTGGATCCAAGCCCTTTTTATCTCCATCTCATTGACCAAAGATACTTTTAAATCATATCATGGTTGTAGACTATTCCCCTGCTCTAATCTCTTATTCTCTCCGTCTGTTCTGTCTCTCTCTTTCTCCCTCCCCTCTCTCCGTCTTCCTGCCATCCCTCTCTTTTCACTCATATTTTTGCTGTTACTCGATTTCTTGACCTGCTGTTCTGTTCATGGAATATGAACCTTTTCTCAGTATGTGCCGTCCCAAACCTTGTTGTCATCCTGCTTTGTACAATTTATATCTTTATTATTCCACTACAGTATGAGGTGTACCCAAAACCCAACACTAAATGTGACCTCCGCTTGAAAGCTTACAATGTACACTTTGATAATGTAAAAAAGAAAAATGACCTTTCCCTACATCAAGACCAACCCTCCAGTGCTGGTTACCTACAGTATGTCTGCATCACTTACTGTATATACAGTATGGTAAAACCATGCTACAGTACATTAATGTACCTAATGCACTGTGGGATCCTACAAGATTACATGGCAAGGGTTATTTTCATGAGTAATATCTGCGGGGCAGAGGTGGGCGATGAGGATGTGAAGGAAGGTAACCCAGGTAACCCAACACTCCCAGCACCGCACATGGACCGCGGAACGCAGTCAAAGTAGGTGGGGCCCAACCTCAAGGCCGCCCCCCCCCCCCCCCCCCCCCTTTTTATGAACTTTTCATGCTCAAAAGTATTGAGCAAGGACCGGTTCCGCGGTCCTTGGCGCCGCACACAACAGCACAACCCGCTGCATCACAATGCCTCAGGCAGTCTCTAAGATAAACCTGCGGAATCTGACCCTCTCATAGCCTCTGCCTCCACAGTAATAAGGGCACACAGAGTTAATTCAGAAAACGTGATAAAAAAAAAGAAAACCTCACCATGTGGTTCATATGTGATGAGTCACCATGTAAGACACAGTGCCATCCTCCAGTTGTAAAGAGATATCCAGAACTACATGTATTTATAGGGTTGCGTAAGAAAGTACAGGCTTCGTAGAGCGATCCCTTTTTTGCAAGGGTCACTGTCTACTTTTCTCTTCCATACTGTACATATCAAATACACATAACATGGCTCTGAGGCTTCTGACACATGCCTTGTCATTTCACCAGTCGTGCTACAGTACAGTGCCTCCGCCTCCAGCACCATAGACCCTGGTCAGGCGCCACAGCCTACAGTATCAACTAGGGTTGGGCGATGTGTGCTGAAATATGACATCACGATGTGGCCATCCAAACATCGCGATGGACGATGATATCGTCATTTTATGGAAATAATAATAATAATAAAATAAAACGAAGAAAAAAAAAGTAAAACATGTTTTATAGGCCTATTACGTATCCCGGGTAGGCTATTGTAGAATCAGGCTTCACATTAACTGGCTACATGACGCAGTCACTTTATATGAAATAACTTATATTTAATTTAGAGAGAAAATGCAAGTCTACAATAGCCTACCCGGGATACGTAATAGGCCTATAAAACATGTTTTACTTTTTTTTCCGAACAAATATGATAATGACGCCACCATGGATATCTTGCACAAATCAGCACTGCTTGATCCAAGATACCGAGGGGAACACATGCAGCCACCCGAGCTGAACCACGTCAAGACCGAGCTGGTTGCAGAGATGGTAGCAACAACGACCCGTGCAGAGCGCCCAACAGTCAGTCCCACCACGCAGGAAGATCAGTCCAGCGCTGCAGAGCAGAAGCTCGCTGGGCAGTCTTCTAGGGGAAAAAAACAAACCAGCTACGCGCACTGCTGCTGAAATCGCAGAGGTAGAGATCACAGCCTACTTGCTGGAAGAGACAATTGACGGAGATGACGATCCACTCAGATGATGGAAAGATAACCAAACGAGGTTTACTTTTATGGCTAGTATTGCGCGTAAATACCTCTCCATATGCGCAACCAGCACACCATCAGAGCGCGTGTTCAGCACCGCAGGTAGTGTTGTCACTCCTCTCCGCTCCCTACTAAAGCCTGATAAAGTGAACATGCTGGTTTTCTTAGCCAGGAATCTAGAATAGAAAGAGTAGGCCTAAACCCTGGGGTAAGAGTATAGAGTCAGATTGTGGAGTTTTTGTTAGCCATTTTTTATGCCATTTGTGGTATTTTTTTAAAAAAAATATGTAAATAACAATTATTTACAATTTCTTTATTATTATTTCTTTATTATTATTCAACGAAATATATGTAAATAGTGTGTCATTTATTGATAGTTGGTTCGCTTAGAACCTTGAACTGGACTCATTAATAAAAAGCGTTGTAGGCCTCAATGTGGCGAAAAGGTAAGAAATAAATTGCAAAAAAATAGGCTAATGCTATATTATTGTTGTAACAGGTAATATTTATGTTGCATGTGGCTGATCATGGCAGGCTAAGTTTGATGAAATCGTTTATCAAGTCGAGTCCGAAGACCCTACTATTATAGGCCTAGTCATAGGCCTAGTTATAGGCCTAGTCTTGTATCATAAATGACTGAGGGAAGAAGTTGCAAATGTTTGCCTATGCCCTTCCAATACATTGTTTATGTGTCATATAATTTAACAGATTATAATTTATACAGCTAAACAAACATGATGTTCACTCCGTGTCCGTGCGTAAAATGTTCCATGAGCGTACGGGCTGTTGAACTACATCAAATTGAGATGTTTGTTAAGCTATAGATACATTCTAATCTGTTACATTTTATGACACATAGGCCTAGAATTAGTAGATTACGACTCAAATTAGTTAATCTAATTATTTACAATGTTTAAAGAAGCAGAAATAACTCCGGTATAGGCGTCGACTCGCACCATATGCCTCTCGCTCAGTTTGCTGTCCAAATTCTTCACGAAGGACACAATAACTGTGGGAAACGTATTAAATGGTCTTCATTAACGTCGGCCTACACATATATAATACCCAACTGTTCCATTTTCACAGCTCAAGTGTTTAAAAAGCGCCGATGTGACGATGGTTCTCAACCATCGTATTTTTCTATCAACCATTGGCGATGGACGATGATATCGTCCATCGGCCCAACCCTAGTATCAACCCTGCTGTGGATCACTTTTATGGTTGGATTCACAGGCTCTTTGTCTCTCCCCCAGGGCTGGTTCATGCAGCAAGGAAGCAAAGATTTACTATTGTCAGCCTTTGACACCAAAAGACCCCCCTCCGTGCCATAAGGTCAGGTCACACACAAAACCAGTGATCTTTTCGGTAGTAAACATACCATCTCAACCGTGGACACAGTGCCTCCAGGCATAACACACTTTATGGAAGAAGAAATAAAAAAAAGGGGGTGGGGGGGGGGGGGGGGGGGGTGGTCTTTTTTCTCTGCAGCTGTACGGGCGAGCTCAGTGGGGGTAATAAACCATTGATCAAAGGCCATGAATGAGAGCTGCTTGTTCTCGGCACATGGAAAACACAGGTGTGTGTGGCATGAGTTACATCGCGGATTACATGATAAATCCCGTCCTTGATAAATCATGTAGTGTCTTATTAATTCAAAGGTACGGAGCATAGAGTGTTAGGGCAGCTAAGGAGCGACACCCCGCCAATGGGGTGCTTTGGGAAACGCGAGAGAAGGAGGAGAGCCTTGTCAACGATAGTGATTGTGTCTGCTCTCTCCCAGGGCACGTCTGAAAGGATTTTTGACATGGTAAAGCATAATTGTACTCCTTCAGATTAAGATTTTTGATAAGCTTCAAAAGGCAGGGCACATGGATCACATGGTCAGCCGCCTATGATTACACGCTGTGCATAGATACCTGCGTTAGCCCCGTCATTTTCTCTCTGAGACAATCAATGCGCCACTCTGTTCCCTCAAGGAGATGTCAGTGCAGGCCTCTGTATTGATTTCCACCATGTGTGTGTGTGATTATGTGCGTCTATGTGTGTTCAAGTACTGAACATAACACGGATTGAATCCCAGCCCCGCACAGCTGTCCAGACATTTGAAACTTTCAATTCCATCTGAGAGTTTCCATTACCTCCAAGGACGTGAAGTGATTATAGAGCTGTGTGTTGTTATCAGTTGATGTGATGCTGTGTGCAGCATGCTAGAGCATCTGTCAAACCTTGTGTAGCATAACAATACCCCCTCAGGTTTAGCCGTGATACGTACGAAGTTACCATGGCTAGAGCACTGTACCTCATTTACTCTGTATTCACTGTATTCCCTCTGGAATAGTATTGTGATGGAGTTTGCCTGTTCTCTAACGAACTGAGTCCCTGAGGCAGAAGATTTTTGGAGGCTGGTACGGTATGAGGGTTCCCTCTGCTACGCTCTGGTAACCTTGGCACAGGCACACCAGCTGACTGATCAAACTGGCAGGGTTCCAAGACCAGAGATGGGTTAAGATCAAGGGGTTTCCATCAAGGTCCACAATGGAAATAAGTCTTGTCTTCTATTGTGTTATCATTGGCAATGTCTTTATGAGCTACAATGTAATCATTTGTGGTTTAAAATGTTCTATTATCAAATTAACTAAAAACACCTGGCAACTCAGCCACATAAAGCATGTACCCCTGACTGAGATTTTTTTTAGGAAAAAAATGGACAGATGTCTCAAGGAATGACTCATGCAGAGACAGACACTCACACAATCGCACACATGTACTCACGCACATGTATGCAGGCAGGCATGCACACACACACACACACACACATATATACACACACACAAACGCACTCACACACACACAAACACACACGCACATACACATCACACAAAAGTCAAAGGGGACTGAGCTATTGCTAGTTTCACCTGATGTACAGTACTTTGAAACATGTTAGCTTCAGGGTTACATTGTATAGCAATGTACTTTAACTACCTTTATATATACTATAATGGCAGAGATGGACCTCCAGCAGAACAACCTCCTAGACCCTCACCAGTCCGGGTTCAAGGCTGGTCACTCGACAGAGACCGCCCTCCTTGCAGTGATGGAGTCACTCCTTGCCGCAAGAGTGACCTCTCTCTTCTGTCCTGATACTCCTAGACCTGTCAGCAGCATTTTATACAGTAGACCACTAGATCCTCCTCTCCACCCTCGAGGAGAAATGCGTCGCTGGCTCTGCATGCTCCCTGTTTGCATCCTACCTGACGGGCCGCTCCTACCAGGTGACATGGAGAGGGTCGATGTCAGAACCGTGTAGTCTGACTACAGGAGTTCCACAAGGGTCTGTCCTGGGTCCTCTCCTTTTTTCCCTCTACACTACATCTCTGGGCTCTGTCATTCGCTCGCATGGCTTCTCCTATCACTGCTATGCCAATGACACCCAACTGGTCCTGTAATTTCCCCCTTCTGATACACAAGTGGAGACACGAATAGCTGGGTGCTTGGCTGACATCTCGGACTGGATGACAACACATCACCTCAAGATCAATCTGGACAAGCAGATTCATGCTTTACAACATCAGGAGGATGCGCCCTTTTCCTCACTGATGAAACAGCGCAGGTGCTCATCCAGGCCCTGGTCATCTCCCGCCTGGATTACTGCAACTCTCACCTTGCTGGGGTCCTGGCGTCAGCCATTAAACCCCTGGAACTTGTCCAGAAAGCTGCTGCTCTCCTGGTGTTCAACCACCCCAAGTTCTCCCACACAACTTCCCTTCTCCGTTCCCTACACTGGCTCCCTGTAGCGGCTCACATCCAGTTTAAAACTCTGGCACTAGCAATGAAAGGAACAGCCCCCTCCTACCTCCAGGCCATGGTTAAAACTCTACACCCCATCCCGACCGATACACTCTGCTAGCTCGGGGCGACTGGTTGCCCCGTCACTCCGAGGCCCCTGTGGTCGGTCGACACGGTCTTGGCTCTTCTCTGTCCTTGGACTGGCAGAATGGTCTTGGCTTAACGAACACAACAATATCAAACGTGTCCCGCTTAGTACCAAACAAAACATTGAGCAAAGCCAGCTCCCTGTGTGTGTGTGGGGAGGGTGCTAGAGACATGGGATTTAGACTGGGGTGTGGAGCCTAGAGTGCACCGTACCACCCCCTGCTGCCTCCGACCCGAGGGGGGGGGCGCCACAGAGCCACCCAAACAACCTGCCCATTCACTTACAGTAGACTTAGCCAAAATGTCAGTTTTTCGATAGACAGATAGATCGATCGATCGTTAGATGGCTCTACGGGGACTGTGCACGAGTTACTGTAACTGCAGTTGGCTCAGTCATGAGTTAAGACTGCTCACTGGTCTCTGATGACCGTTGACGGTTGTGCCCCCAAGTTGCATGTGTGGAAGCCAACTGACACCTACTCCACCACAATCCAATTACGCCCAGTCTGAACAGCTGACCTGATTTACCTTCTAGTAGTCTCTGAGTTCTTTACCTCTGCCTTATTATCACGTATGTACTTAAAATGCTCAATATCAATTTATAATCGGTAGTATAGTCTCTGGTTCATACAGAGCTGTTTTTTTTTACAGGAGAGCAAGTCACTTCTATCACACAGTGATTACCGAGACGAGGTGTGTGGACTGTTTGAGATTAAAGAAGTAGTCGATAGGTAGTAAAGTAGTAGTAGATAGTTTTCCTCGAGTAGCTTAGAATCACTGGCAGAGTTAGCATAGTAGCTAACTCTGCCAGTGATTCAATATGGCTGCTTGCTACTCCTGTCCTGTTGTTATTGCTCAGCTGCTGTATTTTTACCCAGGAGCAGGTAAGCCTTCTTATCACTGGGGAAGGCAAGGCTGACTACTGATTTATTAATCCGGAGACATGGCTGAAATATTACCCCTGGGAGAGATATGAAAAGCGCTACGGTCATCTCGGGCTCAATCTCCCGTGTAGATAGTGTGGTGGGCCTTACTTACGCCCCATGCAGAGTTCTGTATTCATTCTCCACCGGGTCCAGTTGGACCAGAGCGCCATGCTCTTCCTGCATAGAACGAGTACCAATAAGGAATGTCAGACAGCAACCGCACTCTAATCAATGATGGTTGACTAATGTTTGCGGGGCTTATCTTAAAAACTACCGATTGTATTTCCTTGCACACACACACACACACACACACGCACGCACGCGCACACACACACACAATTTGATTTGATCTGTTAGAGGCATCCAAGGGCCAGACTGGGCTATGGGGGCAGCTGAACGATGCCTGGTGTATCTTCACGGTCAGGGACGATCCAGTCTGGATGACAAGAGCCATATCACACCGGAGCAGAATGATTAATACAGCACTGAGAGATTTAGCAAACGCACAGAGAGAGAAAAATAGAGAGAGAGAGAGAGAGGGAGAGATTTTCAAGTAAAGGATTCTGTAATATGTAGGGTTTCTTTTGAGAAGAGGCTTGGGTGTGTGTGTCTTCGACACATGAAAGGGAATGAGATATAATCAAAGTGCAAATTTCTGGCCCTCCATGTTCTCCCAAGATAACAGCATGACAGAGCATCAATTATCGATCGCGTGGTCTGACCACATGGGTCTGTCACCCAGAGCAGAGGTCTGATCTGAAACACCGTAGGGCACACCGACGATGGCTGACTGATCAAAACACGTCTGTTTCCTACTGCCATTAAAAAAGCATCGACACTTATTCTTAAAAGAGTGGGGATATTCCTTTTCCCTGCAAGATGTACTGTAATACGATGCTGGCCTGCACCCAGTATCTGAGCACTTATGGCATTGTTTCTTTGCACCGCACGCAACCTCATGATCTCTCACTGCTGTCACTCGGAGAAGAGCTCTCACTGGCTAGATGATTACCTCATACTGGATACATTATGACGAGGTGCAGTTCGCTGCAGGCCTACTGTCTATACAGTAGCTGGCAGATATATGTGCACTGCTTCATGGTCAACTGATTTCTATGGACTCCAGAAGCTCTGAATGAGTATCATGTTGGTGGTGGACTTGAGCTGTTGTTCTTGAAGTTTAGTACAGTTTTCCTCTCAATGTGAACTTCAATCTACAATCAATCAATCAATCAATCAATCAATCAATCATGCCTAGACCTCAGTGCCTGAGCTGGCTGGTTCCATAGTGTTGCCTACCTTCTACTCAGCCATGCTGAGCTGTGTTAGCTCTAACTAGACTAGAGTGATGCTCATTTAACCCACTCATTACACTAACCTTTATTATTGGTCTTTTGACAGTAATTTTTTTTCTCTTTCTCTTTTCTGTCACTTTTGAGATTCACTTTAAATTAATTTTCATTATGAAATCTGAGCCTTGTTAATTAGACACAGCTTTCATTTGAGTGATCACGCCTTCATAACCTTAGTCTCAAAGCTATAGTTGAACACGGTGCATTCGCATTTTACCTTTTAGTCATTTACTGTAGCACTTTCATCCAAAGCAACTTCAAACAGTTGCAACTGGCAAACAATCAGTACATTTGTCTAGAGTCAGTGACCACCTGGAAATGAGCAGAGAGATTAGAGTACCGTACAGCACTGCCAGAGGAGGGATCATAGTGACAAGAAGGACTAGAGGTACAGTATTATGGTGCGTTCGTTTATAACTGGGAGGTGGCAAATTGCGACTTGCTACTAGGAATGATTAAATAAAACACTGCATGAACTCGCACTTCCTCGTCGCAAATTCGGATATGTTTCTCAGCCCCCAGTTGCTTGAATGCACTAGATATAACTAGGTAACTGTGATATAATGGTATATAGCTCGAATGCACACAGGTCGGAGGTAGGTATTTTGCCACTTGCGACTTGCCACCTCCGACCACAAACGAACGCACCATTAGAACAGATGCTCCAGGTCTCTACATCCAGTCCCTGTCCTTGGACATCACTTAGTTCCGTTACTGTTGAAATTAAATGTTCTGAGATGTACAGCAACTGATATGCTGGCGCTCTTTAACGATGTTGGGGAGCACGCAGAAGAGGTGATGGAGTGGTTTATTCCAGATCTCCCTAAACAGAAAAATTAAACATCTGTCATGATTCCCTTTGGCTACTAAAGATCTTCTAGCTCTTATTGAAAGTAGTGGTGATGACCCTGTCCTCACAGCATTCCCTGTCGTGCGTGAATACAACCTTGGCTACTTAATCCCCCCCCAGACTCAGATTGACCTCTATCCACAAAGACGACTTGGCCCGTATGTTCAAAATGCCCAAAAATGGAGACACCTTGTCCCAAAAATCACTTCATATTTCTTTTTTTGGAAATATTTTCCATTCAGAGGTTCGCACACCACAGAATATGCAGACTCTAGACTCTCAAAATTCATATTTTGCAAGAAGACCAGAGGCAAAAATATTTTCTCATAAGTACGCGAGCACCAACATGTCTTCAATGCTTGCACCAATTCATCCACAGGTGGAGGATGACTTCCTGGTAGAGCTAAGCTTCCTGTCTGTTCCCTCTGTGTGTTCCTAGATGCGTATCCTGTCTCAGAGGTGGTCTACAGGTGGAGCCAGGAGGCGGCCACGTCCGTGGTGGTGGCTGAGGAGGGCTCGCGGCTCAACCAGTACCATCTGCTCAGACAGACGGCCGGGACGGAGGACATCTACACCAGCAGAGGTCAGCCGCTCACCTCAGGTCTACTGCACGCCAGAGTTCAGAGGAAGGACACAGACACACACACAGCCACACACACACACACACACACACACACACACGCGCACACACACTACGCATGCAGGCACGCCCACCCTCGGATTCACCCGCGCGCGGTCACGCCTAATTTCTGCTCTCATCCCTCGCGCAGCTCCGCCCCCCACTTCCTCCCCCCTCCTCCTCGCCTACTACGACAGCCTCTGCGGTCGCGCGTCCGGCGTGTTAGATTCAGCCTCCGTCTCCACAGCCCCGTCTTTGTGTGATTACGCCGTCGCCCAAAGCTGCTATGAGAAGAAAATGTTTTCAAATCAAGCTGGATAGAGAGAAATAAATGAATAGCAAGGATTTGAGAGCTGAGAGCGCCTCCCACACACTGCCAGCTGTCTCTGGAGCTGTGTTGGAAGGGGAGGGGGGGACACTTATCCCCGTCCTGAGCCACTGGGTCTGCAGAGTTAATCCGTGTGCAGGCCCCATCAGTTGTGCTTTTACAGAGTGACGTCAGCGCACCGCCATTGGCCGGCGTGGCAGAGAGACGTTGGAGGGGAAGGGAGGGGGGGGGCTTAACTCTGTTATGTAAAAGAGGTATGATAATATACTTTTTCTGCCGTCGGTAGAGAGGTTATTATAGGCTGTTGTTTTTTTTCTCTCCAGCACTCACTGTAGATATCCACATTAACCCATGTCGGAGCGGGGGGAAAAGACGTTGTTTTCCTCGGATCACGCATTAGGCCCTAACCCTTTGGAGTTAAGTCTGCCATGCTGTCTTTTAAGCGCCATCATCTAGCAAACTGCTCTGGTGGCCAAGCTAGCTAGCTAGCAAATCCAACGGTGCTCTAGTGGCCAAGCTAGCAAGCTAGCAAATCCAACGGTGCTCTAGTGGCCAAGCTAGCAAGCTAGCAAATCCAACGGTGCTCTAGTGGTCAAGCTGCAGCTGAGAAGGATGACGATCTCTGCAGTGGAGCCTTCCTGCCTGAGGTGTCAACATGCGTCACAGGCTGTTCGCATTCTACACATTCTCTCTTTCTCTCTCTCGCTCTGTTTTCCTCTCTCTCTCTTCAAGTCTAGCTCTTTCTCAGCCAGACTTCCGGAGGGGAGGGGCGAAGTGGGAGAGTTAGGCCTCAATTAGCAGAGCTAATCTCAGGTGCAAACCCTCTTTACAAAGTCAAGAATAGCTTGTCAAAGAGCTCACATGGGGAGCACAGTCATTAGAGCCACTTAGCTGACAAGTTGAGGACAAATTGATATTACAGTGCCTTTTTTATTTTTATTTTTTTATCATCCTGAACCAAAAGAGTGAAAATGTCAAGTCCCATAGTGTTGTGTTTTGAAGGCAATTTCACTCCACAACAACCTGTCACCTAGTGTCACCTAAAGCCAGCGCTGCAGACAGCCTCCCCCTTACTGCTGCTGACATTTATGTACCCCGCTGGCCCTGACGCGCACAACTCATGGAAAAACAGGCACAGTTTTATGTGAGGAAGTGCGGGAGATGGCTCTACAGCCCAGTGTACTCACCAGTTGACCAACATGGCCGCGTTGTTCTCTGCTATGAACGGCAGCTCTCCGTAGACGCTCCAGAACCCGAGCAGTAAAATCCACCAGCACCGCATTCTGGCTCTTCTCAGATTCCCATCCGGTCCCGAGCACGGAAGGCGGTCAGTAGCGAGCGGGGTCTACCTGGTGGTCTGTCCTCAGAGCAGGCCGGCTGGGTCTCGGTCATCGGAGCGCAGCCAGGAGCAGAGTCCTTCCGGCTGGAGACATAGTGTCTGGCCACCCCGGCTGTCTGTGGACCATCCAAACTCACCCCCCCCCCCCCCCCCTCCGGACTCACTCAGCCGCCTTCCCCCCCAGTCATCAGGGCAGTTGCCGGGGAACTATGGCCGTCCGAGTACTGCCCGCTCAGGGTGGTTTGTTTGGTCCAGGGAAGTCTTCAGTGGAGACTCGTCTGGCCTGACAGCGTAGGATAGAAAAGTGTGTCACCCAGAGAGAGAGCAGGAGAGGGAGAGAGAGAGCAGGAGAGAGAGGGAGAGAGAGAGAGCACAAGAGAGAGTGAGAGAGAGAGAGAGAGCTACAGGATGCAGATTGTGACAAGGGATTAGTGAGATGCAAAAATCCGATTTTGCCAGGAGAAAGCAGCAGTCATCTGTGGATTTCCTGTAGTTTATCAGACTTCATGGCTCCAAATGATTTCTTTTTTTAGAGCTTCAAATGCAATCTTCATTTGAACACTGTGATTTTTGTCAGCAACACATTTTGGGAAATGAGAAAGAAGCCTAGCAGTCTTGATGGATTGATTTCATACTTTATTCATTTGAAAATATGTCCCTCAGAACTGCATTTGTTGTAATCCATTTTTTTTATTGATTCCGTTCATACTTTCATTTATAGGCTGCAGTAGCTACTGGGGAAAGCATATTATGTGTGGTTGACAATAGGCTACTGTTATCTTGTTATCAAATGAGGATTGATCAGTGAAAGTCCCTACAGTTAATATAGCTACTCATAAAGTAGATTAAAATAAATACGTATCTAAACAGAAGCATTGCTTTTCCTCATGTTGCTCCTGTTTGCTCGACAGCCAAGCCAACATGCTTTGTATTTGGAGCAACCAGGAATTGGAAAATAGTGCCGTTTCAGCTGATCAGGGTGCTCCGTGAGATCCCCCCCTTAACCCCCTTCGTGTCTGACTGGGTTCCTACAGGTCAGTATACAGTCATGATGGCTCACTTCTACCTGAAGAGGAAGATAGGCTACTTCGTCATCCAGACCTACATGCCCTGCTTCATGACGGTCATCCTCTCCCAGGTGTCCTTCTGGCTCAACCGAGAGTCGGTGCCTGCCAGGACCGTCTTTGGTTAGTGGAATTGCTGCAGTGTGTATGTGTATGTGTGTTTGTGCGTGTGTGTGTGTGTGTGTGCATCTACGTGTGAGTGTGTGTGTGTGTTCGTGCGTGTGTGTGTGTGCGTGGCTACAGGGGTGGGGGGTTGTGTGTGTGTGTGTGTGTATGTGTGTGTGGCTACAGGGGTGGGGGGTTGTGTGTGTGTGTATGTGTGTGTGTGTGTGTGTGTGTTTGTGTTTGTGTGTGTGCATGCGTGTTCGTGTGTGTGTGTGTGTGTGTGTTTGTGTGTGTGCATGCGTGTTTGTGTGTGTGCGTCTATGTGTGTGTGCGTCTATGTGTGTGTGTGTGTGTGTGTGTGTGTGTGTGTGTGCTTGTTAGTTTGTTTGAGGAGGGAAAGCTCTACACCAGTAGAGAGAACATATGTGCTTCCAAACACACTTAGTAATGTTTCCCCCGTTTAGCTCAAAATCCATGTACTCTTTCCACCTAATTAATCTTGCATTTAATGCATCAATATTTCTTATTAACACGGAAATGAGAATCAACTGATCAGCATGAATGAAACAAACCACTAATCTGCAATGATTACTGTTTTGAATCCAGACCGAGACAGAGACACAGAACACAGCGCTGTGTTCCTGCATCCTGTTAATACCACTGGCCCCCCGGGGGGGGGCTTCCCCCAGGGACCCCCCTGACTCTTTCTGTTCATCTTTCTGATTCTTTTTTGTTGTTGTTATTTTCTGTTTATCAAATTCTTATTTTTTTAAATATTTTTTTACCCATTATATTTTGTATGGTTTCTTTGTATAAAAGTTGGCACAACAGCAATATTCAAGCATGCTACACACTACCCGACATGAACAGAAAAGGATAATCAGGAAAAGGAAATCAACTTAGAAGGGTCAATGGAGTGAACAGTTGAAGAAGGAAAAAAGGTTTTCACATAAACTAGGTGTCAAAAAACACCTAGTACCACATGATGTAGCCTGTGTGTGCATCTACTGTACTCACACATCCACACACACACACACACACACACACACATGCCCAAACTATCGCGGCGCTAGTTCTGACCCCCCCCTCTTGGCTCTCCCCAGGAGTGACCACAGTGCTGACCATGACCACCCTCAGTATCAGCGCCCGGAACTCCCTGCCTAAGGTAGCCTACGCCACGGCCATGGACTGGTTCATCGCGGTGTGCTACGCCTTCGTCTTCTCCGCCCTCATCGAGTTTGCCACCGTCAACTATTTCACCAAGAGGAGCTGGGCCTGGGACGGCAAGAAGGCTATGGAGGCCCAGCAGCCCAAGGTGTGTGTGTGTGTGTGTGTGTGTGTGTGTGTGTGTGTGTGTGTGTGTGTGTGTGTGTGTGTGTGTGTGTGTGTGTGTGTCTGTGTGTGTGTGTGAGTTGTCGTAGAATTTCTCGTTCAATATGGGTTAAGAAGCAAAACAGTTCAACAGAGTTACCACAATTTATTCATCCAAGGATAGATACAAACACTTGAGTGTGGCTTCTTGTCAAGCGACCTGCAGCAAGGCTGGTCAGTTGAGAGAGCGCCCCAATGCAATATCTGTGTTTCACGATTTAACCTGAAGATGTGAAACTCCCCCTTTCCTGTCCATAAATCTGGACGTAATACAAGACTTAAAACCTAGTCATAGATGGACCCTCCAAGTCCCAGGTGTATGTTGTAAAGTTCCCTGGACATAGATCATTGGGGCTGCCCTTTCCTTACCGCTCTGGTTGTAAAGATAACCAGCTTACCAAGGCACTTAGCCCCCCTTTCCGAACACACACATTCCCTTACAGTGTGTGTGTGCGTGTGTGTGTGTGTATGTGTGTGCACGCGTGGATGTGTTTGTGTGCGCGTGCGTGCGTGCGTGCGTGTGTGTGCGTGTGTGAGAGAGCTTGTTCACAGAACTGCCAACTTCCACACAGCTCTGGCACTATAAAGCTTACTGACAACACTAGTCAACACAGTGTCTTCTATGGTCTGAATTGAGATGTCTCTGCAATGCCCAAGGACAAACAACCCAGCAGCATTCTGTTTGAACCTGGTCTTACGCATTAGCTTGTGAATGAAGTGTCACAGATGTGAGGGGAGGCCCGGGTCACTGCTAATGGTCTCATGATTCAGGCAAAGCAGCTCTGCAGCTACAATTAGTTATCAACCTCCCTGAAGTCAGGGTTTAATTTGTTTCGTAGGAAGGAGTCTGTGTCACACATGGTAATGAAGTGAGAGATGGATCCGACCCAGGCCCTGAAATAGAGCTGGATCAATAGCTGCTTTAGCTCCCAATGTCCAGGCACAGTGCCAATTCACTATCGCCCACAAGCATTGATCCTCACCTACCTGTGTGTGTGTACAGTATGTTTGTTATGTGTGTGTGTGTGTGTGTGTGTTGATTTTGTGGATGTAATAACATAACTGTACAGCATGATTGTTTTCTCGTTCTTTTTTACCTTCCCTGAGACCATGGACTCGCTGTAGAGCCGTTTCTAATCGCTCTGCCTTTTTGCAGTTGATATCAGTGGGGAGCAGCACTACTAACTCTAACCCTAGCCCACATTTTCTTCAGTGTGTGCACATCAAATGTGAGTTTGCGAGATCAGGCTGGCGATGCCAGGCTATATGCAGTGTGAGCTCTGCCTTGTTTTGCGTACAGCTGGAGTATGCAGCTCTTTACACTACAGTGCAGAAACCGTGATCAGACCGTGTGTTTCTCTCGTCTCCCAACAGAAGAGGGACCCCATGGCGCTGTCCAAGAAACCGAACAACACCTGCTCAGCCGGCGTGAACTACACTCCCAACATCACCAAGGACACCTCCATCTCCACCATCTCCAACAGCGCGGCCGTGCAGCTCAGGCCCTCGGAGACCAAGGCCCCGGACCCCAAAAAGACATACAACAGCGTGAGCAAGATAGACAAGATGTCCAGGATTGTGTTCCCGGTGCTGTTTGGAACGTTCAACCTGGTGTACTGGGCCACGTATCTCAACAGGGAGCCGGTCATCAAAGGAGCAGAGTGACCTACATAAGGTCACTCCCTCCTTCCTTCGACGCCCACCTCCAACCATGTCGTCTGATAAACTGGAGCGCTATCGACAACGGTGCCAAGCGCTTCGTCCTTCTTCTTCTCATCGATTAGGGGAGTTTTTCCTTGGTTCCCATCTCATTTGAATTACATTGCATGATCAAAGCTATAGAAATGTTATTGCCATATTTGCCTTGACTTTCTACTGTATGATAATCTACAACTTTCTTAACGGATGCGTTCATTTACTCCGTGTACGCCTCTCAATTCATCATGAAATTCATTTTTGTCCCACTTATTCTGATGAGAAACATTTAGCATTTGGCATTAACAATTTATTTTTCTCTTATAGGGTCGAGATGGTTTGTGTTGAAAAGTACAGCAAGGCCAAATGCTATGCAAAACTATGTTTTTACTGTGTTGTAACTTGTTACTCAATACTCGCTTTTAACTTTGAAACTCTTGCTTTGTACAAACAGGCCAGAAGCTCCTCTGTTTAAGCCTCAAGCACATGAATCTGTTTCCTTGTTAAAAGCAGAAGAATAGCCATGCTAAATGTGTTGCCTTCAGAGTGATAACTCATCACGAATGCACTGAAATTTCCTGCAGTTCTTAAAAAGCCAGTGTTATGACTTTCCTGATCCATCTATGTGCAGTACACCACATCTACTAAGACGACTGAAACACTGACACAAGTGGCAGCTGCTTTCAGATGACCAGGTGGAGAAGCCAGTATGTTTAGTTGCTGTTAGACACTTGTATAAAATGTACCATATGTCCCACTTCTAGATAGGCTCCATTAAACCGATAAGGTTCGC
Source organism: Borostomias antarcticus (assembly GCF_949987555.1). Classification (NCBI taxonomy): domain Eukaryota; kingdom Metazoa; phylum Chordata; class Actinopteri; order Stomiiformes; family Stomiidae; genus Borostomias; species Borostomias antarcticus. The sequence goes on from NC_140243.1 coordinate 8,545,238, forward strand.
TTCAATGTTATGCTAAATACAGCCACATTAAGTAACTCTAGAGCTTAGACGACTGGATATACAGAGAGATTACCTGACTAGCTTAAGCTTTAGCAGTTTTGATTTAATATGATGCTCTTTTCATACCGTACTTATACGCTCTTTATTGGTCCTCAGTTCGTTTTGTTCCTATGAGCTTTGATGATACTTGTAGATCTCCTTAATTACGGTAACAAACCTTTTGATGCTTTTTTGACTGAAGATACTGTTTTCTTCACAGGTGTAACTAGTTGCTGTACAGAGACTGAGTAGTGCTTTAGCTAAGAGGAATCATTAAGAAACCTTGCCAAACAAGCCCCACCAAGTATCAGGCTGTTGCATTTGGACAACTTTTAAAATAATAATCTTTCAGTTGTTTTTTACAATGTAACATTTATTCTACCATTGAATTGCCAGGTCTTGAAACCTACAATCTGTATTATATTCAGAGAAAACGCAAGTGCTTCAGAGAGCGCATGAAGACGAGCACTGCTTTTTACATGAACTGTAGCTTTCTGCAAAAGCTTCTTACAGTATGACTCAGTTATACAAGCAGCGGTTTTAGGGCTAGTTGTTGTCAACCAGGTCTCACAGTGTAGAATGTCACACTTCTGATCCAGCTGGCTCAATGTAATGACGAAAGAGCAGGGAGTGAAACAGGAAGTATTTATGCTTACAACAGGATGGGTTTGGTAACGTAAACGTCTCTCATGCTCCAACCATGTGACAGCACTGCATATTGTCTACAGGACCAGTCAATCTTTTTCAAAATTGAAGAGCACCTCAAATGTATGGATTTATGTACAGCCGTCCTTTAAAACGAAATGCCAATTATGTCTGAAGCAATAAATACATGCCTGATATGTCGATTGACTTATATCTTGCATTATTGGTTTATGAAATGTAGGTTATATGTAACGGTAGTACTCTGTGTTCTTTCAGATCAACCCATGTTAAGTGCTTGCCCAGGACGGGATTCAAAGCCATGCTCTTACGAGCTCTTCCACTTGCAAGGTGGATGCGCTGACAGTTGCTTCAATAGGGACGTCCCTCTTGGAGGGACTCTCAGCGCTCCTTTGAGGGACTGTCAGCACTCTTTTGAGGAGTGAGTTTAGCAGCTACTCACTACTACTAACTCGGACTCACTCCGTAAGGGTTTATGAGGACTCACAATTCACTCGGTTACACTCGCCATTGGGCACCCGGTTCACAGCACCACTGTAACAGTAGTACTCAGCTCTGTGTTCTTTCAGTTCGACCCATATTAATTGCTTGCCCAGGGCGGGATTCGAACCCACGCTCTTACAAACTCCTCCGCTTGCGAGGCAGACGCGCTGACAGTTGCGCTACCACTACCTCAGACTCACTCTACAAGGTTTTTTGAGGACATGCATGTTATAATATAGATATCCTCCGTTTTCATTCTGTTGTTGGCTCAGATAGCATATTCATCTTATAGTCATACTGTATATTAGACTATCTGTGTTTCTAGATGTATGCATGTATTTGTATGTGTCATTACGTGTTTCATGTGTTTATTGTGTTGTTAAATCAGAAGAGCCTGTTGATCCATGTGCTATATGAGCATCAACAGTGGAGGTCATAACAGACACCCCTGGCCCTACAACAACAATCACAACAACAACAATCCCAACAGGTCACATTGCGAAAACAACCACAGAAGAGTTTTCTCTGTTCTCCTCCATGGAAATACATTCAGAATATTTTTCTACTCTTCCTTCAAAAGTTGTCATTGTGTGTGACAGTCGCTGATTCTGGGTTCCCCAGCAACTGGACTATGACGACGACGATATGTTGAGGGAATTCTTTGATACGTTCCCCTAATGGATCAGCCGGTGTCTTGCTGTTGCGGAGGACTGAGAGATGCCCCTCGTCCTGCTTACTCCTTTGATAATAAGCACGCACACGACCCGCGCGGCTGGCGGCCTCCACGCCTCGGAGGGGACGACGAGTCCATCCGGTGGTTCTGTGCGGCGGCAACATCTGGCCCACGTCCGCTTGTCAAGGATTTAGCTCCACTCAAGTTGCTTTTTATATTCGACATGCCCGCACTCCGGTTTAAGCTGTCGACTGATAGCACCAAACGGCAGCAATCACAGAGCTGCTGTATAGTCTGGGAGGCAGTGAAAGATTTGGCTGTGGAGAGCAGAGGAGAACAGCCGTCTACCACGTAATGTGCACTGCCACATCAGAATGCTCTCTTTTCATTGGTGGACCTTTACAGTACACGCACACACAGGGAGATGTGTCAGCTTTCTATGCATGTCCACTGATTTACATTTTAGCTGTTCTGTCTTGAATTATCACTTTTGCATGGCCGTGCTTGTCGCGGGTTGTGAGGAATATCTACTTGATGCAACAGATGGGCCCAATTAGACTCAGATAAAGACACCAGCTGAAGTAGGCCTATAGCTTAAGCAATAAAGTAGTCGGCCCAAAATAAAGTGTTTCAAATTATTGACTGTATTACTTTGTCATATGTCAATGTTGGCTTTTAGGCACCTTGTGCAGTGTTCACTGCCGGCAGTTCTCCTGTTAACCACAAGAGGATGGTATGCCATGGTGCTGTAACGAGAAGAAGGCTGGAGAGGGCTGCTTCTGTCAGAGGCCGCTGCCATACTGCGCTGCTGCACGGCTTGCGAGCTACGGGGGAGGGGTGGGGGGGCTCTATTGCGTTATCACTCAGAGTCGCCTCACAAGTTTCGTGAATAGTTCAGCTCCCTATCAAGATTGCTTTGATGGGGGGGGGGGGTGAATGAGCGCTGCGAGACGGTTGCTGTAGTCTGTTGCATGGAATGCCACGGAATACATTGGAGAGCGTCTCTTGGACAGTGACACAAATGTGAACTTTTTTCTGTCTAAAAACGAACCATTGAGTTTTGATACGCCAGTAGGCTATATTCTAGCAATGCAAATAGAAAAGCCAAACGCCTCTATTAGCTGAGAAATTCAGATTCTGCATAAGTTGAACCACTCAAGTTCTGATTTGATACGGCTTCACACGCACGCCAAAATAATATGTCTGTCAAAATATGATGTGGACACTTATTTACCGTCCCTCGGTATGTTCACAAGTTTCATGGCGACTTCGGGGGGAACAGTGTGACGTATGACCATCGGCAGACGGTCTTATCTGAAGAATTTGGGGGGTTTCAACTCATTTTCTTACGCACCTGCATAACCCGCACCGTAGGCTACTCGCTAGTTTATCTCAGTGTATCTATGGGAGCAATCGAAGATAGCCTTCCAAATGCAAGCGAGAGGAGTGAGAGGAGGAGGTCTATTATTATTTGAATCATTCAATTATCCATGTGAAATTTATTTCAATGCGCAGGAACCTTGGGTGGGCAGTGGTGGTTTTCACGTTGGATTATAACTACTAGTTTTCCCTCGCTGGACAATAGGACTGCTGCGCTTCCCACTCCAGCTCACCAGGACCAGCATGCGCAGGCAGCTCTCTGTGGCACATTCAACTCGTAGTCATCTCCGGCGAAACATGTCACCCAAATTACTGGTGTACTTATTACTCCTTTCTATGTTCAATGCATGGTAAGTGCTGCGTCTTTCTCTGGATGCCTATGTTGAAGTGCTGTTGTGTTGTAGTGGTGTTGGATCGATTGTCTCCCATATAGAGTTTTCATTCTTTAAAATTGCACTGACATTGAAAAGGTTGTTTACCCCGTGGCTGTATTCCTGTCATGTTCTTAAAACTTTATACTTGTTTATTGAGTTCGTCTAACACCTGTTATCGTGGGAATATGTTTAGGCTATGTATTTGTCAAAATGTTGAGCTTCTTAATTTATCCAATTGTGGTTCATTTTATTCAAGACTATTTGGCTTCGTTAAATTTTCGAGGCCCATTTTGCTCTGGCTTTTTAAGGAATTGCATGCTATTACAGTTAGTTTTGTTGATTAGGCTACCATCTACCTACAGTGGACTAAACGGTGCGAGAAAATAATATTTTCATCACATTCTTGAAATAATTAAAGTATAGCCTACCTGGTGCCCCAGAATTTCCTAAATGTAGCTTAGGCCTATTTAGCCTGTATCAGCCCCCCACCCCTTAAACTTGACTGAATAGAAGATTATATACTAAGCGGGCCTATTAGGCTAATCAATTGATGGGCCTATTAGGACAATCAATTGATATTGAAAGAGACATCATGTTTTGCAGCATACTATTATGATATCAGACTATTTTCAGATAAATAGACAGATAAATAGGTGGTACTTGTATGAGGCACGTTAGCACTCACTATCATTAACGTAATTTTCTAATTTGCTTCTTCTCCTAGCTCCCAAACAATCGAATATGAAGAAGAGTACGAGGATGTTACTGTGAATCAAATGCTGGCCCCTAAAACCCAGGAAAATGACGCAACGCAAATACTGAACAACTTACTGAATGAATATGATAAGAAACTACGGCCAGACATTGGTGGTGAGTAGCTCTTTAATCCATCTGAAAGTGCGCTCCTGTCCTCCCGCGGTGCTGCGCTGTCCATGGTGCTGAAAGCGCGACTGTGTACAGTATCATTTGAATGGGAAACTCAGGTGTATGCGTGCGTGTGTGTATGCGTGTGCGCGCGCAACAGCTAAATATGCCGACACGGAAGAAGCAAATTATATTACATCGCTGTAGGAGAGATATTTTAATTAAAACAAGTCCGTTCACTGTGTGTTGTCAATGAGGTAGAGCTGGGGCTGTGAATTATGCTACAGCTAGGTTGGCATAGCTATAGTTCCCATTTACATATTAGACATTTAGCTATATGCTTTTAACATTGTTGGAAGTTGCCATGACAAAGGGTTACTGGAACCCATTTTGCAGAGCAGAGCCAGTGCCCTACTCAAAGATACTCTCGCCAAGCCTCCCTCCCCCTCACCCACCTCAATGAGATCTGTGCTCCGAATGCTGGTTAGATCATATAAGATGAAAGAACATCCCACGAGGCTGGTCAGCCCACTACAAGGAGACATAGCCTATCTAGCAACCCACAGTCAGAGTGGTAGTGAGAAAGTGATATTGATTTTCAGCTTTACATGCTTTCCAGTTGCCCCTGTGAGTGTTTGTCATTGCGGCATTCCCCCAGAATGAATGAAACCCTTCCCGTCTCTCCATGCATTTTTCAGACAAATTACCCTCCGTACTGGCACGTCTGTCACCATTTTGTTGTCCATGACAGGCCCGTAGCCAGCCTTGTGGAAGGGGGGGGGGTCGTTTTCTTCAAAAAGCGGACCGTATCGCATTTTTCCCGAAGATCTCGCCGCGTGGCAGGTTGTTGACGGGGTTGGGGGGGAGGGGGGTTCTGACAGATTATTTTGATTGGCGTGCGAGTTGTTGACTGGGAGGGGGGCACCCAGGGACCTTTGGTCGTGAGGGGGCACCGAGGTATGGCCTACTCTCCTGTTACCAGACCCCAGAGGTAATTCTAGACAGAACTCGCATGATGAGTAGCCCTGCCTGCCACTGAACAAGCCCAAATATGACCCCTTGATCTCTGGGATTCCCTCTTGTGTTGCAGTCGTGCTGCTCAAGAGCCTTGGTCTCTGCATACATGCATACTTCATATTTAATAACACAGTATAATGCATGCAGCAGAGAGGTCTCAGATATAATTGAGAATACAGCTCTGCTCTGTGTCTCAGAATATCAGCCGTGGTCTTCCTGCGCCTCATACTGGGTAACAAACATGACCTGTTCAATAAACTTAAAGGACTGTTTCACATTTTCTCTCTCTCTCCCTCTGTATACATCTATATATATCTTTCTCTCATATACATGCACTTCATACAGTATAGGGTTGTAGCAGCTATGTTGCAGATCTCAGGTCTGTTTTTATCTTTGGTAGAATTCAGTTACTCAGCCTTACTCAACAGGCAGGCATTGATAAAAATCACTTATGCTATTTCCAGTTATTTTCAACGAAGGTGATAACAGCTAGGATGGGACCAATCTGGCGTATTTATTATCGAGTGTTTTGGCCACTAGCCACAGGCCAGCTTGATGCATTATTTGTTGTGCTTCTGTTCTGTTCCTTTCAAGCATTAATGAAGTTGACTTGTTAAAAGCTTTCCATTGCCTCTGTCTGAACTATAATGAACAGAGATATTGAAGTTTGAGAATTAAACAATTAATGTGTGTGAGCTCTTAAATGCGTAATTAGCACTGTCCTGTTGTGTCAGTTGTAATCGGCTGCTATAATTTCCCCCAGTGTGGCTGAGAATCAGTCATGCTGCTGTGCCATGTAGTGCAATTAGCTGTTCCCTTACTCACAGGCCTCACATGAACATGCTTAAAAATCCAACACAAGGACCCTACAATATCTCCTGTTGCATTACATTAGTCATTTAGCAAATACTTTTATCCAAAGTGACTTACAATAATTATATTTAACATAGGAAGTCAGTATAATACTACAGTACTTGCCAGAACTCACAAGTGCATTTTCTTTCTAAACAAGTGACTAAGAGCATAATCTAGTGATAAAGCCAAATATACGAAATATAAATATAGGTGCTTATACAATAGGTGTTTCTTTTGGAGTAATGGGTGTGTTGCTTTAGGTTCCAATATCCAGATCCAGTGTCTCAGTGTTTGCATGTAATCAAATGTGGATAGGGGACCATTAGTAGTAGTAGTAGTAGTAGTAGTAGTTGTAGTAGTGGTAGTAGTAGTAGTAGTAGTAGTAGTAGTAGTAGTAGTAGTAGTAGCAGCATCAGTAGTATTTGTAGTAGTGGTGGTAGTAATAGGGGTAGTAATAGTAGTAGTAGTAGTAGTAGTGGTATTAGTAGTAGTAGTAGTAGTAGTAGTAGTAGTAGTAATAGTAGTCGTAATAGTAGTAGTTCTTTATTGATCCCCAGGGTGATATTGCATTGTTACAGCATCAAACGACAACACATAGCAAGTAAACATAATAATAATTAGATATTCTTATTCAGTAGATGTGCAACACCACAAAATGATTTGATGACTATTAGCATACTATTGAATTGTGGCCATTATTTCAACTGTTTCAGTTTCAAGAGTCTGTACCCGTGCGCACAGTTAATTTTGATCGAACACATTTTAATAGAACACCTCTGAGGACATGCCTTGATGTTATCACAGAGAACATAATGGAACTAGGAAGAATGAGAGGTATAGTATGAATAGTCACATGATGGACTGCTCTGCTGCCTCCCAGGTGAGTGGTAGGATATTACCGCTCAGCTGGGGTCAAACAGGCCCGCCCCTATCATCTGTTATGAGTTCGATGACCCTGTATATACCGCTGAAGTGGCTGTGAATCAAAGACCCTACTGTAACAGCGGCCATAAGCAAGTCGACAGCCAGGGGTAGCATACAGTATATAGACTGAAAAGTAGGGGCCCTAGAATGGATCCTTGTGGGACCCTAGGTCATTGAAGTGTTTTTTGAGCTGTGAACACCAAGGGCGACAAATAAAAACAGTGAGGGTCATAAGGCATAGGGTGGGTATTGGGACAAGGCCTTCGCAAGTTCCGTTTGCATCACAATTGGGGGCAGTACCGAATCATTTCATGTTAATAGAGAGGGAGAGAGGCGGGGGGGCGGGGGGGGGGGGCAATTGGCTCTCTGGATGTTTCCTTTTCGCCAAAAACAAGAAAATAAAAATAATCTGTCAGTTAACTATTCTATTAATGATGACAGGTTAATCATTTAATATTGAAAAAAGTGTATCTAATCTTCTAATATTTTTAGGGCCCCTGTCAGTCACAGGCCCTTAGAATCATCCTAACTTTTCTCCCCCATACTGCGCTACTGCAGTTCACAAAATGTGAGCTCTTTAAGAAGTTGTGGGCTAGAGGGAAATCACTGTGGCCTTCATTGATTCCATAAGTTTTTATGGAACAGTAGTTCTCTGACACAGTGTCACCGTCCACGCCCCGGTCAGAACAGAGTCAGCAGCACCTCTCTGATGCCCTGTGTTGTCAGTGACATTGTCAGCATTGCAGTGGTGTGTGTGTGTGTGTGTGTGTCAGTGTGCGCTGTTGTGGCCCGATTGTGTCATTTTCCTTTTGGGTTGACAGGGGAACCCTCAAAACTGGGTCACCTTCTTCGGTGCTGTAACTGGCCGTGCTCCTACAGTAGCAGCGAGTCGAAATCATCACCAGAGTAACAGGAAGCCTCTGGAAACCTATCCGTGGAGCTGATTGGACGCGTGACATCGGACGTGTTTGGAATTTAGCGGGCGGACCCTAGATATCTGTCTGAGTTTGCCTCAAGCAGCAGTGGACTGCGTGCGTGGCGTGTGGGTGTCGGAGGTGTCAGAACAATCCGTTGCCCACGGTCGTAGCAGGGTAGATGACACACCGGGTACACACAGGAGAGTGGGAAGAGAGAGGGAAGGTGCGATGGAAAGAGAGGTTATAGATTTCGGTGCGTTTGTGTGTTTGTTTGTTTGTTTGTCTGTGTGTGTGTGTGAGAGAGAGAATGTTGGACAAAATAGGAGTGCGAGAGAGAGAGAAGAGAGAGCGGGTGAACCCATACTGTTAACATGGGAGAGCTTGGAATGCATATTTCCATTCACACAGAAGAGTGCAGGTGCATGACTCAAACCTTGAGCATCTCTCTCTCTCTCTCTCTCTCTCTCTCTCTCTCTCTCTCTCCCACCTGTCAGTATGTATTGAAGCCTGCTCATCTCTGACAGGGTGAAGCACATACTGTGAATGTATTTACTCATACAGTAGTGGAAGCTCCACTGTAGGGCGATGTGATGCTTTGTCAATACTGGGAACGTATTTTCCTCACATAGTGCAAGTCGCTCCATTGGGCCCTGTGATTCGTTGCCAATGGAGTGTGATTCAGAAATCACATGGGGTCTCAGCCCAGATACAATGCATACTGCATGCGCAGTAATATCCTGTATTGTTTTTTTCCTCTGCATTGCACTACCGTACATGCTGTCTCCTTGATGCCATGACTCCACATACTGTAGCCTACCAGGAGACTGTGTGTTTGAGATATCTTGGAATGTGTTTTGATTAGTGGAATTCACAAATGTGCTGCTTAGCACTCAGTGATAATTATAAATGATCAATAGTGTGTCCTTTATCCTTTGACACAAGAGACTAAGTATGAAATTGGTAATTAGTGAAGGAACTGATTATGGATAATGGTTAGCAGTGACAGAGCTGGGGGAAATAGCCTGACACGACTGTATGCTACATAATGAAGTATAAATGATGCCATTATGTCCAGATTGCAAATTTGGTTTTACATTTCTATTTGCTCCTGCCCCTCCATCATCAAAACAATTACAATATTATACCGTAGCTGCTGTGCAGCACTGGGTCGGGGTTTTGCGAGGAAGAGAAGGAAGGAGACAAATGACAAAATATATGAGGGTCTCTGCCAGGACCCTTATTATTTAAAACGTCTTAAATTACAAAAGCAGGTCCAGCAGGTCATGTTCTTGTTGAGCCAAGTGAGAAGCTGGTAGTTTGACATCACAGCTAGATATTTACACCGTAGGAATCCTGGATGAACATATTAGTAGGCCTGCATACTGTTATGCGAATGAGTTGTGGGACTCTGGACTAGGCATGGATTCACTGATTGACTGAATTGATTGGATTAAACACAGGTGGGACTGATTGAGATGCAAATAAAGCTGATTAGCTTTGAGCTTATTGGATGAGCTTATTGGGCTTATTGTCCACACCTGCCTCAGATCAGCAATCAGCCACGTCCCCTCACCAAAAACTGGGAAACCCAGGCCAGAAGAAGCATGGGAGAAGCAATGTCCTGTCCTTTCCTTGCACCTGTCCATTGTTGTATCGCTAATTACCACGGGTCATAGAAAAAAATCCTATGTATGCAAGTACAATGGCAATAAATGAATTCTGATTCTGAATAGACCTTTCCAACCTTTCAATCCCGCGGAGAATATTTATATTATAATTTGCCGCCTCGATAGGAAAGGTCTATTGGGTCTATTGGGGTGTCAATTGATTGAGTGATGGACCTCATAATTCCTGCCAGCTCAATGCATATGGAAGTTTCTGCTCACTTGGGCCTACATTTTGGTGGTGGCTGTGTACAGCTGATTTGTTATAATTTTTTCAAGTTTTAAACTTTAGACAGTTGCTGTAGCGCCACCATCAGGACTATTATCCCACAATGCTAGTTGAGGATTTTTGGCATAGGACTGAACCTATGTGCAAAGTTTGGTGATTTTTCATGCATGGGAAGTCAGACTTCCTTGGAAGAAGATTCAGATTCAGAATACTGGGAAATACAAGAGTGAGAGCTGAGGCTGCCCGGCCCCTAATAGCTGAGCTGCAAAGCTGAGCTGCTCTCTGTCTCTCTATTTTAACCCTCTGTGTTTTTTTCCCTCTCCCTCTCTCTCAATTAAAATAAATTGTATTCTCTCTCTCTCTCTCTCTCTCATTCTCTCTCTCTCTCTGACTCTGACTCCATCTCTGCTTACAGTGAAGCCTTACTGATTGCTTTGACCTGCTGCCTGGCCTCTTTTCACACCCTCGCCCCTGAGACGTCTCTGCTTTACTTCTCACTCCCGCTCAGCTCACACCACCCATAGCCAGGACTTTCAGACAGTGGTTTCTCAGACACTCTCCAACTGAGGCTTGCTTCATATGGGGCCTGTTTGTACCGGACCCCTGGGTCCTTCCAAGGTCAGCCGTGCCAGCTCTTAGGATGTGAGTCTCCTCAGCCCAGTGCAACAGAACACAGGGCACTAAGCTGAGACTCCACCCTCCTGTATGTTCTAAATCATCAAATCAAACTTTATTTGTATAGCACATTTCATATACAGAGGCAACACAATGCGCTTTACAGAGAGCAAAGAGGGGATGTAGATCCTACCCCTGATTCTTTCTCCTCCATCCCCTCTCTCCTCTGCTCCCCCCCCTCCTCTCTCTCTCTCTTGCTCTCCAAGGCTGACATACCTGTAGGCTTTGGCATCACCAGCCAGGGGGTGGAGATCTGTTCTGCTTTTTGAATATTTCAAAACCCCTGGCATTTCATCCAGTAATGAGCCTAGACAGAGTGAGGAGGGAGAGACAGAGACAGAGAGAGAGAGAGAAGGAAAAAGAGATAGAGAGAGATGTGGTGTCATTAATCCCCATGTTTTGCTACAGTGAAAGGCACTAGCCAGGAATAGGCTATTTCTCTCTCTCTCTCTCTCTCTCTCTCTCTCTCTCCCTCTCCTTTGCTCTCCAATGGAAAGGTGTGTGGGAGGGATCACCAGTACAGGCCTCACTGGTGGCTGAAGGTGTGTAGCCGTCTGCACAGCACGCTACACCTAACGTCAGACCTCTATTATTATAGGGAATTATCCCAAGTCAATGAGAACCAAAGAGTAGGGGGTCTGCACACTGGAGCATATAAAGGGTGGACTGTTCCCAAGGTTTATTAAGGGTACATTACATCATTTATACGCTCCAGTGTGCGGACTCAACTCTTTTTTTCCTCGTTTACTACTCCGGTTTGTCCTGCACCTGGTCTGCATAGTGGATGTGCATGCTCTTTTCAATTATCAGAGGTCTGATCCCAATTAGGCCTGTTTGGGGTCCAACTGAATCAAAGCTTCAAATCCTGGGAAAACAGGCTGATTTAGAACGTCCTCGGCCAGGTACAGACGCAGGGGGAAGCCGCCATTGTTGGTTCTGTGGTGTGAATCAGAGTCAGCGTGAGCTGAGACAGACAGACAGACAGACAGACAGACAGACAGACAGACAGACAGACAGACAGACAGACAGACAGACAGACAGACAGACCTGTGATCCGCTGCTGCCAGGGCTTCTCTCCTCCAGACCTTATTCACTTTATGGAATACCCAGACTCCTTTTCATCTCATCCCTTGATACAATCACCTAACCACAGGACCGAGTCCCTGTTAGAATAGTGTAGGTGCCAAAAAACATCTAGTGTTCTGTTTGTTGAATTTCTCTCTCTCTCTCTCTCTCTCTCTCTCTCTCTCTCTCTCTCTCTCTGTCTCTATCTCTTTCTCGGGGTGATGAGCTAACGTGACCTGACAAGGGCATGGCTAATGTGCTTCATACAAATAAGGTACATATCCGCCCATGGCCACATGGTGTTGTTTGCTGTCAGTATGGTTGTCAAACACACTGACTGGCCTGTTATTTGTTTCCCGACTTCTGGACACTAATGTGGTCCCATTCATCAAACAGGGAGTTCTGGGCTCCAACGTGACCTTCAGCAGAGATTATATACTATCCCAACAGGCCTGTTTATCATCCATACTGTTCACACCAATGGGGAATATGCCTCCCATGAGGCCAGCTCCTTCCCTCATAGATACAGTACACATCCACAAACAGGGAGATTGTGAATAAAGTACGTACGTCATTAAAGAACTCAACCCCTAATCGGTTTAGTTTGTAGATGATTCATGACTATGAGATAGCATCATGCTAACAACCTTTATTACAGAGTCGCATGGTTATTGTGAGTGATACTGGCATGTCTGTGGCATGACGTACTGGACATCAGGATGGGTTGATAGGTGAGGAACGTACAGGCAACTCCTAATCAAGATCTACTCCATGTGATCATATTTCTCTCATGGCCTGCGAGCTGCCCTCTCAAACGAGGCCATCGTTAACACATTGGAGCCAGGCTACATGGCAGTAGTAGCATGCTAGTACTATCCAACTAGTGCTGGAATGGTAAAGACAGGTGCAGATTCATAGCCAGCAACAGAATTAGAGCTGCATAATAAAAAACCTCATTGCCAGAGGTACACATGGGCTATAATTAACAAGAAGTGCTATTGTACTCACAGCACCTTGTCTTGGTTAGATTTGTCTCCCCACAGGCCTCCTTCTCTTCCTCTGGCACTGATCAATACATGATAATAATGCAACATAGATCGCAGGTGGACTTTATAGTTCTGGAAAAAATACACTGCTGTTGCTTTTTCTGCTGGAAAAAATACACTGCTCAAAGAAATTACAGGAACACTTAAATCATCATCGAGGATCTCGACGAATTAAATATTCAAGTTGAAAATCTTTATGAATTACATTGTGTAAATCGTAAGAGAACAAAGTGAAGTAAGAATGGTCAATGGGAACCAAAATCATTATTCATTGAGGGCTGGATGTGATGATTAAGTGTTCCTTTCATTTTTTTTGAGTATCGTATTATTGTGTGACTCACATGTCTTTTGGATCTTGATTTGCACGTCCATCCAGCCCAGTGATTGGACTGGTAAGCAGGGAAAGTGGGCAGCCGCTGTTCACGGTGGAAATGTGGGGGTGCAGGGAGACCATTTGCACTTTTTAAAGTGGGTGCAAAAAGCCACCATCTGAACCGAAACGAGCCACCAGCCAAGTGGCGTCAGTGTGGAATCCATTCAAAACTTATCTGCAACTGGAGATGGAGAGAGCTTGAAGGATGGCGAAGAGAGGCTTCTCGTCTGGAGGGGGGGGGGGGGGTCCGCCACAAGGTTTTAGGGTTCCGGAGACCTGAGCCAGCTACCTGAATCATTCCCTAGTGACACTCAGACACTTCCGGTAATTACAGCGGCCCTGGGCGCCCGGCGGGACCCACCACCGCCCGTCATGGGAAGCGAGGCTCTCTGACCCGTGACAGATATCCTCTGTGCCTGATTTTTACCCATCTGTTCTCCGCCACCCGCCGCTGACTCTTGTCAGGTCCTTTTTATGGACGCTAATAGATGACCCCAGAAAGGGTGGCTTGTCTGTATTTTGGAGAGGCTTTTAATGGATGTTTTTATGAGATACATTATTGGTCAGTTGCCTGCTACCCAGGTATTAGTCTGTTGCTGCTGCTGAATGAATTAGTGCCTCTGTTGCGTTGCTCCACTGTGTCTCTGAATATGGATGTGCTCCTCTCTGAAAGGAGAGAGGGGAGGGAGCATAGAGGAGCAGTGGCCAGGGGCGACCAACATGGTTGATTGTCTGTAGTTTCTAGGAGTCTAGGAGGTCACCCAACACACAGGAAGTGAACTGTGGCCCCGCTGACTCAGAGTGCTGAATATGGGCAGTATAGTACACAGCTTTCTCTGGCTTTCATCATGCAGACTGACAAAGAATACAATAGCATGCTTCCGTTGTAGAAGTCAGCTAGGGATTTCAGTTGTTTTTGTGTGACGGCGCCAGCAAGGACCTACCAGGCTATGTTTCCCAGTGTGCCGTCTGTTCACACATGAAAAGAGCCCTGGCACCAAGACTGGCAGAAGGAGAAACTCTTGCTCTGGATCTAATTGGCCGAGACATGAATCCTCTAAAGAGCGGTGATACACAATGATGGAGGAGCACTTTGCCATGCGAGTGTGAATGGTTTATTACTGTCGGCCCCATGTCAAGTCCACCGCTTAATAGATTTAAAAGATTGGACTTTAAGCGATGCTATAAGCTGAGTGTGAAATCCTGCGTATGAATTGTTCATGACATGTTGTTAAGTAATGCGCAAACACTGGAGGGAGAAACCCCGGAGAGTCCCTCTGGGAATACAGATGACCAGGGGCTGCTGGAGGGCTGGAGGGAGGCTCTGAGACTGGGGCTGGCACTTTAGAAGACTGGGGTTTGTGGGGGGCTGTGGGGAGAGACTGGAGAGAGGCTGGGATGGAGGCCCCGGTTGCTGCTGGGAGTAAAGATTCTGAGGCGGGGACTGGGGTATGCTGGAGGGCTGTAGGAAGTCCGGGTTGGAGGCTGGGAGACTGGGGCTGGCGATACAAACGGCCATGGCTCGCTGGAGGGCTGGGTATTTTCTGAGATTAAAGTCAGAATTTCTGAGAAAAAAACTCAGAATTTCTGACTTTAAAGTCAGAATTTCTGAGAAAAAAGTCAGAAATAACTTCTGAGATTAAAGTCAGAATTTCTGAGAAAAAAGTCAGAAATAACTTCTGAGAAAAAAGTCAGAATTTCTGACTTTAAACTCAGAAGCTTAAAAAAAAAACTCTGCTGTTGGCCCTAATGCTCTTCAGTAGCATCGTATAGAACCGGAGAGTTAAAAAAAAAGAAAGGGGGGGGGGGGGTGGGGGTGTCCGCTGGGTGAGTGAGGGGGAGAATTACTGCGATTATGCATTATCTGTTTTTGATATGAGATTGTTCAGCCTAGCATCAACCGTAGTGTAGTTTTAGTAATTCTGAGGCATTTATATGGGTCAATAGGACATTTTATCTCATCTGCTACTGTACGTGAGGTCCGCTTCAAGTCGAGACATCTTCTTCCCTCAAGCCTTGAACCTGATGAATGGAAACCTTGCCTATAATCGAGGTAAAGCTTTTTGGACAAGAAACAACTTAGCTATTTTTTTAAATTTTATATTAAAAAAAAATTAAACAGTTTTTTTTATTGAGTTCCAATTTTTTTCATACACATACAAACAGGACAAAAACAAAAACTGTCACGTCACAAAACAAATAAACAACAAAATAAATAAATTACATAAAATAAAAGCACTTAACATCACACACCCTCTCATAGTTATTGCACATTCTGACCAGAAAGAAACTCCACAAGGGGTTCCCAAACTCTCTTGCCCTCCCCCTCACCATAACGTATATCCTCTCCTACACAACGAAGGATGACATCTCCATCACCCACAAATTAACTGAAGGCATATCCATCTTTTTCCAATATAAAGCTATCAACCTCCTGGCCTGTAAGAGTCCAAAATCAATTAAAGTAGAATGCTTTGAGCTAACAACAAAGTTACCTGGATATATACCTAGTACACAGAGTTTTGCTTGGTGTGGCACCTTCAGTCCAACAATTTCAGATACTGTATCTTATCAACAATTTTTCCCAATATTTTTTCACACTTGGACAGTCCCAAACAGTGAAGCAAAGTACCCCTTCCGACTAAGCATTTAGAGCATGTGTCTGGGACATTAGGAGACCAGCTGTTCAATTTGACAGGGGTAATGTAAGTTCTCATTAACCATTATATTGTAATAGTTTCATTCTCGTGTTAATGTGATGTTTTTGGGCTCGTTCGCATGCCAATTGCCAATCAGCTTCATTAATGTCCTCTTCTAGTCTCCATGCTTCCAGCCTATCGATGGTGGATTCCTTATCAAAGAGCATCAACGGCGAGTGAAATAAAGAAACTTGACCTCTTCCCTCTAAATTTTGAAGAGTAAGATTTTCAAGATGAGATAGTGTGGGTTCAGATATTATATCCTTATGTTTTGATAATATGAAGTTTTTCAGTTGCAAATATTTAGAAAACAACTTAGCTATACTTAGCAGGCATTCACACCCACAGATATTCCCAGCCTAACCTGGGCTAGTGTCTCTCATTTGCTGCTACGACCTGTCACTCTTTCAATTTTGACCTGTCGATATGCCCTCAGAATATCAGCTTGAGCGGTGAAGTGGCACAGACTCTATTATGTAGTATGCGGAGCGCAGCGATTCAACATAATATTTGAGTCTGGAGAGAGGCTATATGCTGACTAAAGGCTGATTTATACTTATGCGTTGCACTTACGTGGAGCCTCCGCCAAGCCTATGCTGTAGCCCTACGCCGTTGTGAGCATTTATACTTCTACTCTGGTCTGTCTGCGTTGCGCTGCAAATACACCACCACATCGCTAATGAAATTTGATAACATATAATTTCAGTGTGTCCCGGTGCTTTATACTGTATCTGGTGCCAGCCAGGAAAGAAACACAAACAAAGCATCTTCCTACCTGGATCCCCACTCTTCTTGGCTAGGTTTTTCTTCATCCGAACGTACTTGTCCCTCATGTTCTTCTATTCACACATAAGGTGACGTCCAAACCGATGTTTGTGCAAATCTCTTTCCATGAATTTGCTGCCATCTGGCTGTCTTTGTAATGTGGTGAAGAGGAGTCATATAAATGTACATATCTATGGACTTCCTCGCTTATTGACTTGATTCATTGTGATTCGATTAATGGCGGACTAGCAGCGGAGGAGAAGTCGGAAATGTGGTGCTATTAAGTGGACCAATCACAGTTGCGGTCTGCATCTCTGCGCCACGTAGTTACATTTCTGGGGAGGTGCGCGTCAAGCTACAGTATGGCGTAGGCTACGGCGCAGGGAGCGAGGGCTACACAGACTGTCGTAGATCAACGTAGAAGTATAAATTGGGTTTAACGTTAGCTAACTGACTGACTGACTGACTGACTGACTCGCAGGCTAAGTTAGGCATCCAATACTGTGATGTTTTCATCATAAATTATTTGGAAACTACACGTGTCCTTTGGCTAGGTGTGTAGCTAGATGTGAACTTTGTCGCAGTTGTGTTGACTATCTCATTTTTAGCTTGTCAAAAGTGGGTATATTAGTGCTAGCTAGCTAGTTAACCCAGTCACGTAAAGTGGAGGCTGGTCCATAGAGGCAGAGTGGTGGTCAACTTTTTTTGAGAGGCAAGAGGGAGATGAAAGTGTAAAAAAGAGTAATTGGTTGAAATAAACCATTACCAGAGTAAATTACCAAGTATTATTTTATAAAATATTTGTTCTCTCTTTTCAGGAAAAAAATCCATTATTATTGAAATTCTGCTCAAAAATGCTTCAACATGGATATATCTAATTGTATAATATAGAACTGATATACTATGTGCTTAGCATAAGCCGTGTATCTACTCACACACTGAAATTCTAGTTTCAAAATGCTCCAAAAAGCTTCATTTGCGTATTAAAATCACACAAAACAATTGCAGGGGAGGCTACCCACAGACACCTTTTGTCACCCTTTTCACTACTCTAGAGTTTGCAGGTCTGCACCACTCAAACCACTAAAACCAAAAGATAATACAATCAGTGGCGTATTTAGGCATGGGCAACATGGGCAGCATCTCGGGGGGGGGGGGGCAGCAAGAGGACCAGAAAAAAACTCTGGAAGTAAACCGCGCACCCCCCCCCTTCCCCGTCAACAGATCGCACGTCAATCAGAATTGCCTGCCAGCACCCCCCCCACCCCCCCCCACCCCCCCGCTCAGCAGCTCCCCGACAGTTTATCATTCACAATTGGAAAGCCCGTTCATGTCACATTTGGCATATAAGCTTATACGCTACTGAATACCATAGAAAGAAATAATCATCTGTGAAATGTTTCTACGACTTGACTGAGTGATGGCTGCTTGGACAAAGCTAGTTTTATGATGTTTCGTTCTGCACTTTGGGACTACATAAATCTTTGTCCAGAAGGAAGAAGCTGTGCAGAGGGTGGGAGGTAAAGTCAGTGTAGAGGTCAGAGACCGCAAGGCGCTGAGGAGGGTCGTCCGTACTGCCGAGCACATCATCGGGTGCGAGCTGCCTAGTCTGGAGGACCTCTACACCCAGCGCTGCCTCATCAAATCCCAGAGGATCATCAGGGACGCCACCCACCCCCACAAAAGCCTGTTCACCCCTCTACAAAGGGTGAAGGGGTACAAGATCCTCAAAGCACGCACCAGCAGGCTGAGGAACAGCTTCGTCCTACAGGCCATCAGACTCCTAAACAGCAAGAAGGACTAACTGTGCAATAACCCGCACTATATGCACTTTTACACATGCCCTGGTCAAATTGTTTTTATTGTCTTATTGTCTTACTTCTCTCTGGCTGGTTTCCAACACCTATTGGCGTAAAACAAGGTGATCCTCTGTCCCCAACTTTATTTGCAGCTTATATAAATGACCTAGCATGTACAATTAAGTCATTACATTGTGGAATACAGTGTGGGGAAGATATGATTAGTATTCTATTATACGCTGATGACATTGCCATTATGGCTGAGAATGAACAAGATATGCAGACCATGTTGTCATGTACATATGACTGGTGTAGGAGATGGAGGCTGTCTATAAATGAAAGGAAAACCGAAATGATTCACTTTAGAAACTCATCAACTCGTCTGAGTAAATATCAGTTTAGTTTTGGTAACAAGAAAATACATTTTGTGAAGTCTTACAAGTATCTTGGGTTGTATGTTGATGAGCACATGAACTTTGAGAGAGGTACAACAGCCCTGGCAGAATCAGCAGGTAGAGCCCTAGGGGGGGTTATTGGTAAAATTAAGACACTTAAAGATATTGGTTTTCGAACTTATACTAACCTTTTCCAAGCCTGTGTTTGTCCAGTTCTCGATTATGGGGCCGGGGTATGGGGTCATAGAAATTATTTAAAAAGTGTATCGGTGTACAATAGGGCCCTTCGATATTTTCTTGGTGTACATAAATATGCCCCAATTCTATCTGTTGTAGGAGACACAGGGTGGGAGCCCTGTGAGGTTCGATGGAAAGTTAGTACAGTCATGTTATGGAATAGATTATTAGATATGAATACCAGTAGATTAACTAAAAAAATATTTAATTTGGACATACAACAAAAAGGACCTTGGGCAGCAGAAATGTGTGACTTGTTATGTAGTAATGGTTTTGAAGAAGTACTCTATAACTTTGAAAAAATTGATATTGGAACAGTAAAGAGGGTTTTGCTTGAAAATGCCAAACACAAATGGGCAACGGAGATATGGAGTAAACCAAAGCTACGCACCTATCGTGAGATAAAGTATGATTACTTTTCAGAAAATTATGTTTTATTCAATCTGACAAAGAAAAAGAGATCACTCTGTGCCCAGATCAGAGGAGGTATACTGCCACTCCACATTGAAACAGGAAGGTATGTAGGGCTGGGAGAGGAAGATCGAACTTGCCCAGTGTGTGACCTTGAGGTGGTTGAAAATGAATATCATTTTGTTTTTTATTGTCCTTTCTATGGGGAGATACGTAATGGGTTGTTTAATAGCATAAAAACAGAGGTTGATCTGCTGAATATGGATGACTCCAAGAGACTGAACTGGCTGTTTGAGAATGAAACATTTAAGTTAGCAAAATATCTAGATAAGGCTTGGAACGCAAGGAAGAGAGCATTGTACCAGTAGAGATTCAGGGTTAACTGTCTGTATGTATGTATCTATATATCGTATAATTTATTTATTCATCTCTTTTTTTTGTTCATTTGAGCTTGACCAGCGACACTGGAAACATATTTTGCATGTAAATAGATGACGTATGTACAGAAGTAAGTCGTAAAGGTGTCTTATAATACCATATGGGATGGGCCGACAGTAGGCATGACACTTAAATAAATAAAAATCATTCATTCATTCATTCATTCATTCATTCATTCTTGAGTATTTAAGGTTTTTAAGTAGTGATGTTTATTGGTTTTATTGGATGGAGCTTCCGAGCACAAGCATTTCACATGCATGTACAAACCAGTGCATCTAAGTGACAAAATAAAGAATCTGAATCTGAATCTGAGAATCTAAATCTGAATCTGAGGTCAGTTTACAGCATCTGGGGGGGCTGGTTAGAGGTTAGGAGTGCTGTGCTCCAGCAGGCTACCTAGCTGACCCCTCTCCTGTCCTCCTCCCTGCCCGTCTGCCATCATCTGTCTGATGTGATGATGATGAATGGCCAGGTGTTGGCAGGACAGCGTGACCCCGCCTCACTGGCCAGCTCTCTGCAGCCTTGGGAGGGAACCAGCCCCACCATTATCAAGAAGTGCAGTAGCCCATATGAAACTAACGCTCAAAAAAATGATTTGTTCAACCAACATAATTTAATTATGTGGCAAAATTCCACGCAATTACATTATGTTACTCCAATTCAAATTAAAGATGTAGGCCTACAGAATACACAATTCACTGTTGTTAACCCAACACACAAGGCAAGACAAGTTTATTTGTATAGCACATTTCAGCAACAACGCAATTCAAAGTGCTTTACATGAGACATTAAAAGCATCAAGACAAAGTGCAAGAAACACATAAAAGGTCATATGCAAAATGTAAAAAAAAATGCAGGAAAAATAAAATACAGGAATAAAAGTTACAGTGAAGTGTATGAATGAATAATTATTTGATTTAATAAAAATCAGCTGCAAAAAGAAAAGTATTCAGTCTTGATTTAAAAGAACTGAGAGTTGCAGCAGACCTGCAGTTTTCTGGAAGTTTGTTCAAGATATGTGGAGCATAAAAACTGAACACTGCTTCTCCATGTTTTGTTTTAACTCTGGGGACAGAAAGCAGACCTGTGCCAGACGACCTGAGAGGTCTGGATGGTTCATAACGTAGCAGCAGATCAGAAATATATGTTGGCCCTAAACCATTCAGAGCTTTATAAACCAACAGCAGTATTTTAAAGTAAATTCTTTGACAGACTGGAAGCCAGTGTAAAGACCTCAGAACTGGAGTGATGTGATCGACTTTCTTGAATCAGCTGCAGCTGTCTGATCGATTATTTAGAGAGACCTGTAAACACACTGTTACAGTAGTCGAGCCTACTGAAGATAAACGCATTTTTCCTGATCTGCTTTAGCCCACTGCTATGCCGGGACGAAAAAGTTGCTGAGCGAAGTTGGGGAGTTTGAGCGTTTTTGTACAGTAAACTTTGCAGAATCAGGTCAAATTTTGTTTTCTTTTAATTCATGTATTTGCCCAGTGATGCTGATCCGCTCCAAAATTTAATGGGTTCTAAGTTTGTTATCCATAAGTTGGCCCATGCTACACCCCTCCACCGAGTTTCATGAAAATCACTCTGGTGGTTTTTGTGTAATCCTGCTAAATAACGAACGAACAAACACCCGCGACTGAAAATATCCTCCGCCCTGGCGGTCGCCAGCATAGAGGCAAAGATGATTAGGACTGCTACCTGATCCTGGGTCAGTGAGTAGGACCGCATGAACTGTGGGTTATCCAGCTTGTTTACAACCATCAGCTTTGGCTCTGGGCTTTGTTTTCAGGCGCGTGAGGAGAGGTGCGAAAACAACAACAAGACATACTGAGGCATGATGACACCTTTGCTGGAAGCAGAGAGAAATGATCAATTGTCATGAGTTTGCAGGGGCTGGATGAGGGAGCAGCATATAAACTATCCTTCCAACGCTTGGAGCTTGAGGAACCCTAGACCCTCCCGGAATTGTTTTGTCTTTTCAGACGGGAAGTCTCGTAACGTGCTGAATGTTTTAATCCCAACATTCTGTCTGTCAAGCACATATCGAAATGTCTTATCCTCGATATATTAATGACCAGTTCAAACGTTTTCCAATGTACCATTTAAAAAGAGTCAAACAGGGAGCAACAGGAAGCTAAAGCACTTTATTATCTCTAGGGAATCGAGCGTAAAGCTGAGTTGCATGCAAACATGTTGAGTTGCAGGAGCGCTATGTTTCAAATCACATACGGGTCAATACCACTGCACATTCCAAAGTAAATTACAGAAAGCCTACCAAAGACTGTGTCTGTGCTTTTGCTAAATATAGATTGTCAATAGGTTTCCATATGGAGCTATAAAGTTGGATTCCTGCTTCGGGTTCTTCAAACTCTCTTTTCAAGTGCAGTACATTAACACATTACTGCAGATGCTTCTCAACTGTGATACGAGGTCTCAGGAGTGTTGACAGTTTTAAAGGAAAGCTGAACAGCACTTCTGTTCTGTCCCTGTCTACTGAATTAAGCATGTTATGAGTTGTCCCCAAATTGGTCCATTTGACAAGCTGAGCGAGTATTCCACCTTCCCCTCTGCAAATATGACCAGCTCGGTGAAACACGTAGCAACATCTGTTAAAGAGGCTTTGTGGCTTTGAGTGAGAACTACAGTATCCTCAAAGGCTGGCACAAACCACCTAACACTGGTTCAGACCTGACCTCACACATGCTGCCAGCATGCTACATCTGCTAGCCTCACCTGAGGTACTCAATGTATCTCCAAGCACCCCCCCCCCACACACACACACACACACACACCCTCTCTCTCTGAACTGGAGATGTCAAATTGAGAGACATTTTGACACATCTATGCAGACAAGCCTTTGAGCTTTGAGTGCTAGGCCATCTCTATCTGCCACACTCTCTCCTTTCAGCTTGCCTGTTTTCCCCTGGCACTGAGCCATTCACCTCCATTCATTTTTTTGGACTTTTTTGGTTCAGGAATGAAAAATGTCCCCCATTCATTGTCAATAGGGGAATTGAAACGGCCATATCTCGACGTGGGAATGCTACAGAGACATGGGGTTTGGATTGGCATAAAGCTCTCGACCTAACGAATGCAGCAATACCAAACATGTCCTTCTCACACGCATGCGCACAGAGCCACAAAATGCATTAATCTGGGGTCTGTGCTCTCCAAGCACCATTTCTACAGTAGTTGTATTTGTATTTAGTTGGTCTTGGACGTTAGCACTGGTTAAGAGCTTAGATTTCATCTATCCATCTAACCAATCTCATACCATGGGTGATTTAAAAAAAAATCTCATAATGTAACAGAGGAATGTAAGTGTTTTTGAGATGCTATATTTTACTCCAAATTGAATAGGTGTGTCTGTGTATAGTTGTATGTATTGTTGACTGTTGTATTGTCTGGTAATTGTACATTGTGTTTCTCTTACAAAATAGATTTGAATCTCAATGAAACTTCCTGGATAAATAAAGGTTGAATGAAAAGATGCTTGTTTTGAAAGGAGTTATGAGTTCTTATGATTTCTGGTGACTAGTAGTTCTCTTGACTACGTACATTGAATGCACTCATTGTAATTTGCTTTGTATAAATGTTCATCTGCTAAATGATTGTAATGTAAATGTAATACTATTCACTGGTACTGTCAGATGTGGGCAACAACATAATGCCAGATCAAATGAATGAATGAATCAAATCATTAATTCCTGTGTTACAGAGGGTCAGACATTAACATGCTTGTTCAGGGGCCATTATGCCTGTCCGGTGTAGGAAGTAGGGGGGGTGAGAGTCTGACATCATGGCCGGTGTTGAGTAGTGGATGGGAGGTGGGCAGGACGACAGATCAACCACAGAGAAGGGAGGATCGTGAAACGGGACAGGTCTGTTAGCTCCAAAGTTAGACCGCGGGATTCTCTTTCTCAGACGACAGTGGAGTTGTAATGAAGCTCGAGGCCAGTGACAATGTGAAGTGTGTGAGAGAAAAGGCCTTTCACTGCTGACTGGAGCACCTCCGAGTGACAGCCTCTCTGGTTTGAGTCGGGAGGCCGGAGGGCCTTGCCGTCCTGTCCCCCAAACCTCCCCCCCCCCCCCACACATGTCCTCAGCCCCACTGTCAGTCTGGATCCTGGCTGTATAGATGCACCATTATTATAACTTTTAGGAGGCAGGGATGTGCTGGAGGATTCTTTTTGGTGGTGTATCTCAAAAAGGACAGCAGACTCTCTGAAATGTCCTTGACGCATACCGAGTTTGCAGATGAAAGTGTCACCGCCATGCTGAGAGTCTGTGCACAGTTTTTGAGGCTTCATTCCTGCATGGCTTTTGGTGCTCCTATGGCGACCATTGTAGCCCAGATTTTCAACCGCACTATTCGCAGAGCATTTTTAAAAGTGTTACCTGAGGTTGCCTGTGGTTGCATATTTTCCTTGGCAGTTCTCATGGCTTTGGATACTATGAGTGATGGGGAAATGGTTGGCTGTCTTTCCTGCCCATCTGAATTGTTTTTGTCCGTTCATTCCTGTCACATGTTTCTTTTTTCTTTTCTTTTTTTTTAACCCCCAAGGCGTTTCTGCTGCTCAGTGCCAATCAAAATGCCTCAAAAGATCCCTGCCAATGGTCGACTCAATAAGGGAGCTTTTGAGAAGCAACCTAATCTGGCAGTGTTGAATAAGAAATAGGATATAATGAGGCATTTTTATTCAGAATTGGTACAGTATGTTTGGAAACCATGCATAGCAGCTATAGGAAAGATATGTCTTTGTCCCTGGCTCGTCACAATGTGTAGGTCTATACTCTTATTAGAACCAGCCGATGGTAATGAGATGATTCACTGGTGAGGATAATGGGTCTATCCAGATGGTGCTGAGACTATGTCCTAATGGACTCATTTATGAGTTCAGCCAGAACAGGTGTCAGTGGGAACTGTGGCCCAGAGCAACCCCACTCAGGTAGCCACTGATCCCTGGATGGCTAAATGTGACTCTCGTTAACAGAGCCCGAAGGAAGCCTAAGGGGTTTATGGTGCGTTCGTTTATAACTGGGAGGTGGCAAATTGCGACTTGCTACTAGGAATGATTAAACAAAACGTCGCATGAACTCGCACTTCCTGGTCGAAATTTCGGATATGTTTCTCAGCCCCCAGTTGCCGGCTGATGTCAATATCATATCATATCATCATCATATCATTCGCTATAGCTCGAATGCACACAGGTCGGAGGTAGGTATTTTGCCACTTGCGACTTGCCACCTCCGACCACAAACGAACGCACCATTAATTGATGTTTTTCACAAGAAGGAAAAACTAGGTGGAATTATGTTCATATTTGTGAAATTTTCATACAATTTATTCTAGTTGGAAAAAAATCCAGCAAGGGCCGTTTCAAGAGAACAGCTACAAGAAGATTCAGTGTGGTACTCCACTCTTGCTTTGAGTTACTAATTTTGAATTCAAACCATTTTTTTAAGTTTATGATGTAATGTTGTATTGTGATATGTTTATTTGTCTTGCTGAATCTAAATGATTTTACCTTGTGGACAAATAAAGACATCTAATCTAACTTCGACACTACAGTTTTTAAGCTACACGGACATATCAAAATGTTAATCTGGTTCCCAGATTCCTACGGTGTAAATATCTAAACTGTGACACATACTAACGCAGAACGGTCTGGCCTTCGCCTCCTCCAGAGCGATTATGCCAAAATCCAGACCATACCGGGCCAATCAGGGACTGCATTTTAACTGCTGTCCCGCCCCACAGTGGAAAGCAGACCCTGATTGGTTCGTGTCCCTGCCGCTCGCTAAACAAACATGGCGGCTCCCGAAGCAACGAGTGGTAACGTTAACGTTAGAAGAATAAACGCAGCTATAAGTGCAGTTATTGCAGAAATAGACTTAATCACAACACTTAAACAAGAACAAGAGTATGCACTAGCGGAGTTTCTCGGTGGAAAAGACGTTTTTGCCGTTCTTCTGACTGGATTTGGCAAAAGTTTGCTTAATGCTGATTGGCTGAAGGTGTTTGTCTGTCAAGGCAAGTACCCCCGCCCACGTAATTGCTCTCTATGGGGCGAAGGCCAGACCGATATTGCGGAGCGAAGCAGTGAGCTGGCTAGATCGGGATGGTCATACCAGGCTAGGCCGACGTCATATTAAACCCTATGGATTAAGAATGGGATGTCACTTAAGTTCATATGCGTGTAAAGGCAGATGAGCGAACACTATATTGCCAAAAGTATATGTGTCACGTATAGAAGCAGCTGCACCACTTAAAAACTATGCTTGGTGTCTCAATAAAAGTATAGTCTATTCTACTCAATCAGGAGACGTTCTACTCAGTCAGGAGACCTCTTCAGAGTTCAGAGCTTGAGGTGTTTATTAGCTCTTTTGGTGCTTGCTCTTAGACCCTGTAGAATGCATTGAGCATATCCCCTATGGTGGCAGTAACACTGTACGGACAGCAGAGGGAGACATAGACTTGGCAATGAACCACGGGGAATATGAACAGCCTCCTGAGCCGAAATGTTGACAGAACACAATGGGAATGGCCACAAGACTAAGGAATCCTTTTACATTTTAGACCAAACTAACGTCATGCATCATGGGTGGGGGACGACAGGTTCACTGTGTACTTGCTCTCCTTCATCCTTGTGTGTGTGTGTGTGGGGGGGGGGGGGGGGGGGGGCAGGGGCGTGGCTATCACCATTCAGTACTACCACACCCTCTTAGTGTGAGGTGAGGCCTTTCTGTGCCAGGCCCATCCTGCAAATTGATTCTGAACAAGCTAGTGCTATCTAATTGATTTGACATCACCTAGCCTCTCTTTGATAACAACAGGCAGTACCTGTATGCAGATGTCTTGGCCTGGTCAGATTGAAACCATGAGCTTGACCCTGTCTCTTTTCTCCTGCAGTTAAACCCACCATCATAGACGTGGACATATTTGTCAACAGCATTGGACCTGTGTCGTCGATAAACATGGTAGGTGTATGAATGTTATTGTTTGTGGTGTGCTATGCTTGCCTTTGGGCTTGCCAGCACACCCACGCACGCACACACACACGCACGCACACACACACATACACACACACCTCTGTGTTTCATGCAGCTAGCTCACAGAGCTGTAAGTTTATATTCAGTTTTAAACCACAGTTCACTGGAGACCTGTGAAACTATGGTGTGAGGCTAAACCCAACTGTCTGAGGGAGAGGAGGATAACTCCAAGCAGGAGAGAGAGAGAGAGAGAGAGAGAGAGAGAGATCAGTGTGGGTGAGGAGGGAGCTTAGAGTAGATGATAGAAGCAGGGAGGGAGAGTGAGTTCAAAGAGGTAAAAGGGATGGCAGAGGCGATGGCAGTGGAGGGGGGAGGAAGGGAGCTGGAACTTGGACTTAGCTAGAGAGGTTGGCCTGCATTCAGAGGGGGGAGTGCTGAGTTTGGGGTTGGGATTTTTTTGGGGGGGGGGGGGGGGGGGCTGTGTTTTGGAGAGTGTGAAGAGAGTAGAGAGTGCTGAGCCAGATAGAAACCAAACTATCCTCGGAGAGCCTACGGAGCAGAGGTCATCGCTGCTGGTATTCCAGAGCTGCGGCTCTGCCTTTGACTAGGTAAAATACGTTAAATAATGAGATACATTCCAAACATCTGGACCAGCTGGGCTTATCTGTTCATTTAGTAGCCAAAAAAGGGGGCTTTTTTAACTCACTCAATTTATTTTAGACTAGAGGAAATGACTGAACGAAATGCAGTCCAAACATTTTAATAGTTCAAAACCATGTAGCGCTATTTCACAGTCATCCCTGGAACAAGAGAGGTTAACATTGTGGTGCTGTTTCATATTCTTCATAAGTGAAGCATGATTGTTAGCACTGTATGTGGTTAATAGGAATGAATACATATACTGCACTGTACCTGTAGCTCTCATTAGCATGTACTGTAATAACAGAAATATTACATTTAATCTGGCAGCTTTTCACTTTTACTCCTCTTGACACAATTGTACCAATTGTATTAATTTCACGTTAGTACTTCAGTCTTATGAACTGTCACAGTAAAATGCATAGAAAAGCAGTTACATCTGGATATTGCTCTGAGACTCTGCCTCTGTATCTTACCATCTCCCAATAATTCACTTATGGTCTGTGACAATTTCATTTTCTGGGCAAATGCCAGAAGTACAATAACAGCGAGAGTGGGAATGTTAGCACTTTATAATAGTGTTGTCACAGTCAGCAGGCTGATCAGTCACAGTCTGGAGAAGTCCATCTGGAGGCCTATCTGACGATGTAAACAGAGGCATGTTTTTACCAATTGTGCAAACCCCTTTTTAAACCCAAAACATCACAGTTAATAAATAAAAGAGCACACATTGGCATGAGAGGTCTCTGTGGTCTCATCTCCAAAGCACATGACTAGGAAAGCATCTTGGCGGCATTTATCGACCATGGGGTCTTGGAGGGTTTCCTTCCAAGTACATTAATTTAGTGGCATATTGTGATGGTAGTAGCTATAGAGTTCCAGGAAGATAAAGCAGCATTTGTTCTGTCCTTGATAGTAGTTAATTGTATTTGCTGCGAAGCTGTCATCATAGCGATACTTTAGAGCAGTCATGACTCATAACTCACATGATCAGAGGCTATTGAATACCATGCCCCTCTAGCTCACCTATTGCAGCGTGACAAAATACTTTCCCATTGTTTTTGTCTGTGGGGAATCCATCAGTCCAGTCCTTTGTCACTGTATTTTCTTGTATTAGAATTTAAAGTCGTGTTGATGTCTCAAGCAGACGGACGTTGATGGCTTCTGTGCTTAAGGAACAGTGAAATATGAGAGGTTCCATACATTACAACTACAGTAGACTCACACTGGAGACGGACTTGTGTTTCATATTCCACTCCACTTCCTATTGCTTTAGTGCTTTCTGCTTAGGTCTGAATAAAACAATTATCACAGTAATATAAAACAACCTGATTTGAGTGCGATGGGCAATTCATTCATGGATAATTTACTGCCAATTAACTAATTCCATAATCATTATTCAAGAACGTTGCTAGTTAAGCAGATAGAAGACCTAATTAGTATGCACACTGTGTGGCCAAGCAGGAACCATTCTACCCCCGTCCTCTGTTTCACGGGGGAAAGCTCTTGGGGAATAGCAAATATGAATCTGAGGGAAAAGTATTAAGTTAAGAAAGCATTAATATATGTATTGTCTTCGCCATTAAGCTAAATGGAATTCACTGCTATGCAAATTTCCTAATGAATTAAAAGAGCAATCTTTTGGGGGGCATACTGGGTGAAATGGGCAGGTTCCCTGTTCATATGCCGCTTAGTTCATAGATGTGCTAGTATAGAAGTGCACTGCACTTTCTTGTTGGCATTCATGTATTTATGCCAGAGAGAGAGAGAGAGAGAGAGAGAGAGACGGGTGATAAAAGGGATGCTGCGACAGGGAACCAGGTCATTTTAAGCTCCACCTCAATATGCAGTTCAAAAGCCTCCCAGATTACAGCTAACAACGGTCTGAAAGAGAGGAGGGCTCAGTGACTCCAGCAGGTCGTCCACCAGCACAAAACACTGCTAATACCCCGTAGAGTAGAGCTCAAGACCAGCCAAGGAGACTGTCCTTAGCCCACATCCTAGGGCACCGCCCCGCTCCCACAAGACAGAATAGGAAACAAATAATATCAGCCTTTTCTGCTTGGCCTCTAAGCCTCACCACACTCCATTGCCTGTGAGGCTTCAACCCTCAAACGGTGTAATGATCCAGTGGGCAGCTAGCGGCGTTTGGCGGCCCGCTTAGAATATACATCATCCGCTTCTATGGGAGAGAAAGCTGTCCGCCACAGCCATGTCTGCTGTAAAGACGTGCGTGTCCTCTGTGTGTTCAGTGTAGATTAACCATGAAATGTATACTATCATGGAGGACATGGTTCGACTCGGCGACCTGCCCGTCAGGACTCCTCCCTCACAAACCAGGGGTGAGTAGAGGGAGGAAGCAGCAGAGAATAGAAAGCACCATATAACGGTATTATGGGAAATCGGTTGTTCACATCATCATGATCACAAAGATGAACGCCGCCTCATGTTTCGTTCAGTTCAACTATCTAAGCTCTGATGATGGCACCAAGTCAGTTATTACTGTAGTTCCAAAAACACTCTTGGCTTCTCAGCCTTGATCTTGGTCAAGTCTTCCAAAGATGTCTCTAAAATATCATTGACAGGTAACACAACAATGAGTTTAAAGGTTGCCTCAGAAGTCCTAGAGTAAATGTATTGCACCTCTCAGGAGCCAGGACCAATAAATGGGAACCTACTGTAGCTTTCACAGGGAATTCAATGTGTTATGTGTGACTGTCTGTTGGTATGTATTGTCTGCTTGTATGCTGAAGATAGACTCAGATTCTCAGAGAGAGAGAGTGAGAGAGAGAGAGATGGAGAAGGAGGGAGATGGAGCGAGAGAAGGATGAAGAGAGAGAGAGAGAGAGAGAGAGAGAGAGAGAGAAATTAGTAAATAGACTTTTTGTCATTTTACCACAACAAGGTAGGTCATAGGGGGCAATTAATTTACCTGCTGGGTTTAACTGCTTGCATACTGTAACTACTGTACCAGCATTGTTCCTCGTAACCATTCAGCTTTTGGAAGAGGCCGGTGGTTTTGGCAATGTCTTTCCACTGCATATATCCTCGTTGAAGGAACATTGATTGATAGCACCCTCTGGAAAGTAGGCATGGCGGAGTTTGAATCACAGCTAGTTGGCTGTTTATTGAATCTGGCAGGTAAGGGCCTGCCAGATTCAAGTGTGATAAATGACTGCTGTCATTAAAAGTCTGTCAAGAGGAAACAGGTTCTCCCTAAAGACAATTTTGAGGACAGTCTCAAAGTCCTGGTAATTATTCATCCTCTCATTTCAGCCAAATTCTGTTCAACATCCTAAAAAAAAGAAACCAAATGCCCAGAAAGCTCATCTTGTCACAAAATAGTTTTACAGTTTAAATATTCATACCCACCAAGCTTTCTGGGGACTGGGGTTTTGTTTCAGGCTTTAAAGGCATTTTTAGATTTGATTCCCAGACAATTTATTCCCCATTCCTTCGAGTGCATCCTCATGAACAATGACATGGCCTGGCCAGAGCTGAATGTCATCATAACAAGATTTCCTTTTTAGAAATCAGGTGGATGATGCACCTATCAATGCACACATCCCCTGAAATACATTTCCAACAACATTGTCTCTTGACATTGTGGAGGAAGATAAGAAGCTGCATTTGTAGTCTGGATTGTGCTTTAATGGGAGTGACTAATTGGAAGTGCGGTATATTCTAAAACATCCACCCCAAAGGCTCGTGGACATTCTTTCGATTCATAATTGGCTGTTCATTCAAACAGAAAATTAGCTGTGCTTGAACTACAAGGTGTTCTATGTTCCCAAAATAGTCTTAAACCAATTATAGTCATTATGTGATAAATTATTTAAGACAAGTTAAAAACAGGCCCAATTTCCGTGTTCATTTATGTTTCTTTCAAATGATTTAGACTTGACATTAGACCAAGACCATTTAATGGGGCTCCTCAAAAATGCATTATCCCATCAGGGTGATAGTATGTGTGTAGCAGGGTGATGAAAGTGTTTTCATGGTTAGTGAGTTGACTTTCACTATGCCCCCCTCCCCCCCAAACATCCTGTTGTATACAGTAGATCTCCCCCCCAGCATCCACAGCAGGTAACTGTAGTGACACAACTCCCCAGCCCCAAGCTGTCCATCAAGACATAAGGTGATGAGCGGGTGTGACTGCGTTGTTGGGGAACAGCCAGTATTTCAGACATGTTTTTTCATCCAACGTCTTAATCACCTCAGGGAAGAAGGCTTTCACTTGATGGATCTTGTGTAAGGGAAATGAAGACACATGGGAAGGCTTTGGGTCATCCACAAACGTGTACTCTTGGAAGGAGGAATGGCAATGAACAAAACAAGGACCATTGGCAAAAAAAAGAGTAATGTGATGTCATTGCTTGAATGCATTTGCTTGTCTATTTTTTCCACTCATCAGATAAGCACAATTCCATCAGAATGACAGTGAACTGAATCACCAGAACACAAACAAACCGGCGAGCTCGCCTCATTAGAGGCTCTGGTTTTGAGATGGCCGTCACAACGTAGCCACGCTGAGGTGGCTATTTTTAAACGTTCAGGTCACTCTGTGTCCAAGGCAACCAGGCGTAGCCCAGGAAATCCTAGCCAGGCAAGAGTCAGAGCCAGCCCTGGTGCAGTATGAGCCCCAGGGTGGGGGGGGGCACTCTCAGATGCTGGCGGTGGTTTACCACAGCTCCCTGGGAAATATGCAATATTCACATCAAATCATTTCCTCATGCATACAATACTATGAATACTAATACTATCCTGCCAAAGTGACTCGGGATAGACACCTGTCCTGTGTTAGTGGACCCTCTCTGATATCATATTGATCATGTTGTGAAAAAGTACTGTGGATTTCAAGTACACTTGTAGTATCCTGGGATTACTATGCCTGTACTGCCTGCACTGTTACTAGAGTGAATCCATAGAGGGTGCTACTAGTTAACTAGTGGCCGCTTATGTATCAACATCAGTGTATTTTCTTGGACAGAAGGGTACCGCCCTTTGCATGGTTCAAGTGTATCACTCAAAAGGCTGAAGGTTTAGAATATTAGGATAGGTCAGTTGTTCACAAAAGGACTCCTTAGACAAACATTTTATGGATATAAAAAAATATATATTTATATATATATATATATATATATATATATATATAAACACATTCAGATCCCAAGAGACATATTTTTCACTTGATTAGCTTTAGCGATGCATCTAATTTTTTCAATCTTCTAGGTGGGGAATTTGGGTAATGAAGTCATCGGTATGAGCATCTTATAATCAGACTGTTGGTAATGTCATAATCAGAACAGATCACTTCAGAATTCTAATCTAGATCGTCCTTATGATCGACTCCACCTTTCAACTGCTAATGGCCTGCATATTGAGAGAGTTCAAATATCTTGGTTTGTGGTTGGATGATAAACTCTTTCAAGTTTCATGTAGATAATCTAGCCTCTAAGCTGCGGCAGTAAATTGGCTTCCTGTACAGAAACCATTCTAGCTTTTCTATGTTCAGTAGGAAAATAATTGTTCAAGCTGTTTTTCTATCAGTATTAGACTATGGTGACACTATCTATAGACATGCTTGATGCTTCTGTGACAACTTTGAAACCCTTGGACTCTGTCTACCACTCCGCCCTAAGATTTATTACGGGTGATAGATATGACACTCACCACTGTGTTCTTTACAGTATCATAAGGAGGGCTGGCCATCTCTTTCACTAAGGCATAACTATCACTGGTATTTGTTTATTTTCAAAGCCATTATTGGTAAACTTCCACCTTACATCTCGTCTCTGTTGGACTGGAGCCTTGGCACCTACCAGACCCGATCTAATGATCGGTTTGTCCTCAGGGTTCCTCAAGTGCATTCTGAACTTGGAAGGGCTGCTTTTTTCCATGATGCTCCTTATACTTGGAATACCTTACAACATACTCTAAAGCTTGAGGTCCTTTATTCAGTCACAGAGTTTAAGTCCATGGCTCTAGACCAGGGGACTCAAACTCCAGGCCCGCCCCACCCCCCCATCTGGCCTGGGACATGATGTCAGAAATATAATGTAACCCGGCCCACAAAATAATTTCTTGTACACGGCGCCGGCAGGCAGGCCTACAATGCGAAATGCAAGTCGCTCAAACGTGGGGCTAAATGCTGTTATTGTGCGCAGCGCACAAGGTGAATGCTGCTTACAGTCACAGGTGCAATCAATCCGTACGCGACTATGAACTGAATGCAGCTCGCCACCGAGAGGCTGTTCTCATGGTTAACCACCGTTAGGAACACAGACAGTTTCAAGAAAGATGGACATTGCCGTATTTTTTATGGAGTTCAATGGAAATTCTACCTGTCTGATATGCAAGAAAAAAGTCGCAGTTCTAAAGGAATATAATGCCAAGCATCATTACTAGACATGGAGAACAGTGTGAGTCATAGGGAGATGAGAGGAAAAAACAAGCCACACAGCTAACGTCTCAGCAGTCTTTCAAGATAAGTGTCTGGCAAGAAATAGAATGGTTCACAGAATGGTATTCAAGTGTCTGGCAAGAAAAGAAAATGGAAACAAACTTGAACTTTAATAAATGCAAGTACAGGTCCAGGGCAGGCTTACAGTACTGATGCCTCTTGCAGCTAAAATAGAATAAAGTACAAATGTAGGCTATTCAAGATAAAATAAAAGTAAGGAAACAAGATTTGCACTAACTGTTAAAATATATTAAAATGTATAGAAACCGGTTTGAATTTGTATGATGAAAAGGTTAGTTATGGAATAGTCTCGCAACATTTAGAGACTGACTTGTGAGTCAAGTTATGGAAATGAAAAATTACATTTTCAGAAATATTGCACTTTCTTATAGTTAGTAGTACTTGAAGTTGACATTGAAGTGTTATTATTATTATTATTATTATTATTATTGTACATTGCATTTGTTGATTTGATTTGTGTCTTTGTGTAAACTCGTCATCACTTTAAATGAGGGAAACCTCAGTGCTTCACGAGTATAAATAAAGGTTTGAAATGCATAGAGTGGTTCAATCACTTTGTGTAATGAACGAACAACATTTTTCTAATTTTTCCAAAACGTCTAAGGCACCCAAGGGGCTATGGTACTTGTCCACCCGCAGCCTGCCTCCCTTTCTCTCTCTCTCTCTCTCTCTCTCTGTGACCACTCTCAACATGCTGCTACTTGACAGTGAACGTGGAGACTTATCTGGGGACTTGTCTTGCCCATTGTGTTGATCCCTTTTGGGTTTGGAGCCGGCGTGCCCCACACTGTTACTGTCCTTGCTCAGGTGGAGACCTCCGGTGAGAATCACAGCGGCCCGGGGAGACAAGTATAGGATTGAGTGCAGTGTGAAGAGCAACATGTAGCCTGGTCGCAGTCAGGCATTGATTAGAGAGAGAGAGAGAGAGAGAGAGAGAGAGAGAAAGGGAGATGGATATGAGGTACAGTATAGAGTAACCTTTTATAGTACTAAAGAGACTACAGTACATGATAGGAAATTCAGCACGAGAGGGATCTGACCTCATGTTGTGATATAGAGATTGAGAGAAATAGCTTTTGCCCTGGCGAAAACACAGACCTCGGCTCATTCATGACTACAGTATATGGCAGTATGTCTGTCTATCTAGCTCCTACAAATACAACAGGACATGTATTCCTGTAGCTGTCAAACCAGAACTTTCCTTCACCAGGTGTACATGTCAGGATAAATCCAAATGCAGCACTCTTATCTGTGTGCTTTTCATTATTTCTCCGTAAAACTTTAGATGATAAGAATTCCATTTCCATCCTGTCCTGCCATTTCCTGTTCTGTTTCTGGAGGGGTTCTCTCTCCCCCGTGTGACAGAGTTCCCCCACCTCATTCTCTTGTGTCTCTGTCTGATAAGACACAGCTTCACACGTCCTCTCCCCAGACAGGCTGTCATTCACTCCGGAATGCTGTGAGCAGTCACTTCAGATGAGTGTGCTAGAAAAGGCTCACAAGGACAGCACAGGATTCCACTATATCCCAGCAAGGTCGGTCAGAACAAACAGCAGCTCTTTTTCAGGCAGACATGTTTCCCTGTGTACGTCCCTGTGTTATGGAACTGAGGGGCCGATGTGGTGATAAAAGCAGCAGCAGGTATTTTGGATGCTGTTCTGAGAAGAGAGGTTCACAGTAAACTTCTTCTGTGAAATAGACCAACAACAGACATTAATTTGATTTTTTTTTGTTATCCATCCATCCATCTTCATCCGCTTATCCGGGGTCGGGTCGCGGAGGCAGCAGTTCCAGCAGGGGGCCCCAGACATCCCTTTCCCTGGCAGCATCAACCAGCTCTGCCTGGGGAATCTTTAGCCACTCACAGGCCAGTGCGGAGATGTAATCCCGCCACCTGGTCCTGGGTCTACCCCGCGGCCTCCTCCCAGCCAGACACGCCTGGCACACCTCCCTAGGGAGGCACCCAGGAGGCATTCTCACTAGATGCCCGAACCACCTCAACTGGCTCCTTTCGACGCAAAGGAGCAGTGGCTCTACTCCGAGTGACTACTCTTCCGGATGACTGAACTTCTCACCCGATTTCTCAGAGAGACCCCAGCCACCCTCCGGAGAAAACTCATTTCGGCCACTTGTATCCGTGATCTCGTTCTTTCGGTCATGACCCATCCTTCATGACCATAGGTGAGGGTGGGGACGAAGATAGACCGGTAGATCGAGAGCTTTGCCTTTTGGCTCAGCTCTCTTTTCATCACAACAGTGCAGTAAAGCGACTGCAGAACCGCACCAGCTGCTCCGATTCTCCGGCCAAACTCCTTCTCCATGGTTCCCTCACTCGTGAACAAGACCCCCAGATACTTGAACTCCTTCACTTGGGGACAAATATTTCAACTCTATGCCTCCATTTAGTTTCATCATCCTAAGAAAGTGCGCAAAAATATATGTTCTTAAAGCAGCTACGAGGAGTTTTTCAGTTTTTGTTGATTTTTACGGAACCTCTTGACAAAAGTGGCAGTGTGTTCCCGGAAAGACGACCGCATTTCCCATGAGCACCACTTCTTCCTGTCGTAAAGAGCTCTTCCCTAGCCCGGCATTAGTTTCGGAAGCCATCAAAAAGACGCTACTCATAGGAAAACTAGGGAGAGGGTAAATAAATTGTTTCGTCCTTTCTGGTCAACCTGACCAGCCAAGCAGATATCTAAAGAGAAACGGCCAACTTCTCGCGGATGACCGCATTTCCTAATGTAGGTAATGTAGAGGCATCAGATTAAACTGAGAATGTTTTCTAACCATTAATTGCTTTAATTAGTTGAATAATTCATATTGAGAAAACTACAGTAGTGCATGTGCCCGTTCTGCAGAAGCCAGGTTGTCTCACACTACTGTAATAACCTACGCCTTAGCAATGGGGTGAGGTTTAAGTATAAAAATCAGCTAACCCTTATCAATGGGGTGAGGTGCAAGTGTGACAGAGTATGCAAATCCATCTTTGATGGCATGGCACCTTTAAGAGACTTGAGACAGACATAGGGGCAGATGTACATACGTTCAATGTAAACAGCGCCTTGCCAGTTTGCAGAAAGTGCGCGCTGTGCCTTTTCATTTTATGTTGGAGATACCAAACCTGCAGCTCATAGCGCAATCACCTCTGTGTAATTGACTGCTTTATTTATTTATTTATTTTATGTGGGACCTCGAGGGATCTTTTAATTCACCACATGGCAAGTGACACACAATTACACATGTGAGCGGCAACACATCACACAACACACACATGCAATCAGGGGTCGCCAGTGTTCCCTGCATTTCTCCCATCCAAGCCGTCCTCCTCCAGGAGCAGCCAGGAGCAGTGGGCAGCCATCGTTCATGGCGCTCGGGGACCAAGTCCAAGTGCTAAGTCCAGGTCTTGGTCAGAGACCGGACTGAAGAGCATCTGTTCTTCTGCATTTTTTTTGTATTGGGTTCTTTGGGAGTAAACCCTTGCAAACATGGGGAGAACATGCAAACTCCGCACAGAAGGGCCCGGAGATCCGGCTCAGTGTCTTGCTCAAGGCACAATGCCGGGAGCTGGGATCAAACCCGGGACCTTGCGATCCTGAGCCAGCCACTCTACCCGCCGAGCTAGAGTGTGTGCCGCCACATGAGGACTGATGTGGTATGTTAAGCTGGTCGTATTTGTTGTTGTTGATGTTGATTGTTTAACGTGATGATCGCACTTGTTATACTATTCTGTATCTTACAGTATTTGCAAGTGCCAATCTCCCCCGCTATCCCTGGCATCTGCTCATTTTCTAAAGCCAATTGTTTACAAACCTTAATACGCCGCATTGGTACCAGTTGTCTAATCAGTGAATGTCTGTATTGTGAATGTGCCGCAGTAGCTGTTTTGTTGCCGCCCTCTACATTATATTCATAATTTTGCATTTCAATCATTTCAGTTGAATACATCACAACATGTTAAATTTATCCGAGACCGGTGTGTGCACACCTAGCGTTAGCTAAAGTTATTTCGTTATTTAGTATCAATTCTGCCTAATATAAATTGTCTTTCACAATAGCTACATTAATTAACTAAATATGCAACTAGCTGTCTCTATCTGTGTGTGTGTGTGTGTGTGTGTGTGTGTGTCCCCAATCAACAGATGATAGGCCCATGTGTAGGCTGGTGGAGTATCTATTGTTAAGATGCTAGTAAAGTAGTTCAAATTTCACTGCGGAATGTCCAACGTGCTAAGTGGATTACACCTGCTTTTGACAGGGGCGGAGAAATTCCACAGCAAAACAGACTTGCGCTTTGCGTCACAGTTTACATACAGTAGCCTATAGAATGGAACCTAATCAGGATCTCCTCCCATCAACTCCCACTTTTCCCTTGACCCTCCTATGAATGCATTATGCATGAATGGGAAAAGCGCAACTTGTCACTCTGCGATCCTGCGCCAGGCTGAATGGTCTGTTCGTACATGACATGCATGGAATTGGTTTCACTCAGCACAGTGCATACTGTATGGCTGCTCTTGTGTGTTTGTAGATTCTGTTGTTACATATGAACAAATCCCAAATATGAAAACATTGGTGAATGATAGAATCTCTGTGTAATTGGGGTTTAGGACATTGTTTTGTAAGAACGGTTGATGAATGACCTACTGTTTTGTGATAAATTGGGCCTGCATTGTGAAACTTCCCTTAACAGAATGTTGCACACTTGTCAAAGGCAGTGAGAGTTAAAGTGCTTTGGCAGAATGGAGTTTTACATTGAGGTGGTGTCAGTGAAATACTTTATTGCCATTCTCTTGAAAAAGAGCACAGTGAACAAACAAAAGACATTAGGGGACAATGTGAAAAATGTTACTGCCGTGTAACGAATAAAAACTAACATTAAACTTGGTGACTCTTTCTACTGTACTGTATATGCATTATGCAGCACAAAAAGTTAACTGTCTCTAACCAATATATTGTTCTGGGAACTAGCCACAGATCTGTGGGGCTCTGTTGTAATTCCAGTGACTGATACATTGATCAGTCTCTCAAAGAGCTGAGTACACTATTTGAATCTCTGCATATTGTGAATAGCTTTGATTACACCATGTGCGACTTAAGCAAGATTAAGAGGTGTTAATAACCAGAAGGACAGCATTGTGAGATCTCATTTGTAGAGGAACTAACACCCACTCCCTTCAGCAGATGAATAACAGCATATCAGGAGGCACACTGGTTATTGTGCTTGTCAGTTATAAGAGTTTTAACATGAAGTGATTGAAGCTCAAACTTTTATTAAAACTTTACACATGTATTGCATAGAAGCAATGTTAGTGTGATTAAAAGCTCAATGAAGCCTAGCCTGCTGATCCCTTCATCAGTCCCTCTTAGATAGTTCTTATGTACTGTACATTATAGCCTTGACAAATCTACCAGTAACGCTCTACTCCTGACAAACTGTCTCTCTCTAGTAGCCTTGGACCCATATATACTGGCCATCAGTGCTATAGAGTCCAGCTGACCCATATGAAAAAACATTTACATGTGTATTTAGGGTAGGAAAGTGGACACTTTCGTAGTAAAGATAATGTGTGATGTAGGGTATGATGTAAGAGATATACAGTGAATAAAGTAACAAACAAAAAAGTAACACAAAAAGAATAGATTCTTCTATATCGTTTTCATATGGGGAGAACCAGAAGCTCACACGTGTGGTAAGGGCAGCTTAACCAATCAAACACAAGAACCACTCTGTCCTGATGAGTCTGTCTCAACAAAGATCCACAAAGACCCTGGCTGTCTCCTCGCTGTGCCCTTGTCTGACCAGTCACAGATAGAGGACCTCTGTAATTGCAGTTATCACAACATCCCTTCATGCCTTTTCTCAGAAAAAAGACTAACGACATTTTGTGCTTTGGGAGACTCACAAATGTAATGTTCTAATGGGAAGGACAGAGGCTTATTTTTCACAGTTGCATTCTTCGGGGAGAAATGCAATGGACGAGAAAAAATCAATAGCGCATTATTGAACTGGCATTCAGGGTGTTTGTCTCAAAGGATTTCATTCCAAGGCCATGGTGCAGAGTGCTGAACTGACTGAGTGCTGCAAAGGTTACTGTACATGTGCTGGGAGGGACTGCTGGGAATTTGATGTTTTTATTCTGTCTGGCACAATACTTCATTTTCTGATTCCAACTACAGATTTATGAAGTTCCAAAAGAAAAATGTCAGCAACAGTACTGTACCTGTTAGTCGGTCATCAGATTAAACTGAAAGAGAGCAAGAGGCTCATGATAATGAAGCCCAATACGGAGCAGAGCAGGAGATGGACAACCAATTAGAATCAATGCAGCGCATCAATTTGGGAAATTGTGTTTTCAGTCTAGAATATCAGCACCATCTTGTTATCAGTAATGGAAGTAATGGAAGCCACAGCCTTTTACTGGATCAGAAGGAACAACTCTTGGTTTCCTCGGGTCTGCGCCCTTTGAGTGACCCGGCTGACCATTGTTTGAACTGGAGAGCTGCAGGCCGAACATCCGTACAATCCACCTGTGATTTGATTGGTTAAACCAACACTAGCTGTTATGAACAGCCGTCCTTTATGGACATGACATCATCCCTCTGTCCCGTCTCCCTCTCACCTCCATCAGGTCGCTGCTGTTATGTTTAATGTCGCCACAGTCGATTGATCTCCACAATGCGTGAGGGCAGATAGCACCCTTTGCAAGGCAATCATCGCTCCTGTCCACCAGGCCGCAGGCGGTGGAGCGATTTGTTTCCCGTTCGGAGATGATATCTGTCACATTTACAGCGGTGTGGGGGACTTTCGGACGCTGCATCAGGTCCAGACTGCCCTGTGGCTCTCTTCCATGGCGTGTTCGAAAACTGTCGGGGATGCTGTCCCTGTGCGCACACATACACACACACACATACGCACACAGACACGCACGCACATACACACACATACACACATGCACGCACATACACACACATAGACACACACATGCACATACACGCATGCACACACACACACACATACACACACACGCACGCACACACACACACAGAGGCTCTTAGCTCATCTCTAGAGACCTGAGGACAGACAGCTCTCAGACATGACATGCGCCCTCCCAGAGCAGCGGGACAGGGACAGTTCACCGGTTCTGCTATTGCTTATCTCATACTGCCATTTACTTTACGAGGTTCAATAAACATTTTATGCTTGTATCTTTTCCAGCCTCATAAATGTGAGAGATGTAACCTGGAGCTAAGGACTCTCCATTTGGTAACTTTTTTTCAGAAATTGCGTCTACTATTGTGAGGTAAAATGAAGCTGACGTTAATAGAGGGTTGTCTGAACAACACAAGCTCAGGAGTTTGGCTACAGTTTGTCTGTGTAATGACGAACTGTAGTGTCAGTTTTTAAGCAATAAACAATAGCAACAATGCAATGTGTCCTCTTCTTTTCTATCTCAACCAACCCCCCATGGCATTAAGTCGAGCACATCTTCGCATGAGCAGTGCCCCTGGATGTTACAAGCTAGTGTTGGGGTCAAGTGCCTTGCTAAAGGGCACACCGGTAGGCAACCAGTTACGTTCCCTACTTTTCAAGGGAATTGAACCAGCCACTGATCTGGTGCTGTAACCACCGGGGTACCTATTGCCCCAGGCCATCAATTGTATAGTAGTATACAACAAATAGAGTTATTATTTTTAATTGGTTTCAGCAGTTCCAAATAGACATGTATTGTATCTGTAGGCAGGAAATATTGACCCAGGTCTGGGAATACTGGCCCTCATGTATCAAAGGAGCGCAGATCCGAGCAAAAGAAATGATGGTATGACAGCGTCCACCTGTGATCTATCAAACATTCGTATGCCGCCAATCCCATCGTATGAATGATCGGGCATTGATCAATGTGGCGGATGAAAACAATCGTCATTTAAATATCACGCCCCTACATATTATGGCCTCGCCCCTGTAGTTTACAGCATGGAGATTTCCCCAGTTCAATGAGTTTCCCCATTCAACTCTTCACTCTCCAAGGAAAGATTCTGTAAAACCATTTTACAGATTTTACAATTTTACAAGCATTTTACAATTTTATTTTACAATAAGGGGTAGTTCACACATGTAAATTCACACAATCAAACAGCATGCAAGCTGGGCAGCTTCCTTGTTTAAATGTGTAGCCTATCCAAAAACGATTGCACATTGTTGTAAATTTGAGGATTTATAATAACAATAATAACATTATTATTATTATCATTATTAGTATCATTATTATTATCATTATTATCATTATTATTATTATTAATAATAATAATAATGATAATAATAATAATAATTAACACAATCTCAAACTAGAGGCAATACTTGTGTGAATGTAAAATA
Source organism: Borostomias antarcticus (assembly GCF_949987555.1). Lineage (NCBI taxonomy): Eukaryota > Metazoa > Chordata > Actinopteri > Stomiiformes > Stomiidae > Borostomias > Borostomias antarcticus. Next base: position 8,587,719 of record NC_140243.1, read on the forward strand.
TCATATTTCAACCAGGCCTATAGAAACTGGTGTGCATCAGGTTAATAGCCTAATTGATTGGTGTAAAATTATTTTTGCTTTCATTTTAAGACTTGTAAGGCTGCATAAGTTGGCTCAAAATGAAAATGAAATTACTCTTACAGCAAACACCTGTTTACCCTGTTTCTTAAAATCAATTGGAAAATACCACTTTATGGAGATATGAAGTCTCTGACGTAACTTCAGGCGAGGCACGGATGTCAATGCCAGGCTAATCAGCAGAGGCTAATCAGTGACACAACCCACCAGCTGACTGTCAGCTGTCATAGCATTGGTTCAGCTCGCAGAGCGCATGTATTTAAGCTGTCAAAACATGTCATCCGTTCGCTCTTGCCATTACTGCTGATCGCTCGTATCTGCGTGCTCGCTGCTTCCGCGTTCTCTGCTCTTGCGTTCCGTGCTCATGTTTATGTTTTGGTGCGTTTTGCTACCTGCTGCCCGCGATGTCCTCTCCGTTCCGTGGTTTGGGGGTCCGTTTAGTGGCGTCGTGGAGCGGGCGGATTCCGAGGCCGACGAGCACGTCCCTCTCTACACCGCCGTGCCATGATTTTGATATGGTCACGTTATGGTTCAGTTGCGTTGCGTTGCTCGCATAGCTTGCGTTGGGAAAAGTCCATCTTTGAAGTGTTACCTCCGCCACCAGCCACTGGGTTCATATATGAGCCGCTGATGTCACGGGTTGTCATGCCTCGTCCTCCGCAATTGCTTAACTGTCGTATACGTAGGCCGGGTGCCATTCACTATTGAAATGTTAACAGTTCAGGCGAGAACATAACTGTGTGGATTGTCGAAATGTACTCGGTTTATCAAACTACCCCCTCTCGGCTTGTTTCGTGAGTCGCTGGCTGGTGCTAGCTGCATGACAGGCTGTACTGCTCGCTTGCTAGCTGGCTAACGTTCGTCAAGGTTTCTTAAATTGCACATAAGGGGTATCGTTATATTTAGATTGCTAATACTAGCTGAATGATTCTCGCGTTTCAATAGTTGCAGCCCGAGGAATCCAGCAGAACTGCTGGGCTTTATGCTGGGTCTTGCTCGTGCGCGCAGTTCGACTTTTTGATTAGGGGGGGCAGTCGGCCCCAAATGGGGATTGTAATAGCAGCAAAATACATGCCCTGCACGGGCATTGGAATGCGCATGTTCTGTTCCGGCTGCTTGATTGACCCTCAACATTTCTAAACACAGTGCTTATTCTTTCAACATTTACGTTTCAACAACTGCACCTCCACTGCGCCAGAGTTTGGGACAGGGTTTACAGACTTTTATTTCTTCATTGAAACAGAATGTATGCTACGCCTTTCACGCTTCAATGTCGGGATGCGTCATTATAAGCGACGTTTGGAATCCTGCAATTGCCTCTTCGCATATAGCCTCTCCGCATTTATATCAAAGACTAATCACCAGAATTGTGATCGATTTTTCAACTGGACGATGGATAGGCCTACGTTGCGCAGCAATATGCAGTATCCACCAGTTCGTTTATGGCTAGCAATGGTAGGCCTGCAGCTGTGGGATTAGCTCATGTTTGGGTTGCTGTCAAGCTGCCACTCTTATGTTGCTATAGCCTACAAATATCTGAACAATATGAACATTCGGTTGAATGTTTTCCATCCACCCATAACTGGATGGGGAATAGGCACCGCGAAGCGATCAATTCTCACACATGCAGGAGCCAGGCTGTTCGGTGCATTCCAAGCATGTGAAGACGTAGTAGTGAGTGGGGTGTGCACGAAAATACAGGACAGGTTCTCACATATTCTCGAAATATTCGCAAGTTCCCGCAACTTCAGAAAATCCCCGCATTTTCAATGCATAAAATCACATAAAACCCCCGCATATTCCATTGCATAATCAAGGATTTTTGCCTGCATAATCAAGGATTTTTGCCCGCGTTTTTATGGAGGGACTGACAAATGCAGGCTCTCTGCCCCTCGAAGCTGGATGTACTGGGGCGTTTAGTTATTGCTGGAAGGGAGCTGCTCTCCTCGCTCGGGCGTCTGAACTTCGCCATGCATGTCATGCCTCCGGGCCGCTCTTCATTTCCCGGCTGCCCACGCTGCCCGGTCCGTCGAGTGCTACGGGACCTGGTCAGCTCGGACGTGTGCTGTCATTCAGACCTCCGTTTTGGTCTCTGTTGTGCGATGGGTGGAACGGTGTTTCTGTTTGTTACACCGTCGGCTGTGACTTGTCTGTGTCCCTCCGGTGTTTATTGATGCCGCGGCCTCAGTGGTTTTTGGGGGATATGTTCGGTAACCGATTTTCTAGCGCTTGGCCTACCGAACTGACCTCGCCGCCTACCAAGTCAGTTCTACTGCGCATGGAGCTGTATCTCTTTGTCATCGCTAGTATTTTGCGGGGCCCTCAGTGGTCTAGGAAACGCTTTCTCTTCTGCAATAACGAAGCACCGTGAATATTATCAACTATGATCGTTTGAACATTCCGTTCATTAATAAATTCATGCGCTGCCTCACATGGCTGTCTGGGCAAGGGAACTCCATTTTCCACGCGTCCTCATCCCCACAATCAAATCGCTGACTCGCTGTCCCGGTTTGATTTACAGAAGTTCCGCAGACTGTGCCCGGCTGCGGCCCCATCCGGCCTGGTCTGCCCTCCTTTCGGCAGACGGTTCTGGACCGAACGATGCCCTGGTGCCCTCCTGTAATCCGCTGCCCGATACATGAGAGCTGGTCTAGCCAAGACCACATTAACCAATACGACTGCATGGTCTCATTTCACTGCGTTCTGCTCCACATTTGATGTACCTTCATGCCCGTTAACATTTCGGTTTTATCAGCATTTATAGTCCATCGTGTTGAGTCCAGATGGCTGCGGCCTCAGTCGGTTAAAAGTGTTGTAGCAGGTGTACAAAACTCTGATGCGCGTCGTGCCTAACCACTCCCGCTAGCCGTGGCGATATCCGTGACATCCCACTGCTTCTCGTTCCATAATGCTTTATTGTTACGTGCTAAGTGAGAGATGGTTTCACACTATGACTTAAACATCACAATCACAAGGGTTGCATGTAAATGTCACAGGTGCATGTAACAGGAGGTTTCAGCAGTTTCCGCAAAACACCACGAGGGGTAAAAAACAAAACCAAAGACTAAACAATAAAACCAAAGTATTGTACACACACAGCAAGTGGAGAACAAAAGACAAAGCTGACAAGTTTACAAACGTACAAGATGGCACAGGAAACACCAGGGAAAATGCACAGCTACAGCAAATCATGAACAGAGCAAGATTGGTGCTACATGTAGGCTATATACACAGTATACACAGACCAGGCCCCCAGGATTCGAAATCTAAAGTGAAGCCCTATAGGGCCGCGCCATCTTTGAAAAAAACGTGTAATTGGCGCCTTTGACATGCGCAGTCAAGGCAAGTCAAGGCGCCAATGATGCATTTTTGTTGTCCACGAACAGATGTGAAATGCAAATGCGCGTTCATGGCTCTCCCCGCTCTGAGTTGGCAATGAAAATCGTCTTGCTTATTAATCTACTTTCGTCAAATATATCCGTTGGAAAACATATTTTTTTATCCCGGCATCTTAGTTTTAACAGTATAATTGTGACTGAACATGTTTTGTTTGCTAGTAGGTGGTATTCATTCTGTTCAAAACAACGTGATGGACAGCCAGGCGAAATAGCTTCAGGGGACCTGGTCCCAGGCGAGTTGAACAGCTGTCCACCCAGAGACGGGATCTCTCGTTGCGGCATGAAGTTCGCGGCTAACCCACCGAGCTCGGGTGGCTCTTACAATTGCAATTAGGTGAGCCAGTGTTGTGTAGTGGGTGACACCAGTCAACTAGAAAGCTGCAGTAATTATGTCATAAAGAAACAGAGCAAGGAATGTGTTAACCTGCAGAATGCTCTCGTCCTCTCTGGGTGAATCCAGACAAGCACTATTCTGTAGCCATAAGGGTTCCATCTGGGATCTAGATTGTTTTCACTTGGGCAAACAATTGCTGACAGTAAACGTCTTTTGTCACAATTCAGAAAGTTGGTGGAAAGTTGTTTGGAAAGTCCGTTTTAATTTGTGAATGATGGATTTTATAGGTTTAAAACAGTGTTTGAGTCTGTGCCCCAGACAGAAATGAAACGTGTTCTTTTCACACAGTGTGCTCTGCGATGTGTATTAGAATATAAAACACAATGACTGTATTTACTCTACGCAGACTACACAGACGTACAGAGCCTTCTTGCCCAGTGAGGTTCAGGGTGGAGATTAAATGGATGAACAAGAAAGCAGTGAGAAGAAACTGTGATACCGGGCTTGAGGAGGTTGTATATCTTATTCTTGCGATGAGAGAGGACTGTGCTTTTCAAGCAAAGAGCTGTGAGCTGTTTACGCACCTTTGAAGGCTTTTGTCTGAGTGAAAAAAAGACTTTAATCCAGTTTCCGGTTTCCAGCAAACTGCATTTGTTCTCCAATGTATGTAAATTTTATGTAAGTCACTCTATTGTGAAAGAATGTAATATATATACAGAGTTAGTCTCACTATAATGGCACGAGTAAATCACACATCACTGGGAGCGATGACCATGACTGACTTAGGACATGATATCTACTGTTCACTGTGAGTTATTCAGAGCTTTGGTTTCAGGCGACCTCGAAACATTATCCTGTTACTCTGTGTGCAGGTTTCCTGGATTTTGAAAATGTAGCAATTTTGTCTGTTTATCCGTCTGTAGTGTGGTGCAACAATTGCTCAAAAAAATAATAGTTTTCTCTCCGCTGCTAAGCAAAGCTGACAACCAAAGTGTTTGATAGCTGCTTTTTAACAGTCCTCCCGCCCAGCCCTAGAACCTTTATTCTTCCTCTGAGTTATATCAAATTTTGTACTCAACAATGAATAAAGCATTTCTCCCCTTTTAAATCATGCATGTGGCCCTGTACTGTACAGTATGTAAGACCAAGCTCTTTAGTAACGTTATAACTTCACCCATTTGTTCACTCAGACGAACTTTCCGGGGGCAGCCAAGGTTCTTTTTACAAAATGGCGTGCGGATACAGTGAAGCGGATATGATTTGTGGTTTAGAGGAAGATAATGGAGCAGGAGTCTGATGTGTGGGCTCCGGGGCACCAGCTGAATCTCGGTTGGCCTCTTAAACGTCACTCACAGTACTGAACAATGCATGTCTACTGTACTGTTCAATCTTCAGTAGGCTATTCATTTGCTCAATGGATTAGTGTACTTTGTATAAGAACTGGAGACAGTAGGGCACTAAATTCTCTGTTTGGGTCAAACTGTACAAACATAGAAAAGCATACAGTATGAGGTGTGTGCTAGAGTGATGTGTGAGTAAAATGTTTTGGAGCACCTTGTATCTTGACTTTGATTCACAAGGTGTTTGTAGTTTCTGAATAAGTAAACAGACAAAGCCCTCAAAGCACTCGATCAACAGTGTGAGATAAAGTACTGTATAAGTAACATAACACAGCCAAGTGTACCGGGAACTAAATTAGGATGAATTTCATAACCCTTTTTCCTAAGAGTGTTTTTTTCCCAAGGCTTAAAATCTGTCATTAAACAGTTATAACAATGTGCTAATCCCAGACCTCACTGCTGCCTATTCTTTCAGAAAAGCATGGTGCCAAAACGAAACTTCCTTGAAAAAAGATACGTTATCATCAGACTCATTGCCAGAGCTCTCAGCTGGGTCGGGTCAGTTAGGTGCTGTATTGATCTCTCTGTCACTGTGACTGATGGCCCTGGCGATGGTAGGGGCCAGTCGCCCTCACAGATCAAATTGACTGTAATGAATCGTATGGCTCCTCACCTGCCATCACACCACATACTTATGACCCGGATCAGACCTCTCATTCTGACACACAATTAGTCTGTTCTCAAAAACGCATTGCATCATCTCATTTTAGGATTTGGTATTTTCCGCAGCTGACGGGAATGGGGCTGTTGCGAAGCAGAGCCAATTAAGAGCAAACGAGGCAGATACATGCTGTAGACAGGAGACACAGAAGAGACATCTTGGCTTCGCTGTGGGAACCCGCCCACATGCCAGCCCAGATATGCACCTGTGTCAGGGTGCCGGTGCAGTGGGTGTAAATGGCTATTCATTAGAGGCTTCGTCTGAATGGGCTCCCGAGTACCACTAGTGTAGGGATGATGTATAATACAGTACAGCTTGATAGCTACACAAGTCCCACCTCAACATTACACTTCACTGTGCAGTTTCAAGGAGTGTGCATAGCTTATTTTCTTTAAAAAAAATCTAAAGTATACTTTCTATGAGATATAGTGTACAGTATGGAGTGTTTGAGTAGATAGAAACCATGCAGAGATGCTCATTAAACATTAGTTAAAACTACTCGATCCGTTTACGTACGGCCAAATAACTTATTCTGTTTCAGTTTCAGTTTCGTTTATTTGATTAAGAGGGACAATATACATTAATAAACACGTGTAAATGCACCCGATTTTAGCCAAAAGGCTAGTTTCCGTCGGCAGTCCCCCTGCCAGGAATTAAAAGGCCTACCTGCAATGGTAAAATTGGTACAGTGGTTAAAATCAATACAGTACACAGAACATTCAGGGACAGTACACCATGAATCACATGGGACAGCACGAACAGTATACAACATTCAGAGACTACACTTTACACAGTACATAATTTCACAACACAATACATAACACACAACATTCGGAGGCACTAATGGTCACAGTTTTGATAGTGGAGAACCCAGTTTTTCATGTGTTTCTTGAAGGTGTGGTATGAGGAAGAGTCTCTTATGTGTTGTGTTCCACTCGTGTGCAGTAGTGTATGAAAAAACAGATTGACCAAACAGACTTTTTCTAAATGGGATTTGGCAGTCACCTCTTAATGCCCCTCTTGTTGAACCCATGGTGGATGAACGGAAACTAACTACGCTGGTGAGTGGAGGGGAGGCCGAACCGTGATGGATCTTGTACATGAGACAACAGTTCATAAATTTGACAACATTATCCCAATTTAAGAGATTGTGTTTTTTAAGTATACTGCAGTGGTGGAATCTTCTGGGTTTTTTATCGAGAATTTTGATGGCTTGTTTATATAAGGATATGACGGGGCTTAGAGTTGTGACATTTGCATTTCACCAGGTAGGTAGACAGTAACTGATGTGGGACAGGATGAGAGAAAAGAAGTACATGTATATTCTTGCCGCTTCTGTAGACATATGGTTTCTGAGATGACGGAAGTTGGCCAGGGTGAATCTGAGGTTCTTCTTTTTAAAAAAGGTCTACTTTTTTAACATGACCTTTAAATATGAGGTTGCTGTCGATCAGAATTCCAAGATATTTGTATTCTTGTACTATCTCCACCCTTTCCCCTGAGATAAACACCTAAGGTTCGCTGCATGCTCTGTTGGTTTTAGTAAAAAAAACATGGCAACAGTTTTTGACTTATTGTGCTGGAGGCAACAGGCATTAAGCCAATCAGATATATTAGCCATGGTCTTGGTAAGTTGTGCTGCTGCCTCATCATGGTTTTTTCTTCTCACAAAGATCACTGTGTCATCAGCATACATAATAGTCTCGCAGTCTGGACAGACAGATGGTAAATCATTTATATAGAGACTAAAGAGTAGTGGACCCAGGACCGATCCTTGAGGAACACCAGTAGTTAGCTTATTGAAGTTAGATGCAACATTTTCTATTTTGACACACTGTGTATGGTTGGAGAGGTAGGAGTAGAACCAGTTGGAAGTACATGCTGAGGAGTTGAATTGACCAGGACTCCATGATTGACTGTATCAAAGGCTTTGCGAAGGTCCAAGAAGATGGCACCAACAACTCCCCCTCTGTCCATTAGTGACTTGATCCTCTCAATAAAGTATACAGTAGCTGTATTTCTTTGAATACAGAATCATTGCCCCCCAAAGAAGTAAAGATAATAAGAGCTACAAAGGGAATTGAATATACCTCATTCTGCTGCTACATGTTAGAATGAACCACTGGTGAGGACAGATAACAGCGTCATTCACAGTCTTTTCAATATTCAGTCTTTTGCTCCACATCCTATAAGTTCAATAACGTTGTAAGGTGGATAGTTAACGATGTACAGTTTGAGAATATAGCATAGTCTTTTAACAACGTATTACTGATTAGGGTGATCAAGTCTTTCATAGGCAGCTGTAACATTTAAATTAATAACGTCTGTTGTAGAACTGCAGGTTTTTGGATATAAGTTTGGCAATTGCGGCACTGACTCAAGGTCACATCAGCCTGACTCAAGGTCACATATTGTAAGTGGCAGGACAGGGAGTCAGCTACAACACACAGACAGGCCTCAGGCCAAATAGATTACCTTAGCTTTCTTATATTCTGGTATTGAGGGCACTCGGGCAAGCCATGCTGAGTATGGCAAATCACTTGCTCTGACAATTTTTAGGGGGAGTCAAAAAAGTTGATCACCAAACCGTGGGCACACGCATACCACAGAGAAGACCAGTATAGTTTGAGGCATGACACAGCATGTTACTGTATGTCTCATGTACAGGAGGTGCTACTGCCAACCTCCTGACAGATCATGTCACCCTGTCAGAGTATCCATGATGGAACACACTAGATAACAGCATCAAGAAATGGGAGCCGTGTCTCTGAGACGAGCTGGTGAGAACGAGAGGAGCTGGTGGAAGAATGTGTTGACTGGGATGTGCTTTGTGCCATTTTCAATTTTCTGTTCACCCAATGTTTGCTGAGCCATGAGGCTGATGTGCACAGCTGGTGCAGGACATGAAAGGATTCATCATCTGATGTCTGGTTACTAATCTCCCATGGAGGAGATGAGGCTAGCATTTGAGGGTGTTGAAAAGGACGATTGCGGAACGTTTCATCTTTGGGAATAGGTTCTAAAGGCCTTTTGATTACACTAGTCTTTATCATTGCATTTTTGCCCAACGCACAACAAAGGAGTAAGATGATAAGCGCTCTGTGGTTGGCCAACACAGAGACCCATTCTTTACAGGAGTCTGAATCATGTAGCATTCTTGCAGCAAATCAATTTGAGAATGCACAGTTGTCTTTGCATGCTGCCAATTCCTTTTTGGAATTGAATTGGAAATGGAATTAAACTAAAGCAAATGTTTTGGTCACTCCTTTTTTCATGTTTAAATTCCTGCTGTTGAATATAATGCGAGGACAGTGAAGAGAGGGCTTCCTCTGAAGTCATCTGCAGAAGTACTGTAATATATGGGTTTACTGTCTGATATATTTGGGGGTTTCTGTCAGGAGGTGGGGTTGGGGTGGTGGGTCAGGATGAGGGCAGGGGGATTAGGGGTAATTCTAAAACATATTCCCACCCTACCCCATTCCCACACCCACCCCTAAAAATAATTTTTCTGTACCTTCTAGAAGTTTTGTTTCTAAGAGAGAACAATGTGGTCTTTATGCCAACTCAGGAGAGAGAACAGACTTGCACTTGCATCAGCTCATTGTTATATAACACTCTAGTTTTTGCTTAGGTAGGTACAGTACACAGTACTGTACAGTAGCATACAGCAAAGTCGCCGTCTAGCATTTCTGTGTTACACAGACACAGCTGCAGAGTCCATAAGGCTGCCAATACCGCACTGCACACCTTGAAAATAGACATGGGAAAGAAATATGTTTTCTAGGGAGAGCGAAGAACCCAAATGCTTATGAATTTAAATAGAGCGTGCAGTGTTGTGTAGTTGCCTTGAGCATTAGCCTACTGTATATACACCCTTGCTGTCTGGATGTACAGTAGGGGCATGTGTTTCCAGTATGAAAATGACCTTGAGGGGGGTTGGGGGAGCGGGCTTGGCGGGCACACAATGAGGACACAAGTAGATTTTCTGCCTCCCCTTTCCCTAGTGCCTCTCCCTACCTTCTAACCAGGTTCATTGGATGCCCCACTGTCACCCGCAGACCACCCTGAGTCCGATAGATACCCCCGTGTCTGCTGTGGATGTCCAGTACAGCCACTAACCCTGTCCTCCTCCCTAGTGTCTCTCCCTCTTATACTCTAAAAAGTATAAGAGTGGACTCCCCCTGTCTCCTGCAGGCCACCCCCCCCCCCCCCCCCCGTCCTTGGCCAAAGTCCACTTTATGGCTCCTGGAAAGGCCCCCTGCCTCTGACTAGCTCCTTCCCACTCAATGTCGTCAGCTGTCCCCATCCAGCCAACCCCACACCTTTTTACCCTTGGCTCTCTGCTTTCTGTTTCCCCACCCCTGCCTTGCAGCATTCTCTATGCCTGTTCTGCTAAGTGCTTACTGCTTTGTTATATGATTCACTTAATTATCATATTAGAGACTGTGCACTGAAATATTTAGCCCATGTTTATTGCTCTGTATATGTTCTTGGCCAATAGACAAACATTTTCCAGGAGCTTGCTCGATCGTCTCGTTGAGAGAGGTAAATAAAATATAAATATATATACAAATAAAGTTTGATTTGATTTGATGCCTCCTCGGACTCTAACCAATGAAAATGCATGAGGTCTCCTTCAGGACCATAGCCGACTTCACTCAAAACTCTCCTTAGCTGCATAATCATGCAGTAGTAAACCAGCACGCTGTGCCCTACTTTACCTGCTGCACCCAGGACTCATCTATTGCACTTCTCATCACTTAACAGCTTTGCTGCTTCATGTGTCCCTCTATATACTCACACTATTTAATGAGAAAAACTTTGAATTTATGTGGACGTTATAGTTTGATTTGGAGGCCCTGGGCGATTGCAGGGCTGAATGAGGGTTGGTAGCCGCTAGGTTGTGTTTGAAACGGGAGGAGACAGGGAGGCAGAAGGGTGGTTGGAGGATGGTGGTGGGGGGGGAGGGGGGAGCAGACCTAAGCCCTTTTTTCCTCTGCACTTGAAAAGTCTGTGAGGGCTGAATGGGATAGGTTCAGCCTGCGAGACCTGGGGAATTTCTATTCCAAGCCCGGTAACGTCACAGTCCCTTTCTACGTACAGTAGATGGTGCAGCGTGGCATGAAAATGTACAAGGAGATCTTTCACCGTCTGCAGATTTCCCAAAGATAATACAAGCGTTGTATTTGTCGTGTTGTTGGGCCTGCCCTGTGCAGAGCCTCTTCACTCAATCACAGAATAAACCTCACCGTACTTCACCTCACTCCCTTAAGGAACCGCCAGGCTGAGGTCCAGCCCTGCTCCTTCTGCTCCTGCAACAGAAGCTTCCTGGATATGGCATAGCTCATCTGCATCCATAAACAGACAGCCCCACCCCCCACACTCGTAGCAGAGCTCATCAAGACACAAGAAGAGCATTATCATAGCTCTAATAATGCTTGCCATGTGGTGCAGACCGTTGGCTTAAACACTGTGACAAGACAGTATAAGTTTGGCCGCATACAGTAAGGTTTTTCAGACACTTTTTCGTTTCACAGAAGAGACATAGAAGTTGAATCTGAAAAATATTTTTTGCTGTTGTCATGGAGACTCCTTTCTAAAGGTGTATAGTCAAGAGGACAGTATAAAGGTCCCAGTCAGACAGCAGACAGAGACCCACTTTATGCCACACAAATATATTCGGCGGTTGAGTTGCTGTGTAACCCACAGGCCAGCCAGGTTTGTCCTTTATTAATCTGGGTTTTATTTCTGCTTCACATTCCTAGAAATGATAAACGGCTCCACAGATTTAATTAGCGTGGAGGGACAAGCAGGTCGAGTCTGCAGCTGCGCCGATTTCACACACCAATCTAATAGTGAGACTTTGCATGATGGAGCAGGGCAGGGAGGTGGTGATTATAATGTGTGGTGCAGGGAGGGGTTCTGCTGGACCTGAGTGAAGAGAACGAGCCTCCCTCTGATGAAGGAAATCTCTCATTTATATGCAGGTCATTTCCAATGACAGGAAGTCTGCTGGAAAATTATTCTAGGCCTACATACACCCAAGTCAGAGTTAAACCATTTACAGTAATGAGTAATATTCCCCCATGTCCCCCATCATTTCAAAATTGAATGAAAATATTTCCACTGTGATATAAAATGTAATTGTCCATAGATGTAGCGATTCAATAATATCCAAATTAGAGTCCCCAAAGACAGGGGAATGGGCTACATTACATAACTCATAGTGTGTTCTATCATGATTATTTAAATGCTTTGAATTTTTTTTTTCAATTATTGTTGTGGTTTGACATTAACTAGTTACTGGTTTGTTTTTGTTTACAAAATTGTTTGGCCTCTGGTAGCCTGCCCACTGTAAATCTCACAATGCTGAATTGTTCTCTCTTCAATATTGTCTCACATCAAACTGAATATTTCATACTCTCCTTGCCTCCGTGCCCAGCAGGGGATTGGGGCAGGAGCATGTTTTGAGACAGTAGAGAGCAGATTCAACAGAGCAGGTTCTATGAGAGTCAAAAGTGCTCTATGCCTTTACAAAAAAAATATACACTAGATTCCTCTGTTTTGATTAACTACAGGCCAATATCCAGCCTGCCCTTTCTAGATAAAATCCTGGAAAGAGCAGTGCATTTTTTACATGACAATGGTATTTACAAGAAATTTCAGTCTGGTTTCAGAGGTGGACATAGCACAGAGACTGCACTCATTAAGGTAATGATCTAACGATCTTAGAATGAGCGCAGATGAAAAGAAAGTTTCGATCCTCGTTCTTCTCGACCTGAGTGCTGCCTTTGACACTATCTATCATGGGATACTTCTGAACAGACTTGAAACCTGGATTGTTCTCTCAGGGACTACACTGAGCTGGTTCCATACCTACCACGAAGACAGACATTACTGTAAGTCTTGATGACTTGGTGACACTTGGTGACGATATATATTTCGTAGAAGTGACACTTCCTCTATGGCGTTTCTCAGGGCTTGATCCTTGGGCCACTGTTGTTGTCCCTGTATATGCTCCCATTAGGAGAAATGATCTGTGACCATGGGATTCACTTCCACTGTTATGCTGATGACACGCAGTTGTATCTCCTTGTAGCACCAGACAACAAAGATGCCTTTGATCCTCTGAACTGCCTTTCCAGTATTGTGCAGTGGATGAATGGCAATTTTCTTAAACTAAGCCGGGAAAAAACTGCAGTCCTTATTGCTGGCACAGACCATGGATGTATTAATAGAGCACAGACGCCCAGAGACATGATATGATGAGTAGACTGGGAAATCTGTCTCCACAGGTTAAACCAGAAGGGAAAACCTGGGTGTTATCCTTGACCCTGACCTTCATTTAGAAACCTGGGTGTTGTCCTTGACCCTGACCTTCATTTAGAAACCTGGGTGTTGTCCTTGACCCTGACCTTCATTTAGAAACCTGGGTGTTGTCCTTGACCCTGACCTTCATTTAGAAACCTGGGTGTTATCCTTGACCCTGACCTTCATTTAGAAACCTGGGTGTTGTCCTTGACCCTGACCTTCATTTAGAAACCTGGGTGTTATCCTTGACCCTGACCTTCATTTAGAAACCTGGGTGTTGTCCTTGACCCTGACCTTCATTTAGAAACCTGGGTGTTATCCTTGACCCTGACCTTCATTTAGAAACCTGGGTGTTATCCTTGACCCTGACCTCCATTTAGAAACCTGAGTGTTGTCCTTGACCCTGACCTTCATTTAGAAACCTGGGTGTTGTCCTTGACCCTGAGCTTCATTTAGAAACCTGGGTGTTGTCCTTGACCCTGAGCTTCATTTAGAAACCTGGGTGTTGTCCTTGACCCTGAGCTTCATTTAGAAACCTGGGTGTTGTCCTTGACCCTGACCTTCATTTAGAAACCTGGGTGTTGTCCTTGACCCTGAGCTTCATTTAGAAACCTGGGTGTTGTCCTTGACCCTGACCTTCATTTAGAAACCTGGGTGTTGTCCTTGACCCTGAGCTTCATTTAGAAACCTGGGTGTTATCCTTGACCCTGACCTTCATTTAGAAAAACATCTGCAACATTAAGGCCAAGATAGCATTTTATCATCAGAGAAAGAGTCAGACCCTACCTCTCCCTAGAGGAGGCCAAGAAACTGACTCAAGCCTTTGTACTCCCACAATTAGATTATTGTAATGCACTTCATACTGGTCTGCCCAAAAAAAACTATTGCTCGGCTGCAACATATTCAAAAGTCAGCAGCAATAATTCTAACTAAAACCAGGAAAATAGATCATATTACTCTTATACTAGCATCTGGATCCCCGTAATGTTGAGGATACATTTTATTTATTTATATATTTAATAAATTATTTTATTTGTATAGTCTGGCACTTTCCTACCTGTCATACTGTAGTGCCTGTCGGAGTCCAAATGGCTCCCTCAGACCACTTGGTGCTGGTCTAACAAGGGTGCCTCCATCAAACAGCAAAAGGCACAGTGATGCTGCCTTGAGTAGATACAGCGCCGTTGTTTAGCGGTGAAAGGTGATGATGATTATAAGGGCCCACAAGCAAGCAGGGCCCACAAAAAAACAAGAGGTCCCTCTTTCTATGACGAAATTATTCTGCATGTAGATCAGTCACACTAATGCTGCATCAGAATTCTAATTAAGCCACAAATCATGCAATACAGATGAAAAAAAGTTTATAAAATATCCCCCTCCTTAAATGGTTTCGTCCATGCCATGGTTCATGCTGGCAAGTCTCACCACTTTTGACATTAAAGGAGTAGTAAAGGGAAAAATCATGTTTAGCCCTGTTTTAAGGTTACTTATGATCATATACAATGGTTCAGATCAAAACGTTGACAAAACTAGCACTTTTGAGAAAGTCTGATAATTGCTCTACCACCGTTTTGGTCATACAATGGATGTGGGTGGGCACCTTGAAAAATCATTAAAAAAACATGTTAAACTCTCAATTCCAAAGACAAGAAACTCACAGAGGTGTTAGTTGGCATTCTGACATATAATTCACCATAAAGTAAGATTCTAGTTCATCTGGAAAGGCTTTTTAAAAAATATTTAGCATAGAACTATTTAGTCGCAGCACATATGTGTGTAAACGTCTGCAAACTAGGTAGCCTAGCAACATAAACAATAACAATAGCTACCGTAAGTAGTTCCGCTTCCTGAATCCCCTCTGCGGATTGATCTACACATCTACAACGGTCACGTCAATACAAGTCAATGGATTTCATAAAATGATCAATAAAACCCTACAGGACTCATACTTTGCGGAGAATTTGATGTCAGAACACCAACGGACACCAATTACACCCTCGGTGAGCTTCTTGTCTTTGAAATCGAGAGTTTAACATGTTTTTGAATGATTTTTCAAGATGCCCATCCACATCCATTGTATGACCAAAACGGTGGTAGAGCAATTATCAACTTTCTCGAAAATGCTAGTTTTGTCAACGTTTTGATCTGAATCAATGTACAGTATATGATCATAAGTAACCTTAAAACAGGGCTAAACATGCATTTTCCCTTTACTACTCCTTTAATGTCTCTTTAATAATGCACTTTTACTATATCTCAATTGATATGTATGTTTTTGCTTTAAATGTCTCCTCTGTAAAGCACTTTGGACTGCATTTTATGTCATGTTATGTCTATAAATAAAGCTATTATTATTATCATTATTATTATTATTATTATTATTAGGGGCCAGGCAGCGTAGCTGCCGGAACCCTATTGTATTTGCCTATATTATTGGGGGCCAAGCAGCGAAGCGCTAAGCGCTGGCACCCATTGTTCTTGTACCTTTTCTTATTATTTATTCTTCTGCCATTGGAGTCTATGGCAGCCCATAGAACCGTATGGTAAAAAGTTGGGAAAATTGGCACACTCATTCATGACAGTCCCCAAAGTCTTCTCACCAAGACCCATGTCCACAGCTTGAACGCTCTAGCGCCACCAACCTGTCAAAGTTGGAGGTGCATTTGTGCATGCAACTTTTGACCTGTAAGCCTGATTTTCAAAAACGAGGCAGCGTTGGATTCCTTCGCTCAAGCCAAGTTCAACGCACCCTATGACATCATTTTCCACCATATTAAATTTCCCGCCATATTGGATTTAGTGTAAAACACTCAAAATGTATCTCCTCCTAGGTTTTTTCACCAATCTGCACCACACGCAGTATGCACAATCTATAGACCGATGTCCACAAAAGTCTTACAGGGATTTTTGATTGTCCATTGCGTTCCCTCGTGACAGCCAATCAAAATTGGCCGAAAAGCTGCAAAACAGGAACTGGGGTCATATCTCAGTAATGTTTTAATCTATCAAAACCACATTTGGCACACTCATCCGGGACACACCCATGACATCTGTCACCAAGCCTTACGTTGACATCTCGTGCACTCTAGCGCCACCAGCGTGTCAAAGTTGGAGTTGTGTTTATGCCTGTAACTTTTGAACTGTATGTCCAATCTTCAAAATTATGGTAGCAATGGATTCCCTGGCTCATGCTGAGTTCAAAACACCCCATGGTTTCATTATTACTTCATTGTTTTGATCGCAGAATGAAAGGAAGACTTTTTGTCTTCTGCACAATTTCACCAGTTTCAGAGTGGATTCTAAACTGCCATCCCTCTTCTAATTCTCACAGCTCATACACATTTTATATATCAAAACGTTCACACGACTCTTGGGATTCATAAAATCAAAAAAGCTAAGCTTTTCGATGTATATTTTTCACTCTGGGACAGTTCGAATAATGACTCCCCCCCCTCCATTGAAATCAATGGAGCCACGCTCTAGAAAATCTCTCTTCGCTCTAGAATCTCTAACTGTTTCTAACTCTTCACCTCTCCTACACTTCTGAAGACCGAAGGACATTTTATACATGGAAATGTTCGCGTGATTGTCTGGATTCTGAAGAAGTAAATAGTTGAGCTATGCTATGTATACTTTTCGCTGTGTGCCAATTTAAACAACGACACCCCCCCCTCTCACTCTACCGAGAGGAAGCAACCCTGCCAGGTGATATTAATTAAGTGCTCAGGACTCAGACTCACGGGGTTAGGGAAGGCTCACATGCCTTGTGGACTAGGGTGGTTCACTTTCGCAACATCCTGCGTAGCACAGTGGTTAGCGTGTCAGCCTTGCAAGCAGCAGGTACAGAGATCGAATCCTGTTCAACCATGTCTGGCTTTTGACATGTTTTGCTTGTTGTCTTTGATGCGCTGGTCGTGCGTCCCGCTTGGCCCCCACATCGCTGCTTGCAGCTATATTTATTATTATTCTCCTTCCACTGAAGTCTAACTTCCCATGGACAAAAAATCACCAAAATTTGCACATAGCTCCAGTACTATATCCAAAGTCCTCAACCTGCATTGTAGGTCAATAAACCTGAAGGTGGCGCTACAGCAACAGTCTAAAGTTTAAAACTTAAAAAAATCATAACAAATCAGCCATAGGTGCTATCACTGTAAAACCACCACGTGAATGTAGTCCCAAGTGAGACAAAACCTTCATACACTTTGACCTTGCAGGAATTTTGAAGTCCATCACTCTGATTTCTTCATAAACTGTAAAACCTATCAAACATATCTCCTCCCACATTTTTTGTTCAATTGACACCAAAATTAATATACTGTATCTACAGACTGTCCTTACCAAAGGATCCTCACAGATTTTTGAAATATGAAAAATTGAGCCCACAGCACATCAAAAGGTTTCACTGTTAACAGTTTTGTATACAGTTCCTATTAATTCTCGCCAAATCAATGTCTGATCATCCTCATAAAAAGTGACAACATTGGCCACATATCCAAGATGTAGTATGATTTATTTCATAATTTTATCTCAAAAATTGAATTTTTAAAAATATGTTTAATTCTGTCCTCTGAAACCAACACTTCATACAGAGAAAACTACGTTACCCACAATCCAACGCAAGCTCAACGAATCGAAGACATCGCTGTTGGCAACACTACCCAACCCCCGCCGAGGATTACAATGACTAAATCGATTGATTGGCAACTGACTGAGTACACAGCGGCTGAAGTTAATGTTCAATTATGAAAAAAAAGCTAACAAAACCTGTAACCCACATTTTTCAATCAATTAACACTAAAGTTGCTACACTGGATCTTCAAACTGTCATTCACAAACTCATTGACCAGATTATTGAATTATCAAAATTGAGCTTACAATGCATGAAAATGTTTTACTTATTATTATTATTCTCCATCTTCCACTGAAGTCTAACTTCCCGTGGACAAAAAATCACCAAAATTTGCACAAAGCTCCAGTACTATACCCAAAGTCCTCAACCTGCATTGTAGGTCAATAAACCTGAAGGTGGCGCTACAGCAACAGTCTAAAGTTTAAAACTTTAAAAAAAATCATAACAAATCAGCCATAGGTGCTATCACTGTAAATCCACCACGTGAATGTAGTCCCAAGGGAGACAAAACTTTCATACGCTTTGACCTTGCAGGAATTTTGAAGTCCATCACTCTGATTTCTTCATAAACTGTAAAACCTATCAAACCTATCTCCTCCCACATTTTTTGTTCAATTGACACCAAAATTGATCTACTGTATCTTCAGACTGTCCTTACCAAACGATCCTCACAGATTTTTGAAATATGAAAAATAGAGCCCACAGCACTTCAAAAAGTTTTACTGTTAACAGTTCTGTATACAGTTCCTATTAATTCTCGCCAAATCAATGTCTGATCATCCTCATAAAAAGTGACAACATTGGCCACATATCCAAGATGTAGTATGATTTTTTCAGAATTTTATCTCAAAAATTGAATTTTTAAAAATATGTTTAATTCTGTCCTCTGAAACCAACACTACATACAGAGAAAACTACATTACCCACAATCCAACGCAAGCTCCGAAGACATCGCTGTTGGCAACCCTACCCAGCCCCCGCCGAGGATTACAATGACTAAATCGATTGATTGGCAACTGACTGAGTACACAGCTGCTGAAGTTAATGTTCAATTATAAAGAAAAACAGACAAAACCTGTAAAAATTAATAAACATATCTCATCCCACATTTTTCAATCAATTAACACCACACAACTTGCTCCACTGGATGTATAGACTGTAATTCACAAACTCATTGACCAGATTGTTGAATTATCAAAATCGAGCTTACAATGCATCAAAATGTTTTACAAATGTTTTTACGATACGATATGAATGTACAAAATTAACATTGGAATGTCAACTTTCTTGTTGTCCTCCTATTCTCTCGCTTATTGCTCCTAAACTTGTCGGAAATTGCCTGGCCCCGCCTCATCGCTGCGAAGCAGCTTTAATTATCATTATTATTATTATTATTATCTATTTTTTATTTATTTTTTATTTGCTATTATTATTATCTTTCTTATTCTTATTCTTATTCTTATTCTTATTCTTATTCTTATTCTTATTCTTATTCTTATTCTTATTATGTCATGACTAGATAATTTCTCAGTTGCACTCAAGAAGGGGGCTGTGTATACTGCCAGTGCCTTAACTGAAGGTGCTGTAGACTCTTTTGTTGCCATTTTAGCCCCTGGAAGAGATATACACATCATGGTATGGTACATCAGGTACACATCATCTTTCTTATACTAAAATAAGATTCCCCTTCTACTGTATAATGCAGATGTTCACTCCATATGCAGTCTTCACACCCCAGTCCCATCCCTCGCTCCCAGGAGGGGGTTTTCTGCTGCATCGCTCTATTTTGCGATTGATCGTATTACCCATATTTTCTGCTTTGCATATTTAAGCAGCATCTTTGATTTTAAATTCGCCCCTATCTCAGCAGCCTCCCTGCAGCAGTCCCACTGCATTCTAACCTGAAACACGCAGACAGACAGCTACGGTGCTGGTTTACTGGAGACATCGCTGAGAGCAGGACATGTCTGTGATGCATACTGAGATATGGAATCACACAGCTGAACATACCGTTCGATGTCAGACTGAATCAGGGCTGTCATACCAAAAACACTTTGAGAGCTACCCCCCCTGCTTAAGTCATGTTTGATCTTCGTTCTTGTATCCAGTTTCCTCACTCACTGCTGGTGTAGCTCAGGTGCTCACCATCTGTAGCCCCCTCCCTCCAGATGTGAGAACAGCAGCTTGTGTTAGTTCATCTCTGTTCTTGCTCCACTGCTCTGTTGTCAGCTTATTTGACTCAAGGTAATGCCCTGGTTCCCCTGCTCCCCAGCCTCAAATGATTAAAGGTCACAATTCAAGTCTGCTGGTTCTCCTGACTATTGACTCTAATGGGAGATGTATTAAAAGCGAGGTCTACACTGCTGTCGATTGATTCTGTTTCTGGAGTCATGGACAATGGAATGAAAAGTGTGTGTGTGTGTGTGTGTGTGTGTGCGTGCGTGCGTGCGTGCGTGTGTGCGTGTGTGTGTGTGAGTGTGTGTGTGTGTGTGTGTGGGGGGAGGTTAATAAGTCATCTCTAATTATGTTGTGTAAAGGGTGTGTGTGTGCGTCTGTGAAGAATCCTCATCCATTTGATTGAAATCTGTGTGCTCAGAGCCCAGAGAGGTTAAAATGTTGTGCAGTCAATAATTAGTCTACTGACTTTGAGAGCTGAATCGAAACATCAAAGATGCAGATGTATAATGAAGCCATTAGTTTTCATCCTGCGAGCCTCACTAAAGAGGTTCATTCCGTTTAGATACTATATGCTCATTTTACCGGACTTCTAACATCATGAAGTAATCAGGGTCCATTTCTATAATGATAATGGCTCTCTGCTATTTATTCACTCGTTCCGTTGGAGGTCGTTGTCCATTCGGGTTCAGTGGAGTGGATTCAGTCCACCGTGGCACTTTTAAAACCTGTCAATCAAAATCAATTATTGTGCATGGGCATGCAGGAAATAATATGGATGTGGATTTAAATGGATGAATTTCTTATTGCGAAAACATATACACAGTAGCTACAGGTAAGCTCTGTATTGTCTAAGCTCTGTTGGTTTAACGGTTAGTAAAAGCAAGTAGTCTGCAGTAAACCAGGCTTTAATATTTATTCAAAGGTTCGTCAAACAGGACATTGTTAGCCGAATGTAAAAAAAAGATACAAGATACATCTAGAACGGTTCCTTTATTCAGTGTGGACATCTGGGTGAAGTGGATTGGAGTGGAAGGGGAAGTGGAAAATGGGATTCTGTAAATGCAAGGTCCAGAACCGGTTCATGATGATGATGGTGATGATGACGGTGATGCTGATGGTGATGGTGGTGATGATGGTGATGGTGATTATGACAGTAATGATGATGCTGATTGCATTACATTACATTACAGTCATTTAGCACATGCTTTTATCCAAAGCAACTAACAATAATTGCATTTTACGTAGGAAAAACCAATGTACTACTACTTGCCAGAACTCACAAGTGCATCTCCTTTCTAAAACAAGTGACTAAGAGCATAATCTAGTGCTGAAGGCAAAGTGCAAGAATAGCAATCAAAAATACAATAAGTGCTTAAGAGGGAGGATTGTTGTAGTACTTCTTGAAGAGATGAGTTTTGAGCCTGCGACGAAAGATGGGCAGCGACTCTGCTGTCCTGACGTCAGTGGGTAGTTCGTTCCACCACTGCGGGGCCAGGACAGAGAAGAGCCGTGACCGTGTCGATCGACCGCAGGGGCCTCGGAGTGACGGGGCAACCCATCGCCCCGAGGTACTGTAGCAGAGCGTAGCGGTCGGGAGGGTGTATAGGGTTTGACCATGACCTGGAGGTAGGAGGGGGCTGTTCCTTTCATTTCCCTGTAGGCTAGTGCTAGAGTTTTAAACTGGATGCGAGCCGCTACAGGGAGCCAGTGGAACGGAGAAGGGAAGTTGTGTGGGAGAACTTGAGGTGGTTGAACATCAGGTGAGCAGCAGCTTTCTGGATAAGTTCCAGAAAGCTCCAGAAAGTTCCTCATGGTGGTGGTGGTGGTGGTGATGATGGCAGTGATGATGATGATGATGGGGATGATGAAGATAATGAAGATGATGGTGGTGGTTATGATGATGGTGGTGGTGATGATGATGACAGTGGTGGTAATGATGATGATGATGATGATGATGATGATGATGATGATGATGATGATGATGATGGTGGTGGTGGTGGTGATGATGATGCATTACTGAGAAGCGGTCTGGTTCTCTGTGTGCTCAGCAGATCATTAGGGGCCTTGTGTATCGAGCCACAGGGTTTTTTCATAACATTGCATTTTATAACTGCCTCCATGCCACCATTGCCTGTTGCCTTAATCTGTGAAATTGCATGATAGGAGTGGCCCAGTATATTCCATAATAACCTACATACCGACTGACAGAAATCTGCTGTTCCCCCTGTTCAGCTCTGTGGGCCAAGACCATCCCTGGAGCATTCAGCTACATAATCCCTGTTAGAGTGACTAAGGGCTGATCCTGACCCCCATCCAATTCAGCGCGCCATCCGTCTGCGGTATCCCACGGTGACTTGTCAATGAACACAGATGTAATAAAGCTATAGCCATTCTGTGACTCAGAAGGCGCCAGCTCTGGGTCTGCGTGTCTGTGGGCCACAGAAGAGGGGGGGGGGGTGAACTGCAGGGGTCCCACAGGTAGCATCCCAACAGACCATCGTTTTACACAAGTGACTCGAGCGCCCCCAGATAAGGCCCCGCCTCCAAGAGCAGCATGTGAATCAAGTCCTCTGAGGTACAGCAAAAAGAACTCTGTTCGTCTCAGGTAGGGCTGGGTATTATTTCAAAAATTACGATACCAGTACCAATACCAGTACCCTTAAAATGATACCGATACCAATTGAATACTTCAATCGATACTTTGAATTTCTTTTTTGCACTTTTTCCATTCCATAACCATCATGTGAATGGAAGCATTCAGTTGTGTAAAATGCTATCAATCCTCCCACATTCAAATATTTTTTACAAGAATACATTTTGAAAGTGTTTAAAAGAGTATCAAACTGAATTTATTACAATATAACTACTGACAGTGACTACACATTTTTTAGTCATCCGTGACCTTGCAGCTAATGTGAACGGTGTGTCAAGGCTGCTGCTGGGGGTGGCGACATCAGCAGTAGCAGTTGTGGTGGTAGTAGGCTTAGGGGGGTCTTAACATTAAGCATAACATTAGTTAATAACGTTAGCCTAAACACATTTCGCTGCTACATAAGTTAAAATTACCACTAAGTAACCAATGCACTAAGCAATGCATTACAGTAGGGTTGCTAATGCTAGATAGATAGCTAGGTAGGTAATGGGTGAAATCTGCGTTTTTATGGATTTATTTTTACCATACGCCATAGGCGTGTAGTATAACAATACCTTTGAGCGTTTTGGTGGCATAACCTCAGCGTGCTAAACTGTGTCAATAACTCGCAGTTGCAGTCGATTTCACCAGACGGATTGTAGCTGTCTGCCGTAATGGGCCAATCACGCGTCGCATTAAATTGAAGAACGCTTATGGTGATTGGACCATATTACAACGTCTTTTTTTCCTAGATCTCAATACAAAAAGCATCGAATTAAGTACTGGTTTGACTGAAGACGTTTCGATGCTACTTGGTATCAGTTTGTTTCGATCCAGTACTACAAGGTATCGAGTACCGATACCCAGCCCTAGTCTCAGGTCAGAACACTCTTCGCCTGCTGCCGAACGGCCTCCTGTGATTGCTACCTGCCATCTGGTACTGTGTGTCGGGGGGATGGGCGTCAGGAGAGGGGAGGTGAGGATCCTGATTGTCCTGCTGGTGACCCGCTTTATGAAGACTTCCTTCAATATTCCTTCGTAGCCTTGGGGTTACCCAGCCTGGACAGGAAATCAATACATATATCGTTGTTGTTGGGTGAAGCTGCTGTCTTAAAGGTTAAAGTCCCACACCTGAGTGTGTGAAATTTGTTCTTTGCACTTGACCCATCCCCTGGGGGAGCGGTGAGCAGCAGGGCCACGCTCGGGAATCATTTGGTGATCTAACCCAAGCTGAGAGGCAATGGGTCCCATTTTTATAGTCTTTGGTATGACCCGGCCGGGGATTGAACCCACAACCTCCCAGTCTCTGGGCAGACACTCTACCACTAGGCCACAGAGCTTTTATTCAACGCTGTCCTCCCCATATCTACAGGACAGTTTATGTAGTACACAGTGTGTGTGTGTGTGTGTGTGTGTGTGTGCGTGTGCGTGTGTGTGTGCATTTGTGTGCATTTGTGTGTGTGTGTGTATTTGTGTGTGTGTGTGTAGGGTGGGGGGGGTGCCAAGTGAAATCTCTTTAAACATTGATGTTCTTTCTCATTTTCAGGAATACCAGATCGACATCATCTTCGCTCAGACATGGACAGACAGTCGCCTCAGATACAACAGCACAATAAAAATATTGACTTTGAACAGCAACATGGTCGGGCTCATTTGGCTACCAGACACCATCTTCAGAAATTCCAAGAATGCAGATTCCCACTGGATTACCACACCCAATCAGCTTCTCAGAATATGGAATGACGGGAAGATACTCTACACACTAAGGTAAACCATTCAAAACATTCCATTCATGCCCACTTGCTTGTACTCTGCTTCAGATCACACACGAAAGTGACTCTTGATGTGGTTAGTGAACTACACTCCATCTTGGTTACTGAAAAATGTCTCTGTTTCGTCAGAGTGTTGTTTTGCTGTTAAGTTTGGACAAGCCAGTAATATGAACAGCACTGAGTAAAATGTCACAGCTGTCAAGAAAGAACTATGGAGCCTGTATAAACGGAGAGAGGCCTAATTCTCACTGGGGGGGGGGGGGGGGGGGAGGGGTCTTACTTAATGTGTTTCTCTGTTCTGAGCAGCGGGAGAGCCATTAAGGCCTGGGTCCACTGGGAATGGGAATGTGTTTCTCTGTCATCAAATGCAGCTTGGTTTATATCCTCCATAACTCCAGGTACCAGCATCCTCTCCCTGAGCTCCGGTGTGAGACCTCTCCAGTCACGATCTGAACCCACCACCTGGTGCTGGTCTGGTGTTACTTAACAGTACAGTATCTGTGGACCACATTGGGTGCTGTTGCTTAGTCTTCCTTAGTGACAGACGACTGTGAGGTTCAAGAATGAATTCTGAAAGAGCCCAATGGAGGAGCTTACTGAGTGCTGGCCAAAATATGGTTCAATACAACCCAGACAGCTTCAGCATTGTGGTACTTTCTCCCCCAAAATAGTTATGTTGATGAACAGCTGACATGTTCTTGTAGTGTCAAAATCAAAATGAGACAGTATGGATTGCTCTCTTCATCTCTGACCTAGAAATGACTTTATGTTTTTTCTGTCAAAAGAAATCAATAGCAGCCTCATAAGTGGACCGGCTTCTATTCCATGATTGAGTTTTAACTGCGACATGATTGATATTGTGACTGGCTGACTTAAATGTACTTTCCCTAGACATGACTTTCTTCTTTGGGCTGTATATATAAAGAGAACTACACTGAAAAGTTGTACAGAAGTTTGCAGCGCAGTGCAGTGCATCATTCCATGAAAGTGATGACAGAAAGCATGGCAATCAAGATATGGAATACGATTAGATATTCTCTTCTGTGTATTTTTCAAAGGGCGATCAGTATGGCGGTTGAGATGAGGCAAGCCAGCTGTCTGTTGTGTGGTTTAAGTCCCCCAGGGCACTCAGGAAAGCTTCATTCCCAGAATGCTGCTGATGCCCACAGAGAACAGCGCAGTGCTGTATCTGACTATGTCAAACTCCATCAATTGCTTTGGAGGTGTAATGTTATGTTTGAGTTTTATTCATAGAATCCTCGACAGTTTAACCCTGGCTGCTGCCACAGCGCCCCACAGCCCACACTGCCTCTTGCAGCGCGATATGGTCTGCTGCTCGCACGCTGGGTGCAGAGGAAAGCATGTGATCAAACGGCTCATGTGTTTCTTCCAAAGCTGAACAATTCCCACAGTGTCTCACAGTGGAAGATCTGTCACTGTCAGTCCAAGTGACTCTATCCCAGCATCATGCAAACTGTGCGGTCATGCAAACTCACTTTCAATGTGCAGTGAATTATTTATCAAATTGTTTCAGACAGTTACTGAATGTAGGGAAAAGGGTTACGATTGAGGGACTACATTATTGTAATGAAATACATGTGAGTATGGTCTACACTTGGTCATAGATGATAGATAGAAACACCCTGTCAGGTCAGATACTACTTAATTTACTGTATCTCTGAGCATGGCTGCTATCACAACAGTGTATCAATCTGTATCCCTCAGGGGAAGCAAAGCCAAACAGTTTGACAAACTGAAAAATGAATTGGGATGTCAGCGGAAAGAACGCTACGCATGGAAAAGTAATATATTTTTGTTTCCTCTCAATTAATCTCTATGAGATAGTTGACGCCAAGTCATTCTGCAGTGGCCTATTTAGCTATCAGCTCTGGCTCCCTGAGAGTAGAGAATGTTAATGCTGCCTGCCTGCTTGGACCAGGGGAGGTATACAGCTGAACAGAGAGACCTTTTTCATGCAGTCTCAAACACCCTGTGAAGCATTTCCCTGGCAACAGGCGAAGCAGTGCCATGGAGTAAATCCGTGAGTCAAATCATGACTGAAGGCGGGTGAGAATCTTCCTCATGGGACTATTATTGATGATCAATATTCATGGACAGTGGGGCCTTCAAGACGAGATATCAGTTGGTGACGGAGAGCGGGACGACGAAATGTCACTCTACATATAAATTGTGTTCACGTGCGCCTTTGTAAAGCTGCGGTAAACAAAGATGGCATTTTGAGGTTTCTGTATCTGCTCTGCTCCTGGAGTGACTGCTGGGTTCCATGTTTGGAAAAGGAGGTTAATATTATTTGATACACCGCTCCTCTGCCTAGATCATGGTCTGTCATGTGGTTTCTTATAATCACAGGGACAATACAGAATAGCACTGCAGGCTTAAGGTTGTATACAAAGATTATTGTAAGCTTGTCATCTTAAATGATGCAGTATGTTCTTCGGCTTTCACCAGTAGGGAGGGACACTTTAAATTGATAGACAGAACTTATCTTTAGGGCAAGGATAAAGAGACATGATACTATTATGAAGAGGCTACATTCACACAGACACACACGCGCACACACACACACACACATACACACACACACACACACACACACACAGGCAGACTTCTGTCAGACCTCCCTCTCCTTCCACCCTTAACACCTGCACGGCCACCATCGCCCACCCTCGCTCAGACGCCTCACCGATGCCGCTCACAGCTGGCTCCCCTCGCTCCCGAGAGCGACTGAATCAGCACCCCGCCCTGACCGGTCTTACCTCAGCCACGCGGGACGTGGGCTCTTATCAGCCAGGATGCATGGCTGACATGCCGTAGCGTCGGGGTCTATTTCAGGACACCGCACACAGTTGGCTGCGTTCGCGCTTCGCCTCAGAGGCTCCTGTCATGTCTAGGGAGGTGATGACAATCAAGAGACAAATAGCTCCACATCCACTTATTATTCATGAGCAGAATATTCCTGAATAACCTTTGCCTTAGACGCCTGTCTCCCGCAAATTGTGCATTGCTTTGAATCACAGTATACATGTGGTAACTTTACTAACTAAAGTTTGTCAAGGTCAGAACTGGAAAAAAAAAACGTCCTCCATATCCCATTTAGTGTTTTGGTTTTGGTCTCCGCTTCATCCTTGGCAGAATCATTGGTGGCAGAATTCAATTTCCAATATTCTGTGAAGATTGGAAATTGTTCCTCCTGTGTTGCTGACCTCGACTACGGGGTCCCTCAGGGGTCTATCCTGGGTCCAATCCTCTTCTCC
Organism: Borostomias antarcticus; assembly: GCF_949987555.1. Classification (NCBI taxonomy): domain Eukaryota; kingdom Metazoa; phylum Chordata; class Actinopteri; order Stomiiformes; family Stomiidae; genus Borostomias; species Borostomias antarcticus. Next base: position 8,615,391 of record NC_140243.1, read on the forward strand.
CTGTATATGCTCCCCCTCGGTCAACTCATCCAACGTCACAACATCTCCTACCACTGCTATGCAGATGATACCCAGCTGTATCTCCCACTAAACACAGATGACCAAAGTGGCCAGGCCCAACTCATCAACTGCCTGCAGGACATCAAGGACTGGAATGGCGCAAAACTTTCTGCAGTTAAATGAGAGCAAGGAACCTGGGGGTCCTTTCTCTCCCCTCAGGACCTGCAAAGGGTCATCATCATGCTAATTTTCTCACGGCTGGACTACTGTAACTCACTCTACCTGGGAAAAGCTGATGGGACCTTGAACCGTCTGCAGCTGGTTCAGAACGCTGCTGCCAGGATGCTGACACGTACCAAAGTGAGAGACCACATCTCTCCAGTCCTGGCATCTCTTCACTGGCTCCCAGTCAGGTTGAGAGTGAAATTCAAGACCCTCATGTTTGTCTTTAAAGCCCTAAATGGCCTCGCCCCACTTTATATCACAGAACTGTTGGACTATTCCTCCAGTATAAGATCGCTCAGATCCGACAACAAAAGACTTTTGAAGGTCCCCCGGTCAAGGCTGGTAACAAGGGGAGATCAAGCCTTCGCAGTGGCAGCTCCATGGCTGTGGAACGACCTCCCACTGACCATCAAGTCAGCCCCTGACCTACAGACTTTCAAGACTGCTTAAAACCCACTACTGTCGTGAACTGGGCTACTGAGATGTTTCTGTTGTGTTTTTATGTAGTATGAATGTTTGTCTTAAATGTGTGCAGGTTGGGATGTTGGTTTCCCCCATGTTTATTATGTTGTTGTCCTTTCTCGTCTTGCCATGTCACCTTTATGTGTTTCTGTTCTTTAGAGTCCGCGCCCAGGGTGCCCTAAACCGGTGTAATTTGGTGCTTGTTTAAATAAAAGTGACTATGACTATGACTAATCATCAGAGGACGTGGTGGTAATGAACTCTCTCTCTGTGTTCTTTGCAGGTTGACTATAAACGCAGAGTGCCAGCTGCAGCTGCACAACTTCCCCATGGACGAGCACTCCTGCCCACTCATCTTCTCCAGCTGTGAGTACACCGCGACCACCAAGGGCTTCACCCTCCGGGAGCTTTACTCCCCCGAGCAGTTCACCGTCACCAGCCGTGTCACTTATTCTGTGGCTCAGTGGTAGAGTGGGTCGTCCAATGATCGGCGGTTCGAATTCTGCCTCCTCCAGTCCACATATCAAAGTGTCCTTGGGCAAGACACTGAACCCCAAATTGCTCCCAATGAGCAGACTGGCACCTTGCATGGCAGCTGCCGCCATTGGTGTGTGAATGGGTGAATGAGAGGCCATTGTAAAGCGCTTTTGATAGAAGTGCTATATAAGTGCAGTCCATTAACCATCATCCCATCATTCCACTTCACGACCATTGTTGAGCATGTATAAAACGTACACTTAACAGCTGAGCTGAGGGGCCAAATACAATATTGATGTGACGCACATCAGGTAGCAACTCTCGCTTTACTATTTAAGCCTGTCTATTCAGTATGAGCGTTTCGTAGTCCTGCTGTGCATCCCCAGCAGGCAGGTTTGATGTATGTACAAAGTACAATGGAACAGGTGGTCCACTGATCATGCTGAATGACTCTATCCAAGTGCCAGAACACCTGGACTGTGGAAAAAAATACCCTCAACTCAAAATACTGCACTGTAAAGAACCTTTTGAACACTTACTATTTTCTATTTCTATTCTATTCAAGATTTTCTCATTGGCTGCCCAAGGACATACAGTACATTGTAAAGCGCTTTGAGTGCCGCTAAGGTGGAAAAGCGCTATATAAGTGCAGTCCAGTTATCATTATTCCTCATGAGTCTGGCTTCTCTGGGTATGGTTCTCTGTGAAAGGCCCAAGTTAAACAATGCTGGGAAGTTCTAACTGATTTCACTCTGCGAAGACACATGACTTGAAGATTCATTTCTTCAAGAAGTACTACAACAATCCTCCCTCCTAAGCACTTATTGTTTTTGTTTTTTTTGTATTGTATTTTAGATTGCTATTCTTGCACTTTGCCTTCAGCACTAGATTATGCTCTTAGTCACTTGTTTTAGAAAGAAGATGCACTTGTGAGTTCTGGCAAGTAGTAGTACATTGGCTTTTCCTACGTTAAATGCAATTATTGTTAGTCGCTTTGGATAAAAGCGTCTGCTAAATGGCTGTAATATAATGCAATGTAATGACTGAATTTGTGAAAATGGCATTTCAAAGAGTCACATGTACTGTATATCCAAGTCCATGTTGAAAGAGAGGTCTGGAGATAAATTCACGGACATATGGGTCCTATTAATACCGTCTGACTGAGTTAGTTTTCATTTTAGCACAGTGTTTCTTTAACTGCACACAGAGTGCTCACAGAGGGCATCGCTGCAGGTGTCCCTCAGAGTACCTCAGTGCTGCACACCAGCACGGGTGACCTCATTGCCGACGGAGCCCCTTGCTTCCAGGGTAGCGCAGCTCAGGGAGGGCCACGCTGGAACACGCTGACTCCACCAGCCCGTCTTGGTGTTCTGGAATTTTCTCCGAGGTACCCTGCCAAGTACCCCTGACAGCACTAAGAATAAAAACGTAGCATCCAAATTAGTGACCAGAAAACAAAGGACCGCAGGAAACTACAGCAAAAATAGCTCCAAAATAACTCCAACCAAATCTGCTTCTGTTCTAGCTGTACACTTTTTACTGCATCTCTGGTGCTTTGAGCAAAGTCTCAAAGGTCATTTGTACCGTAACATTTAAAGGGGTAGTTTGGAATATTGGACATACAGTAGAGACTCATTTATGTACAACTTAGACACATGGTGTTGATTGATTGAGATAATTTTCAGCTGCTTCCATGCTGTCATTCATTTGGACATATACATCTTGCTAATGCTAGCCCCCGATCTGACTGTCTGCCCGATGTGACTGCCCGTTATGTTCTGCACATGCACATGAGAAGGTTGTAGAAAGGCCAGACATAGTCTAATGCTATATATATATATATATATATATATATATATATATATATAGTAGACATGGATAATAATGTAGAATACAATACATATACGATATATTCTGTACACTATCGGCATAATTTAGACACCGACACTCTGTACATTCCTAGGTAATGTGAAATATCAATCCGCCGCCGTACTTCCACAGAGAAAATAGGTCCCCAAAAAGTAAAGGATCCAACAATAGTTTGACTTCAAAAACGATGGTATAAACTCTCAAATTAACCCCAACAGACTGGTTATTTTATTTGTTTTGGTTGCACCTTGGAGTGTTTAAGTGAGTTTGGTAGTGAATACTAGACAGAGCGGTGTGTTGTGCTACCATTAACAAGATGTATATGCCCAAACGAAGGACAGCATGGAAGCAGCTGAAAATGATCTCAATAAATCAACAACATTATGCTTAAGTCATAAATGAGGCTCTACGTCCAAAAGTCCGAACTACCCTGCGGCGATCTCCAGTGCTGAGGCATGGCTGGGCCAGAAATGACGATGGTCAGCTCACTGTGGAACGGACGCGGGGGTCTCCAGCCCCTGAGGCGATGCTGTAGCTGCTGTCCTGCAACTGCAACCATAGACAGAAGCTCCCGGAAAGCCAGTGCATGAGCAGCGGCTTGAAATGTACAAACCTGTGCAAGTTGCAGATGTGACAATCAACCCCAAGAGGACAAGGTGTGAAGGGATGAGGTCAGGATGACGTGTGCTATGGCCGGCTAGCCTCAGTCTCCGCTGTCGTATCTTTGTGGTCACCACCAGCGGTAGACCAGCGTAGAGGTCAGCATTGCTCCTGTGTTCCATCCACCTGATGTCCTGGGCTATACGGAGCATACTGGTATCACACCCGTCCGGCAATTTTTCAAAATATTTTTTATTTTATTTAAGATTTATTTTACCAGGGAGGTACTGTTGAGATTGTGATCTGTTTTACGAGGGAGCCCTGGCCAAGACAGTCACATAGTAACATCCAGTACAGCAAACAACAACAGTAATAGCATTTTAAACAACATAAGCAACATTAAAATGCAATAACACACAACATAGTGGCAACAATACGATTTCAACACAGCATAAAACAACATTTAAAGCATATAATACGCATCATAACAGTAAAATGGAGACATATACCTGAAAAGTAAAAAGACAGACAGGAGGAGATGGGATTTAGTCAGGGAATCAACTACAGGCTCCAATTGATTTTGTCTCTAGCCCCTTCGCTACATTTTTCAAGTCCTAACTGGGATCAACTGCTCTAGCTGCAGGTCTGTCTGCAGCAAGGCTCCGGGCTGCAGGGGTATAGAACACAAAGGCCTGTTTTACAAGTTCGGTGCGAACCTTAGGGACGACAGTATCGTTTGAGCGCAAGTTGCTGGTTTTAAGAGAAATATACCCACAAAGTTAGGAGGGAAGCAAGCCAAGGATAGACTTAAAAATAAATATATACCAGTGAGTCAGTCTGCGCAAAGCCAATGAAGGCCACTGAACTCTGACACTGTTATATATAGTGCAATGGTGAGTAAGAGCTTTGCAGCCTGTGGCAAACCTCAAGGCACTGTGATACACAGTATCGAGCCAAAGTAAGCATTGGGCAGAGGCATGCATGTATACCAGATTTCTCCTGGTGCAGTAGTGAGTGTCCATGTTTCTGCCCCATGGATGAATTCAGCAGTGGAGACAAAGAGCGCAAAGCTCAATGCTTGATCTTCCAGCTAAGCTCAGATTTTTCACGTTCTCCTCACCACGCTTTCCTGCCGTGCAGCATCTTACAGGCGATCACCCTTCTGGTCGAGTGCCTCCGTGACACGATGATCACAGAGGCAGACCTGCCTGACTCTGAAACAGAGGACTGAAATGGAGAGACCCCACACTTGACAAAAGGATACTGCTCCAAATTCTCAGTGACATAAGGAACGAGCTGATTCGTTCATTTTAACTGTGTTCATTTTAACACGTTTTCTTCTTGCCAGAAAAGTAATTCAGTCGAGATCACTTTAGTCAAAATTGACCCATTTATTAGCATGTAACAATATATACGTCATATGAATTTTTACGCATATGAATTTTGGCGGTGTGATCTGTTCGGGGGGCCCCATGCCTTCCACGCATGTGGAAAGCGGCAATCTAGTTGTTCTCCCCCCCCCTCTGGGCCACTTGGCCCAAAGTGCCGGAAGAGGGAATGGCATCTAGCCCCCTGCCTCTATGACGATCAGAGTGGGCCGCGATCGGGAAGACGCTCGGAGGTAACTCAGCCCACTAAGACCGTCAAAGAGCGCCACAGGGGGACTGCTGTACATTATAGTCCCTGGCCTCCACGGGCCGATGCTTCGTGCAGTTCCGAAGGAGATACAGCCTAGTGTCTCTGCCTCCATGGTGACCGGAGGGACCGCTGGATGGCCCTTCGGAGATGTTTCGGCCCACGATCACCACGGAGCGCCACAGAGACTAAGCTAGTGTAATTCCCCGGCTTCCACTAGCCGACGCATAGTGGAATACCAGAAGAATTCAGCAATACCCCCGGAACAGAGAGCAACGACGACAACGGAGATGACATCGACAGAACACAGGTGGAGCAGGGGAGGACGTGGGGCGAGCACGCAGATACCAGCGATCAGCAGTAATGGCAAGAGCGAACGATGACATGTTTTGACAGCTTAAATACATGCGCTCTAGCAAGCTGAACCAATGCTATGACAGCTGACAGTCAGCTGGTGGGTTGCGTCATACGGGGTGTGACTGATTAGCCTCTGCCGATTAGCCCGGCGTTGACATCGTGCCTCGCCTGAAGTACGTCGGAGACTTCATTAGACTTGTTTGATGGGTATGTTGTGATTTTCATCAAATTCTGAGACATACTTATTCCTAAGGTGAATCAATTATTATTAACATAGTAGGGATCTAGATACAAGGAAACATGTTTATTTGGATGGATTTAGGCACCATGAGTACTGTAGTCACCAAGCCCCATAATACCGAAAACGGACTAATACGTGACCCTCAGGTTTCCACTCTAACCAGTACCAGTCCGCAATGGTTATCGGGCCAAACTGTGAACTACAGATGTCTAGCAAGTCAAAAAACACAACAGTCAAAATATTTGGGTCTTGGCTCATGAATTACTAATGGTTGTGCTCTAGCAGAATAGGGTCCTGTCGTGCTCCAGCTAACCATTCTCAGAGGGATTTTCCTCCCGTCCAAACATTAAAATTCTCAGCACAGTGCCAGGACAGGCGCCTCTTTGGGCCGTATTCATAAACACCATCATTGCAGTCAGACACCCTGTTATGAAATGAATAAGCAAATGGACTTTAAAATGTCTTGTCACCAGGCTTGATAGCCCAAGGGGCTGGGGGTGTACACTCCAGCGTTTAGCTTAAACGTAGCTCGGGGGTATTACCCCCCTGGTGAGGCTGAATTTAGAGGCCGGTAATTAGGCCCACGCTCCACCTAGTGTGTGCAGGACACATACACACACACACACACACACACACACACACACACAAACACACATCCAGCGTTCCCAGGTGATCATGAAAACCATTCTCTTGCTTTTCTGTCTCTCTTCTTCTCTTCTCTTGGTGGTCTTCTTCACCCTGGCTGGCTGCCAGCCTCCTGCTCCTCCCAGGTGGGGGTCTGCCGCGCAGCGTGTCGGCTCCTCCACGGGTCCTGTGAGGCGCGCTTTTCGTGCCCGCCTCTAGCCCTGGGGCCAGAGGTTACTACGGCAACGGGACTTTAAGGGCACATTAAAATGCATTAGCTAGAACCCTTTATAGACAGAGTTATGTTAGTTGGCAGTCCAACCCTGGGTTTGGATCTCTAACTCATGTCAGTAACCCCAGCCGTGGTACTGTAGATCCGCCAGCAATGTGATAAGCTGCTAAGTTCAGTTAAAGGTACCTTTAAGCCTCTCTCTCTGAGAAAAGACAGACTCGGGAGGAATGACCATAATATGCGGACCATTCGCACTGTAGACATCCATCCCATGTCTTTGTCACACTGGGGGTTAAAATCCCTCCAGACCTCGATCCTAGAGTCACTGGGGCGTGTGGAGCGCTGGGAGCTTTGAGTCAGAAGTGGACATTCACTTATCACATCACTCCCCAGCTCACACAGAGTGAGAGAGACGGGAAGAGAGGGAGAGAGACAGAAAGAGAGAGAGGGAGGGAGGGAAAGAGAGGGGGAGCCAGACCGTCTGTCTGGCCTTTGATCTGCATGTCAGTACTTCCTGCCAGTCTAAATGCTTCCCACAATGCCTTCCATTTAATCCCACGCTTAAGCAGACAAAGACACAAATACAGACACGTTTGTGAAAGGCAGTCATAAATACCACGCAGCATACCCCCCCCCCCTCCCCCTTTCTATCTGTGAAGCACATTATATTGCCTCGGTGTATGAATTGCCGTACACAGGTATATATACTCCTCCAAAATAGTTTGTGAACGTTAGTTTGTTGGATTATTTCTCCCTTAATAATACCATTTGGTATTGTATTTTATATCGTTGGAAAGCCTGATTAGTCACCTTTACAACGAGGTACAACTCAAGGATCGTGCATCCGTGGAATGAGCAACACAGCTAAACGTGTGGGTAGCGCCCCCCAAAAATGTGCCATATGGATCTTCCACATGCCACTGAGGTCCCTGACAGTGCAAAATGAATGAAGTGTAAAAATGGCCAATATGTGTTGTTTTTGTGCGTGGCTGGAAGCCAGCGCATCATAGATAGCATTTGTCCGGTTGTCACTCCCTCCCTCCCTCCTTCCCTCTCTCCGTTGGGTTGTTGACCTACAGTTCTATGTTGCCACCACAAGAGGCAGTGGTCCCAGCACACCAAAATAAATACACTATGAAACCATGCACTTTCCAGATCCTCGGTGGTGTAGTGGATAAAGTGCCTGGCTCCCATGTGGAAGATCAGAGGTTCAAGCCCTGGTGTTGAAGATTTTCTTTTGTCACTGGATGTTATAGAAGCTATGTAAAATGTGGTAACCTGGTGGTGCTATGTCAGTTATTGAATTTATGGGTACTAATTGAACATTTGAAATACTATATATTAGGCTATACTTTGCATGTACCAGGTAAATGTTTAGTTTTTTCAGACGGACGGGAGAGATCCCATGGGATCAAAACGTTTTTTTTTATCTTCAAGGAAATGTGCAGTCTGTTTTGCAGATGAATTAACTGTGTCAAACTAATCGTGCGACCACAAGAGGCAGTGGTCCCAGAACACCAAAATAAAACCACTATGACATTGCACAGTATCAAGTTCCTTGGTAGTATCGTGGATAGGGTGTCTGCCTCCCATGCCGAAGGTCAGGGGTTCAAGCCCTGATGTGAAAGATTTTTTGTCACTGGATGTTATAGAAGCTATGTAAAAATGTGGTAACCTGGTGGTGCTACGCCAGTTATTGAATTTATGTGCAGTAATTGAACATTTGAAATACTCCTGTTTTGAAATTATACCTACAATAGGTGTCTCAGTAATTACCCATTATATACTGTATATAGTCTATACTTTGCATGTATTTACCAGGTAAATGTTTAGTAATTGGGGGACTATGAAAGGAATGGTTACCAAAAAATGTTCAGAGTAAGTTAATTTAGCAATAGTGTACAGCTGCCTTGTGCTTTCCAGTGTGAGCCCTTCAACGCTGCGTTTCATGAGATTTGCCCTCGGAGGAGATTTGTCCTCGGAGAGCAGCGGCTTGTCGGCCAGTGAGTTGGCTGCCCTCTGTAGTACTTCTCCTGCTCCACCATAGAGGATTGCTTTGAGCCCATGTTTGAGCTTCTCATCGGAGAGCAAATCAACATCTCCATCAAAGCCCTTTCACTCCACGCCAAGAGAGGACTGGATGTTCTCCCCCTAGGCCGGGGTCTGTTAGAAGGGCAGTGAATCATTCACTGATTTTCAGTTTTCCATGAAAGGCAATCTGCCTGTATTTTTCAGATCATGGCTTATTTGCACTGAGCTAATTTTCACAAATTGTTACATTGCTGAGTGGGTCACTTGTTTTCAGTCATCTGTGGTCACTGGCTCTTATCTTTGAATTATGGTTGACAAAAGATGACAAATGTTGTTTTGTAGAAAAGATTATGCTGGTAAGAGTAGGCTGTTGAAAGATGTAGCCTACTGTAAGTGTACAGGTACTGTAAGTCACAATAGATATATGGGGTTAGTCCTTCTACAGGTTAGCTGGTTGGTTGGCTCATCTGTTTTGATCATACTGTATGTACACTATGACAAGGAGCAGGTGCCCATTACGTTGCTAGATTGCTACATTATCTCATGGTGTTTTCCTGGCATGCTGGTGTCATCTTTCAAAGGCCCTGTCATTATTTCCTCTGAGTGATGATGTTTGAGGAGACACACCAGGGGTTCTCTTCATAACACTGGTTGAGTGTTTGCCTGGCTGTGCTACAGTAAAGAACACAGTAACATCGCTAAACAGAGCCATTTGGAACAGTAATGGGATTCTCTGGAAAATCATATTGAGCATGTGCCCCCCCACCCCAGAGGTTGTGGTTTTACATTATTTTGCAGAAGTTATCGATGCATTTTGACGCGACAAATCCCGGAAGTGTAGACTCTGCCAACATGAATTGTTTACATGGAGTGAGTCCGGTCAAGGATCACCATCACCTACTGTATATCTTTGTTTGTGGCTCTAGTTTGTGAGCCTGATGTTGTTCTAGGGTGGAGTACCCCCTCAGATATGGATTCTAATTCAACTTTATCACTAAACGTGTTAAAAGTTCATGTTTCCGTGTCAAATCAAGAGACGTGTGGTGTTCTTATTGTGTTAACTCACTCCTCTTCAAAAGAAGGAACAAGTTCATGTGTTTTATGCGGCACTTCTTTTTCCTAGTGGGGAGTGACCCAAATTTTGTGTGTGACGGAAGAAGTTCTTAAATGAGTTCGGCCATTCCATTACAGCCTCCCTGAAATGGTGTCCAGGTGTTGGCCACTACTGTGATTGCTCATTTAAATTTGATTGGACATTACCCAATAACTCATTACTGCTCTCAGGCATCTATTGTGTTCGTCCCACTGAAAATAAAGTGTCATTTCAGTGTCAGTGTTCTTCCTGCAATATTATTCTCAGTCAGATTACTGATCAGTCAATTGAAAGGCTTGAAAACACCGTGCAGTGACTACATTTGTCTTGAGGATTTCTGTAATATAAAAAGCAATGGGTGGGCAAATAAGCCACCCAATTACAGTACATGTCTTTAGTCTGTGCCTGGCTAAATTAGGGTTTTGTGATAGCATCCATTGTCATAATATTAAAGTCTATTATTAGTCCTTTTTTAACATTCTAGTCGTTGTCTTATATAGACCATGTGCCAGCGCTTGGAGATCGACTCAGAATGATCTGGCGCCCTAGTTTTTTTTCTCTAAAGACATCTCTTTGCTTTATTTCATCAGTGCGGCCAGAGAATAGGAATTTTAATTAACCAATTAGACCCCGTCAGATATAATTAATTACAAGTGTTTAAATGAGGCTTAATACAAATTAGCCATGGTGCTCTGCAGTGTTATTACTGGCCGCTAAGTGCAAGGGCTGCTTACTTTGGCTCGTGCCCAAGAGATATCAGATAATTTGTTTAGATTTGCATATTGCCAGCATAAGCTCAATTTTTTCACCTTTGCAAAGTAGCCTACTTCTGCATTGGTAAGAACTTGGGTGCAGGCGCTGAGGCATTCCTGCTTTTGCTAGTTACACAGGGTAACTACTGTAGCAAAAGCAGATATCTCTACTGCTGCTCTGTCCATCTCCCCTGACAGTCTAGAATTAAAATATCCCAGTAGGCACCTGAGCAACACTCACCATAAACACCACACAATTCACATTGCCCTCATTTATGGGACTTTGTTCCTTTATTTCATGTTTTTTTCCCTGCCCATGTTACATCTGTGACAGAACTTTCACAGATCTGCTTTTGTCTGCAAAATGATATTTTGTCACCCTATAATTTAATTTTACCCTATTCGTCAGCAACAAAAAGGAGAATTAAAATTGGAAATGACTTGCATTAGCATTTAAGCTGTCTTAATGGTGCTGTTTAGGCTTAGTCCTACAGAGCTGAAACAATAATGGATCCACCATCTTGCAGTCATGTTGTGTGTTTAATCAACAGATAATGTTCCCTTGGTTTATAGGCCAGATCCCTGTACATCCATCAGTGAATCTAACTTGAGTGGTGGGAGCAGAGTTAGCTTAATGGATGACTTTGTTCATTTGGTCGGTTGGACCTCGATTGGCGTTATCCTCTCTGAATCAGTAGGAAATGAAAGACTGTGTTTGGTTGGTCAGCTGGACCTCAGTTGGCGTAATCCTCTCTGAATCAATAGATTTCATTATACCCCTTACATGAATTATCAAAATTGCAAAGTGATTTGCCATGATAAGACCGGACCCTTCGGAGGCTATTAGGGACGTCTGGGTCGCTTGCCAAGCCCGGGTCTGAGACAGGCCGAGCCTGGGGTCCGTCGGCCAGACACACTCCCTGGCCCACGCTGGCTGGCACAGTACCCAATACCCATGGTGATGGGCCTAGTTGCTGTACAACGGGAGGAAGGGAGTGGATTTAAATCTCCATACCAGCCTAGTTTTTTTTAAATATTTTCTGCTCTCTGTTCTCTGAATGCAGAACAACTCCATACCATAAAAGGCTACGTGTAGTTCTGGAATTATTCATCGCTGCCGAGTGGTTCCTGGGGATCAAGTAGGAGGAAGTTCTCACACAGCGCTCCTCTCCACTAATCCATGCCGCAATTAATACTGAAGCACTGCAGACTTTTATTTTTTTTGTCTATCCCTCTACGTTCCTGCTGTATGGTCCATGTCTCATCTTAATCCTTCACCGGCACCAATTAAAGAGGCAGTGGGCGAGACTGGTCCGCTACGAAGCTAGGCCAGTCAGCCCTCATTGAGTTCCACTGGGACCAATGCTAAACAAAGGGTGACTGAGAGATGGTACACTTTACGGTTCAGTCGAGCAGACTCATATACTGGTTTAGCATTAAAGTATTTAATTTGACCCATGTAAGCGTTTCATCAACAGCAAAGACAGAAGGCAGCATATCTACCAATCCACTCACAGTGAAACAGAACCAAAGGTGGAGGCTGGGGTGGTGGAGGCAACACCATTTTGAAAAGTCTCAGGACCCTCTTTTGCTGATAATGTGTAATTATCAGCAACCTGTATAATTACTGGACCCGAGGGCCTCATCAGTGGTGCCCGGAGACCAAGTCCAAGTGTTCAGTCCGATGTCCTGGTCAGGGACAGGACTGAAGAGGATCGGTTCTTCTTGGTTCTTTCTCGAATCGGGGTTCTTGGGAACACGGGGATAACATGCGAACTCCGCACAGAAAGGCCCAGGACCTTCTTGCTGTGAGGCCGAGGCAACAGTGCTAAGTACCGTGCCGCTCATGGGCAATGGGGTTCAGTGTCTCGCTCAAGGACACTTCAACACCCTGCCGGCAGCCGAGATCGAACCTTCCGATCACCAGCCGGCTGAGAGTCCTTCTACTTAAGGAATTACTTCAGCCTCTGCCCTGTCCCAAAGTGCACTGCTATTACACAAAGTACTGTTTTTTTACACTCTTCGACCTCAACGATTACAGTATGTGACCAACATATTGTTGTTCTTGGGGGTATGCTGACAACTTGAATGTGTACCTGAGTCTTTTGAGAAAGTGCTCATTGTCAGTGAGATAATTTGAGGCCGAAGGCTGTGTGTGTGTGTGTGTGTGTGTGTGTGTGTGTGTGTGTGTGTGTGTGTGTGTGTGTGTGTGTGTGTGTGTGTGTGTGCACGTGCGTGCGTGCGTGCGTGCATGCGTGTATGTTTGTGTTTGTGTGTGAGAGAGAGGACTGAATGTTAATGGGTTCAATTCATCAGGCATGTTTGAAAACAATTAGCAGTTAGGAGAGCATCTTCCCCCACAGTTAATGTTTTTATTAATTTAATGCCTATTACATGGAATGGATATTAGGCATGATTATCATTTAGTACTTCCTTTTCTTGAATGAATGTGTTTTCTATTCAGAAAATATTATAGTTCTGTAGTGCTTCTGAGCAGCATGAAACTCATAAGTGAGACCTGGGAGCTCGTCCTTAGCCTCAGACAATCAATGGATAAAAATCACATTCAGGCGCAACGCACAAGTGAAGGTCAGCCTCAACATCAAGATAGATTCAGTGCAATATTGAACCATACCTTTCATCTGTTCTCATTTCCACCTGCTGTCTTCATTCCCTATGGCGTTTTCACTAGCCCCGGACAGCAGCGCTAGACAAATGCTGGTCTCGGCAGCCCTAGGTCCATCTGCACGGGGCATCCATCATTACGATGTGCCGCGTGGCGTTGGGAGGTCACACGTACATGCTCTGTGTAATTACAGATGGCTACCCGCGAGATGAGATGATTTACAAGTGGAGGAAGAACTCGGTGGAGGCGGCCGACCAGAAGTCCTGGAGACTCTATCAGTTTGACTTCATGGGCCTGAGAAATACCTCCGACATTTTGAAGACTACAGCAGGTGAGCACACGCAGTTTGCCGTCCGTCAAAGGTTTTTGATGATGATGATGATGATGACGACGATGATGATGATGATGATAAGGATGATGGATTGAACCCGCGTGGTCATCATTATTGCATGCAAACACACGTGCACATGCTCAAACAAACACACACACACACACACACACAAACACATTTCGCTCTGGAAGTTGAGTAAGAAAAATGCAGTGGTCTCGGATTGCTTCGCACGGCCCCTCCGTGAACCGGTATTGTCTTAGACTTACTGGGGTTGAGCCAATGGGTCGGGTATCCATGCAGAAAAATAAACGGCGTGTCTACGGCAGTGATCAGTAGACAAGCAGTAATAGACCCCCGCCTCTCCCCTGGAGGAACAGCAGGCCTGGGCAGCTGGTGACCGCGCGAGCAGACTTCCTCCCGCCAGGCCAGACCCTCCGTAATAATCACATCCCTACTCTGGAAACGGATGACTCGTGACAGGCAACAGAAGGCGCACGTACCAGAGTTCGCCGCTTGCTGACATTCAAAGGGAACATGTGGCGCTTTAGGATCTGATTGGACCCTACGCCGATCCGCAGTGTGGCGCGTGACGTGATCATGATTAGCGACGGCGTTGAAACTATTGTTCTGTATACTGTAGTGTGCAAAATAAGATCTGCAAATAGGCAAAAATACAGCACCAGAGACGGCAATGAATCCATCATTACTGTTATTAAAAAATAGTTGTTATTATTATTAATGCAGTAGTTATTATTGTTACTATTATTATCAAAGTGTGGAATTTTCTGATGAATCATAGTTAGTCTAACCAAGTACTGGCACTCTATTTAATCATGCACTCTCAAATATCAATCAGCACTTTTTCATGTTTACAGTCATTCGCCTCTGTAGGTTTAAGAACACTTTCTCCTTATCATGGCCCAAGCCAAGGTTGACTGTGTGTCCTCATGGTTTGTCCAGGAGACTACGTGGTGATGACCGTGTACTTCGACCTGAGCAGAAGGATGGGCTATTTCACCATCCAGACCTACATCCCCTGCATCCTGACCGTGGTGCTTTCCTGGGTCTCCTTCTGGATCAAGAAAGACGCCACGCCAGCCAGGACGGCCCTAGGTACAGTAGGTAGACTCAGCGTGATGCCGGCACAGGCGCCGCTGACGCATCACACAAGTCAGGATTCCTGAGAAATGATTGCTGCTGTACTTGGAAATAGACATCAAAGTCCTGCCAAGGACTCTCATGTCTGACTTCAGATTTGGACTGTAAAGGCTCACGCACCCCTTCAGTTTCTAGTGGAAAGATGCGTAGGAGGAAATGTTCAGAGGCAAGAGAGGAGGGACTTCCCACACACTGTCCTTTCACTTGCAGCGAACCTTATTGGTGCTGATACAACATTTCAGTCCTTAGACCATCATGAGACCTTCATTTTACCTGATTAAGGTCTAAGGACAGAAATGTCAGTACAGTAGTAATAACGTTCATTATGAGTCAAATAACAGTGTGCAAGACTTCAGATTTGTTCTGAATTCAGAGCTTCTTCTGATCCAGTTATGTTACAGACATTTAGCAGATATTAGTCATTTACTGTAGCAGACGCGTTTATCCAAAGCGAGTAACAATAATTGCATTTAATGTAGGAAAAGCCAATGTACTACTACTTGCCAGAACTCACAAGTGCATCTTCTTTCTAAAACAAGTTACTAAGAGCATAATCTAGTGCTGAAGGCAAAGTGCAAGAATAGCAATCGAAAATACGATAACTGCTTAGGAGGGAGGATTGTTGTATTACTTATGTGTGTGGGTACAACTTAACCCATTCTCTGCTTGTATTGTCATTGTCATCTTTTTTTTTTTTTTTTGAGAAAGCAACATTTTCTTAAGTCCCACCTTGCATGCGATTATTTAATCGATGTTTACATCTTAAATTGTGTGTACCTAATTTGAATGTATATGTGATTTATCTGTGTTTAATTTGAAGGGACTGTATGTATTTATCTGTCACTCTGGTCAATCTATTTGAGCTGCTCCATTTGCTTCTCTTTCATTGTTGTTTTTTTTCTTTTTAATTACACGCTCTCCATTTGTTCATGTGCAGGCCTGTGGAACGGTTGGGTGAAGGTAATTGCTTTTAGTTGGGGTTTTTTATTTATTTATTTTTCCCTCTATTTTATTTACACATTTGTTGTTGTTTTCTTCATCAGCTCTACCAGAGTTGGACATAATGGAAACCAACCCATTTAGAAAGAAACCCATGTAGAGATCCTTAAAGGACAATGCTCGTTTTTGACAACCTGGACCTTATTTACGACATATTATAAGACGTTTGACTCACCGAGATCGCATGCGCACAGCGTGCTGGAGCAACGATTGCGCGCTGTGCGCATGCGTGCTGGAGCAAGTGGGGAAGCTATTTAGTTTCGAAAGACGTTTCTAAAGATCATATTACAGAGGCATGTGAACAACCACAACAGGCCTACGCTCTATGTAAGCACAACTAGCGATTCATAAAGACAGATTGATGAAAACAACCGTTTCGCGGCAGAAAATAGATTTTAAGAAACTGCATTCTCGGTGCCACCACCACCGCCATTACATGGATATACTGGCTTGCGCTGGATTTAAAATTTCTTCTACATACCTCCGAACAACACCAAAGTGATCTCGGTGAGTCAAACGTCTTATAATATGTCGTAAATAAGGTCCAGGTTGTCAAAAACGAGCATTGTCCTTTAACACTCATTGATTCTCCCCCACCAGATAGAAGGGGCTTTAGTTTGTTCGTTCATTCATTCGTTCATTAGTCCATCACTCATGTACTGTACAGTGACACATGCCACTGTTCATTTTTCATATTACCAAGTACATTTTGCTTTGTACATAAAAAACTATGCTTGGTGTCCCAGTAAAAGTATAGTCTAATTCTACTCAGTAGGCCGTCTACTTTCTAAATCCACAGAGTTGATGGTGTTTAGTAGCTATTTTGGTGCTTGCTGTAAATGTTAGGATTCCCATAGGTTAGTATTGAGGTTAGGTGCATTGTGGATACAATTCTCATTACTCATAGTAGTTATATTTCACAACATAGATCAGATTACTCTTATTTATTGATTGTTGTGCTCTGAACCTCTGCGATTGTTGATCAGGTACGGGCTCTGAGGCTCGCACTAAAGACAAGTGTGCTCGAACAGCACAGGCATGCACACATGTAATACATCCATGGGCATGCAAAGCCCAGCACTGTGAAGCTTCACATGGCCATGTTTTAGAGTTTGACATTCGGTAGTCGAGGATGTGCTTCAAACAACGCACTCTAGACCAAGAACAAGAGTCTCTATGAACGAGAAGAATGACAAATGAAACTCAGAAGCTACAGTACACATGTATCATACTACACTGAATCCCTTGATTTAGCTGCAAACGGTTGGACATTTCACAAATGCAAGAACAGTATAACACTGCATTTGCTTTGCATTGCCTCGACACAAGCCAAGAACTGACTGGTGCACATTGTGCCTTTGCCGAACAATTGAGGAGAGTCATTTGTGCGTTTTTCTGAATTTCCAGACTTGAAAGAAAGTGTTTAGAGCCTCAGATAAAATAAAATAATAAATAATAATAATAATAATAAATAAATAAAATAAAAACACTTAAAACGTTAATTCATATTCATATTCATGAAGAAAATACAGTAATGCGCTTCCACTCCCTCATTAACACACAGGAACATGCGTGATGGTGGAGGACATGTTTAATGTACACTTGTTTTAAACAATAGCAAAGCATACACCTTATTGTCTTACACATGCCCATGGTAGTCACTGTAACAGTACTGTATGTCTCAGATCAAAAGGTTAGTGTATTTTGGGCGATGAGACCAAGAAGATTCTTGGTATGCTCAGAGAGAATTGCATTTAGAGCTGGAGAGAAAGGGACTCTGTCAGGGCAGAAAAGAAAGATGAATGCAATTAATCCGTCTGACAAAAGTCATTACTCCTTGAACATCTAAAAGTCAGAGAAAAAATAGATATTTGCCTTTTCAAGCATCCAGGTTGATCGATGAAGTCCAGGAAGAGAGGGAGGAGGAGATAAGGAATGGCACTGAGACAGACATGAAATGGCAGGCTGCACAGGAAGGGGGCCTGAAGAGCCGGAGGCTCCAAAGAGAATGAAGGTGTTTCAGGGACTGACTGCTCACTGGCTCTGGTCCTTGTGTGCAGGGAGGATTGGGCCAGACCTGGACTGTAGGAGATATGGATGGACTGTTTTTTACACCTCCCTGCACCAGACAACCAGACAACCTCTTTGATAACAGCTATATTCTGACTGCCACAATGAGGGCTCCGCTCTAAGGCCACACACTCTATGTCGGTAGCATTGCCAGACTACAATCAACAGAAATTGTAACATTATTCGTACAGTCAGTCATTCATTCATACAGACTTCACTCTCTCCATTTCTCCAGTAGTAGGATCAATGTGAGACTAGGGGTTGAGGAATGAGCTTTACAAGCTTCAGCACTCTGTGGTTTATGGGTGCATCCTCATCTATACATGACGCGTGTGTCCATCCGTCCGTGTGTGGGTTTGTAGCATGAGATTGACACCAATCAACCAGCAGAGGGCAGTAGAGATTGCTCATAAATCTGCACCTCTTACTTCACTACCTTGGTGTGATTTTTCTTTTTGAATAAGTGCCAGTGTATCAGGAAAAGGCAGGCTAACAGGTGAGGGTAAAATCACTGTGGCCAGTAGAAGCTGAGGGGAGAGGAGTTTAGCGTGAAATGCCCGCCTGAAATAGATGTGGCCCACTTGTTTCCATAGAAACCTGGGAAAAACAGTAGCACAGCCACTGCTTTTTCTCAGAGGCATCTTATGATGTTGAAAAGAGAGAGAGAGAGAGATTGAGAGCATATACTGTGTGTGTGTGTGTGTGTGTGTGTGTGTGTGTGTGTGTGTGTGTGTGTGTGTGTGTGTGTGTGGAAGGTAGAGATTTTTAAATTCACGGGTTTTGTTTATGTGCACCAGGGATGTGATATCAAACATTTCTAAGGCAAGGTGTAATGAATCATGGCAGACAAGTCATCCTTAATCATTTTCTGGGATGCGAGTATAAACATCTTTTTTTTTCTGACAGTGCAAAGTAACCCTATCGGTGTTATTAACATATTCAAGCTTATAGTGAATTTCTTGGGTTTCCTGCCAAAATACAGTAAAATGACTCAATAAGGAACAGGTGGAAAAAGAACTGCACAAAAACAGGTGTATGTGTGTGTGTGTGTGTGTGTGTGTGTGTGTGTGTGTGTGTGTGTGTGTGTGCGTGTGTGTGTGTGTGTGTGTGTGCACATGCGTGCGTGCATGTGTGTGTGTGTGTGTTTGTGTGTGTGCACATGCATGCATGCATGTTTGTGTGTGTGTGTGTGTGTGCATGTGTGTGTGTGTGTGTGTATGTTTCCCACCCCTGTCTTCTTCAGGTATCACCACAGTGTTGACCATGACCACCCTCAGCACGGTGGCGAGGACCTCCCTGCCCCGAGTCTCCTACATCACCGCCATGGACCTCTTTGTCACCGTCTGCTTCCTCTTCGTCTTCGCCGCGTTGATGGAGTACGCCACGCTGAACTACTACTCGTACAGCGCTCGAAGACCCCTCTGCAGCAAGACCAAACGATCAGTGAGTGTTAAAACATCACCCACGCCATGTGTAAGACAGTGTTAGTAAAGCACAAAATGGCCCCCGTCATTAAATAGAAAGCAAGATTCTCTCATGTCCAACAAGACAAGATAATTGCTGGTCTTCTAGACAGTCAGTCTAGACAGCCACTCCAGTCAGCCTAAAACTGTCCACAAACCGCAGATGAAATCGCCAGCACAAGATGTTGATTAGCCCCGTACATAGAACACATGACTCACTACAGCACACTGTTAATTGATTTTATCCTTAGTGATGAGTTATGCTATTAAGGAGGAGTATTAATTTATCCATTTATTTTGATGTTTTGATGTGAGACTCTCACATCAAAGTGAGACTCTTCTCTACGAGGGCCATTCTGTAGCTTGCCATCTGATGTAGCCTATAATTAGCTTGTCAACTACTGATACTGGTTTGACACTATGAATCAATGAAAGGTGGTCTCAAGATGAAGTCACGATGGAAATAAGTTGCCTCTTTCTTCCATTGCTGCTTGGCTCAATTAAAACAAGAGAAGCTTATCCCTGGTCGTGCTCTGCTATCGTCCCGGATCCCTGAGAAGGAGAGGCCCTTTCTGGGCTCAGATGATGGAGACGCAGCTCCCAAGCTAATCTCCTTTGATAAGAGTGTCATTACATTGGGAACTCAGCCTGCCTCTGAGACAGGCACGCTCACTCCAGTCTAAAGTGATGGAGCACAGAAGGGGGTGGTTGTGTGGAGTTTTATAATGAAATCTATCAGAATGAATTAAAAGACAGATGTCCCGCTTTGGGTATATACATGCGTTCACATGCATATACAGTATATCGTAATAGCCCCTGCGAGAATACCTGTTGCATTGAATACATTTTAAATGGATATGTGGAGCTGGAACTGAGAGGTTGTAGTATAATTGAGATGGTACTGAAGCTGGTTGTGAGACGCGTGTCTTGGCTGTGCTGCCCTGTCTTAGATTGATGGGCATGTGAGATGAGGCCGGCGGATCAGGTCAGACGCGCGGCAGGGAAGACTGCGGATGATATCAGAGCCCCGTGGCCCTCTGAGTGACAGCTCCCCTCTGGTTGCAGCTCAGTTTTGCCTACTGCACAGATTAAATGCATAACAGTGCAGTTCATCCCGAATCCTATCTTGTCTCTGCTTTTCTTGGCACAGTCAGTCCTCTGACCAAATCTCTTTCTCTCACTCTCTCTCTCTCTCTCTTGCTCTCTCTTCTCTCTTTCTTTGTCTCTACTGCTCTCTCTCACTCTCTCCCTCTCTCTCTCACTCTCTCCCTCTCTCTCATCACCCTCTCTCACTCTCTAATTTCACAGAACTACTCTGTATTGGACATAGGACCTCCTCCAACCATCATTGCACTGAACAACTCCATGTACTGGCAGGAGTTTGAGGACGCCTGCGTCTACGAGTGCCTTGATGGAAAGGACTGCCAGAGCTTCTTCTGCTGTTACGAGGAGTGTAAGGGGGGCGCGTGGAGGAAAGGACGCCTCCACTTAGATATCCTCGAACTGGACGCTTACTCGCGGGTCTTTTTCCCCACCTCCTTCTTGCTGTTTAACGTTGTCTACTGGGTAGGCTATCTCTACCTTTAACACACCGTAACAAAAAAGCAAGACTGAACAACTGTGTTTGTGTGTGTGTGTGTGTGTGTGTGTGTGTAAGAGAGAGAGAGAGAGAGAGAGAAATGAAAAGACTACTCAAAGGTAATACTAAAAGAAGATTTTCGGGCATTGAATTGAGGACGAAGATGGCCCAAATGAGGTCAAGAGGAGGAGCTGTCATCTGCAGGTGCTCCCTGAGAGACACTTCTGCCGTGTACAGTACTGCAGCTGTCAGATAAAGATACTCAGACGCTGGGGAGGATAACAGTGAAGACACTGAATCATAAAGGGGTATTTACGGATGTACCACAACCCCGAACGGCTCTGTGAAGAGGACGGGCCGAAAAGGTCACCTGCATTCGAAGACACAGGATCTTGTCACCCTTGTCAGCCATCAGTCAGAACCAGCTGGTATCATTCTAAGGACATTTTCAACCATCCTCAGTGCCTTCCGCTGGAGGGGTAGCCATCGCTACAGCAGACAGGGAAAAAAGCGATGCACCCAGACTGGTTCTGACTGGTGGCTGCTGTGGTCATGATTGATTTAGATTTCTATTAGCCATTTATTCTAATGATAAGTACACATACTATCCTTTAGTTTATACAGTACCACTGCATGATAGATTGACACTATTAGCGACCGACCCCTTTCACATGTTTTGAACACTAATGTATCAGTAACAAACCCCCTCAGGATTTTAGAAAATGTAGAGTTGAATTGGTTGGACTCACTCCTCAGTATAAATACCGCCCACCCGCGCCATTGAATCACTGGCTTTTTGTGGTGCAGCTGGCTAAAGCTTTGTTCATAAGAGGTGCTCGTGCGTTGTCCCCGAGATCACACTCCAAGATCACACCCAGCGTGGCAAGCGAGAGTAGAATGATATAATAAGACCCGCACTCAAGGAAACTTTGCTGTTTCTCTTTTCTTAAAAAAATTATCTTACATGCAATTAGACATTTCGACTGCCTGCCTTCTTCAGTTACTGCATGTCTTTAGATACACAGGGCAAAACTCCATTTTGAAACTCAAACACAGGGCGTCACGCCCACACAGATAACAAATCGTCTTTCAATTAGTCCCTGTACACAGGTTGAACACATTCTCCAATCAGCCAAACCAAAATCCTGCAAACACAAAAAAAGAAACAAAAATCCCATCCAATGTAATTCCTCTGTATTCAGAAACAAAAACCTTTATAGAAAACATCTCAAGTCTAGCTCTTCATTTAGCCCTTTAGCAAACACTGTATTTAAAATCCATTCACTACAATGAAAAGGTTATAGACAGATGTTAAGAGAAAGTGAAAGGTACCAATAGAGACTAGTTGTTGAAGTCAAAGCCTAAAGAAAATGGTTCTCCCCTTATAGCATGTGTGACGACTTTCAGCCCAATCTCTAAAGGTTTGAAAGCCAGTATTTACAGACACTGGCACATCTTGAGCTCAGACCCCAACATAGGTCTTTCTTTTAAGAACAAGCCACGATCTACATACAAAAGATCTAAGAACCTCAGAGATAGTTTGGTGAAGACAGACTTGAAGCAAGACTCTCCTATACATTTTTTGTCAGCTCCCCCCAGTGGCAATTTTAGATGTAATAATTGTGTCAGCTGCAATGCAATGATCAAGTCAGATGTGTTCCACCACCCTCATACAGGGAAGAAATACCAGGTTAAAGGAACAATCTTGTGTACCACAAAATATGTTATTTATATCAAATGCCCATGTGGTTTATGTTATATAGGAAAAACCAACAAAGAGCAGAATGAGTGAGCACAGAGTGCCATTAGAAATAATGATGAGAAATCACCCATCCATCCATCCATCCATCCATCCATCGTCATCCGCTTATCCGGGGTCGGGTTGCGGAGGCAGCAGTGCCAGCAGGGGGCCCCAGACATCCCTTTCCCTAGCAGCATCAACCAGCTCTGCCTGGGGAATCTTTAGCCGCTCACAGGCCAGTGCGGAGATGTAGTCTCGCCACCTGGTCCTGGGTCTACCCCGCGGCCTCCTCCCAGCCGGACATGCCTGGAACACCTCCCTAGGGAGGCGCCCAGGAGGCATCCTCACTAGATGCCCGAATCACCTCAACTGGCTCCTTTTGACGCAAAGGAGCAGCGGCACTACTCCGAGTCTCACCCAGATGACTGAACTTCTCACCCGATCTCTCAGGGATCTCCCACCCTCCGGTGAAAACTCATTTTGGACGCTTGTATCTGTGATCTTGTTATTTCGGTCATACCCATCCTTCATGATCATAGGTGAGGGTGGGGACGAAGATAGACCGGTAGATCGAGAGCTTTGCCTTTTGGCTCAGCTCTCTTTTCATCACAACAGTGCAGTAAAGCGCCTGCTGAACCGCACCAGCTGCTCCGATTCTCTGTCCAAACTCCCTCTCCATGGTTCCCCCACTCGTGAACAAGACCCCCAGATACTTGAACTCCTTCACTTGGGGTAAGGACTAATTTCCTACTCGGAGTGGACAGACCACCGGTTTCCTGCTGAGAACCATGTCCTCAGATTTAGAAGTGCTGATTCTCATCCCAGCCACTTAACACTCAGTTGCGAACCTATCCAGAGAGTGCTGGAGGTCGCAGGCAGATGATGCCATCAGGACCACATCATCTGCAAATAGCAGCGACGCAATCCCCAACTCATCGAACTGCAAACCCACCTCTCCACGGCTACGCCTCGATATCCTGTCCATGAAAATCACAAACAGGATTGGTGACAAAGGGCAGCCCTGGCGGAGGCCAACCCCCACCGGAAAGGAAGACGACTTACTGCCGAGGACTGGATTGGATGGCCCTAAGTAGAGACCCCCTCACCCTATACTCCCCCATAACCCTCCACAAGACCTCTCGAGGGACCCGGTCATAAGCCTTCTCCAAGTCCACAAAACACATGTAGACAGGTTGGGCAAACTCCCAAGCCCCCTCCAAGATCCTTGCGAGAGTGAAGAGCTGGTCGGTGGTTCCACGACCAGGACGAAATCCGCATTGTTCCTCTTCGATCTCAGGTTCGACTATCAGCCGGACCCTCCTTTCAAGAACCTTGGAGTAAACTTTCCCTGGGAGGCTGAGTAATGTGATGCCTCTATAATTGGCACACACCCTCTGGTCCCCTTTTTTGAATATTGGTACCACCACCCCAGTCTGCCACTCCTTTGGCACTGACCCGGACTTCCACGCAATGTTAAAGAGGCATGTCAACCAAGACAGCCCCTCAACCCCCCAGCACCTTCAGCATTTCTGGACGGATCTCATCAGTCCCTGGGGCTTTGCCACTGTGGAGTTGTTTGACTCCCTCAGTGACCTCCTCATCATCTTCCGGCTTTGCCTCGATCGTAGAGGGTGGATTAGTTGGGTTCAGGAGTTCCTCAAAGTGCTCCTTCCAACGCTCAACAACCTCTTCAGTTGAGGTCAGCAGTATCCCTTCCTTGCTGTATACAGCTTGGATGGTCCCCCGCTTTCCCTTCCTGAGGTGTCTGATGGTCTTCCAGAAACACTTTGGTGCCGACTGAAAGTCCTTCTCCATGGTTTCTCCGAACTCCTCCCACACCCGCTGCTTTGCCTTGGTCACGGCCGAATCCGCAGCCCTCCGGGCCAGTCGATACCCTGCAACTGCTTCTGGAGTCCCCAGAGCCAGCCATTGCCACCCGGGTCCGGTCCGTCGGTGCCCCCCGCCTTCACCGCCACCTAGTTGGCAGTGCACCCGATCCTGACAATTCCTCCCGCGGTGGGTGGGAAACATCTAACTGCATGTAAGAGAATATTTTGAATAAAACAGAAACAGCAAAGTTCCCTTGAGTGCGGGTCTAATTATACCATTTTGAATTTATCCTTGCTCGGAGTGGCCCGGCACCGGAACAAACAGTTTTGATCAATTTCCAAGGGTGAGCACACTGATCCACTGAACAAGCGAGAGTAGAAGCAATACTGCCGAGCAATGCAGTGGCACCTGTTACACTGGTGCCGTGACCCAGACACACAGTTGGGCTCAGCTCGACCAGGTGGAGTCGCTGTGGTGTACGGAGTGAGTTTACGGTTGAATTGGTTGAACACACTCCTCAGTAAAAATACAGCCTGCTTGTACCATCAAATCTAGCTTTCCAGTGGCGAAGCTTTCTTGTTTTTGAGAGGTGGTCGTGCATTGGCATGTCAAAGGGCCTAAGATCGTACCCAGCATGGGCATGTGAGGGTGGAAGCGATACTAACGAGCTACTCAGTGACACCTGTGTAATTAAGCATAATCAATAATGCAGCTGGTAGAGAACTAGAATTTGGCTGATAATGATTGCATGTGTTCGATATAAAGAACCAACTAATTCCTGATGATCGCTTCATTTTTCAATGGATTATTATTGTAAACACATGGAATCTGACCAGTGCTTCAACAGTATGGACTTGGATCTATTTGGGCACCAACACACACCCTCCTATCCAGGGGTTGCACAGCAACCGTGAAGCCATAGCCCTAGATTTATGTCTCAAATGGTGGATGATTAGATCATTTCAACTCTCAGGCTGCTGTTGGCTGCCAGACGGTTGCTGTAACCAGTTCAACAGAGAAATAACACAACACCCTTGTGAAGCCACAGAATTATGGCTCAAAACAGTGACCTAAAAATCTGAAGCAAGGATCCAGGACACAGATTTATATTTAATATGTAAAAGAAGATATTGTCCAAAAGCTTTTGTATTCTTTTTTGCCACCTGTTTATTGATTAACACACAACAGACAAATTACTACTGTACCGTATTCTACCGTAGCAGCTGCATAACAGCAATAGTCTACCAGCTTCTACCATCTACTGTCCGGTTGTTGAAACATCAATTAGAAGTAGTAAGCACTAGAAGCACAAGGGAATATGAGCAACATGGTCTCAAAGTGAAAAATCAATGATTTTTCAAAATGATTTTCAAGCTACAATAGCCAGGGCCTTTAACTAGTCAAAGTAATTTTTGACAAGAGTGTACATGTCATTTTGTGGGGTATTGTCCCCATTTCATTTTTCTTGTGTTTAGAACTGCATTGGCGACCATTGAATTGCCTTAGGGTAGCCTGCCTAGACCTCAGATGCATTCTGCTGTGGGACTGGCTTACCTCTGATAAGAAGGCCTGAATCTGAGGTAGACATCACCCAAGGCTTCATCTCAGCTGTGGGCAGTCTACTTGAGTAGAACGTTTTGATATTCCTTATTAATGTACAGTATTATTTCTTTTTTCTTGTTATGTACAGTATTTTGCTATGTGCCAAATATCTCACACCTTGGTTTGGTCACTTTTTATTCGTTTGGCTACAAGGACAGTTACTCGTTGCTCCTGTAATTAGTTACCATTGTATTGAATACAGCATTACTTAGAGAGCTTCATGCTGTCAATCAGCTGTGGCTGCTAGCGGTGTTTTTATTGCTAGCTTATAGACATGTTGAGAGGCGAAACATCCACCATAAACATCAGAGCGAGTTCCCTCGCCACTTTGACTTGTGTGTCTTTTATTTCCAAAAGGAAAATGTACGTATTGATGCCTTTGACATACAGTAGACCTAGTATGTTTTATATGAGTTGTGAAGGGAAGTGTCAACTGTTTCCTCTGAGATTTTCTCTTATGCTCTGTTTTTGACGTTCTGAGCTTATGCGAGATGTGACGTGATTCAGGTTGATTCAGCCGCTGGAGTTTTCATGGATCAACACCCAAAGTGATTTCTTCTGTGACCTTGGAAAGGCATTTACACCTTAATGTCCCCCAAAGCCTTTTTCAGATCATTCTAAGATTGCAACAGTGTATAACTCATATAGTATCTGTTGGGCCGCTGTGTTGATTTTCCTCCGCAGAATATTTGTCAGGGTTTCTCTTTAGAGTGAGCTTTGAAAAACCTTTATCAAAGGGGATGTTAGAAGGTAGGGAATGAGTGGTGCTACAATTTATTATCATTCTTTTCCCCTTGGAATAAAGTAATATATTTACACAGCTTAATCAAAATTGCACCGTTCTGAGCACACCTCCATTATAAGGATGGATTTTTTATTCTGGCTCAATGATATTAAAAAAAGAAGAAGCTTCATTATGCAGTTTCCCATATATCATGAATATTAATCAAAGTTGGATAATATTGATGACACCTCTAGTGCTTGGCGGAATTGAGAACATAGGCTGTTGGAAGGTACAGTAATAAGTATACTGTAGGGAGAATTATGAAAAATGTAAGGGACCTTTCTAAGAACTGTCTATGCTGCAGAAAAGTATACTTATACTGTATACCTGGGGGGAATCATGTTTGCTATAAGTAGAGCTGTAGTCTTTAGGGGCCAGTTGCTTTATAATGTGGATATAGTGACAGTCTAGAGGTTGGACTGTGGAATGCTATATAATGCAGGTTGTTCATCGGCTGAAATCTTCCACCAGTTATCTCAATACAGTGTAATGAAAGAAGTTCCCACCAGGAATCTCAACACAGTGTAATCAAAGAAGTTTGCTTTTAGCCTGTGTTTTGTGCTTTTGTTATATCACATAAATTTGCTCACTTCTAATACTGTACTTGATTTTAGTATGATTTATATTTTGATAGATCAAATTAAGTAAATTCAATGCAAATACAACAGTGCTCATAACTTAGCATTAGAACTACTGTGGGAATAAAGCCAAAGACAAATCAATATAATTTATGTAACATAGAATTCACTGGCAAGTGGGGAGCCATTTATGTAGAAAAAGACGTGCTGTTAAAAAGCTGTGGCTTAAGTTTGATGTATCCAGTGCAGTGTATGCTGTAATCTGTCATTTTGAAAGTGCTTGAAAACTCACTGTAAATGGTCAAATTAGATCTGCTCTTTGAATTGTTTGTGTCAATTGCCAATTGTTTAACATTCTCCTCCATATATCAGAGTTTACTGATATTATTTGTGACAGAGACTACAATAAGGACATATAACATATTTCCATCTATATTCTCATCTTACTTTTTTTTTTTTAAGTATTTATTTTGCCATCCAGTGACACACACGTTGCACACACAGTGAGCGGTGACACGACAGACAGCACACACACACACACATACACAGATTGATAGCAACTTTTGGGGGTCGCTGGTGGAAATTGTTCCCGGCATTTCTCCCATCCAAGCCGTCCTCCTCCAGGGGCAGCCAGGAGCAGTGGGCAGCCATCGTTCATGGCGCCCGGGGACCAAATCCAAGTGCTAAGTCCTGGTCTTGGTCAGGGACTGAAGAGCATCTGTTCATATGCATGTTTTTCGTATTGGGTTCTTTGGGAGGAAACCCTTTCGGACACCGGGAGAACACGCAAACTCCCCACAGAAAGGCCCAGAGACCTTCTCGCTGTGAGGCGACAGTACTAGGTACTACGCCAACGTGCCACACGTGAGCGATTTTGGGGTTCAGTGTCTTGCTCAATGACTTTTCGACAAGATGCCGGGAGCTGGGATCGAACCAGGAGCCTTGCAATCCCCAGCCGGCCGCTCTACCTCCTGAGCATACCATGATTCTCTTTCAACAGGCGACCACAGAACCCATATCTGCCACATACATGTGCACTGCAACAATACCAAACACATATGGCAACAACATGCAAACACGTGTCAACACGCATTTCCCCTACAGTAGAGTCCCATCCTAACCATGTCAATCACCCTCTTTGACTTACAGTAGTAAATGGCAAACACCTTTACCTGCTTTGTGTTTTCATATTTGTGGATCCTGTCTAAACATGCATTTCTCATGTTTCAATGGTTTGTAAGTGCAAGTGTTCAGTTGGTTCTCATCAATAACAGTGCACACTGTCCTGTGAGTGGGGTTGTTTTAACAGTACTACTGTACCTTTGACCCTGACGTCCACAATACAGTTCTAACCCCCCTGCTATTTTCATACCTGTGTTTCTTTTGATATCTAATGTACATGACAGCAGTAAAATAGAAAATGTGAAATAAAGGTTTTTTTTCTTTCATATATATCATTGTGCTCCATTTTGCACTTTATAAGTGTCTTAGTTAAATGTATTTACAAGAAATTAAAAGTATTTTATAAGTAGGACTACATCGTTTTATTACAAAATGTGTTTGACAATACTGTACATGTATGCACCGACAGAGTATCGGGTACCCAAACCACCTCCACAATATACACAGTGTGCAGTTTTATTTGTGCCTCTTACCCCCTGGTCACACAGCCAATGGTTTCTCAGTTGGTGTCAAATTAGATGCAGCATCTTCTCAGCCTACAGTTAAGCCTCAAACTGCTGGTCAGGTCTCATAGCCTCAACCTGCTGGCCAGGTCTCACAGCCTCTACCTGCTGGTCAGGTCTCACAGCCTCTACCTGCTAGTCAGGTCTCATAGCCTCTACCTGCTAGTCAGGTCTCACAGCCTCAACCTGCTGGTCAGGTCTCATAGCCTCAACCTGCTGGTCAGGTCTCACAGCCTCAACCTGCTGGTCAGGTCTCACAGCCTCAACCTGCTGGTCAGGTCTCACAGCCTCAACCTGCTGGTCAGGTCTCACAGCCTCAACCTGCTGGTCAGGTCTCATAGCCTCAACCTGCTGGTCAGGTCTCACAGCCTCAACCTGCTGGTCAGGTCTCATAGCCTCAACCTGCTAGTCAGGTCTCACAGCCTCAACCTGCTGGTCAGGTCTCATAGCCTCAACCTGCTAGTCAGGTCTCATAGCCTCAACCTGCTAGTCAGGTCTCATAGCCTCAACCTGCTGGCCAGGTCTCATAGCCTCTACCTGCTAGTCAGGTCTCATAGCCTCTACCTGCTGGCCAGGTCTCATAGCCTCTACCTGCTGGTCAGGTCTCATTATCATTTTTCAGCCTTGAAGGACCTCAGGAGCACTCGGCTGGTTGAACGAGAACACCAGAATCCAATGAGACTGAGAGAACAAATCCTCTGAGGAAAAATAAATAGATTAATGCCCTCAATAAGACCAAAACAAATGCTCTCTGGTGTCAAATTCAATTGGTACGTATCTAAAATCCAATAACCTTTGTCCAAATAAAAGGGATTAGAAATAATACGACTGGCTTCTCCCTGAAAACTGCTCTAATTCCATCTGCTTCTGCAGGCTGGGGGCTGTTAGACCTATTTCGTGACATTGTCTTGCCCTCACACTACTAAAAAACCCGATTCAGTTTATTGACCCAGACTGATTGTTTATTATTAACACCTGTTTCAGTCTATAAAAACACAAGAACAGTTCTGGTTAAAGTTTCTTCCTTGTTTCAATGTTTTTTAGTCACCTGGTGGATGAAGAATTTGAATTTGAATTTGAATTTATTTATTGAGGATAGCCCTCAAGAGACAGCTGGGGTAGGCTACTGTAAGCCGACCACTGATCATATGAAAGCTAATATTTGACAGGGATCACCAAAATGAGGTCTCTCTCTCTCTCTCTCTCTCTCTCTCTCTCTCACACACATACACACACACTCTCTCTCTCTCTCTCTCTCTCTCTCTCTCTCTCACACACACACACCACACACACACACTTTACTCAGAACTGTCTTGGCCCCCCTGCATGTCTGCGCCACTTGGAACAGTTGCTATGGAAACTACTGTACAGTATGTTCATCCAGCACATAATGAACTAAAGACAAAGATTTGAGGACTGATGGCTGGCCTACTTTTTCACAAACTTTATGAAATTTACTTTTAACATACTACTTCTAAAGTACTACAAGTGTGCATTAATCTGATCAAGCATGGTCGTTAACCAGATGGAGATGTTTTGGCTGCACATGCTCCTTGGTCACTTTTTGGCATTCATGCAGTCGTCTTGTGAAGCTGTGAAGGTTTTTCCTGTTCCAGGTTTTAAATATATTTTTGTTCTAAGGTCTTTCTGGTTCTAAGCCTGATAAACCAGACTGTCGGCTGCTACACTCATGTTAGGACAGAAGCTGGAGTTTTAGGATCAAACTAATGGGTGCATGGACACTGTTTTATATACAGTACAGTAAACCGTATTATGTAAACATTTTATTTTAGTGTTAAACCATGATATGCTTCACAAATCTCTACCCGCTGTGCTTTCAATGCTTTTAGGATAACTTGATCAACATAACACCTATCCCTATACCTGTTACCATACGTGTTCATACGTTTTTCACCTCACAAAATGATGCATTGAGTTCAAATAATCTTGCGTCACACGAATCTTTAGGAAGCTTGAATGTCTAAACAGTATAGATTGTATCTACATACAATCTATACTGTTTAGACATTCAATGTAAAGCTTCCTAAAGACCAGTATTTGAAGGATTCACTCTTTAGTATTCAGCAGCTATGCTGGAGCATAACCCTAAACCTGCAGATGTCACCAGAAAGAACAAGTGAACAGGGCCAGTTAATGCAGGTTGACTGCGTTAACCTGGAGAGAAACCTCTTGACTGCCTGGAGGCAACATGGGTTTTCTGAAGTGAGTTTACTGAATTCTGGCCTTTATTTTCACGGCCAAATACAAACATTAGAACTGAACTATCTCAAAACAATTGTGCCTGCATCATTTAAACAGATGTACAGTACTTAAAATGAAAGATTTATGAGAAACCGTGACCCTAAGTACAGCACATATCAGCAGCACCTGGTACTAATTCTACCAAGTTTTGTCAAATATTATAAGGAGAGTGCATAAAATATTGCCTCATTACTGTTGAATTGCTGTGAAGGGCTGTTGAAACAGATTATAATTGGTTGTTCATCCTCTGTGAGTATGATTACATAAATGAGGTGTCAGCCCTCTTTTTTCAGTTTTTCACAAATAATACAGTACTGTGTATTGATTAGAGACTGAATATGCTAACAAGAGCTTCAGATTGAATGATCTGCTAATGCACCGTTGCGCTCTCTTTGAGCGAAGTTTGATCAATACTGCAAGTGTTGTGCCTTAACAGAGACATCAGCAACACCTGAATCTCAAACATCTGCTTGGGGTCCAAGAATGAACATGGAAAACCGATTAGAAAAGTGGTGATTCAGAGACAAAGCAAATAAAGTCAAATGTATCATATAAAATATGCAAATCCCTCCTCTGCATTGCAATATTATATGAGGCTCCAAGAAAATACATTTTTATTTTGCATTTATGGCAGGGACCCATATATAGTAATTGATTTTAGCTCAAGAGCAGGTGTGCAGAGCCTGCCTGATATGAGGGCAATGGAACTTGATCTTTGAATAATTGCAATTCAGTATTTATTGGATATTTTAAATAGCTACTTATGATATGATAGGATAAGGATAGGCATTTGCAATTTCAGATTCCATTAAATGATTATGACAATTCAGGTTTAAAGGTGAAAGAGCTGACAAATTGTGGTTATTCTGTAAATTAAAAATCTTACTTGGTTTAGTTTAGATTTCAAAGAACACACTGAGTGGTCGGTCAAGCTGGTTTCAAACAAAGACAATAAGTTTATTCTATGTTACGATTTGCAAGTCGGACAAATGCACAGGAAGTGAATCCAGGCAAGAGTGAGTGACTGGGGAACGAAAGCGATAGTTTATAACGTGAAAATGGATGTGACACAGTTTCAGGATGAAGAGGACAGGGAAGTGATGTCACACAGGAACAATTTGTAGTTTTAACAGACTGATTCTAGAGGAACGAACTACAAAGTTAGAACAACAGTCAAGTAGGAAAGCCATTGGTGAGACTTGAATTTCATTCACAATTCCACAAGTGGATTTATATCCAGATACTGTATCCAGGTTGTAAGCAGGCACACTATAGTGTCTGACCATTCCTTGTCATGAATGATTGTTTGTTTGAATGTTTAGACCCGGAATAGGCTGCATCTAGATTATAACGTTCTGGATCTGAGAGTTATATGAGAGCAATAGTTTAGATGTTTTAAAAGTGTCCAGACATGAGAAACAAAAGCAATGTTCAGAACGGACAACCATGACGACACCAGGAGACATGAGTGATATTCAGTGTAAACCTCCTGCATGTGTACTCACTTCACAGACAGACCCCATCCTGTTGTCTATTTCTTCCTTTCATGTCAGCGCAGGGGTGAAAGTAATTGCTGCCCTCCACTGTTATGTGCAATCTAGAAATTACTTTGTCCAGGTTATTCTCAGTTTTCTTGAAAGCTTCCTATTCAGCCCATCTGTCTTTCTGTCCGCCCCTGAGGAAACATAGATGCCTGTCTTTGAATGGCTTCCGTCCTCACACTCCTGTTTTTAATGGCACGAGAACTATTGAGATGGTTGTATGGGGACCAAGGATCAAATGTTGAGTACGAGCAAAGGAACTACATTTCCATGAGCAGAACAAACAACACAAATGAGAGATAATATTTACAAAAATATCCAGAATACTCACATAAGAAATACATCTTCAGAATGGCATGGTAAGGATTTGGTTGACAAAATTCATAGATGGAGGGTAGAATATTACTGTATTTGATATGAATAAATACCTAATACAGCTGATACACATATAGCTGTTCAACATGAACACGTATTGTCCCTCACAATGTTCTGCATGGCATCACATGAGAGCACATTCCTCCTCACATGCAGAGTAAGTTGTCATTGTGTCAGGTGTTCCCTTCTCCAGAGACAGACATACACCCCTGGTCCTCTGTTTCTCATAGGCCTGTCAGGAAGCATCAGCATATATACTTCAGTGTTGTCAGCAGTGTGTGTGTGCAGTACAGCACACTCAGAAAGTTCTCTAAATGGATGGCATGGATTCTGTTCCACTTCTCTTAATACTCCCTTGAGACAGAAGGCATATACACTGCGGAAATACATTGTGGCTTTGACAGCATAGGGTACTGGGTCTGTGACAGTGTCCAATTATGAAAGTGCTTCAACGTGAACCAGTTATTTCAAGGGGACTTAAATGTATCATATGACAACTTGATCAGCAGAACCTCTAATCCACCAGAAAGAGTAAAAGGTAGTGTGAAGAAGTGTTGTACCCCAGCCAGGAATCCAGTCTGTCATGAGATAAAAATGATTCGCTGTCACATTATTCATCTTCCCTTAAACTGACGGAGGCACCATTGTTGCTTGATCTGTATTTACATACTGTAGCAGCAGTAATCACCCTTGTCATCACAGAGGGTATGTTTTTTGTTTTTGTTTTTTTCAGTAGAAGGTCATCTCTGAGATAATCATAAACTTGAAATTAAACAGACTCAAACTGTGATTAAGTTAATAGACAAAAGCAACTAAGCATGGACAATAACTCTAAAGTTCAAACCATAAGCAACTCTCAGAGCAATGGTCTATTTCTTTGTGTACATGATCCCTTGATAAGAAATCCAATTAAACCCAGGCAACACCAGTCTCATTTCCCATCCTCCCAATCATCTAGTACATGTTCATAAACAATGAGCCTTTGTGGGTGGGATGTGTTTTGTCATGGATATGCAAATTACCTCTTATTAAGAAAGGGCAAAAAAGAGGGAGCCTTTCGATCAGCTTGGTTCAAAACTATGACACGCTGGAGAAACTCTCACCATTTAAAACATCTTATCAATCCTAGATTCGTAGTTTAGTATCCTCACATTTTGTAAAATTTCCCAGCCTCCCTCCACCCTCTCTGACTGGCTCTCTCCTCGCCCTGAATCTTAACCTTAAGGATATTGGCCGGATGTATAGCATACTAACCAACCATGACTTGTGTCTGCTGGATTCTCTGAAGGCACAGTGGGAAGAAGATTTAGAATCTCAAATCCCTGACAGGGACTGGAATTGAATCTAATGAAACAAATGATCTTTACATCGTCTTTTCAATCAATCAATCAATCAAAGCTTTATTTATATAGCGCATTTCATACCCAGAGGCAACACAATGCGCTTTACAGAGAACAAGGGAGGTGGGCAGACATCCCACCCCTACGTATTCCAGAGGGAAGCAAAAAAACAGTAATCACCTGGGGGCCAGGTGATTACTGTGGTCTTTTGGTCTTCATCACGCAGTAATTCAGTTCAAAATATTTCACCATCTACACTGGTCAAAAGAAAAATTATCAAAAACCTATCTAGATATGGACCCACTCTGCAACAGGTGCAAACAATTCCATCACACTATTACATGATCTGGACCTGTCCTAAGCTGGGTCCTCTCTGGCAGTCCATCCAAAACCTCGGATATATTTCATATTCCTTTCGAGCCATTCCCATTTGCTGCCATTTTTGGTAAACATAGAGGTACATAGAGACATAGAGTACCAGTGCAGGTACCACTTTACATTACAGCACGGTAATAACATAGTAATACCCTGGTAATATCTACATTATTACTGGGGAATTACCAACAAATTACTAGTAGTTACCAGGAGTAGTTACCATGTAGTTACCAACTAATAGACCCTGTAATAATCTACACAATTACTAGGAAATTACCAAGTTATTACTATTAGTTATCGGCAATTATTAGTAGTAGTTACCATATTACCCCCCAATCTCTATTTAAGGTACAATTTGTTACCTGGAACAGGGATTGTAGTTTCCATGACCTGTTTCTATGTAATTATATGGTTATTATCCTTCCTAACATCCCAATTAAGCTCATGGTTTATTATCTGGAAACAGGGGTGGTAATTTAAATGTAATAACATGGAATCTGAGCTGGAAAATGCAACTTTACCCGTTTCTATTTACTTATATGGTTATAAATGAACATACTGAGCTTACTGTACAATCATAAAGATTAAAACAAAAAAGGCTTGAAATATTTCACTTTGTGTAATAGATCTAGAATACTAATCACTGTTTGAATTAAATTACGGAAAATAATGAACTTTCTCCACAATATTCTAATTGTCTGAGATGCACCTGTAGTTGTTTAACCACTTTATTGGCAAGGTTAATCTTACTTAAATGGAAGGAGAGTTAACAAAAAAAGTATATTAATACAGTGATTACTTAATTGTTGTTTAATGAAAAATTCCAATAAAAAGACATTCGATATAACATCTTATCTGTTTACTTGAGAAGAGAAGGAGTTTTGATACTCTGGACAGACAATTATTGCAAGTCATCTATCTAAACAGCTTTGACCTGGGCAGTGGGTGAAAATATGCAGGAATTCACATTGTGCTCCAACAAAAAAGCCATTGACTATTCCCTTAACAACTCCCTGACAGCAACTAACAACACATCAGCAATCATATGTAATCCATTAAACCTTATGGATTGTCTCTGTCTGCCAAATGATGCTCCGGTCTTCATTTCAATTTATCAGTTTATACATCCCCAACGAGGGATTATTCTATTTGACAGGTTTTAATACAGCAGTTTCATTATAAGCGGGTTGTAAAACAGATACGGTGCTTCACTGACTCTGATCCAATCATCCATAATGCATCTTTATGTAGCTCCTAAGCCCTCACAGGTTATGGCTCCTCTCTGGGAATTAGACTTGATGCAGTTCCAGAGCAGACTAATGCAAAGTTAAGTCATCCTTTGTGTTTTAGCTGCTCTGTTTAATAAACTTTAAAGAAAACCGCTAGAATCTAAAATCATGCCTTGGCACTCAACAACAATAACAACACACAACAAATACAAATAGCAGTTTCATTGTTTACAACCTATTTCAAACATTTTTAAGTTGATGCTGCTTAGAAACACCTTGATTACAGTCATGTTTTTGCACAATTACACCCATGTTCGTGTTACAGGGTGTGTAAGATGTTCCAGAATACACCCACAGAGCATTGCTATATGGAAATCAAATATTCTTTACATAAACCATTTCATTGTGGGTCTGGGTCATGGTATTACCCGTGAAGAATAGACTGAGACTTAAAACCTCAAAGAAAAGATACAATCTCTACTCTCTTAATGGACAAAAAGACAAGGTCAAGATAATTTGACCATCCATTCATCACAGAACAGGAGATGTCCCCATTCATCTCCCCTGCCACCAGTCTTCTTGTTAGAGTTTGAGGGGAGGTTGGATCCAACGATGCAGGACAGAGGCAAGCAGCGCAGGTTCAGGGTCTCATTCCAAAGGTAGCAAAATACAAGGGACCGGGACAAGAATTGGGGGCTAGAGGGACTAAAAGGAGGATCACTAGGAGCTAGGACTAGGAGCCCTAGAACTAGGAGCACTAGGAGGGACTGGAGTGGGACTAGAGGGGAAGCTGGTGGGCTAGAGCCGGGGCCTGGAGGACTGGGACGGGAGCTGGGGGACACAAACTCGTCAGGACAACGAACACATGACAATACACACTGGGAGACAAAACAGTTCAAAGGTGACAGATGCCCAAAAGTATCAGGGGGGTGTGACAGGGAGTGCAGGGTACGAGAGCTGCAGCAGGCAGGCACGACTCCGTGGGATCCGGGGTCAGGTGTGTCACAGAGCCGTGCCGTATGTTCGTTCACTGTAGGCTCTGGGAGTGCTGGGGCAGAGAGTCACTGGGAGTGGAGTCCAGCCTGGGGCAGGAGGTGAGCGTGGGGGGAAAGGGGCTGAGAGTCCAGGGGGGGCAGGGGTGAGGGTCCGGGGGCAGGGGCAAGGATCTGGGCCAGTAGCAGGAGGTGAGCACGGCGGACCATAACAGTTCTTTAGCTCTCATGATGGGCAAATGAGGTTCACGCCAATTCCATGACCGTGTTTTTAAACAGAATCACAGACGCCGAAGCGCAAACCCAGTCACTGAAGAAGGGAACTGGCCCTGACTTTTCATATTTGATTTGTGGGCATAATATACTACAAGGCGCATGTGCTCATTCACCTAGAGGTAGCTGCCCATGCGGTCAACTTCAGAGGATGTAGGTCTGTGGAGGCTAGGTGCAAATCAATGAAACTTTAATTTTGTAAGCGGCACACTACAGGAAAATCCAGCTTTGGTCCCTGAGAAGCTCCATCTCTGTTTTTATGGGGAGCAGTCGCATGGAAATCATCCATAAGCAATGATCCGAGTTCATATTTCAACCGCTCTGGTGAGCGTCTGACAGGTGAACTGTCTTGTTTCCATTGGTGCCGAGTCAAACTATGCTTCTTTAGTACAGGCACAGTGCCACAAGAAGCCCTCTGTAATATCTCAAAAATAATCTACTGTATTCAAAGCATTTTGGGACCATTCTCAGTTCTGTGGACTTTGTGGAAAATATAGAAAGAAAGAAAATCCCTCTTCATAGAAATCTGCAAAGAAACATCTGTGATATAAACCACCGTGATAACAGCTAAGCTCCACCAAAAGGCTGTTTTCTTATTAATCATCATGCTTGTGTCTCTGTACGGGAGTCTGCCAGGAATGTACAGTACAAGACGGCTTTTGCAAGAGCGACACGGACGTTCTTTGTCAAACTGGATATGTCAGCTTTAAAACAGCCTCTAAAAAGAAAAGAGACAGCTCCTGAGAAGATCTCTCCCCATGTGCTTATAGCCAGACTGTGGAATTCTGCTCCCAGGACTCCCAACACACACACAGAAAATAGATGAATTGTCCCCTTGTTCACCGCAAATTCAATGACATTGCATGAAACGATACATTATTTGTAAATCATACAATTCCATTATGTGACCATACAAAATACATTTTGGGGAGACTTTGAAACATGATGCACATTTCCGCATAGAACATCATATACATTTAGAGGAACCACGTTTATTCAGAGAAAATCATGAACCCAATACAAAGCAAGTCTCCTGAATGCAGATGCGGTTCTGGGCTCGGCCCGGCCTGAATAGTACTAGACCCCTGACACGCTGGCGCTGTGGTCATGGATACAATCAGTGTGCACCGGGTGTGCTGAGTGCCAAAGTGCCATACCCGCAAACGCCTCCGGTTCCCATCGGCTCCCTCCGCATCAACAGCACCGCATCCAGGTTACAGGACCGCTGGAAGGTTGTTCAGTCGGCCCATTATATTTCTAATGAAAGAAACCTGACATTGATTTCCAAAAAGCTCCAAAGCCGAAATAGGAAGAAATAAATGGGCTCTGTATTAAGCTTCTTCGTCTCACAGCAGGCAGAGCTGTCTCATTGACTCGCCTGCTTAGAGAATCCTCCTAAACTCAGAACTCCTCTTCCTAATTACAGAAGGAATAATGCATTTAATCCAGTTTTAATGAAGAAGGGCATTAGTGAGGGAGGGAAGGGGGTGATAGAACATTAGGAACTAGGATAATCAACCTGTTTAATGTTGTGATCCTGTTGGCGCTAATGCCACTTGTTGTTTCCAGTATTTCCATCCTGTTGTCAAGAGTCACAGTATTCTTTTTTATTATGCTTTCATTCCTTTGTTACCAGTCAGTCTCTCTCACATAAACATGCTCTCGTTATTATCAAAACCACACAAGGCCTAGCACGATATTTGTCTTTTGAAATAAACTGGACCAACATATGCAAATGCCCTGGATGGATTTGAAACATATGCTGGCTATATACACCGAGATATGATGATGATAATGTATGTATGTGTGTACAGTATAGTAGGCCACCTGACTGTATGTATAGGACGCCCCGCAGTCACACATCATGCCGCATACACATACTGTATCCTACATATACACATACACACACTCATCTACACACACACTCTGCATACTCCCTGAATACTGACCGCACTACATTTGTACATTGTTCTTTTATTAACTTACCTTGTCCAGTTGTCACTCCCTCCCTCCCTCTTTCCCTCCCTCCCTCTTTCCCTCCCTTCCTCCGTCGTGTTGTTGACCTGCAGTTCTATGTTGTCACCACAAAAGGCAGTGGTCCCAGAATATCAAAACAAAAACACTATGACACCATATATTTTCCAGATCCTTGGTGGTGTAGTGGGTAGTTTGTCTGCCTCCCATACCAAAAGTTGTGGGTTCAAGCCACTGTGTGGATGATATTTTGTCACTGGATGTTATAGAAACTATGAAAAAATGTGGTTACCTGATGGTGCTATGTCAGTTATTGAATTTATTTGCAGTAATTGAACATTTGAAATACTCCTGTTTTGATAGTATAGTATAGGTGTCTCAGTAATTACCCATTATATATTAGGCTATACTTTGCATATATTTACCGGGTAAATGTTTTGTTTTTTCAGACGGATGGAAGGCCTTCCTAAACCCTCAGACCCCTCGGTGGTGTAATGGGCTAAGCACTAGACTCCCACGCTGGAGTCCAGGATATGATTCCCGTTCGGGGACTTCTAACCATGACATCTCTTTTCCTCCTCTCTGTTCCCCTGTTTCAGAAGGATGGAAGAGAATGTACGTAAACAAAAAGCCCAGACCGTCCCAAACCTAAATATCTGACTCCCATGCTAGAGACCAGGGTTCGATTCCCGGTTAGGGATGTCAAGAACAATGGCATTCTTGGTTCTAGCCTGGACTAGGGAAAACTCACAATTCTTGCTTTCTTTTCTTTTCCTTCCCTTATGCCCTGACCCAGTTGGTTTTCTTAGTGCCTTTTCGACTGATAGATCTTGGGACCCAAGAACAGCTATTATGGCACCAAAAACCATCACTCCCCATTGTCTGTTTTTTAATTCCCTTTGATCATAGAAAAAATCAAAAATATGGAATTGTTTAAAGACATGGACCTGTGCCAATTCGGCCGGAGGTCCGCCAGCTCGTCCATCGGGGACCCGCTGTAGGTCCACTAGCCTTGTGTTATATTCCACCGGAGGTCCGCCAGCTCGTCCATCGGGGACCCGCTGTAGTTCCGCTAGCCTTGTGTTATCTGGGTTTATCCTTTACCTTTATCCAGAAACAGAAATTGAACCAATTGCAGCAAAATAGCTAATGTTACAGGAATCATCAGTGTAACTGCTTTAGCTACTGACCGCTACCATTGGTATTATGGAAGCTGCTGCTAGTTGTTGTGAGCTCATGAGCTAACTGGCTATCCCGCTCTTATTGTGCTGGATTAGCATTGGAAGCATTGGAACTGATGTGTCCAGGTGACAAGACCCATCTTAATTTATCAGACATTATTTCATGTCATTTCAATTCACAGCTATTTCAGTGGCATGACTAGCTTCCGTCCTACCAGTCCTGAACAGAAAGCCAGCCATGCACATAAGCCAGGCTGGACCTGGCCTGTTTTGCACTAGCTTTTGTACTTGCCATTTGCACTGTCCTGTCTCGTTCCTGCACCCTGTCCAATGTTGTGTAAATGTTATGCACCTTGCCGGAAAGCAAATTCCTAGCACGTTGTAAAACTGCATGACAATAAACGGTTTCTGATTCTGATATGAGACTGGAGATGCCTGAAGTAGCCACAGGAGTGTCACTCTCTTGGGTCAGTTTGAGAGATAAGCCTACCTCAAGGAAGCAGCTCCATAAATTGATATAAGGTGATGGCGAGCCAGAATAACAAGACATTTAGAATTTAACTGACTCTAATCAGAACTGACATATGCAGAGCAAACCCTGGACCCCCTAATATCATTTATATCACATTTTTACCCGCCCAGATCATCACATTAGAAACCCAGGCAAAGGCAGCAGCATGTCAATAGTGAAAACACTTTGAGCTTAAAGCAATACATTGCGATATTTGGACCTTTACAAACATGTCTGGTGCTAATTCTCCAATTAGATTTACTAAAAGTAAGCTGAATCGTCCAAACAGTCTACTCAGAAAGATAATACATTGACATTTATTACCTTTTAAAACTCGCGCCCTCGGGACGCAGCATTCAGTCGAAGTGCGCATGCACAATGTTGTCCTTAAACATACAGTAGTAGCTAACTATTCCGGCATCTATGGATATCATTTTTAGCTCAATGATATCATGGCGGAGGTGAGAAAACCAAAGCGAAACATCACGGAGGAAGCCAGAAAAATAAAAAGACAATCTGATAACGTTACGACAGTACGACAGTACACTTTCTCGCAGAGCCTGTGGGGGCGCAGTTCCGAGAAAACCGGAGAAAACGCTATGTATTGCTTTAAGAGAGATTTTAGCTGATTTGTAGGTGCTGTGGATTTGGAAGGAATCCAATAAGCAAAGAATGCAACTCACAACTGAAGAGTCCGAATCAGATTGGTTCATTGACATTGTCTGCATACACAAGGCACACAATCTTTGTAGTTAACCAATCACCAATGGGAAGTTGCTTGATACCATAAGTGTGGTGGATGCTGTGGATGTCTCTAGTGTGTGAACACTGTGCAGGGCTCGCTGAAACACAGCAGGCTTCATCCCCAGAGGATGTGCTGCTCATCCTGCCACATGCACAGTTTTGGCCCAGCCTGGGATAAAGACAGTGACGGAGAATAAAACTGACTCACCTGTTTGCATTCTCTTTAACGAGTGAGGCCCCAGGTGGCAGACAAGACCTAGACCTCCCAGCTGTGGCTCTCCAGGATCCAATACAGGATATGTTAGACATACTGTAGGCCTGCATTACCACAGTTCTCCTAAGGGATGCTGACAGAAGCACTAACACAACTACCACCACAGCGAGCAGGTCTGCTCAGCAACTCCTAGTCTAGGCCTATTAAAAGAGGTGAAGTCAGGACAGAATGGTTTTAAATGGACAACTGACTTTAAAGGACTGGCCACCCAACCACACACACCAAAAAAACGGGTGCAATAATTTCAGTTTGCAATTGGGGCACATTCTATTCAATCAGACGGTACAATCAAGAAAGGGATGACCGAGCATTATTTCGTTCCTGTTGGGTCAGTCTGTGGTGTTCCTGTGGATTACTGATGACATTTGCGAGAAAACTTGGAGCTGATCCGAAACTATTGGCCTACTCCACTTCCAGTCATCCATCTTAGAGTCATCGCTCTCCTGCCCCAATAAAGACCTGTCTGTTCCAGTGGAGCAGCGAGCTTTTACAGTAGAAGATTCATTAAACTCCAGCCGGCCGGTGCTTCCCTAAGGGAATGGACTAATGTGTGATAACCCACAGAACAGTATTGGGTTAGCATCTAATCGATCATGAAGCAAATCATTTGTGACCTGAATCGTTGCGTACAAAGCCTTCCAGCTATCATTAGGCCTATTTTTGACTTGATTGTATTGCTTTGCTTTACTGTGTTACAGGGTGCAGTGTACTGTAATGTATATGGTTTGCTGGACATCGGATCCAATACCAGTCGGTCAAACTCGTGTCTCTTTGAATACACAGGACACATCATTGATATTGGTTCTACCTGTTTGACAGATCTATCAACACAATGCCATCAAGGGAGACTGAAACAATATTCAATCAACAGATAAAATATGGAGAAAAAAAAACGAAAAAAAAACTATTTGATGAAGTTTTTATTGTTCATGTTGGTCGACACAGTTTTACATGTATTACTGTGGATACAACTGCTGTTTTTGTGGGGCTCAGCTGTCAATAAGATGGTAGAGGGTAGCACAGGATATTACATCATCCAGTCATATAACACTTACAGGGTCTGGGCAATGGCTGCCATTTAATGTGTAGGCACTAATGTCATTAAATACTTCCTAGGTTAAATAAGGCTACGTGAGTTAAATCATTGAACATAAATAGTCTTAGATTAGATTATATAAATATAATATGACAACATAGAATGTGCTGATATTGATCCACAATTCTATTCACACCAATCAGTGTTTCATGCCTTCTGATTTGATTGTTTGGGGCAAATCAGAGAAATCGACGAAGATATTTGGGAATTTGGCAAGCAATAAATACATTTTAACATTACAGATGCTTTAGTAATATCCCTTTTGTTATGTATCAGGGCATCTTCATACTCAGTCAATAATTGCTGTGTTTTTATGAGCTATATGAAGAATATTATCAAACCAATCATGCACTGTCAAAATATGCAAAGTTGAAAAGCTGCTTATCACTGATATTACTGACAGAAGGAATTCCCAAAAGAACAACAATACGCCTGCTCATAGAGGCAGTAGCAACATGGAGAGCACTGTTGACTGAAGTCATTCTCTCAGTGTAGATGATGATCTCTTCCCTTGGTTTAGGTAGTTTTTTTCCCCCAACATGCAGATACGTATGCACCCAGTGAGCCAGGAATGTGACATAGCCACTCAAGATGTCCCACCACTTTGAAAGAAGCCGCAAATTTGAATCTGCGAGGGGGTGTTCGATCTCCAGCTTTGAGATGCACCATTCAACAAATGGTGTACTCTCTCTCTCTCTCACACACACACACACACACACACACACTTGCACATACACACGCTGTCACACACAAGCGTACATACAGTACAGTACAGTACAGTACAGTACACACACACACACACACACACACACATACCCACATGCCCAGAGTGTCTTTGGTAGTGCCCAGCAGTGCGGACCTAGAGGTTCCATCCCAGGCCAATGTGAGTGGCCAGCAGGTAGCACATTCCAATGGTGCACGTCATGAGCATCATGGGAAAACCTAGCCTGTGAGAGGAAACAGAACGAGGCTGTTAGAAACCATGCAGACAGAGAGTGGTACAGAAAGGACATCACTGACCCGCTGTGACATGCTGCGGTTATATAAAATCTCACTTCATTTTCATCTCATCATTACACCAATGAGATGGTCTTAAATGGGCCACCGCTTTTTGAAAATGGACCATTAGGGGTAGTTAAAGGACTGTAGAAGTGCTGATTGGCCTCAACGCTTTGGTGGAAACGGGTCTGGGAGTAGTGGAGGCCTGATGATCTCGCTGGGATCCCTTCGACTGACATCACTGCTCCCTGCCAGCTTCAGTGCAAGCTTCCATTACCTCCACGCCTTGTTCTAATAGAAGGCTTTAGGGTGCGTGTCCACCGGCAAGCTGTATTTTTGAGCTGACGCTGTTTTCTCGTAGTTTACAATGGGTAATGGGCTCTAGGGCGCTACACAGATGAGAGCTGTGTCCCAAGTGCTTTTTAGCGCTATAGCGCCATGAGCTCTAGGCTTTTTTTTTTCCAGTTGAAAAAAGTTGAACTTTTTGGGCTAGAACGCAGGCTATAAAAAGCTGTTCTGATGACGAGGACGTTTGGTTTTTGGCAAAACGGCAGAGACAGCGAAAGTTAGCACTAGC
The DNA here is from genome assembly GCF_949987555.1 of Borostomias antarcticus. Taxonomy (NCBI): domain Eukaryota; kingdom Metazoa; phylum Chordata; class Actinopteri; order Stomiiformes; family Stomiidae; genus Borostomias; species Borostomias antarcticus. The sequence continues at coordinate 8,660,178 of NC_140243.1, forward strand.
TAGATATCGTAACTTAACGTAGCTTAGTTAAAGGGGAACGCCGCTGTCATAGCAAGTTTAGCTCAAATGTCGCTTTGTCCTCAATGAAACCGATCCGTACACACAAACATTTAACCGATCCGTGCAGTAGCAAGCTAGCTCCTTTTTCCTCCGTGCGCGTACCCCCTTTATAATGGAGGTCTATGGGCCTCTGCTAAAAACAATGATAAACATGCATTTTCAAGGCATTTGAGCTCAACTTGCTATGCCAGCGGCGTTCCCCTTTAATCTGCAGTCTGCAAAAACATGGCACTGGTTGCTAACATACTTTAGGTGTAAAGTGTCGGTAGCCTAGCCAGCTCTAAACTCCAGCTCTAGTGCAGTCTAAGCAGCTGTAAGCTTGGTGCTGTTCAGCTACATACAGCGCTCCGGTGGACACACAGCCTTACTGACTATGTACCGGATGTGGGACACGTCCTACACCAGCAGCCCAAGAGTTTGAGCCCTGTGGCCCCTCACGTTTGGCCACGGAGGGGCAGTCGTGGTCCCCTGACCAATCATTAACCGGGCCATTCAAAGGGCGTGGAACCAGGAAACAGATTTGGCCCACACCAGCAGACAGAGATGGCACGCGCCCTTGTGTGAGCACTGTACAGTAAGCAGCTTTCCTGGTTGAGCCAGCTCCCAGAGGGTGACATGTCGGTTTGTCGGCGACAAGTCCTTTATCTGCTTGATTGTACAACATCCATCTGGAAAAAAAAGCTTTAACAGAGTAATTACAGCGATTCAGCCTGCTAATCCCGGGCACCCTGTCAGCGCATATCAACAACCTCCTGACCTCCTGACCTCCTTTCTCAGGCTGCGGTGGCATTGTGCGACTCCACCCCTTACCGGTTAGAAGCAAAACAGCTGTCTGAAAACCAATCAGAGATTGACGTCAGCCAGATACTAGACTTGTTTGTTCGTCGACTCACTGTGGTCTGGTGACAGCTTCCTTGTACGGATGAAATGAGATGGCACCAATTACACTCCTCAAAGAATGTAATTACACTTGAAATGCCAGTAGCAACTGAGTAGAGTATACTCTATATTTAGTTGATACAGTACTTAAAAAAATGTTTCATCTTTCATGTTAGCTGGTTGCCAACACAGGAGGCCATGTTCCTGAAGCCCCACGATTCCCATGACTGCCTCTGCTCCACCTCTCAAACTAGCTGGTCACATGACCGCCTGGTCTCAGTTGTGGTGAAAATTAGATATCTATCCTCCCATTCTCTCCGTCCTGTTCCCTCCCTCTCCATCCTCCCCTTCCCTCTCCCCTTCTCCAATTCCACTCTCCACCCTCCCACCCCCTCTCACACACACACACACCTCTCTCCATCACTTGCACTGAGGTCACACATCCAGTGTGTTATCTGGGAAGTTGTTGTAATCGGACTGGAATGGCCCCGTGGACACTTCTGCAGAGCGCCCCTGACTGGCCTCTGTGATGAGCGTTAGTGTTTGATAAAACGGCAGGGCGCTTAAAGAGAGTTAACCCCACTAAATCCAGTTGGCTTGAGCACACACACTGGACAGATAGCCTGATCATCTGAATGCAGGGCAGGCCAAGGGGGGTTAGCTAGGAGGTGATTAGCCAGCTTAGCAGTTCCACAGACAGAGGGGACCAAGGGGATCAAACAAGGGTCTGTCAATCATAGCGAGAGGCTCCTCAAGTCCTCAAAGGCAGAAGCTAAGGGGGTCAAAGCGAAGAGGCAGCTTGGCAGAAAGAGGAAGTGTCAATGTCAATGATTTATTTGAAACTTACAGGAAGTGTGCTCGGAGGACGACGACAAAAACTCCTATGGTACACATGTACTCAATCACGTCTCCAACTTGTTTGGTCATATATTTTTGGGGGACAAAGCTGGCAAACAACCCCATGAACTAGAGCGAAAGGAATTGGTCTGTACCCCCCGACAGGTGTGACAGACTGCACGGTAATAGTTCATTGGCTGAGAGGGCCTGGTTTGGAGTGTCAAGCAGAGATCTCTGTCATGCTCCGCAGCCCTCTGTCAGACCCAGCTTGTTACCCAATGTTTAGGGTAAGAGTGAGGAAAGGCGTGTGGCAGGCTGATAACGCAGGCAGGCCTGCAATACAATGTGATCCAGGCCATTTGAATCAATCTGCGAGCAGCTGGCTGGCTACAGAAAGCCGGTGCCCTCTGTGAAGTTGCCCTTTACTGGGGCCTGCAGCACTCTGATAGGTACAGTAGGTACAGGAAGCACGTGGGCACTGTGCAGCTGACCGGCACAGAATATGATCATATAGAGAATATGATCTGTACCACGTCTGACTGAGACACAAACGGGAATGTGGTGTAAAGTATATAACGTCCAGTAGATTGTTTACTGTCATAAGACATTACAGATGGTTTCCAGTGAAAATCGTGCATGGTGCGAGAAGCACACTTGAACACTACCGTGTACCATACTGTAGATAACTCAGAGAATCCCTCCAGAACACAATCAGAATGAACTTCTCCAAATACATCATTAAACAGTGGAGATCGCAGTGGTACAGTAGGGTGAGGTTTGGTCTAGGGTCTTTGGATATTATGATACTATCTGGCAGCTAGAAAAGGCTAGCGCTTTTTTTTTTCTTTAACCTTTATTTAACCAGGGAAGTCCTGTTGAGATTACCATCTGTTTTTTGAGGCACCCCTGGCCAAGACAGCTGCAATAAATGTGGAACATCAAACAATAACACTAATAAAATTTCAAATAACATGTTACATTAAAAGCACATAATATACAACACAATGTACAGTAGTAGCAGCATTAACATGTCAACACAGCATAAAACAATATTTGAAGCACATAATGCACAACATAGCAATTCATGGAGACATAATACATATGCCTAAAGAGGAAAAGACAGACAGGAGGAGATGGGATTTAGTCAGGGAAGCCACTACACGCTCCAATTGATTTTGTCTCTAGCCCCTTCACTACATTTTTGAAGGTCCTAACTGGGATCAACTCCCTCTAGCTGTAGGTCTGTGTGCAAGGGGTTCCAGGCTGCAGGGGGGTATGGTCATTCAGACAGACTTGTTAAGACGTAGTACTTGCGCCAATCGTACGTTTCGTCGTTGGTCTAAATTGAACAGACGGATTGGTGTAACAGATTCTCCCGTTTCGTTCCGTCTTTTGAGGTAGTGATATTCCTGCAACGGCCCGACTCCCCTTTTCGTCTGAATGGTGCGTTTCGTCAACACGGAAGACTACTGACAGCATACCTGTCAACACTCTCGATTTCAGCGTGATTGACAGACCTTTGTTTGATCAACTCAGTCCCCTCTGTCTGTGGAACTGCTAAGCTGGCTAATCACCTCCTAGCTAACCCCCCTAGGCCTGCCCTGCATTCAGATGACCTTATAAATAAATATATACCAATGAGTCAGTCTGCGCAAGGCCAATGAAGGCCACTGAACTCTGTCATATAGGGTGCAATGGTGAGTAAGAGCTTTGCCGCCTGTGACAAACCTCGGGGCATTGTGGTACACAGTACCCTGCCGATGCTAGCGCTGGGCGGAGGCATGCCTGTACTGTACCAGATCACCCTCATTAAGCAAGGGAAGGGATGTAGCCTCAACCATTTTTTTCCAAGCAGCATATGAGAAGTAGGATTTTGCTCTTAAAATAAAAACCCAGCCTGAACGCCGGTAACCACGTCAAAAAGGCCATGGGGAAGTCACTAGTTCTTCACACTTGTGGTTAATTTTACAGAAAGACAAACAATAAAATGTTCTCAGGGTAGGATACAAGAGGGCAGAAAGAGACACAATAGGGGAGAGAGAGAGAGACATGCCCTGACAAACCCTTAAGCAACAAACTAGAGCCTCTCCAGGGGGCTGCTCAGCTCCTGTCCTTGCCAGGTCACTACAATAGGTACATGTACTTGTGACACTAGTTCAATCTGACTGCCCTGCAAGGGCATATATGTTGTGTGTGTCTACCGAGATGAAATTAGGCTCCACACGCTCTGGGCCATTGCTAGACTCTGGGACTAGAGAAAAAAGATTGTTGACTGATTAATTGGAGTGTGGACTGGGTGTTTTTTTTTATGTTGATAGTTAGATGTTAGTGTCTGCCATCACTCTGTCATATGTTTTTCCATGGCAGTGCTGCAGATGATTGGTTATTTGGAGCTCCACCATATCCTACAGAACATGGACACATGGTGTCTTGCTGGGCCAGAATTCTCCTGGCTCCTTCTCTCTGAGAGATGGGGAGCTTATGGAGCCAGAGAAACTAGTGAGAGGGAGGGAGGGAGGGAGGGAGGGAGGGAGGGAGGGAGGGAGGGAGGGAGGAAGGAAGGGAGGGTGTGTGTGTGTGTTTGTGTGTGTGTGTGTGTGTGTGTGTGTGTGTGTGTGTGTGTGTGTGTGTGTGTGTGTGTGTGTGTGTGTGTGTGTGTGTGTGTGTGTGTGGGCGGGCGGGAAAGGGTGTGTGTGGGGCAGTGAGCGAGAGAGAGGAACAAATTAATTGGGACCTCATTGAGATAGAACAGTGAAGATGGCTGTCGAGTGCTCCCGCCCCCAATACCTCCCCATCCCCTCCCACCACCCACCCGCCACACTGAGCAAGACCTCTACTTTTATCTTAAGACATTTCCTAGAAACTATTAAGAGAACCTTTTAGCAGTGCCCCGGCTACCTGTGACATTCTCTTTCTCTCTCTCTCACAGTGCTGTACATAATGGTGTCTGAACCCATTTAAAGGACCATTTAGGTGCAACCTTTTCAGAAAACCTTATTCATGTAAAGTATACAGGAAGTTTACAAGCTCTACAAGAAAGAGTTTGTGCCAGTGTGTGTGTGTGTGTGTGTGTGTGTGTGTGTGTCTGTGTGTGTGTGTGCGTGCCTGTGTGTGCGTACCTGTGTGTGCGCGTGTGTACATGCATATGCTAGTGAGTGTGCATGCCTCACACATACTCATATTCACACAATGAACACTACTAGTTTCATCTGTTTGATTTGCATGTGGAGAGGTCATAATATACCCTGTGCATTTAAATGGTAATAGAGTGAAACATTGAGTGGTCCTTTAACTTCAGTCCCAAAGGACAGTTCACCATTCGCACAACAAAGGTTTGATCGGGGCAAATATAGGCTAGACTGATGCACCAGGACGTACGTGTCAGGAATGGGGAAGACGTTCTAATAGAATAGGTGGACGTATCTCTGCTGATGAGTCAGTCCAGCATTTTAACCTGTCATTCACTAGCGCTTATCTCTACGAACGAGGGCAAATAACGTCTGAACCTTTTGCTTTCTTCGTTAAACAGCATTTCGCCTCCTACTCCCTATTTTTGGCCTCCTTGAAGTTCTGTTCCACAAGAAGATTGTGCATTTGAAATACACTACACAAGGCTGTGAAGTGGAGTGTGTTTTCAAACCACCGTCTGTTTTTGAAGGAAGGTTTAGTTGTTACGGCCCTGGCCCTTTCTGCCTGCTCGCACCTTGCTCTCGGTCTGAACCATTAAAGGGCTACTTCACCGATTAGTATTAAGCCTTGTATCATTCCAAAATGTGCAGTATGTTACAATGAATGTGCTTGTAAAGTATTTTTCTGGAATCGGACATACGTAGCTATCTGTATGAACCGGAATACAGCGAGGAAGAGTTGAAACTTATTGAGGAGGAGGCCAATGCAGCTGTGGCCGCAAACTCAGCTCTGTCTGTTGGCGATGTTGAGGAGCCCAAGCAGGCTCGAGCTGGTTTGAGGTGGTGGTGTCGCTGCTTGCGCCAGTTTCTTCTTGAAGAAATTGCTGAACTGGCAGAGGCAGGGGCAACAACCTGTGTAACATTACATCCAAGCTTTGTGGCGCATATGGACAGATGGGTCCTTGAGACCTATTTCAGGATCTAGAAGGTGAACTGGAAATGCCATCCCAAGCCAGCGAAGAGAAACAGACGGTTAAACATGGAGTATGTGTTTTATTACAAGCACAGCAATTTAGAAGTCATCATATATAATAGGAATACTGGGCTCGGTTTGAATTTAGTGAACAGAGGTGAACGTTTGTGGCTAACATGTTAGCTATAAACAGAGAGCCCTTCTGTGATCAACGATGATTTTCGGCTGATATATTTCGGATCTAGTAGCCTACAACAGCACACAGTTACAATTAACAGTGCCTCAGGAATTCAGTTCATTCAATCATACACATCACATTTCTCTCAGTCCTGCATTGTTGTTCACTGCAAAGTACCTTCCCAGACGGTTGGCTTGTGTTTGCCCCTGGACTCTCAGGGCCTGATCTACTAAGATCCCAAATAAAGAGCGCAAAATTGTGTGTGCAGTCCTTCAGATTGCACGTGTAGTTGGAATGTGTTTTGCGGGTGCTCTATCAAAGATAATTGCATGAATGGCAACAGGTGCAAAAGTGTGAAGAACACCCTATTTAAATTAGGGCTTTTGCATGTTGTATCCCACAATTGCACTATGGAAGAGGAGCGCAAACGCAAAAGTAAATTTGACGCAACCGAATTAGAGGTTTTAGTGGACGAGCTGGAGTCAAAAGGAAGGGCTGTAGAAGATACGCGTTATCACCTAAAAGGAACATGACATATGAACTGAGATGATGCTTTGGGTCTGTTTGAGGGGCCAGGTTAACCGACTAAACATTAACCGAACCTAAAACGAAACATCAGGAAAACAGTGGTCTATATGAGACTGGATTCCCCCCTCCCTTGGATCACACACACCCATTCATTTATCCCGACCCACACCTGGGGAAAAAAACAAAAGTTAAACAGGCCTACCGTTGACTGTGAAGCCTGACGAATAAAAAGTTTTGCAAAACGAAATAGTTAAGCCTACTGCAGCGTACAAACATAAAAAGAATAGGCCTACAATTATTCCCTCTAGCATGAGAGCTTGGCTCGGCGGTAACTTTATAGAACCACACCACACACTGGAAATAACCCAGATCTCCTGTGTGGGAAAATGATTAGGCTAATTTAAAACGAATGAATTAATACAAAATAAAGAGCACATAGTAGACTTTGTAATTTTATAGACTCTGGGGAAACCAGCTACCGTGTAAAAGCCTTGCTTGGTTTCGGTCAGTGCGTCCTGGGTACGGGGAAACTTTATATACTGGCCAATCCTGCGCAACATGACATCCAGTACTTGGGAAAGCACAGGTGAGAAACTGTTTTGGGAAATCCCAGCACCGAGAGCTACTGTACGCTGGAATGAACCAGTTGCGAGAAAATGGAGAGTAGCCAGAAGTTTGGTTATTGCAGGTATGGCATGACTTCTTCTTATGACTGGCTCGAAATCAGCCCTTAATTAATCTAATAGCTCCAGAATGGAATTGCTAGATAAGCGATATGTTTGGATTATCCTCTCCTCTGACATCCCAAACATTGTCACATGGATGGAGAACACCCGTTCTCAGCGTGCTCGCCTCCTTTGTCTTCTTCTTATAATGGCCGCCATGTGTGTGCGCAATGGCACGGAGCCAAATAGTACCTGCCCTTCCAAGGTACTAAATTGCAAACGCAAACGCCACCACTCAATTAGCTTTCAGGCTTGATAAGTCACAGTGCGCGTGCTACAATTAGGTATTTGCATTTTCTCCTCCCATATTTTGCACGCTAGGGGACGCACGACCCTTATTACATATTTATTTCGGCTAAACGTACTAATTGGATAGCACGTGTTAATTTGTGCACTTGAAGGACGCAATCCCCCTTGCACACCGTTCATAGAACACCTTGCATATTTCTTTGCGGGTACTAAGGCATTTGCACACGTTTTTATATGTGCAAACCTTTAGTAGATCAGGCCCTCAGCCCCTTTTCCCCCACGCTCGTCTCCTGCCCCGGCCGACCTCTCGCCCCTGCCTCTCCTCCCTGTGACTCTCTGCCCCTGACTACTAGTGTATGGTAGGCATTAGTTACTTCTGCCCCCGAGGGCACGCAAGTAGGGCGTTCACTGCTGTTTGTGTGTGTGTGGGTATATGGGTGGGTGGCATTTAGTTCACACCATAGCTCGAAAACAAATAACCCTATGATGTCCATACATGGTACGTATGCTCCGCCCTAGGTACCCTGGACCTGATTAGATTTTGGATCGGATCTGAATTACAGAGCAGATCCACAAATTATTTTTCTTTTGTTATAAAAGTATACTTCCGACCCACTAGAGGGGAGCAACGACTACTATACCACTCTACATTGCATGCAATTGCATCCAAAATATAACTCATAATCCTATTTCTGTCCATGTGAACAATATTTTTTTCCAGCGGATATCTTAGTTAATACAAGATTGATCAAGGAAAATCAGTTGTGTGTTCATATGTGTGGTATTTATTCACTTTTGGAGACTCCTGTGACCGCCATAAGCAGCACTCAACAAGAAAGTGATTTGGCATGACAGCATGAATTTGCAGATGTTAAGGATCAGTCTGTAATGGAAAAAACAAAATCGGCGAAAATCTTGTTAATACAAGGTTGACTGATCTAGGAAAGCAGGCTTGTGTTTGTTTTTGTTCATGTATGATATTTATTCATTTTTGTGATTGCTCTTGAGTAGCGTGAGGATGGGAACTCCTCTAACAGTGTTAAACAGGAAACCCCCTCTACAGTATATGACATCACAGGCGTTGCTATGAAGACCAATACATTTAGGGGAATACTATTTTGCTGTGCGCAGTGAAAAAAGTAGCGGAGGGGGATCTATTAACGCCATCTCTGAGGTAACAATGTCACATTTTTTCCTAAAAACGTAAATGTAATAAAACCAGACGTTTGGTGACAACAATGTAGCTTACCCTGTAGCTCAAAATGTCCTCTAAACAATTCAGTTTTTCAAATCTAACGGTGTTATGTCGGTTTTAAACTGGGTTGCTAATTTTGATGATAGCACTGCAGTTCGGAATCCTTTGAGAGGAGCTGTATTAACGGCATCGAAGTCATAGACATTATGAATGGAATGCTCTCACAATGACATGGCATCGCCGAGCAACATTTTCAGGGTGACACTTAACAGAATGAATAGTTATGATTTGAGGTCGTTTTTATACAGTTATATGCACATAAAAGATGCCTCTATGTCTGCATCCTTGGGTCCAACCTCCTACAAACCCTAACACTAGTGTGTGTCATGGAGGATGGCTCTCTTCCTAACAAGTGTGCCTGCCGCCCTGGGAATCTCTCTCCCCGGGCACCCCCCCAACCCCTGGACTGCCTGATTGGAGCCACACTCACAGGGACCCCCGCACCCCCCACTCCACCCCACCCCACACACCTACACGCACGCAGTCAATTCAGCTCTTAGAAAGAACTCCCTGCTACGGCTAGAAAATGGGCCTCGTGCCACCTAGCCGCAAGGTACTCACCAGACTAGGCCGAGTTCCAAGACGTCTCTACAGTACACTCGGTGCCAAAACTGAACCTCCCGGGGGCCCATGTAGCTTTCGACGGCTTGTCTCACGGCACCACTGAGGACAGGATGGTAGGGAGTGATGACACTATATGTGGTTGACGCGAGTGAGACCCGGCAGGTCCAAATGAGCTCCGTGCCCATTTGATCCCAATGCCAAGGCGGGGGCAAAACGTGCCCCCATTTAATTACCGCATGACTGACGTGGGGATTCTGGCCAACGTGCACAAGGCTAAACAGCTGAACTAAGAATAGACTGGGAATCTAGGTCATTCCCATCCTCTGTAATAGTGTCCTTGAAAACAGCATAGGAGCCGCAACCTGCTCTGTTCTAATGCATGATTATAGGAGACATTACGGCTAAACTATGCTGTCATACAGACACACAGGCCCACAGCCTAACGATCTGTGTTCAGGGGTCGATATAATGATCTCATCAAGGTATTCATGAGCCACGCATCGTTCGTGAATCAGTAGACAGGCAGTATTACTGAGTGTGGCTCAGTTTAAAGTGTTTACCATTTACATATTGCTTTGCACAAGAAGCCAACTTAAGGCTCTTCTTGCAAAGGCCATGCATCCCCTGCGATATCCTGGACTGCACACACCTCTCTCTCTCTCTCTCTCTCTCTCTCTCTCTCTCTCTCTCCCTCTTCTCTCTCTCTCTCTCTCTCTCTCTCTCTCTCTCTCTCTCTCTCTCTATCTCTCTCTCTCTCTCTCTGTCTGTCTGTGGACACACAGGATGGTTCCTGCCCAGTCAAGAGCCCCTAAACTCTTATCATGGCGCTCCAGACCGAGGTCACCCCCAGACAGGTGATGCCTGTTCTGCTGAGCAGCACACTTTTACCCAGCATGTATGGGCTTTGAAAGGCATGACAAGGTAGAGGACACAGAGGGAAGTACAATGCCATGGTGTCGGATAGGGGGTGGGGTGGGCGGTTAAGGTTCACCTTGGCTAAATAAAAACCTTTTTGATCTCATGCTGTAATTCAATTATGATTGAGGCTGTTTGACAGTCCTGATGTAATGTCCATGTCTCTCCTCAGGTGAGTCCAGAGGAACCTCCAGTACCGCTCTGACAGAGGCCGTCTCAGGCGTCATCACATCTGACCCGCAACCCCACAAATTGAGCATTGGGACTCTGACAAATTGGTCGCTTACTGTAGCAAGTGAACAAATAACAAAACAAAAATAGAGAAAATGCAAGATTCAGTCATTCAGATCACTTCTGTGCCTGCAAATTCACAAGGACATTTTCTTGTGTTGGTCTGGGTACTGAGCAGCGTGATAGCAGATTGCCTCCTGGGCTCGTGTTTGATTTCTTGCCAACATGGAGATAGTGCTCCTGTAGTCCCCCTGCGGTGCACCATTGTCCGCAGCACATGGCAGGCGCACGGGGCTGCAACCATAAATGGGAATATTAATGCAGTCACACAGGCAGACTCCACCGGGGGAGGGGGAATCAGCACTCCTGGTGCACAGGGCGTCTCTCTTCTAAATCAGTTTCGTTTTTGGTCTTAATGCTGTTTTGTCTTAGGTCGGTTTGTTTACTAGGTAAACAATGCTCCATAAATGCCCCAAGAGATCTGCTTGAATGAAAGGAGAAACTATTCTCAGTCCCAGACCATGTGGCCCTGCGCCGTGAGACGTTATCCAATCTATTTACTTACACAGGGAGTGATGAGAGTTTTTACTGTGTAAAACCACAGGACTGTCATTCAGCTCTTGCCGACGTCCCCCACTAGGGACCGTGACATCACCGACACAGAGACCTGGAGACGGATGACACGTAGGGATGACACGTACATCAACAGTGTCAACGTGACCTGTGTAAAAGAGATCACTCCGTCCCCGCCTTGAACCACTGAACCACCGTCACCCCTACAACAACTACCCCCACCCCCCTACAACAACCACCCCCACCCCCCCACAACAACCACCCCCCCCTACAACAACCACCCCCCCCTACAACAACCACCCCCACCCCCCTACAACAACCACCCCCCCCCTACAACAACCACCCCCACCCTCCCACAACAACCCCCCCCTACAACAACCACATCCACCCCCTACAACAACCACCCCCACCCCCTACAACAACTACCCCCCCCCTACAACAACCACCCCCACAACAACCACCCCCACCCCCTACAACAACCACCCCCACCTCCTACAACAACCACCACCCCCCTACAACAACCACCCCCACCTCCTACAACAACCACCCACCCCCCCCCAACAACAACCACCCCCTCCAAAATCACCTCAGCTCAGAAGGAGCACCGACACGGAAGAAAACTCAGTGGAGGAAACGTAACAGATACTGAGGGAGGTGAAAACGTTCAGTTGCAGGTTCGAACTGACGATGCGCTCGCAAGCCGCTTCACCTCGAAGCACATGCAGAGCTAAACCTCGCCCTGAGCCCCCCAGCACAACCACCCGCAACCCCCCGAGGAGACACACAAAGTGTGCGGTCATGATGTGCTCGTACGTCGCCCCCCCCCCCCCCCCCCTAGGGGAACAGGAGTTTATTCAGGGCAGCTCATTATCCCTCATACAGCAGGTACAGGAGGACGGGGTTTGGCTGCCGTCCCGGCGGACCCATCAGAGCACGGGGCGAACGCCACCGCAGTCCTTCATCCCCTCGCCGCGGGACTCCAAACGAGCCCCACGGCTATGCCATCTATCAAAGCAGCGTCCCTGGCCCACGATGGGGGGGGGGGGGGGGGGGGGGCAGAGTGAGGAGAGGAAGGAGCGCCAGCATGCGGAGGGTAAGAGCGAGGCTTCGTCTGGACAGCCCCTTGGCTACTTGGTCCACGCCGTGCCGTGCTGTCTGTCAGCGCAGCCCTGCTGGCATTTGGTATCGGTGATCAGTGGGACAGCCGGCTCCTCCGGCCGTAATTGGGGAGGGCGAAACAGGGAGGGAGGGAGGGGGAGAGAGGGGGGGGGGGGGGTTAATGATAGATGAGCAATTACCCAAACATCTGCTGTCTCCCTGTTTGTTTTTCTGTCTCTGCCAAAAGCTCTTGAGGCAATCCCACCCTCCTGCCCCCCCCCCCCAGCACCACCACCCACCCATACCTCCGGCGCCCCACCTCCTCCGCTCCCCCAGCTGTTCCAGCTACCTGCTCTGCTCCCCCCAGGCTCGGGGAGGCAGTGGGAGGCGTAGGAGACTGGGGGGGGTTGGGGGGACGCCGGGGGTCCTGTGTGTGTGTGTGTGTGTGTGTGTGTGTGTGTGTGTGTGTGTGTGTGTGTGTGTGTGTGTGTGTGTGTGTGTATGTGTGTGCAGCTGTGGAAGTGTGGAAGAAATACTCCAATCACAGGCCTGGCAGAACATTCAGGGTCAGATCTGAGGTTCCGATGGAGAACCACTGCAGGCAGAGTTCTACAGTACTGTATGCCTGCCCTACCACAGAGCTCTGTCTTAAGTGGAACCAAAACAACAAGCCTTACCCCTCCAAAAAACAGGAAGGCTGCCTCTCGAGGTAATCACCGGCCACATCCAAAGCCAGAACGAAAAAGATTGTCTGTAAAGATTTGCCAGGATTGATCATGCCTCATCTCCCTGTCAGCTGATAAATTTAAACCAGGCTCCGGCCCCTCTGTCTGTCACCGCACAGCTCCCTGGCCCTCATTTACTGCCATCGATCTCTCAGAACCTTACAGCCTTCAGGCATCGCTGTCTCAGTCAGGTTCACGTGTCAAGATCACGTGTCATTCAGTCTGAAGCTGAGACACTTCCAGTACAGCCAGTATAATGCTGTATTCTGTACAACAGAGAACAGCATGGAGAGGGGCATTTATTGATGTTTTCTGTGCCCTCTCTACCCCCCACCACTCTCTCTCTTTCTCTCTCATTTCTTTTCTCTCGCTCTCTCGTTCTCTATTTTTTTTCTCGTCTTCTCTCCTTCTCTCCCTCTCTTTCTCTCTCTCTATCTCCACCAATCCTCTCTCTAGAAACACCATAAAAGCAAATCAAAGACTATGCCACCCTTCACAGAGGGCATGTATGGACTAATCAGGTCTATATTCAGGCTACAGTATACCCTCTACTCCATTGGTCTTCTCAAATTGGGGAATGGCAGATCTGATATCAGAGAACCATATGCCAGGGAGCAGGTGGCTACTTGAGAGCAGAGCAAAATCTGCTCCACATGACATACAAATCATGTAGAACATGCAGCTTCCTAACCAACCTGCTTGAAAGAAAATGTGAGGGGTTTTACCATTCATGTTAGCATTTTAACACAGTAAAGGGTTCTCAAATCAAGCCATCTTGAGTCTTCCACTCAGCCCCAATTCAATCAGTCGCATCTCATTCGGCAGATGGTTTATTTTTAAGGGTCCGAGGTATCACATTTCCACACTGTGGCATGCTCATGTTTTGGCACAACACAAAGCTAAAATGCCCCCCATTCAAGATTCACAAGATGCACGTGAACCTGTTACCATAATGTTATGTGCAGTCAATCCCCCACTAGGCCTGTTATTAGTTAAATCCCATATACAGTATTGTATAAAAGATCGCATTAGTTTGTTCCCATTCCCTTCGTTCGAGCAAGGAGCGTCACAGTAAGCAGCAGCAGGAAGTGACAGTGTCAGGCTGCGCATGGAGCAGCCAGGCTCGCGGAGAGTCACGAGGACGCTGACTAACTTTTCCCAGACGAACCTTTAGCCGCTTTCCTGCCTAGAATTGTACTGTAGATCTTTGTGAACCGTTTTTTAACCCAACCTGAACGAACTGCGAGACGACAGAGCTGGCCCAAGACAACGGTGAGGTTGTGACACCGAGCAGGGATGCCAGAGCGGATGACAAACCAGGTAGGTACACTGTCTCTCAGTTCTCCCGTTGGGTTTGCCAGCAAATGTGTGCTTCTACCTAATTGTACCGTGGTGGAGGAAACTGGGGGTCTCAGAATACTTGAATCATGGGCACCCCGGTAGCTCAATGGGTTGGGGCGCGTACCATATAAAAGCTAGTCCTTACCGCAGCAGCGTGGGTTCGAATCCAGCCCACGACCATTGCTGCATGTCTTCCCCCCTCTCTCTCTCTCTCTCTCTCTCTCTCTCCCTCCTTTCCTGTCTGTCCTTACACTGTCCTATCCTAATAGAGCAGAAATGCCCTAAAAATGTCTTTAAAAAGAATACTTGTATCATTCCCCTAGACTGACCTAGCCTGGCCTTTGTAGGTGGTTTCAGATAGCAGGCTAGCCACACGGCATGTTCTGATACAGGAAACCTACAATATTCGTAGACATGTAGAGAGCCAGGCTTGAAAGGAGTCTGTGTCCTCCACTAGCTCAGTCCCATCCTACAGTATATGCCAGGTTGCTGCCTGACTCGGCTAATTGACAGAGTGGAGCGCCATATGCTCCCCGGGGGGTTGGGTCTGGGGGTCGTCCCAAAAAAGCCACGACATCCTGGGCGTGTTCAGACCGATCGATCTGTCTCAGTACTCCCGCCTGTCTCTTCACACACAAACCTCTCTCCTCGCATGTAAATCTCACACACAAACTCCTCCTCACACACAGCCACACACAATCATGCCTCCTCCCGACATACATACCTCTCTCTTCACACACAAACCTCTCCTCACACACAACCACACACAGCCCTCCTCCAGCTAAATTAGGGCTCCAACTCTCCCGAAGGTTGCTGTAAACACAAGCCAGTGGCGAGGACCCTGGGGCAATCTTGCCGTTTGCACTGAGAGAATACATATTTAAATAAGAAAAATATTCCTCCTGTCGCCCGCCCCCCCCCCCCTGATAAACTGATAAACATACAGTACAGTGCAGTAGAGGCTTCCCCAGCGTCGGTATACTCTACACGCACTTGACATGTAGGGTTCAGGGCCACACTGTCCAGAGCAGCATGACAGGCAGTACTCATGAGACCGAGGACACGCTGTACCACAGACACAGCCTCGGGCCGGACCAGTGCCTGAGGACCACTAGATGTAGGAGAAGTAGACCCGGTTGGTCCCCAGCAGGGGCGGACTGGCCATCGGGAGCACCGGGAATTTTCCCGGTGGCCTGGCGCGCCAACTGGCCTGGCCCGCGGTGAATGGCCTGCCCCCCGTCAACAAATCGCGCAGCACCCCCCCCCACCCCGTCAACAAGTCACGCAGCACCCCCCTCCCGTTAACAGGTCGCCCCCCCCCCCCCCCCCCGCCTGTCAACAAAACGAAACTGAAGGTGTTCCATCTCACCGCGTCGGCTCGGCTCTTGGCCTGAGGGGGGCTACATTTCCCGGCAGGAAATATTCACCCAGTCCGGCCCTGGTCCACAGGGTGTCTCAGTATTGAAGGGGCTTTTAGATTCTTGCGGGGAGGGAGTGTGCCTTACCTGAAGAACTCCATGAATGAGAATCCGTAGCCATGCTGCTCAGCGATCCCCGCGCACACCACGTTGGCCGACGCGCCGATCAATGTGCCATTTCCTTCAGGAAAAAAAGAAGTTGTGTGAGTTGTGAGTGAAGGAAAATTCCAACAGTGAAACATCTCTAGTGCCCTAAAAGCAGTCCTTGTATGGTCAGTGTGACCCAATACATCCATGGTGTGACCGCACAGCTCAATACAATCATGAGAGGCAGAATAAACTCTACAACAATGAAGTTAATGTAGGAGACCTTCATCGCGCCGGTAACTGAAAGGGACTTCTACAAAACACATCCTGCTCTGCTGATTGCAATCGGAAACGTTTGTGAGAGTGCAATCACTCCTGAACAGTGAACAAGGTCCTTCGTACTTTACAGTACATTGCTGAGTTTAAAGTGCAATAGTGCATGAGCACTGGAAGCCAAAGCCAGCAGGAACAACTTCCGCCCCTCACCAAACAACCAGCAAAACAATAGGGTTTTGATTAAATTCTGATTAATGGCACAGGGGTTGACAAAACACATGGCAGCACTGTGTATCTTGAGATTGTGACACGCAGATACAGCTGTCATGGTCTGGTACTGTACCCGAGTCCCTTCCAGCCATCACAATAACAGTCAGGCTGGACTGCTCAGCTCTGCTTTTAAGCTGCGTAGTAATTGCACACACACGCACACACATACAAATGCACAGACACGTACACACACACACACACACACACACACACATCAGCTTGCAGTAAAAAAGTGGATGTTGGCAAACCCGGAAGGATAGAGACTTATCTTCTATAGGAGGGTCTGTCCTTCAACTACTCTGTGTGATATGTAATTCTGAAATTGCTGTATTTATCGCTCCTGCATTTGTTAATGCCTAGTCTCTCTCTCTCTCTCTCTCTCTCTCTCTCTCTCTCTCTCTCTCTCTCTCCCCCTCTCTCTCTCCCTCTCTCTCTCTCTCTCTCTCTCTCTCGTCTATGAAGGCCGCGTGACAGAATCATATCGCCGATCGATACAGTCCTGTCACACCACAAATTTGATTGGACCGGAGCGCCGCCACAACTCTTTCGGTGTCCTTCCTTCGCCCACCCAAACAGACCCATGCTGGGCTCCGGAGGCGGCCCGCCCGCCTGGCCGGTCTGTCGCGCAGGCTGAACGAGCCGTGTCTTTACGGAGGAGCTATGGCCCCCACAAGGCTTAAGTTCCTCTCCCCGGGGAGGGAGGAAGAAAGCAGCCGTGCGGTGGTGTAGGCAGACAGGCCTAGCGGGGTGGGGGGGGGGCAGGCTCGATAAACGCTCCTCCCAGCATGGGGCTCCCCGCAAAGGCTGCCAAGCTTCCAAGGAGACCGCCGAACGACAAACAACATCACCGCTTATATAGTGTGTGTGTGCGCGTTTTTGTGTGTGTGCGTGCACGTGTGTGCGTGGAAAGACTCGGATATTTGTTTGTGGTTCAGTATATCTCAGGGATGGTTCAGTCTATCTCAGCCCATTTTCTATCCCCGGTATCCTTCTGCCTGTGTCTGTTATTGGAGGTCAGTGACCCGTCGCCGTGTGGAAGCCGGGATGGGAGGAGTAAGGAGGATCTTGTCACTCACCTCCTAGGCAGGCGCCCATGGCCAGAGAAAAGATGAGCGGCTTCACGGGCAGGTTCACGTCCGCGTCCTGGCTCAGGTTGATGAGGACGGGGATCTGGGATTGGAGTACGCAAACAGGCAGGCAGAGAAATGAGGAAATAGCAAAGACAGCGTCAAAGTCAGCTCTGAGCTTTATTAAGTTACCTCTAATACTGTGCGGTCGTGATATCATATTGAATGTGACCTGTATGGTGGAGGTGTACTGGTATGGTAATTCTGTGCATCACAAGCGCATTATTGTGGTAAACATTCCATCGCTAGGTAGCTGGTGAAAGAAGAGAAGAGAAAGAAGAGAGTAATAAATATCCGCACTCTGTGTCCTCTCTCTCTCTCTTTTTCTGTCTCTCCCTCTCTCTTTCTCTGTCTCTACCATCCCTCTCTCAAGAAACACAATACAGCAAATGAAAGAGGCAGTATGAGGCCTGTCTTTACAGTATGCCACAGAAAAAAAGAAAAAAGAAGGGACCAAGAATGTAATTACTATCCTGCAAACAACAACAACAATAATCATATTGGACTGACCTACAGGGTGATAACAAAAGGAATGGAGACATGAGTGAGCATAAATTAGGTGGGACCGCATGGTTTATGTCCACTCTTGATTAAGATGGATGCATAGATCAAATCTGCCGTGTGAAGGTTCAGCACAGAGCCTGTGTGTTCAACTCTGATAAGTAAACCCTGTCTAATGGGGTCACCATTGTTGTGATAGACTAAGTCACTGTGTTCTCACACAGATCAAACAAGGGCTGTCTGACACACGCACACAGACGCACGCACGCACACACACACACACACACACACACATATTCACATATTGTACTGTACGCATTCCCTGAGAGACAGATATGGAGATGTGGTGAGAATGTTTGAACCTGTCTCCAGCATGAAGCATTCAAGTACAGTATTGCGTGTGAGCCATGCAGTCTCTCTCCCTGAGTCATTTGAGAGGACAAGCCGAACGCAGAGTTTATCAGGAAGCTGCAGGCAGCCTCCTAGCAAAGTGGACTAACTCTAGAATATCCTCCGCATACCCTGGCTGTGGGTCACTACACGCTGGCTGCTGGTCTCACTGACCGCCAGACTTTAAAGGAGTAGTAAAGGGAAAAATCATGTTTAGCCCTGTTTTAAGGTTACTTATGATCATATACAATGGTTCAGATCAAAACGTTGACAAAAGTAACACTTTTGAGAAAGTTGATAATTGCTCTACCACCGTTTAGGTCATACAATGGATGTGGGTGGGCACCGTGAAAAATCATTCAAAAACATGTTAAACTCTCGATTTCAAAGACAAGAAGCTCACCGAGGGGGTAATTGGTGTTTGTTGGTGTTCTGACATCAAAGTATGAATCCTGTAGGGTTTTATTGATCATTTTATGAAATCCATTGACTTGTATTGACGCAACCGTTGTAGATATGTAGATCAATCCGCAGAGGGGATTCAGGAAGCGGAACTACTTACGGTAGCTATTGTTATTGTTTATGTTGCTAGGCTACCTAGTTTGCGGAAGTTTACACATGTATGTGCTAAATAGTTCTATGCTAAATATTTAAAAAAGCCTTTCCAGATGAACTAGAATCTTACTTTATGGCGAATTATATGTCAGAACGCCAACAAACACCTCGTGAGTTTCTTGTCTTTGAAATTGAGAGTTTAACATGTTTTTTTGAATGATTTTTCATGGTGCCCACCCACATCCATTGTATGACTAAAACGGTGGTAGAGCAATTATCAGACTTTCTCAAAAGTGCTAGTTTTGTCAACTTTTTGATCTGAACCATTGTATATGATCATAAGTAACCTTAAAACAGGGCTAAACATGATTTTACCCATTACTACTCCTTTAACGTCAAAGTCATTCCTCAGAGAGAGAGAGTGGTAGAAAGAGAGAGATGGGGAGAGAAAGACAAAGATGGAGAGAGCAGGGGAGAGAGAAAGAGAGAGAGAGCGAGCGGGGGAGAGAGAGAGTGGGCGTGGGGGTTAGAGTGGGAGTGGGGGGGGTAAGTTAACAGCTTTTCACAAATATTGGGTACTCTGAGTCTATAAGCAGGAGTCCAGTGGTAGGGTTCAGCTGTGTCTCATAGCAATCTGCAGTACAATGACATAGCAATTACTGCAATGCCAGCCATAGGGGAACAATGGACAGGTTTTTTTTACCAGAGCCTCGCTGGCCGAACGCTCCCTTGTGGGCACAGCGGTTTGTTTACTTGTTTGTTTACTAGTGCTGCGCACACACTGCCGTGTGCGTAGCTCCAAGTGACAGTCTACCACCTCGTGTCGACATCTAGATAGGGGCCAAACCCCTGTAAGCAAGAGGGGTTGAATAACCTCCTTGCGGAACCCGAACTCGAATGGATTACACAGCGCAACAGCGATCACGTCTCTCTGCCACGCTGACTGCTTGGTTCTTTTGTCTGAACTGTAAACAACTGAGCTCAGAGAATACAAAAAACACCGTAATGGCCTTGCTTTGATGGGAACATGTCTTCTCACAAAGACCATCCACTGCAACCAAGGACACAGGCGTTTGAACGCATGTGAAAATGTTTTACGGGAACAAAGCATCCCTTTCGAAGCTACTAGCCTGACTCATCACGTGTACTATGGAGGGCCTCCGTGAGCACGAACGTCCTTGGACGTGCCATAGCGGACAGCCTCTACTCTATAGCGTCGTACTGTATAAAACAACCTACAGTAACAACCCCACAGAGAACCCCTGAGTGGGTCCTGGATCAGCTGCTTGTCTCATTTCTCATTCCTCCTCCCTCACTATTATGATGTGTTTGCATGTTGTCTCAACGTCATTCCCGCTCAGCATGGTTCAGAATTCATCATGATCAACACCTCTTGATATCCGTACATGCGAGTCTGGACTTCACTGTCACTGTACACTTGACCTGGACCAGATACAAAACTACCCATTTGCGTGCATGGTTGTGTGTGTGTGTGTGTGTTTGTGTGTGTGAAGCAGAAGAGGGTGTGTGTGTGAAGCCTCTTACCATGGTGGCAGTGAAGGGGATGTTGTCTATGAGGGAGGAGGCCAGTGCGGAGACCCACATCACCAGGATGATGGCTATGGCCAACCGCTGGTCCTCTGGCACCGCCTGGGAGAGATTACAAGAGTGTCACATCAGCAGATTAGACACACACACTCACACACACATACACAGACACACACACACGCAGGCACACACGCAGACACACACACGCAGACACACACATTCACACACATAGGCATACATACACACACACACGCAGACACACACACGCACACACACAGAAACAAAAACAAAAACACACTCGCTCTAACAGTGCTAAATCAAACGGGCCAACTAAAGTCCACGCTTTGGACCCGACCCCATCTTCAGAGTGGAGAGAGTAGACTGAGAGGAATAGATTGAAGGGCGCTCCAATGTGTGTGTTGGATGTGTGGCGCGGCCGCAGGTGGAGGCCGGCTCCTCTGGGCTGTGTCACGCCCACGGATTGAGGTCAATCCCCCCCGGGCTGCACGGTGGCCAAAGCACGACGTCGTTTACACTCACAGACTTTTGTGCTGCACTTAGCCCAGGGCTAAAAGCATTCTTAGCCCCAGCCTAAGGGAGCTGTTAGCCCAAGGCTAATAACATTTTTGTAAATGGCATAATCCTGCCATATACTACCAATACTGTCCCTCTGAGCCTGTCTATATACCTACTGTACCTCTGAGCCTGTCTATATTCCAACTGTCCCTCTGAGCCTGTCTATATTCCAACTGTCCCTCTGAGCCTGTCTATATACCTACTGTCCCTCTGAGCCTGTCTATATACCTACTGTACCTCTGAGCCTGTCTATATACCTACTGTCCCTCTGAGCCTGTCTATATACCTACTGTCCCTCTGAGCCTGTCTATATACCTACTGTACCTCTGAGCCTGTCTATATACCTACTGTCCCTCTGAGCCTGTCTATATACCTACTGTACCTCTGAGCCTGTCTATATACCTACTGTCCCTCTGAGCCTGTCTATATACCTACTGTCCCTCTGAGCCTGTCTATATACCTACTGTCCCTCTGAGCCTGTCTATATACCTACTGTCCCTCTGAGCCTGTCTATATACCTACTGTACCTCTGAGCCTGTCTATATACCTACTGTCCCTCTGAGCCTGCCTCTCAGTCCACTCCTGGCCCTGTCTCTATTAGTATAGTCACTGGAGCCCTTCAAGCCATTGATCCTAAGAAATCCACTGGTGAGGATAATTTGGAACCTTATTTTCTTAAACTCTGCCCTTTTAAGGGCAATTAACTTATATGTTTAATCTCTCTATTTCTACGGGGATAATTCCCAAGGTCTGGAAAATAGCTCACATCCTATCCTTGTTTAAGGGTGGTGACAAGAGTGACCCGAATAACTATAGACCAATCTCCAGACTGTCTTGTTTGGGGAAAATTCTGGAATCTCACTTTGCTTTTTTTATGTACTGTATATCTCCAGTACAATATTTTATTAAATTGTCATTTTTACACTGCATTTTATTTGATTTCTTATATTTATCTCTTATTGTGTTTTATCTTCCATCTTTGAGCTGCATTCATTTGTATTTAAGGTGCTATAAAAAATAAAGTGTATTATATAATTATAATTATAATTATAATTATAATTATAATTATAATTATAATTATAATTATAATTATAATTATAATTATAATTATAATTATTGTTGTTGTTGTTGTTGTTGTTGTTGTTGTTATTACTATTATTATTATTAATATTATTATTACAGTCCCCAACATACAGCAGCTCTAGACCATCTGTTACAGTTTCCAACATACTGCAGATCTCTTTCTCTCTCTCTCTTTCTCTCCCTCTCTCATTCTCTTACTCCATCTTTCTCTCTCCCAATCTCTCCCATGCCCCTCTCTCCGTCTCTCTTGCTCTCTTTTCCTCACCCACTCTCTCTCATTCTCCCTCTCTCTCAAAACCAAACAACTTCTCAATGCCACCCCACCCCCCGACCACCCCCGCCCCCACACACACACACTCCCGATCTCCCTCTCGTCTCTTTAGGCTGGTTGAGTGTGAGACAACAGGGACGTTGGGAGGGGTGTGTGGGGGGGTATCAGCACAGCACACACACCAGCTGCCATGTTTTATTACCCAGGTATAAAAGTCCCGGTGTCCAAACACGAGCTGACGCGTACATCAGCGGGTAATTCTCTGCCGAGACGGCTCGACCGCATAATGCACACTGGCTGTAAGATGGCCTGGGCGCCCCCCCCCCCCCCGGCGGGATGGGAGGTGCAGCCCACCGGGGTAGCTGCTACCCCTGGGCCCCATCAGCCCCGCGCAGAAAACACACTTGCATGCAGTAATTGAATTCAGATCTGTGCAGAACTATGGGGTAATATGCATGAAATTCAATAATATCACCATCATTTGTGCACCACTGTGACATATGTCGGCTCCATGACACTCACTCGGTTGGCAGTTTGAGGCTCCGGGAATAAAAAAAGACTCACTTTTATAAGATGGGCCGTCTGTGCGCCAATGTAGTCGATAAGCTGCAGCTGAGCCAGAGCCTGGGAGAAACACAGAGGAGAAATGTATTTAATTAAAATAAGATATTAAGGATCACAGAAGAGAGCAAATGGCTGGCTCAGGTACTGTTTGAGATCTGTGCGCAAATCTGTAAACAATACTGCATTTGGACGGCATATTCCATAATTTTATATGCAGAATCTATTATACTATTATACTGCATATTCACGCAGAAGTGTGGACTTTTCCTTCTGGAAAGCCGTGATACAGTATGGTTTGTTTTTCACTACTGGGCAATCTGAGGCCAGCACAAAGCCCCAGCAGGGTTAAGGGTAGTGTCTCTGTGTGAGATTGTCAACCCTACAAAATGAAGGATTAGAATAGTGAAACAGAACAACTAACAAAGCAATTATTCTGCTGACCCCCCCCCCCCACACACACACACACACACACACACACACACACACACTTAATGGCTTTAGGATGAATCGCATAATTAGGCTAATTCTCCTATTCATAGCAAACAAAATCCCCCCTCCCATCACTGTCCAAAATACAGCCATTACAAGGTAATACTGTTAACTTAACACTTACTTTTACTCCTACTCACTTGGGAGAATGTTATCTGGAGGTGAGGTGTATTTGAGCCACAGTGTGAGCAGAGAGGAGATTCAGAGAGGGTCTCTGCCCTGTATGCATCAACTTAAGTGTTTACATTCAGCTTGGAACTAGGCTTAATATGGGTTTGTGTGTGTGTGTGTGTGTGTGTGTTTGTGTGTGCGTGCATGTGTGCATGTGTGTTACAGGTGTCAGTTTAACTTGATGTTACAGTATGTGTGTATGTGTTCGTGTGAGGGAATGTATGTGTGTGTGTGTGTGTGTGTGTGTGTGTGTGTGTGTGTGTGTGTGTGTGTGTGTGTGCGGGCATGTGTGTGTGTGTTTCCAATACCTCCATGAGAACAAACAGGGCAGCAAAGAACAGCAGAGTGGCCCACTCCACTCGGTGCAGGATGATCTCAAAATCCTGGATGTCAGCCAGAACCAGCAGCCATAGAGCCCCCAGGATGGCTATCCAACCTGGGCCGGGGAACACAAGACAGCACCCTTAGACATTTCTCACTCAGCCAGCCTGCCTAACTTCCTGCTTGTCTGCCTGTCTGTCTGTCTGCTTGCTTACCTGTGTGAATGAATTTCAAGTCTCAACAAAGTGTTCTGTTTTCCCCCTAATCTGTTATTCTAAACTTTGTAGTTCGTTCTCATTGATCAGTCTGTTAGAACTACAAATCCCTCCCTGTGTGACATCACTTCCCTGTCTTCCCCCTGAAACTGTCACTTCCTCTTTCACTGTATAAACCAACGACCCCTCCTCACGTTCTTCACTCTTGCCTGGATTCACTTCCGGTGCGAGGGTCCGACTCTGCAGAATCGTAACATAGAATAAAGTATTGTACTTTGTTTAAAACCAGCTTGAGCGACCACTCAGCGTGTTCTTTGACAATCTAACTAAAATAAGGATAAAAATCCTTCACACCTGTCTGCCTGCCTGCCTGCCTGCCTGCCTGCCTGTCTGTCTGTCTGTCTGTCTGTCTGTCTGTCTGTCTGTCTGTCTGTCTGTCTGTCTGTCTGTCTGCCTGCCTGCCTGCTTGACTGTCTGTCTGTCTGTCTATCTGTCTGTCTGCCTGCCTGCTTGCCTGTCTGTCTGTCTGTCTGTCTGTCTGTCTGTCTGTCTGTCTGTCTGCCTGCCTGTCTGTCTGTCTGTCTGTCTGTCTGTCTGTCTGCCTGCCTGCCTGCCTGTCTGCCTGTTTGACCAACTGAGCATGAAAACACCTTCAAATAAGGCAGAGCTGCTAACAGAAATCTTTTGCAAGTGGTGAGAGCGTGGGAAGGATTTGAAGGCGGGCTCGTAAATGTGAAAATTAATTCTGCAACAGATAGAGTACAGTTCCATCTGTCCTCTTTTTTCTCTTTTTTTCTCAGTTGAAATCACAATTCTCTGAACACACATTTTTTCTTTAAACTATGACGCAGCAATTTTTAATCAGATTTGTTACATCTACAGACTGTAGCTACTGTGCAGTGAAGCGAGCATAACATGTTTATTGAGCTGATTTCAAAGCAGCACAATTATAATTTTCTTCTCTGTGCAATATCTTCTTTTTCATTTTGCAGACATTGTATGTGTTTGGCAGCTTGTTTGGGCCTGCCAACTAGGTCTGAAGAGCGCAACTACAGTAATAGGAAGCGATTTGATTTGAAAATGTCAAACCATATATATAAACCATATAAGTGTCTTCCTACCATGTGTGCACATCCTAAATGTCAGCCTGTGGCCATGGTAAGTAGATGTGACAGGACAGCACTGGGACCAGTGACGCCGTACACATAGGAACACAGAACAGGATTCACTCTACATTATCATTCACTGGATGTTCCTCTTTGGATAGGTGAGGGTGGGGAGAGGTACAATAACATAAGTAGGTTCAGGCTGACTGATAATGTGTGTGTGTGTGTGTGTGTGTGTGTGTGTGTGTGTGTGTGTGTGTGTGTGTGTGTGTGTGCGTGCGTGCGTGCGTGCGTGCGTGCGTGCGTGCGGGCGTGCGGGCGCGTCCGTGTCCATGTGCGTGTGTGACATCCAGAGGATTTCACTTCCATCAGAGCATGCTCTCCATGCTTTATTTCCCAATAATCAGATGGAGTCAAGTGCCTCCACAGAGAGAGTGATGGATAATGTAGCTGGTCAAGCTTGGTAGGTTTAATCAAACACTCATTACCAAAGCATCTCAGATGTAACACACATTCCAGAGTGAGGATTAAATTTGGGCACTGGCATGCCAATACCTGGAATTACCCTTTATCTGGAGAAGGAGGGAGAGTGCACATCCACTTTGAGCACAATTTGATTAAACAGGTGAGAGTAAGTAATTGCCTTGGGGAAATCATTTCACAACTGATGAAAGCTAGAGACAAAACAGGCATGGGAGGGCAGACAGACAGATAAAGGGGGGACGAGAGGGGGAGAGAGAAGGGAGATATAGAGAGAGAAAGGAGAAAGAGTGCACAAGTGAGAGAGGGAGAGAGAGAGAGGAGAGAAGCTAAGAAAGACAACAGACGAAACCAGAAGGTATTAAGGGAGAGGGTTTTTATCTACTGTACATCTTTAAATCCTGCTCAGCTTATGATGTGTGTGTGGGGGGGGTTGTTCAGCCCTGGTGAGGCTGCTCCTGTAGAGACGCTAATTGCAAATTAGGGACAAGGCCAGGTGGTCTGACTCCAATGATGCTTCTGTGGCAGGCAGAGAGGGGCTGCTGGTCTGGAGGCCAGACACACAGGGATTCACAAATGGACTGAGACCAATATTTCCTATGGGAAAAAATATATTTTAACGTTTACCGTTGGTAGATGAAAAAGACAGCTTTGCCTGTTTTTGTCCGCTGTGTCGCAAAATGAAATGTTGTTGGTTTGAGGAGGCGGATAGGATGAATGCGTTTTTTCCAGCTGATTGTGTTACAGAACCTTAAAGCAATACATCGCGATATTTGGACCTTTACATGTCTTTTGTCTGGTGCTAATTCTCCAATTAGATTTACTAAAGGTAAGCTGAATCGTCCAAACAGTTTACTCAGAAAGATAATACATTGACATTTATTACCTTTTAAAACTCGCGCCCTCGGGACGCAGCATTCAGTCGAAGTGCGCATGCGCAAAGTTGTGCTTAAACAACACAGTAGTAGCTAACTATTCCGGCGTCTATGGATATCATGCGTTTTTTAGCTCAATGATATTATGACGGAGGTGAGAAAACCGAAGCGAAACATCACAGAGGAAGCCAGAAAAAGACAAAGACAATCTGATAACTTTACAACAGTACGACAGTGCACTTATTCGCAAAGCCTGTGGGGGCGCATTTCCAAGAAAATCTGAGAAATTTGTCTTTTGAAAAGTGCCTAGAGTAGCCTAGGAAAAACCTTCAGAAAAGGTTGTGGCAGTAGTCTGATCCCCTAGGAAAGTCAACTAAACTCTTAGTAAATAACAATCTGATAGCATTTACCATAAACACTCGAGTCTTGCTACACAGACAGGAGGTAAACAAACTGGGTAAATTCAGTGGGCAGAATATACGAGTCCGGATGGCTGGAGTTTAAAAAAGAAGAAGAGCAGCACGGAAACTTTTGATTTCCTCACTGCATTGATATTCCCTGTGGCTCCCTCCTAAAGTGCCGGAGAAGCTAACGGCAGACAGCGGTCAAAAAGAGCTTTCCAATTAAAACGAGCCTTCAGAAGAGTGTAAGCAGGTTGTGATAGGCTCATTTATCATACACGGGATGCCGGCGTTCCGAGTCAGCAAGTGTGTCGCGAACAATGTCTCATCGCGCTTGTTTATCTAAAGCCACTGTGTTTGTTTTCCGAGCGTTTGATGCGCAGAACAAAGTGGCTGAGCGCAGCATGGCCAGGGCCGCCAGATAAAGCATCATGTTTACCTGAGCATCTAGCTGTTTAAGATTACACTTGTAAGGTCATGGAATGAGTCTCCTTTCTAATAGATAGCAACCAAGAAAGGTAGGGAGGGACTACGGCTGGAGCCTTTCAAACATCCATTTTGCAGCAGGTTAAGGTTTGAACTCCAGCCAAGCTGCGCAGGTTTTAACTGTTTCTCCAGCCAAACACAGAGCAGGTTTCCACTCCAGTAGCCTATTACTGTACAGTTGTCTCTAATTAGGGGGCCAAGCACTGTAGTGCGAGGCATCCTATTGTAATTGGTAGTATTATTATTCTGCAATGGAAGTCTATGGCAGCCCCTATAACGACAGGTCGCTTTTTACGAAACTTTGCACAATGGTAGAGGATCATGCGAAGAGGCCATGGAACAAGTCTTACATCCGATGTAATACATCGATTGGCCAGAGGGCGGAGCTATAGCAACCGTTTGAAATGGCTTTGAACAGGCATATCTCACGCTAGAAGGTTTTCACGATGAGTCTGGACTTTCACCTGCCCAGTAGCCTCGCGTCACCAGTCTCTCCTCAGGGAGAAGAGCCTGGTGTCTATTTACTTCACTGCCTTAAGCCCGACCCGTCATCCGGCTCGAGCCTGTAGAGCCCGCCTCCAACATCCGCTTGCTTTATTTTTCCTTAACCGGTAGTACTCCTCGCAACTTCTTTTACAATTTTTGTCGGTGTTATGCCTGGTGATGCCATCGCAAATGTTATCTACACGACACTTCACCATGTGCAGCCTACAGTAAAAACATTACTACAACTGTTCTTCTTCCGGTCCAGACCGGATGATTATGCGATGCTTCATCGCGCTTCCGCTCTAGCTCACATAGAGGTGTCTGACCTCTTAACGGTTTGACTTCTGACGGAACACAACGAAATGTTGTAGTAATTTTGCATATCACCACCCATAAACGGAGGTTAAATGTCCATTATTGACCCAACCAAATAAAATGGGGGCACTAGAGAGCTCATTTCCACTTTAGGTCTAACCGTTTTTTCCGAAACTGTGTACAGTGGTGGAGGGGCATGTCTAATTTTGATTCGATTCGATTTCGATTAGATTTTTATATCGATGTAAGCAGTTTTGTAAAGTTTCGCTTGTTGCCTTTGTTGCATTCATTGCGCTTGGCCCCCGTTATTGCTGCTTGCAGCTATATTTGATTTTGGACTTTCTCAAACATTCTCTGTTTCTTGTGATTTAAGACGTGCACCAGATGTTTTTATTAGTTAACTACTTTTCAGCACCATCTAGGCCTACGGAGTGACTCATCAAAATCCATAAGAAGACCAAACTACCCAACCCTGGTACTGTACCAGCATGTGAGGAGGGCTCTGTTTGGCATTGGTTTCCTGCCGGGCAGGAAGTGTACGTATGTATGCTGTGCATGCAGCACATGTGTACATCACAGTGATTAAATGACCAGGCAATACTAAAAGCCAAATTAAATCTGGCCATGTCAAGCTAATGAAATTTTAATGATGCTCGGTTTACAAAACATCTTCTGCAAGTGAATAGATTGGGCCCGCAGTGCTCAACCCTGACTGTGACCTGCATGTATTAATGAGGAGTGTGTGTGTGTGTATGTGTGTGTGTGTGTGTGTGTGTGTGTATGTGTGTGTGTGCATGTAGATGCATGTATGTATGCGTATCTGTGTGTGTGTGTGTGCATGTACAGTATGTATGTATGTATGTATGCTTGTGTGTGTGTGTGTGTGTGTGTGTGTGTGTGTGTGTGTGTGTGTATGGATGCGTGTCTGTGTTAGTGTGTGTGTGTGCATGTGTGTATGTATGCATGTCTGTGTTAGTGTGTGTGGACCCCTAGCTCTCCACAGGGAAGGGGGATGTGATGATGTGGGTCATCCCCTTTTAATCAATGTCAGCCAAAGGTAAACTGAGAGAGCTGTGCAATTAACTGAACGTGTCTGGCCACCGCACAGAGGCAGAGGAGGAGAGATGAGAGGACGCGAATGAAGCCATCTTCATTTGTGGACTGAGTAAGCCATAATGGGATAGTGGTTAAAGTCAGCTGCTATGGAAACATACAGTACATCCCAGTCATCCCTGTCAGAAGCATTAGATTGAGGAACAAGATGTAACCCTCACCCACACGCACACACACACACACACACACACACACACACATACAGTAGAGACATACAGTACACACACAAACACACATAGAGACATGTATGCACAAGCACACACACATAAAGGCATACACACAAATACACACATAGAGACATGCATGCATGCACACACACATGCCCACACAGACACACACAAACACATACATACACACACACATACGGTAAAGACATACACACACACTGACAAACTGGATAAAGCCAGACTGCTCAGACACGGCTCTCACTGCACCCTCGGGGACATACTCACTAAGATCATCTGGTACATGCTTTAATTGGAAATCATTGAGAAGTACTATCGGATGATGGATAAGATCTACAGTAATTCAATAGGAAACGCAAAACAAGAACTCTGATTTCCCAGGGAGGGTTTATAGGATGCTACTGTAGATGTCTTTATCTACTGAATATAAGCGTACGTCTGGACACACCATAATATATACGGGTAATGTCCAACGAAAATGTCCAATTCACTTCATATCATCTGTTTCCATACTAGACCCTTTGATTCTCCATCCCTATTCTGCTCATGTAAGTAATTAAAATGATAATAATCTCTAACAATCTATAATAGTAATTTCTCGGTTACTTTGATAAGTGGCAATTATGTTGCTAAATAGGTTACCATGTGGATGTGGACAAAGGCTTGTCTATACTGTAAATATATCACTGTTATTATATTAACAGTGATATATATCATCCACCCACACTGGGAGGGAATTAATTGTATTGTTTCACTATCTCTTCTATCCAAACAAAACTGATTAGTGTACACATAAATTACCTTTCTTCATCTGTAACGGGATAAACACGATATGTTCTTAAGTTAAGCACTTAATGTGACCTAATGGCATGCAACAACACAACGCAGTCCCGAATACAGTGCATAAATATTTGACAGGTCTAAAAGTAGCACGGCCTCCCATGTAATTTCCTGCCTGAATGTCTTTGTAAGGCCATTATTTGAACTCATTTCAAATGCAGTGTGTGAGGAAGGCCTGCCCTATAATTACACAACTGAACCTACAACTACTCATTCGGGGCCTGTGCAAACAATGAGATGATTCTTAATCATTACCCCACTAATGAGACACTGCGCTTACCCAGATCAAGATGGATGCTGGGTATAAAGGAGCTGAGGAAGAACATGAAGATGACGACTCCCAGGACTGAACCACACTTGACCAGGAGGATTTTGTCGGTTATTCTGTGCTGTGAGGGGAAGGGGACGAGGAATTACATCATCATGTGAGTATTCACAGACTAAGTCAACTTCATTAGTGAGATAACGTCTACTTATAGCCAGGCTGGATAACATCGGAGCTACAATGGCTCAGAGATGATGTGTATACTGTAGTGTAAGGGGAGCAGGGGTCTCATATGACATCATGACAAAAGTTTTGAGCGCTCAAAGTACCTTTTTCTGCAACTCCTGAATATTCTGTTCCCAGTTTTTATCCTCCTGGGATATTTGCCTGCAAGAAACGGTGATCGGGGCGTTACTCATCAAGTCTCTGTAAGCATTCATCCACACCTGGGCATCTTCTTTAAGCCCCCCCTGGAATGCATAATCAACCTCTACATCGCTATCACTCGAGCCATGTTTATTGATGATTCTCCCTCCCTACTGGGGAGTGCTTTGCAAGCCAATTCCAAGGTTGCGGTGATGTCTTCCTCAGCACCGTGATAAAATACTGAGAGCTTTAATGGGCTCATTTCACACAACAAGCTCTGCTAATGTAGCCTTTGACACACATAGAGAATATAAGCAGCAATTATGAAGAGGGATGGTTTTATGAAATGGCCGCAGAGGGACGTTGGAGCGAGTCCCCCAGTGATCAATGCAATACGACTGTACTCAGCATGACACACTGGGCAAGAGCCGCCTTGCTCTCTGAAACGTATAATCAAACTTGACCGGCCTGGACCGCCCACTATGCCCAACAGCAGGTCCACGACACACCTGGATATGGCCTGGCCTTCTCTGAGGAAGCCTTGCCTATGCGAGGGAAGGGAGGGGGAGTCTATGTGACAGTTTTCTCTACCTCTGGAAGGTTTTCAGCTTCTTGCGGAGCAGGCTCTCCAGAGTGAGCACTTTCTGCATCAGGAGGCACTTCACGGCCGTCTCCTCTCGGCTGGCCGGGTTGATGCGCTGGGCCGTCTGCCGCCACACCAGGATCTCGTGCTTTAGCTCTGCGGAATGGAGCGCACACACAGACCAGGGGACAGGGTCACACACACTCTCAGTCTCTTACCTGACCACCTGGAACGGCCAGAGGTAGTCCACTATGGTTGTTTTTTTTTGTGTTTTTTGTGTGCATGAGGCTGCAGCGGGTCGTCTTGTCTGGCCCGACACTTTGATCTCAGGCCCGTCCACCATGGCTACATCCCACACAGAGGGGGGGGGGCTGTTTGTAATTAATGCGCGGCTGGCTGACAGCCCCTGCTGGGAGCTTAATCCAGCCAGGTGGTGGTGGGGATTGACTGGCCCTGGAGTGGCCACGGGGCTGGAGCTGAGACAAGGGGACTGGAGGAGGGGGAGCTAGGAATGGGGGGGGTGCGGGGGGGTGTCAGCTGGATGACTGCGTAGGTAGTAGTGGGTGCCATCCGTTGACAGGGAGGTTGCTAGGTTGCCTTTAATGGGACCTAATTGGCGTAGGAAAAACACTCCTGTTAGCGAATATGTGCAATTACCAATCACGGCGTGGGCCTTGAGCCGATTGAGCTGTGTGCTCTCTCTCTCTGGGAGAGGAGAGGAGGCAGGAGGCTCCATAGGGTAGGGCTTTATGGACTTGCTATCGGCCCGGCATTGACTGGTTTCCAGGGAGCCCAGCGGGACACTTCCTCTCAAGGCCCAAGGATACGCTGTGTCCCTGCAGCCTCCGGAAGGCAAGTCTCCCTCCCTCCCAAACACACACAGCCTAATGGTGCCCGGCTCTGGCGAATGCTGCGGTCCTGGAGGCCCGCTGGGGCCGAACTCCTGGGGGGGGAGAGGGGCTGGGCAGTGGGGTGGGTAAATACTGATAAAGATGTGGCGTCCTGCCTCTGGGGGGAGAAGGGGGGGGGGGTTACGATCAATTCTGTAGAAATATGCCCCACGTACTGGTTTATCCATTATCTACTGGCTGGAGGGCTGCAATTTAAAAAAAAAATTGTACCAAATGAGTTAAGCATGGGGGTTACAGTTCCTATCCAAATTAGGCAGATTGCAGACTGTTTGCTAATTAGAAATGATAAGCCCACCTCTGGGCAACATGGTGTATCAATCTGGGTGGTATGAACAGACTCTTGTGATGGAGAGATGAGGGGAGAGAGGTGAGCTGTAACGATAGTTTGGGACAGTCAGGAGGTCGTACTGTAGGCGAGTATGGGTCAATGACGTACATATGTCATTCATTACATTACATTACATTACATCACAGTCATTTAGCAGACGCTTTTATCCAAAGCGTCTAACAATAATTGCATTTAACGTACAGTAGGAAAAGCCAATGTACTACTACTTGCCAGAAC
Source organism: Borostomias antarcticus (assembly GCF_949987555.1). NCBI lineage: Eukaryota > Metazoa > Chordata > Actinopteri > Stomiiformes > Stomiidae > Borostomias > Borostomias antarcticus. The sequence continues at coordinate 8,693,276 of NC_140243.1, forward strand.
TCACAAGTGCATCTCCTTTCTAAAACAAGTGACTAAGCATAATCTAGTGCTGAAGGCAAAGTGCAAGAATAGCAATCTAAAATACAATAGGTGCTTAAGAGGGAGGATAGTTCTTCTTGAAGAGTTTTGAGCCTGCGACGAAAGATGGGCAGCGACTCTGCTGCCCAGAGAGCCAGTGTAGGGAACGGAGAAAGGAAGTTGTGTGGGAGAACTTGGGGTGATTGAACACCAGGCGAGCAGCAGCTTTCTGGACAGGTTCCAGGGGTTTAATGGCTGACGCCGGGGCCCCAGCAAGGAGGGAGTTGCAGTAGTCCAGGCGGGAGATGAGCAGGGCCTGGATGAGCAGGGCCTGCGCCGTTTCATCAGTGAGGATGATTGTAGAGAATGAATCTGCAGGAGCGTGTGACGGATGTGATATGTGCGGAGAACGACAGTTGGTCATCCAGGGTCACACCCAGATTCCTCGCAGTCCAAGTCGGCGTCACCACTGTGTCTTCAATTATGGTGTGAGCCAGCGCACCTAGGATAGCAAATGTCCAGTAGTCGTCCCTCCCCGTGTGCCTCCGTCCCGTTGTTGACCTGCAGTTCTATGTTGCTACCACAAGAGCATTTACTGTTTTTGGCCACAGAGCCCCTGAGTGGGCTAGAGACACACTTGTTTTCACCAGTGGGGGCAGGTGGGTAGCCCGGAGAGGGCTCCAATGCCCCCGACCCAGTATGACACGAGGGGGCGGAGTCTCGCCACCACGCCACGGACCCCACAACTCAGCCCTTGAGTGGGCTAGAGACACAGAGTCTTCACTGGTGGGGGCAGGTGGGTGGTCCGGAGAGAGGTACACTATCCACGACCAGCTCTGACGCGAGGGGGCGGAGTCTTGCCACCACGCCACTGTCCACGCCACGGACCCCACAACTCAGCCCCTGAGTGGGCTAGAGATACATTTGTCTTCACCGGTGGGGGCAGGTGGGTAGCCCGGAGAGGGCTCCACTGCCCCCGACCCAATATGACGCGAGGGGGCGGACTCTTGCCACCACGCCACTGTCCACGCCACGGACCCCACAACTCAGCCCCTGAGTGGGCTGGAGACACACTTGTCTTCACCGGTGGGGGCAGGTGGGTAGCCCAGAGAGGGCTCCACTGCCCCCAACCCAATATGACGTGAGGGGGCGGAGTCTCGCCACCACGCCACGGACCCCACAACTCAGCCCTTGAGTGGGCTAGAGACACAGGGTCTTCACTGGTGGGGGCAAGTGGGTGGCCCGGAGAGAGGTACACTGTCCACGATCAGCTCTGACCCGAGGGGGGCGGAGTCTCACCATCACGCCACTATCCACACCACGGATCCCACAACTCAGCCCCTGAGTGGGCTAGAGACCCAGAGGTCACTATACAGCACTCAATCAGCTCTGACCCAAGCGGGTGGAGTCTCGCCACCACGCCACGGACCCCACAACTCAGCCCTTGAGTGGGCTAGAGACACAGGGTCTTCACTGGTGGGGGCAAGTGGGTGGCCCGGAGAGAGGTACACTGTCCACGATCAGCTCTGACCCGAGGGGGGCGGAGTCTCACCATCACGCCACTATCCATGCCATGAACTCCACAACTCAGCCCCTGAGCGGGCTAGAGACACACGGTTTTCATCAGTGGGTGTATGGAGATTGCCCGGAAGTAACTGCACTACACCTGAACCGCTCTGACGCAAGGGGGCGGAGTCTCGCCACCATGCCACGGACCCCACGGCCAATGGGCCTAGGATATAGACAATTAACTACCAGTGGAATGGTGGTGGAGCATCCATTGGGGACGCGCTGTAGGTCCGCTAGCCTTGTGTTATATTCCACCAGAGGTCCGCCAACTCGTCCATCGGGGACCCGCCGTAGGTCTGCTAGCCTTGTGTTATCTGGGTTTATCCCTTACCTTTGTCCAGAAACAGAAGTTGAACCAATTGCAGCAAAATAGCTAACGTTACATCAATGTAACTGCTTTAGCCACTGACCGCTACCATTAATGTTATGGAAGCTGCTGCTAGTTGTTTGAGCTCATGAGCTAACTGGCTATCTCGCTCTTATTGTGCAGGATTAGCATTGGAAGCATTGGAACTGATGTGTCCAGGCGACAAGACCTATCTTAATTTATCAGACATAATTTCATGTCATTTGAATTCACAGTTATTTCAGTGGCGTGACTAGCTGCCGTCCTACCAGTCCTGAACAGAAACAAGCCAGCCACGCACATAAGCCAGGTTTGACCTGGCCTGGTTTAAAAAAAATTGGTATTCAAAATAAAATAATGTCATTTTTCCTGGGTGATTATATTTCTGCCAGTCTACACATGTATATATAAAAAATGACATGGGAAACTTTTACGTCATTGACCTGTATACATTCCTCTCCTCAGGCCCTTCCATGGGGTGATTTTGGGCGTGGGCCAGGGACGAGCGGACATGTCACAGTCTGTCCAGTGAGCAGCTCTGCTGAAAGCCACGGTGGAGCCATTAGCACTTCACGCTTGACCATGTGTCCACTGCAAGGTCTTCTTCAAGCTTAGCCACAGTCCCTTTACCGGTCATCCCAACTGGTCAACTAATGACAGGCTCCCACTACAGGATTTTTGGGCCGATTTATCCCCGATTCACCCAACAATCTGGTCTGGAACATTGGTCGGTACCGATGTTCGGCCCAGATTATCTTGTAATGTGAGGGGTTTACAGATACAATCTAAAACCTCCCGATCGGCTCGCAGACCCATCGGGGTGGCCCCGATAATATCAAACATGTTTGATATTTAAGATTATTACGTCACTACTTTACAAGCGAGAGAGGGGTTTGTTGCTCCCTCGGGCACGATAATATCCTGCGGTGTGTGATGAGCCATTATTTTCAAATCTTGTAGTGTGTGCATGTTTGAGATTCCAGAGAACATCTGTTAAGATTCTCATGTGCGTGACGCCACCCGTTTCCATATTGGTTAGGATTTTAAATATCCTGTAGTGTGAGCCCGGCATAATGGTCATCAGGATCCCCTGTCTTCTTCTTGTAACGTAAGCTGCAGTTTACTGTATTCTGCTGTTAAAATCCCAGAATTCCAGAGTCTCTGGGTGCATGGATCATAACAACATAAAAAAAAAACATCAGTGTGTGTTTGAGGGAGCAGCACACTGATCACACTATCACACCATAACCACAGACACATCCCTCCCCCCCCAATAGCCCACTTCTCGACACACCATAATATACAGTGACCGGGTTATAGCTGGGATGAGATCATCGGATTAGGTATAATGGCAATAGTGGTCATATTACCAGAGAGGTGGGGGAAGAGCCTAGTCTCTTCGCCACCCAGCGGGCTCTTTAGCATATACGTCACACTGCTGAGCGAGAGAGAGGTCACGGTGCGTAATACCAATTTAATTACACTCTTCCACGGTCGTCGCATCCACCGAGAAAGGTGAGCCAGCAGCTCACACGCCAGCTAAGAGCTCTGATGAGGGTTTAAATATGCTCTGCGGCAATAGTGGAGCTTTAATAAATGATGCTAGATTGTAACACACGCTAGCAGGCTCACCTCTCACCGAGAAGGAGAGAGTGGGAGGCGAGAGAGAGGTCAAGAGGTCAATACCTTACTTCAGTAGAAGTTATCTACTCTTAGTATTACTATATTTTTTACTCCCTATTGCTCCAATTACAGCGTATCTACTGTATTGTTACATGTGTTGTTTTACTGTAGAACAGAAACCTTTTCGTTTGTCAATGAGGCAAAATCCAACAGATTTCGTTTTATTGGATTTGGCTATTGTCCATCCACACTATTTTGTTTTGAAAGGAAAAGCAACTCACCAACAATTTCAATGGATTCTTTGTTGTAGAGTTTTTTGTTCCAGTAGAGCATCCGTAGAAAAGGAAAGGAGGTCAGAAGGACAAGGCATATTCCCAGAAACATATACCCTGTGAAACCAGCAAAATCGATTCCCTGCAAGACAGAAAAAACAACAAGTTATAATCTTCACTTTTATAAACGCTACTAGAAACTATCAGTCCACTTCTCAGTGGATGAGGACTTTTATTTCTGACCAGAAGCAAAGGTCATGATGTTTTAGCGATGTACTATCATGGCCTGTATCTGTAAAGTTCTACTTTGAGATATTGAAATGTTCCTGTGTTGTACAACTGTTCCATCCTGGTAACTCAAGTGTCCTCTTCAATAGGTGACAAAAACAAAAGGCTTAGCACAAACACAATGGTTGTCACTGTGTTTCTAGAACTCATATCACCAGGGGGAGTGTCCGATGTCATTACTGCACAACAGAACATTGAAGTGTGGAACACTAATGACAGTAAATGTCAGCATCCGGCAGCATTAATATGCAATTCAGATAATCATTCTCTTACAGGCCTGGCTAAGAATGGTGATGGTGGATGGTACATTGTGGTAATGAGTGGTTCTGTTTGTAAAATTAGAGATTTATAACTGTACTTCCTCAGGAAATGGCACGGGGAAAGCTATGAATCTCATCAGGGAGACAGTGGGGTGGTGGTATTTGCATCCTTATTGTAATTCAGCTCCACCAAGCTGGGGTTTGGCAGAGATCCAGGTCCCATTTCCAGGCAGGGGAAAAGCTGCTCTTGGGTCCCCTCTTAAAGAAGATCGCACTGCAAATCCTTTAACACAACACCGTCATGCTAGGAACATGATTGAAAGTGCGTACAGCCTAGGTGTCCTTGTGTGACATCATCTACACAGAGTGCCGTTTCTAAAAAGGAAAATAAACTTGGAAGGCTGACAGGTCATTGGTTAATTTGCACTGTGGGGGATCCACCATAACAGCCGTATGGCTTGAGAGATGACATGCAGAGGAAGACTGGCTAACAGTGACCTCTACAGGATGAGTCACTTCTAGTTCCAGTCAGAGGATGAAGTGACCATGGATGGAGAGAGGGGAAGAAGGAGGGAAGATGAAAGCATACAGTATGCACTGCTCAAACGCAAGGTAGCTGGGAAAAGAGTGGAAACGCATTGAGATAAAGAGGAGTTGTAGGGGACAGATTTCTGAAATCAGAACAGTGTGTCAGTGAGTTGTAATGGGAGGAAAACAGCCAAAGGGCTTTTGAATTATCCTGCAGTGATTACAGCCATTTTCATACCACAGCTGGACTGGAGGCACTGTTGTTATGACTTAGTTTACATTTGACGGTAATGATATTAACAATAAAAAGGTCCTAAGCCTTTGAGTACAGTTACAGCTCACGTGTCACTGTAGGTCAGTTCCATGAAGCACTTCATTAATGAATTGAGCCCCATTCAGTACAAAGCCCTGCTGAGACCTTACAAGCTGATTGACTGCGAGAGTCTCCGTTTATAGATTCCCTCAGAATGCTCTACTAATTGCGCATCCCAAACGGCAGGCTCTGTCTCTCTCAGCTTTGTGACCCTTCAGGGCAGCTTCGTTGGGGTGGTGCTGACGCAAACTTGGCAAACAAGAGAAATCTGTCCTGATGAAGGTGGCAACACCGAAACGTTGTTAAAAAGATTAAAGCAGAGAAAAAGTGTGTGCGGGAGTCTTGTATTTCTCATTTGAAACAAGAGAGTGAAATCATCATCTGTTGTTCCTGCCCCACTTCCAGCAACAAGTCAACTAAAAAGAAAAAAGAAAAACTAAAATAAAGTGGTTTGTATAGTAGCAGCTTGGTACTGTATGTGTAGTCAGAGTTGTCTGCCACTTCCTGGGTTTGTGTATCAGTGTTCAGCGGCCCAGAGGAGTGACGCTCTGATTGGCTGCTCTCGTAGCACCCGTTGATGGCAGATATGCAACAGATGCTCGGGGACATGACACCCATATGAGCCAGAAACAAAGTTTCTATATGCTATCATCTCCCTGTACACACAGTCCATCCTACCAGGACAACCAACCCCCTGCCCATCCCACTGCCCCCCACCCACCTCTCTCTCTCTTTCAGGGATGACCCAGATGACCCCTAAATCCCTACACAAACAAACAAACAAACAAACACATTGCCAAACACACACGCGCGCACACACACAAGCTGTCCCTATCAGAGTACAGTCACGACTGAGCGGACTCCTGTGTCCCTGCTGCTGGTCCGTCGCCTGGGAAACCCGGCCAAGAGGAGCTGGCGGGGGGGTTGGGGAGGGGCGTGGGCGACAGGAGCTACAGCAGGAGCCCCCATGGCAGAGACCGCGTCCAGCTGCACCCACACAGACACTCTAATGTCACTCACACAGTCCACACACACAATTTATTTATGTCCACACAGAGACAAATACATACAGGGACACAAATACTAAAGGTGCAGACAGTATACAATCGAAATTCCTGGATCAGCGGCATAACTTTTTTTTCCACACATCTTTCAAGGGTACAAATAGCAGCGTCTCCTCCATATATGGCGCCTGCCTATGACAGAGCAGTACTTAGCAAAGCATTTAGCCCTCTTTTTGGGCATTCCAGTTGTTGGAACCCTCTGACGACCAACCTAAGTGTATGTCCTAGGTTTCCAAATATGAACACAAGTAGTCTGCATCTGTACCCTAGCTCTGAGATGGTATTCAGGTGGTTTGTACTTAATGACCTTGGATCATGAAGACTTCCTCTAGGCTAGGGTCTAATGTGCAGGCTACCCCCAGAACAAAAACCTCTCTGGGTACTTCACTGATAACAACATCTGATCTTATCAGAGCAGATAAGTGTCTAAAAGTGTCCGGGTTACTGTAGAGATGGAACATGGTAGGATTGACATAGGAATGTTTGTACTGAGGTTGTTAAATTAGATATGTATTTTACTATCAAGTCCACTATTCCATCATGGCGTGCTATGTACATTCCTTTGTAAGCATAACAGCCATTCAAGATGTGACATTGACTCGGTGACCTGTTTTCCCTGAAGATTTAGTCCAGTCCAGTGTTGTTGTTGTAGATCCATGGTTCGCCTGGCTCCTGCAGGTGTTAGTAGGTGACTGTGTCCACCATATGAGGCTGTTGCCTTGACATGCATGTGGGGGTCAGTTATAATGTCCTCTGAGACCCTCACAGTCCAAGAGTCAGACCACTCCAGGGACACTCCTGTGCGGACGCAGAGATCATTCAGATCTGGCCAATCTGACCAGACCCCAAAACCAGCAGAGCAGGTGTCCAGTTTCCCGTTGGGTTTCCTCCTGAATCAGTTCAGCTTGTAGGAAAGAGAGAGGATTTCCAAGAGGATGTGTAGGCTATAGATAGATAGTGAATGGGAGGGGCTGATGATGATGTAATTTTGGGCGGGTTATCGGTATATCGGTTTGTGTTTCTGGACCACTCCTTGAATCTCTTTGTTCCAGTTCTCACAAGGTTAGACATACCTGTAAACTTACAATTACAATTACTTAAATGCATTTGGTCTCTGGAATATTTGTTCAAAGATTGACCTGAAACCATCAATCTAGAACTAGACTTTTGAGGTCAAGAAATAATCCTTAACAAGCTCTGAAAATGTCAGGTTTTGTTTTTATGTTTTTGACGACGTATCCCAGATCTAAAAAGGCAGAGGTTTTTATGAGAAAGAAGCCCATTTGACTTTTGAGTCCTATGCATGGACATTATTTAGGTAAGAGTTATACTGCAATGTTCTCCATCCATGGGTGTACAGAGGGAGTTTGCTTCTCTTCTCGTCAGAATGGAAGATGTGAGTAACGGCCCTCTACACTGTTGTTTCTATCTTCACTGCAGGAAACACCTGAGTGGCTTAGAGAGCAGGCAAGGTGCAGCTCTGACACTGTTGCCGCGGTCTCAACCCCAAAGATGGTCTGGCTGCCTCAGATTATTATCAGAGAGCTGGAAGCGATGTTTGGGTTGCGTGGTTTCCCAATCAGTTGCATCATCCTACCAGAGCGCCATGTCTCACCCGCTACTTCAAACGTCTCCACGTCTCAAAACATGGAAGTCGTGACAATTAAAATGGAACTCGTTGACATGTCAATTTAACAGGTAAGTGGATAAAGGAAAAGTTCTGTGATTGGCATGAAGCAGGAGTCTCTGGACTGGCAGATGGGATTTCTCTTGTGTGTGATACTGTACATGTATGTTTCCTTCACACACACATACTGTATAGCTTGTTCTCTGATTATGGAGCTCTGCTTACAGTACAGTAATTAGTATACTGATAAATGGCATAACAGGGTAGGCAACAGTACATGGTTATGTTAATCATGTACAATGGGTACAAAAACATTTTCAATAAAAAAAAGTGACTATGGGAAAATTGCTGAACCTGTGTATCACAGTGGTGTTTTGAAACAGGGAGGTCATGCTGTTGTTGCTGTTTTGACACTTTTAATTCTTATGATTTATGATGGCAGCTGCAGAAATCTAAATCGGTCTCTGCTATTACCTCTCCATTCATCACCTGGATATCAACACAAACAGTGCTGCCACAGTATGTATGTGTGTGTGTGTGTGTGTGTGTGTGTGTGTGTGTGTGTGTGTGTGTGTGTGTGTGTGTGTGTGTGTGTGTGTGTGTGCGTGTGTGTGTGTGTGTGTGTGTGTGTGTGTGTGTGTAAACACACCGAGAGGGGTGGTGTGGAGCAGAGATAACCAACAGAGGATTGAAACTGTGGATAGTGTATTTAACATATTGTATGCAAAGCCCTGCGTGATGAGCTTCTGTGGATGTGTGTGCAAACGTTAGATTAGATGCTACATGCTTTCATACTGCATCCTGTGCATCGATGAATCTGAAGCACTTTGTGAGGTGAACTCTAGGGTTAGGCCAGGACACCTCGAGCCCACAAGCTACCCACTGTACAGGACTCATTAACCTTTATTTATACAAACTAATTAAGAAAAATGGCTTATGCACAATCACAACCTACAGTATTTAAAAAATAAAAAAGGGGGCAAAATACTATCTATATACAAAATTCATTCAACAGATTCATGCTGCCTACACAGTAACCAAAATATTCAGCAGTTGGTTTTGCTCAACAGGCACCCTGACTTCTCTTTGACCTCAATCAAAGAACATAAATACTAACTTTTGACTTTTGACATGGTCACCATCATGCACTGACACCTGTTTTGTCCACCAAGGACATGTTCTTCTCATAATTCTCAGTAGAACTCTGAATAACCTTTAGTTTAGCCCAGTCTTAAGAAAAATCATGGTCTGTACTGTCCTGAGGCCATTTTAGATATTTATTCGATATATTTAACCGTGCCTATGTTCTAGCTATTTAACCATGACTATGTTGGTTAATCTCTACCACACCTAAATCTTAGCCCACAGCGACGACGGTCTCAAACATGGTAAAGAAAGCCACAGCATGAAGGAAGGTGCCACCAGCCAGACGCACAAGACAGACAAATCAGACCTGCAGCTGTCAGTATACAGACATCGACACACACGTTTGAGAAAACATGTATATTTCCTCTGACCTGTGACATTCTCCACCGCCATGTCACCGAAAACAAATCTCCAGTCACTCAGATATACATGAATGCGCCTCCGAAGCAGCAGCAATCTAAGATCTAAAGCCCCCAGACATCTGGGGAGTGTGTGTCTGCAGAGCCTGTGCTGTCCTCCAGCCCCTCTCCTAAGCCCTTGGCATCACGGTCTGGGAAGTTTACGAAGCTCAAGAGCTGGAAGCGCAAACATGGTTCATCCTTCCTGCAGCCATTTTATTGTCCAGATTAAGAATTCACGACCTCTTCACATGTGTGTCCGTGTGTGTGTCCGTGTGTGTGTGTGTGTGTGTGTGTGTGTGTGTGTGTGTGTGTGTGTGTGTGTGTGATGAAAGATGAATGAATGAGAGAGAGAGAGATTTCAGCACAAGTAAGTACCATGGAGAGAGTTTTATCTGGGACTGGTCATTCTGGAGAACTACGCACCATGTGCCACTGATGTGGTGAGTGATCTATGCTGCTTGGTAATGTGTCACTCTTTTATACATTTTGGGGGTATCGATTCCATTTCCATTAGGGGTAAAGAAATATTTCATTCAGGAACATTCACGTCAGAGGTTGGTTACCATTTATTGCCACAAATGGAATAGTTAAGTTAAGGCACTGATGGCTCCGCTCTAAATGGCTCTCTGGATTAGCCAAGCAGCATTCCAATCTAAAACAGGGAGCAAGCTACAGTACAAACCCACATCCGAATCATGGGGTGGGTCCATGAGCTGCCCAAACATGGCCGGCCATTTACCTCCATTAATGAGGTGCGTAATGAGGTGAACACCATAAAGCATAAAGCTCTCGACCTAATGAATGCAGCAATACCAACATGTCCTGCTCCAAGAAATGCATACATGGGCGGAGTGGTATGATGGTGTCGATGTGTTTCATTACTAGTTTCTCTATGCACTTCATGTTGCTGCCTATTCTCCCCACCTGTGGTCTGTCCGTGAGGAAGTACAGGGTCCAGTTGCATAAGGAGCTGCTTAGGCCTACACCTCTCAGTTTCGGGACCAGGTTAATGGGTAGTATGGTGTTGAAGAGAGAAATGTAGGCCATGAATATCATGTGTTTTTCTTGTCCAGGTGCTCCAGCGCGAAGTGTAGGGCCAGTGAGATGGCATCATCCACAGACCTGTTGGCTCTGTAAGCAAACTGGTGTGGGTCTAGTGAGTCTGGTATGATGGTGTCAATGTGTTTCATCACTAGTTTCTCCATCCACTTCATGACCACTGGACCACAGGTACGTTACCTTGTTTTTTTGAGTACTGGTGTTATTGTAGTCATCTTGAAGCACATGGGGTCGACCTGCTGTAACAGTGATGCATTGAAGATGTCCATGAAGACAGGAGCCAGCTGTGTGGCACACATTTTGGTGACTCAGGGTGGTATGCCGTTGGGACCAGCAGCTTTGCGGACATTCACCCTCCTGAAGGACTCGCGCACCTCAGTCTCAGATAGTTACAAAACCATGTTTTCAGGTTCCCTGAGGTCCTTGGCTGGTGGGCTCTTGTTCAGTGCATCGAACCTTGCATAGAAGGTGTTGAGCTTGTCTGGGAACTCTGTCAGCTGCTGCGATGTCTGCGGGCCTTACTTTGTTTGTAGTTTGGTCTGTGATGGTGATGGTCTGTATAGTAGGCCCTGCCACAAGATCCTGGTATCCGTGCCACTGTACTGGTTTTCCAGTCTGTCCCTGTAGTTCTTTCTACAGGGACAGTTCTGTGCCGCCTGACTGGTGAGCAGTCCTCCCCTTCATTTTTGTCCTGATGTCTTTATTCATCCATCATGTCCTGGTGGGGATGCAGCTGTTAATGCAGTCCCTGACATGGTTGATGGCAGATCGTGCCTATCCGTTCAGGTCTGGGGTGGATGTTTTGTAGTAATCTCAGTCAGAATTGTCCATGCTTACTTGCAGTCTACCCTGGTTCTCCTCAGACCAGATTTGGCTAGTTCTGAGGGTGAGCAGAGCCATCTTCAGGCTCTGCTTGTAGGCTGGAAACAGTGGCACAGAGGCGTGGTCTGAACTCCCGAAAGCCGGACGCGAACATGCGTGATATGTCCCCTTGATGGTGGTGCAGCAGTGGTCCAGTGTTTTGGTCTTCCTGGTTGCACAGGACACATGCTGAAAGTACTTTGATAAAAAATGTTGAGGTTACAGTAGTTGAAGTCTCCAGCTATGATAGACACAGTCTCTGGGTAGAGGGACTCGTAATTGGCTATCACTCCCAAAGTTCACATAGCGCAGCTTCCCCATCTGCTCATGGGTGGATGTTTACAGCGGTGACTCCAGCTGTGAACTCCCTCGGTGCATAGAATGGCCTGCATTTGATGATACGTGCTCCAGGTCTTTCGAGCATGAGCTAGACAAAGTCTGTAAATCCCTGCTCCAATCAGTTTATCATGAGGCACACGCCCCCTCCTTGTGTTGTCCCCGTGGCGGCATGGTCCTGTCCTGCCTGTGTAGGCTGAAACCGTCTGGGCAGGTCTTGTCAGGAATGTTCTCATTAAACGACGTTTCTCTCAAACACAAGGCAGAAATGTCTCTGTACTCACGTCCAGAAAGGCAACACTTTAGTTCTTCCATTTTGTTGTTAAGGGAGAATGCTCTTTTTTGATAACCTGGACCTTATTTACGGCATATTATAAGACGTTTGACTCACCGAGATAACTTTGGTGTAATTCGGAGGCCTGTAGAAGAAATTTAAAATCCAGCGTGAGCAAGTATATCCATGTAATGGCGGCAGACGGGGCACCGAGAATGCAGCTTCTAAAAAAATTATTTTCTGCCGCAAAACGGTTGTTTTCATCAATCTATTTTTATGAATCGCTAGTTGTGCTTCCATAGAGCGAGGGCTTGTTGTGGTTTTCACATGCCTCTGTAATATGATCTTTAGAAACGTCTTTAGAAACAAATAAAGCTTCCCCACTTGCCGCATGTCCTCCCCTCTCTCTCTCTCCCACATTTCCTGTCTCTCTCAACTGTCCTATAACATTAAAGCTGAAAATCCCTAAAAAATATCTTAAAAAGGAAATACTGGAACAGCAATGACCTGTGTCAGTGTCCCATGTGCAAAATTACATTTGACAGGAGACCAGATCTCTTTATCAATGCCTTTATTACTGAGATGGCCACCCGGTTCACAAAATCAGTTCAAGCTACAGGTTCAGACCAATGCCCAAACCTGGAGAAGTATTGTGTGACATCTGCACTGGGACAAAGATACAATACAGGCCTACGTCCTGAATATGTCCTGCTTGGCGTGTCTGACCTCCTTCTGTGAAACTCACCTGGAGCCTCATAGAACCTATAGAGAACCTGGAGAACAGGATGTGTAAGACACATGAGAGACTCCTAGAGCTGTTCTGTACGACTGTGCAGACATATGTGTCAGTTCTGCACTGAGACAGACCACAAGACCCAGGTGGACGTGACTCTGGACCCTGACACAACACACCCCAGTCTCATTCTGTCTGAGTGAGACATGGAGACAGAAAGAAGAAGGAGAGGTTTAGATGAGTTTACAATGTCCTGGGAAAGCAGGGCTTCTCCTCAGGGAGGTTTGCTATGTTGTGCAGGTTGAGGGGATAAATTGACTGGGTTATAGGAGTGGCCAAGAGAGTCCATGGGCAGGAAGACGAGTACCCACATGGAGCCCTTTAGACAGAGTCAGGGCCATACACCTGATGGGTTTAGATGAGTAGACCCAGATGGTAGGGGTGCTTGTGGATAATTATGAGGTGGGTCAGGTCTCCTTCTATGATGTGGAGGCCAGGTCTCATATCTACTCTTAGACTGGCTGCACCTTCACTGAGAAACTCCACCCATTCTCCAGCCTTTGTCATAATGGTGTGATAAAGGTACAACCTCTGCCCCCCTGACAAACCCATAACAACAGAGTGCAGAAGGAGAGGAGGGTCCTCCTAAATAATTTGATGACAAAATTAAAACAAAAACTAAACACACCTTATACTGTTTGTATATGTGGCCAATTCAATAACAAACAAATTATCTGACTAATTTTAGCAATAATTAAAGTTTGATTTTGTCTTAACTGCATTAGTACAGTAAGCTACTGCACAGAGGAGTTTTTCAAGTGATGTCAACAGCGCCCCCTTGTCTAAACACTCAGGCAGGCCACTGTACTAGTTAGGCGGGTGCCTCTCAAAACCAGACTAGATCTATGTGCATTCTAAGGACTAGATGGACACATTGTAAAAATGCCAGTTGATGGATATTCTCTGTTACATTCAGATTGAAATGAGACCTTTTTCCTCCAATCAGAACTCACAATGATGCTTAGAGCAGGGAACTCGGACAGCGAGCGCTCGATTGTACTGTTGTTATACTGAGCTGTGTTCTTCCATAGTGTTTTTGTTCAGCGCAGCCTCTATATGTACTCTAAAGGCTGTGTCTCCTTCTCTCCCTGCGAAGTCCCCACCTCCCGGCGGCAGGTGACACCAAGTCAGTGTCCGGTAGCATTGGCCTCACCCTCCATCTCCTAAAACCCTGAGTAGATTAAAAAAAAAAGTGCTTACTTTCTTGCGCAGGGCCTGATTTGACACTATAATCACGTTAGGTGGATCTCCGACAGCTGTGGCAGCCCCTCCGATGTTGGTGAAGATTACTTCTGCAATCAGGACATGTCTGGGGTCCAGATTAAGCACCTCGCACAGCCTGTCCAATCAGAGAGAGAGAGAGAGAGAGAGAGAGAGAGAGAAGTCCTTTAACTCTGATTAGATTGAGAAAAATTGTTTATTTATTTATTGCAACTTGATTTGAAAGCACTCAGGCTACCTTAAGAGTCCCGAGTCAGACAGACAGTTGCAGGTGTACTCAAACATGTCTGTCTGGCTACTGCTGTGGCTCCACAGGCCATTATTGGCCAAAAGTCCAAGGGGGCAACCAGGCTGTTAAAGTCTCTGTTTGACTTTCCCAGAGGGAAAGTTTGAAGGAGGAACAATGCTCCATTGCCCTGACAGCAGTGAACATGTTCAGGCACAGGAGAAGAGCACGAAGAGAAACACCAAGACAAAGGAACGCACATGAACATATCGCGAAAGAGGAATCTGCAAAGGTGTTTGCTGCTATTAACAGGTGAAAGAATAGCTAGGATTATCTAAGAGGATTAGATAATAATAGTTTAATAATAATACACTTTATTTGTATAGCATCTTTCATACATAAATGCAGTTCAAAAGTGTTTTACAACAAAGAAATTACATGCATAGAGTGCTTCCCATTAAAATGGAAATTAAGATGGAAGATAATACTAGAAATGGCGCTCCGAGAGCACAGACCTCTGCCCCCGAATCCATTTTGTGGATCTGTGCACACTAAAATGGAATGGATTCTATATTGGCCCATGCTAAATCCCTCCACCAAGTTACATGAAAAGCAATCTGGTAGTTTTTGCATAATCCTGGTTCAAACAAAGAATGGAGTTCATTGGACGGCTGTTTTTGGGCAGCCTGTGGACCTGACCCGTGGTTCGGATCTGCTCCAAGATTTAATGGGTTCTAAGTTGGATCATGTTACACCCTTTCACCAAGCTTCGTGAAAATCGGTCCAGTAGTTTTTGCGTAATCCTGCTAACAGACGCACAAACACACGCACAAACGCAAGCACAAACGCATGCCACCAAAAACATTACCTCTCACCCTGCACTGTCTCTTGGGCAGAGGTAACAAACAAACAAACACATCCCACTGAAAACATTACCTCTCTGCTCTCGCCCTGCGCTGTCGCTGGGGTGGAGGTAATGAAGTGCGTGGAATCATAAGATGGAAAATAAAAAAAACTAAAACCCACGCCTAATTAATGATAGATTTGTTAGTAATATATTTCTCTATTCCCTGAATAGTTTTTCCCATCCCCCAAACAGTTTTTCCTTTTCCCAAAATAGTTTTTCTATTCAAAAAACTATTTTCTCCAGATAAGTTGATTCCTGAGACAGGTGTGAGAAAGTTATACAATAAAGAAATCAAGTAAAATACTAGTTAAAGGATAAAGTGAAGAGATATGTTTTTATCCTTCTTCTAAAACTATTTAGTGAGCTAGTGTTATGATTTAATTTGATTTAGCTCCCCTGCATTTTAATCATCTCATAATATTGTAATCATAATCATCATATGGTATGATTGTTTTAGACAGCCACAACACCAAAATGTTGCAACAGAGATCTGCTCAAGAGTAATACCAGATGTGACCACTAGATGTAGCAATAATAAACTGCTCAATAGTAATATCAGATGTGACCACTAGATGTAGCCATAGGAAACTGATCTGTCAAAAGTTGAGTTATCTACTGCTGAGGCTAGCAGTTTACGGCTGCTGGAATAGTCTACACTCTCCACTGACCGCTTAAATTCCCCATATTTGGGCATAGGCCGGTGCTGAGTCGGTATATTGGACGCCATTGGATTCGTGCCAAGTTAGGGGTGGGTTTTGGAAAATGGGTTGTGGCCAAGATAGAGGCGGGGATTACGGTAGGCTATATAAGACAGTGCACAGATGACAGAGTTGTTGTATCGTCGAGGGGCCCCTGAGGACCAACCGGTTTTTGATGCTGTTTTCATTGAAGGAGCAATAAAAACCTACTACAACGGACTCTGTTTTCTTCAAGTGCCTTTTTTAGTTGGACTCTAAATTATGTTAACTTCTGATGGAGAACTTAGATATTTTTTACACAACACTAGCAACATTTTAAAATAAGTAAGTGCAAAAGGAGCTAGTTAAAGGCTAAAGTGAAGAGATAGGTTTTTAGCTTTCTTTTAAAAAATATCTAGCGAGCTGGCTTCCCTGAAATCTACTGTAGCTAGTGGGTTCAATAGCTTTGGAGCATAACTGACAACGGCTGCACTCCCGATTTTCTTTTGACTGTTGTTAGCCTATGCGTAATGTATATGTTTTAACTGTACGCTGTCCCTTTTAAATAAATAAATGAAATAAAACCTCTAATAAACCAGCAGCAGATTATCGCAGTTTTTTGGGAGGCCAGTGAAAAGTGCATTAATTGAGTCGGCTTGAAATAAGGGCATGAATCGGTTTTTCAGCATCGTTTTTATTTATAAATGGTCATACTTTAGCTATATTTCTAAGGTGGAAAATTATGTTTTCGTCACCTTGTTAATATGGGACTTGATGCAAGACTTGTAACCTCAGGTTACAAGATGTCAGAATGTCATCGTATCTAGGATGTCAGTTTCCCCAGAATATTAAACAGCATTTCTCTTTTTGTTTTATGGACGATCAGTAGGATTTCTGTTTTGTCCTCATTTAGCTTTTAAGAAGTTATTGCTCATCCATTTATTTAATGCTAGAAGACAGGTAGTAATGGGGTTTATAGCTGCAGCATAATTTGGTTCAACAGAGATGTACAGTTGTGTATCATCCGCATAACTATGAAAACATACATTGTGCTCTCTAATGATATCCCCAAGTGGCAGCATGTACAGTGAGAATAGTAATGGACCAAGGCAGCCCCCTTGTGCAACCCCAAAGCAGGTGTCAATGTTTCATGTTTCTCAGACACATGATCTCCAAGCCTGACGTAGAACTTTCTCCCTTTGATGTATGTTCTGAACTCTTTCAAGACGATTGATTAGAATGTCATAGTTGATCGTATCAAATGCTGCTGTTGAAGGGGGGGGGGGTCCTGTGCATCGCTTCTTTCACCAAAGGCACTGGGGTTTTCTCAGAGGAGAGAACCCTGAGGATTCCTTTCAGAGGAGATTATATTTTCAAACATGGCAGCTAATTTAACGTATAAAGAACATTTAATGCTGTGCACAGTTTTCATCATATTCTGCAAATTGGACTAATGAGAGAGAAAAAAAATATGAAGATAGACTGTGCTGTGATCCTGCAGTACTGTATAGCTAAATTGGTTTGTTTGTCTCCAACTAAATGCCACATACCACAAAGACTGCCATGTACCACAGAGAGCTCTGGCCCCAAGGTCAGAGCTCTACTGTATCTGTTCTGAACCTTGGCTGCTGATGCTCTTCTAAGCAGCCATACAGTTCTTAAACACGAGTCCCTCATCTCAACTGTGCTCTTCTCAACTGTGCATAAGGAACAGCACATTGATGAATAGACAAGTAGGAGACAAATTTCACTTGTTTGACCCACATAACACATGACAATAAAGTTGTATTGCATATTGTATTGTGGCATACCTACCTTATGGTGACAGGGGTGAAGAGCATCATGGTGGTAACATTGTCCAGGAAGGCAGACAGAATCGCTGCGATGAGGCAGAGGATTGTGATCATGGGCCACACCCTTCCTCTGGACATCTGGTAGGCCTGCAGGGACAAATACACACACGCATGCACGCACGCACACACACACACACACACACACACACACACACACACACACACACACACACACACACACACACACACACACAAGTCCCAGACAACATAGCTGAGAAACTGATGTAAAAACCATTCTCTCTGTACTGTATGTGACAGATGATGAAAGCTAAGGCAGACAAAGGATTCTGTCGCAGGGGTTATTGAGACTGAGATGTTGTTCAGATACAGTATGTCAGGGTTGTTTTCTAGGATTAAAGTATTTAGACTTAAATACAGTAGTAAAACATAATTTTGTCCCATTGAAGGAAAAATCAAAAGCTTCAATCTAAACCACCAAAGGGAATACATTGATTAAGTCTCATGACCTAAAGTTAATGAGTTTAATTAAGCTTTAATGCTGCCATGAAAAATAATGAGTGAATACCGGAGTTTGGTTTTAACATCTGTACATACTGAATGAGTATTTATGGAGCCTGCAGTCCAGAGCCCTGCTCTGGAACACCTGGCTGGGATGACGCTGTGCTTTAGAACTCCTCCTATGGCCATAAATCATCCCTGGATCATTACTGGTGGGTCCTAGGCCTCTGGAAAATACTCTCTCTCTCTCTCTCTCTCTCTCTCTCTCTCTCTCTCTCTCTCTGTCTTGATTATAACTCTAACAAACAGACCACACCCGATGTCCATGGCAACCACTATCAGAGGACCCAGAGCACAGCTTCAATACAGCACGGGGAAATTTGCTAGGCTGGAGGTGGAGGATGTGTAGTCATCCTTTGCCTTCTCTCCCTCACCCCCCCCCCCCCCTCTCTCTCTCTCTCTTTCCCCTTTCCTCTCCCCCCTGTCTCAGGAGTGGCTGGGGGGGTGTTCACCCTTTGAATGTAAAAGCACAGTGTCAGAGGCAGCAGGCTGTCTGTCTGAGAGAGATATTTTAATTTGAGGTGGCCGCCCTTGTCCTAGAGCCACTTAAAATTCATGAGCCCCCATGAACCCTGTGTCCCCCCTGGTCTGGGAGCTACTGTAACTGAAGGACACTTTCCTCTGCACTCCCTCTCTCCTTCCCTCACACCCGTAATAGTGATTAAAAGAGGTGAAAATCACTATTACTCTGGCCATGTTGAGAGCTGCAGCTATGCGAAAGGAGAGTTAGTCGGTTCTGTAAGAGCTGGCATGCGAGATCGGCTTTACAAGGTTTTGGTGAGTGTAAACGGGTGTAATGTCAGCCAGCTAATATTAGCTAACTTTTTTTTATTATTTTATTAAACCTTTATTTTACCAGGGAGTTCCTTTGAGAACAAGTCTCTTTTTCCAATGAGCTCTGGCCAAGAAAGCCGCAATAAAAGTTACACCAGATTAAACAAGGTTAAAACAACACATAACATACAAAGCCAATACAGTGACTCAACCAAAATAAATACAATTAATAAGTACAGAAAGAAGAAAGAAAAGAACACTAAATACAATACACACCATCAGAATGCAAAAACATAATTTTGGAAACAGGTACAGGTAACTTGTGAGTTAACCGAGTAAAATGTATGTTTTAAATTGACAAACATCATATGTGATGTCATGGTACAATTCAATCGGGATCAAGAAATTATTTTTCTCATGCTGTCCACAACCACTTATATTTTTTCCAATTTAAGGTCCCATAGAGGTTTTCTCTTCCTGCTTGCGCTTCTCTCGTAAGTTTTGAAGGCCATTGTTTAATTTTGTTTTATTCAGGTGATGATTTTGTGATTTCTATCAGGTAGTCCTGCATTGTCTCTGACATCTAACTCACCTTGACGGCACAGTAGTCAAAAAATCCAGTATCAGAAAAGATGGCCACCAGAATCATCTACATGGAAGAGAAGGACTATTCATTATGAAGAATGAGAACAGTTCAGCAAATCTCTGCCATGGCACACTTAGGAACAGTTTATAATCCATTTATAGATATTAGGTGCCTGTCACAAGTAAAATGACTATAACCTTTGTGTGAAAGTTATATGGACCAACAGGGCTGTGAGTCATGAATAGAAACATGTCCCTGACAGGCTCTGAGAAGCTTTACACGACTGAGCCGTGACCCCACTGCTTTGGAGAGCTCATCCTCTTCTCTTCCACACGGCTAACCCCTCCCCTGTGAGTCAACTTTCACAGGGTTTCTGTATTCCCCTCTCCCTTTCTGCCTCGGACACTCTAATTACTACAATTTATGACAAGATGCCAAACAGCATCGTAAGTGAGATCTGACAGGTCTACAAATAACAGTTATGCAACTGTCTGCCAGGTCTGCCGAGTGTCACAGGCAATTCCTAAATTGAAACACTCTCAGGGCCAAGGTGCACTGTCACATAAAAAGGATGAAATATGAAAGATGAATGGAATATAAGACGACGTATCGTGATGATTCATGCACAAGGAGATAATATGAATATTTCAGTACATGTTAAGGTTAACAACATTCTAAAAATACATCGCTTTTTGAGATAGATGTTGCTTAGAAGTGAAGATACTGTACATATTGTGTGGTATAGCAAGACCCGCCTACAGTCTATTCAACACATTTTTCAATGTGATTACAAAGAAAAAAGCTTGACTACAGCGTTCCACCAACCCTAGTGAAACATTGTTCTGTCTATTGTATTGCAGATTCTTTTGTGTTACCTACTTTGTCATAAGTGTGGCATTCTGCCACTGTGCCATTCTGCCCATCATCTATTGCTTGTCAAACGCTGTTCTCTTTAATTTGTTCTCTTTAATTTGTGGCGTATTCAGTCATATTTCATGATAACTTAGTCTCACAAAGTCTCTCTGCTACTTTACATCAGACTTGATTAGATATGTTTGTTTCCATGGAGACAGGCAGGATCACTAAAGACTGGCTACAGCCATAGAAACTGGATTCTGTCTGCGGCTACAGCAGGGAGAGGATGTGGACATGGAAGGATACAATCGTATAGTGGAAAGGCCACGATATGGAGCTTTGAAATGTAAAAGAAACACATGTACTGTACATCTCATTATATCACCTCAAGTATCAGTGAAGCTTATTTTAGCTTCTTTCTGCACTGTATCACCCCGAGGACTCCTAATGACAACAGCTGAAGTGAAGCCCGGTTGCGAATGGTGGGCAGCTGGTCAGTGGGTTTGATTCCAGAACACAGCAGGTGTCGGTCACTCACCATGCCAAACAGGAGCGCCAGGGTCTCATAGTCGATCCACTCCACCACTGTCTTCAGGCTGGGCCTCTGGGGGGATTCAGGGCCACGGAGAGGAGGACAAGTAAGTAACAACACAAAACCTCTGTCCACTGGGAGACATCACACTCTCACTTAAGCAATAAACCACGAGAGGCCGTGTGTTATAGTGATTTTATAACAGCTAGGGGGCGTTGTTAGGCACGACACGAAGCAGAGTGCCTAAAATCCCCCTAGCTGTTATAAAATCACTAAAACACACGGCCTCTCGTGGTTTATTGCTTTTATACAACGGTTACTACATCTATTAGTGTAAAATAAACACACAGCAATGTAAAATATTAAGATTTATTTAAAACGAAGCATCATTCCCTCAATTCCGCCGAGCAAAATAGTTCCCCTAACAAAAGGGTTGCCAAGCAACAACAACAACTACAATGCATTAGATCAAATGGGAGGTGCATTAATACTGAAAATGGAATGATATGCGGTCCCAGGTGTGTGTTACAAAGTATTTTAACACGGCTTCCAGCCAATCAGAATCAAGAACCAGAACTAACCGTTGTATAAAGCTGTATGAACAACATACTACACACATACTACACATGCTTTGTGGTGTGAGGCTTATACTATACCGGGGTCAGTTTTAAGTATTGATACTTCACACATACAGTTGTGTGCAGCTCACTACAGCAGCTGAAAGTCATACTGTAAGCGATCCAGGAGGGCGGCTTACATCTCCGATGATGGCCAAAGAGGCTAACGCAGCTAGGGAGCCCAGCATGGCAGCCAAAGTACGGTGGACAATCTGAAAAACAAAAACACATACGGGTTGACCTTGCCTGTAGAGGAAGGAATAAATATCTTGCTCTAATTGAGTATAGTGGTGGATCTCATGTTCTCAGATGGGGGAGGCTTAGTTCATTTAGCATGGAGCGGATGACAAGGATCATTCAATCAACATGAGTACGGCGGTGAAAAAAAGAATGGATACACTAGAACTGGCAAATTTAACAATTAATTCTCTCTAAATTTCTCTCGCCCGCTGTCTTTATCTCTCTCAATTTAATTCAACTTATTCATTCATTCTCTCTCACACACACGCACGCATTAAGAGACATAGCTAATCATTACGTGGAGGCCATGCAGAGAGAGTGAGGGTGGATACTCAGTCCTGAAGGCAGGTGAATGAAAACAGCCTCTTTATCCCTAATCATGTGTCAGTCTTGTCATCACTGCATTCTGCTCAACTAGGGGACAGTTGTGATTAGAGGGTTGTGTTGCTGGGACTGAGACTCCAGGATTAGACAGACAGGTTACACACACACACACACACACACACACACATTTCATCGATAAAAAACATATGCTCCGTACTTCCTGGATTTGCATGGAGATTGAGACTGTGATTTCATCTCATCATGTTTGTTGGTTTGTATGCTTAAAGCTACACTTTTACTCAAGTAAAAAAATGTCTCCATGCTTTGGTCCCAAACATTATAGTCAGGATATCTGACAAAAACTACAGCCTGAGATTAAAACTGACAGTTACGCATTGGCCCTTTTTCCTTGCGTGAAGTAAACAGGAGCGTGCCTATACAGTACGAGGAAAAGAGGGTTCTGGAAAAGATATTGCAGACAATTTATTTCCCTGGGTTCTTTGGAGCCGCTCTGATCCAGCGGGATTTCCCACCACAGTCATGTAGTATGATGCATCCATTATTAAAAATGGAGGACTAGGATAAGTGTGTGTGGGGGGTCAGGGTGTATGTGTGATTGTTTGTGTGTGTGTGTGTGTGTGTGTGTGTGTGTGTGTGTGTGTGTGTGTGTGTGTGTGTGTGTAATCATTCAGTAAAGCCTCGCTGCTTCCCAGACATCTTTATTTCATCGCAATACATGTCAGGAAAGTAGGTCACCCTGCATAGACCACTTAGAACCAGGGGCACTTGTCATTGGTGAGCAGGTGAGGAAGGCAGGTGGGCGTGCTCGGTAAGGATCTCGGATTAGGGGCTTTGACCTTTACCTTAATATCAAACCAGATGTATAGGGCTACTGGGGGATATACAGAAGGAACTCTCAGACTCTGCCAAGTCCTATGCATGACAGTTATTGCATTTCACCAGAGTATTGTCTGTGGCAAGGTCCTCACGATGCGATACAGGGGTCACCATACGATACGTATCATGATACACTGCGATATGATACGATACAATACATACAGTACTGTAATACATTGCGATATTCTACATAATGTACTGAATTTTTTAAGATACAGCTGAAATCTATCTATCTATAATCTATTCCCTGTCTCTCTGTGTTTCAAAATTGAAATCAATACAGTATCTCGGAAAAAAAATATTGTGATGTACTGTATTGCTGTATCGATTTTATTGCACAACCCTATTCACAATCAACTCTCTCTGCAATGCAATACTGCAGAAGCACAAAGTAACCTGAAGTGAGAATAGCCGACTTCAAAGACAAGCATGGAGAGGAGAGGAGTGTCTGAGAGAGTGGAGGTAGAGAGGCAGCACAGGGTGTGAGGTATGAGTGTGAAGAGCAAAGAGTCCAGAAGGTAATCCAGTCCGTGACCACACTGCATTGTGGTCGACAGTTGGGACATAATTCATCCCGGACCTGCTCTCTCTATTTGCCCTTTAAAATAAAGGCCGTGCAGACGAGAGCGCTGTGTTGAACTCATCATTGCCTCTCAGAATTCTTCGCCACTTCACTGGTTTTTAGACATTTGTGCTAATTTATTAAAAATCGAAATGTAAAATATCATATGTACACACGTGTGTACACCCTTTGTTATGACACCCAAAAGTGAGCTGAGGAGCATTTTGTTTCCACTGATACTGCTTGAGATGTTTCTACAACTTAAGTGGAGTCCACCTGTGGTAAATTCAATTGATAGGACATGATTGGGGATTGCCAACACCTGCCTATATAAGGTCTCACAATTGACCTCAGATGTCAGAACAAACTCCAAGTCATGTGGACAAAGGAATTATCTGCAGACCTCAGAAACAGGATTGTATCAAACAGCATAGATCTGGAGAAGGGTACGGAAAAATGTGTGCAGCTTTACAGGTCCGAAAGAACACAGTGACTACTGTACCATCATTCAGAAATGGAAGAAGTTTGGAACCTTTGGACCTGGCCGTCCGGTGAAACTGAGCATTCAGGGAAGATGGGCCTTTGCCAGGGAGGTGAGCAGGAACCTGAGGGTCACTCTGACAGAGCTCCAGCGTATCCTTGTGGAGATGGGAGAACTTTTCAGAAAAGCAAACATCCAGGCAGCACTCCACCAATCATGCCTTGATGGTAGAGTGGTCAGATGGAAACCACTCCTTAGTAAAAGGCGCATGACGGCCTGGTACATGACGGAAAGGTCTATTTGGTTGCACGGCTACAAAGCTAAGAGCCTCTGTCAACACTGTCTGTGCAATCACGTCTAGTATTGAAAGTGCCTTTTATTTTTCAATACGGGACAATCCCGTATTAACGGCAATGACTTGCCTACATTACCATTGCAAACGTGGCATTGCATAATGTAAACAAACCAGACATGTTATGTTTAGATAAGTTAGGGTTCAAATAATTCTGTTATCAATTTGTATGCAGCAAGTGCACAGTGGGCCAAATGCATGATCATCAGTTCAGGAGGTTGAAGAACCAGCCATCAGGATAATCAGATCTGACTTAAGATGTACTGTATGCTTTTTTATTTTATATCGTGCAAAAAAAATTCTGCTCGCTCACATTACATGTCCCCACCAAAGCTTTAATCAGAAATATACCCTTGCAGCATCATGATGTGGGGATGTTTTTCAGCAGCGGTAACAGGGCCTCTAGTCCTGATGGAGGGAAAGATGAATGCAGCTAAGTACAACGAGATCCTTGATGAAAACCTGCTCCAGAGCGCTCTGGAGGTCCAGAGCGCTCAGACTGGGGCAAAGGTTCACCTTCCAACAGGACAACGACCTGAAGAACACAGCCAAGAGAGCGAAGGAGTGGCTTTGGAGAAAGTCGGTGAATGTCCTTGGGTGGATAAATAGAAAAGGATAATCGCACAGAGAGCGCCGGATAATCGCACACTCCCAACAATTTATTTAAGCGACGTTTTGACCCACAGGGTTTTCTTCAGGCAAAATGTCAACATGACGTGTGTGTGCGTGCGTGTGTGTTGAGCCAGTGACATCACATAAATATCACTGTCAACCAATTAAGTAGGTCATGCTAGGGAACAGGAGATGCAGTAAAGCAAGTTAACAAGTAAATTTACAGACATATCACAATCCATAACACACATAACAAGGGCATAGGGGAAAACATGATAATAAGTGGACAATATAATTACATTCTCATATCAAAACACATCAATCATGATCAAATAGGCCACTTGCTACTACAGCTGTAAAAGTGTTGGGAGCTATAATCCAGTGTGCGTTATCTTTTTTTCCATTTATAGATTCACTTTTTTCTCCTGCACCTGGTCTAAAATATAGGTTGGATGTGCACATACCAACTTCACTTTAATGTCCTTCAGTGCCCAGCCAGAGCCCAGACCTGAATCCAATTGAACATCTGTGGAAAGAGCTGAAAATGGCTGTGTACCGACACACCCCATCCAACCTTGACAGAGCTTAAAAGGATATCCAAGAGGAATGGACAAAAATCTCCAGAAACAAGTGTGCGTAGCTCCTTTCCTAAGACGCCTTGAAGCTGTAATCACTGCCAACGGTGCATCAACCAAGTATTCAGCTAAGGGTGTGTACAGATATGTACCCCATAAATAATCTATCTTTGTCAGTAAAAAAATATATATTTTCTAAAAACCTGTTTTCGCTTTGTCATTATTGGCTATTGTGTGTAGATGTTTGAGGCAAAAAATTGACAATGTATTGTAGAATAAGTCTGTAGTGTAATAAAACGTGGAGAAGGTGAAAGGGGTGTGCAGACTTTCTGGCTTGACTGTACCATTTATTACAGCATTTCTTATTTGTATACATTTACATAATGAGTACAATGTTATCTCTGTTTTGTTTGTTATTTAATTAGTTCTCTGCTTTCGCAATATTTACGTACTGAGTATTTCCTACCAATAAAGCTTATTGAATTGACTCAGGCAGCCTCAAAGCACTCCTCTGATGAACTCAACCAGGATAATGGACGAATGAGAACAAGTAACCTTCAGTGCGTATAGCTCAAAAAAAGAGGAATAATTTCATGATAGTCATCTGAACTTCTTACAGCACGGATAGACCTCCCCATGGACCAGAAATAGGCTACAGGCTGTGATGGTTGGGGCGGGGGTGAGAGGGAGACAGAGAAATGACTGTTAATGTGTCGTGCTCCATCAACTACTTAAGAAACAGTTAAAAGGGGCATACATAACATTCTAATAGGTAGAAGATACTTCCTTTTCACCTCAGATTTCAGTTCAGTCCATGGGGTTAAGTCCTCTGAGTGAGGAGGAGACACAGCAGGGAGGAGGGAACTCCTACATCACAGTGGAGCTAGAGGAGCTCCCCCTAGTGGACATCTAAATAACTGCTCTCTGACATCTACCAAGGGCAGAACAAAACTGAGAGCATCTGCTTCTTTGTCTCTGCTGTTATACATTATTCTCCTACTGTCCCTGATGACCAGTAGACCCAAAGACTGTATGGATGTGTAAAGGCAAGTGTCTGCTGGAAGGTGTAAAGCTTAGCCTCTTCACCCCTATAGAGGACAAGCTAGCTAGGGAGGGATAGAGCAGGTCTGTGATGTCATTGCATAGTGCCTGACCGCTGTGGTGTGGACACCTGACCTGTGGTGGCACTGTCCCATCCAGACCGGATTAGAGGCGTTCCCCAAGTAAGGATCAGGGAGATGAGCCCTTCTAATTTAAACTACACACACACACACACACACACACACACACACACACACACTCTTTCTTACACACGCTGGAAACCTACTGAAAATACAGGACAACAGTACGAGAGGGATTGAAATGTATATAAATAGGCTGCCTATTGATATAAATAGGAAGTGTTTATATTTGGTCACTGGCAGAGATATTTCTGAGCACCCACACACAGAGCCGAGCTAAATATATGTCCCTGTGTGGGTGAGATGGTAAATAAAGCAGTCGGGCAGTGCGGGCTGCATCTCTCCTGGGTGAATAAACAGCATATGAAACAACACAGCATTGGCTGAGACAAGAACCTGAAGGGTGAGTGGGGGGGGGGGGGGGTTGAGGAGACAGAGAGCGCCAGAACAGCACACAGAGAGGTTGACGTTGCACCAATTACCTCGAAGATGATGAGCACGTAGACGCCCGCCAGGATGACGGCAGCGATGACCACCTGGGTCTCCACGGTGACGAGGAGCGACTGGTGGGTCATGGAGAGCGGCACCACCTGGGTGTCCTGGAGGAAGGCCTGCACCGTGATCAGGATAGGCTCACTGGCGGGGAGTAGGGGAGGGGGGTCACACACAGCAGCAATGTGTCACACAACATTCTATGTCTTTAGGCCTATACCTCCATCAGGTGTTACAGTATAAATTACAACTGGTGACCTGAACCCTGACACAAAGATATTTCCTGAATATCTCATGGTCTTAGATCCACGTATGAAATGTAATATGAGGTCTGTTGGTTTACTCGTGTGGGTAATTGGCATGGAGTCATACATGGTGTGTGTCTGCTGTGCTGTGTGCTGATATAGGGACCACAGTGTTCCACAGGTTACCTGCTTCGCATCTCAAATGTTCTTGTCGTCAGAATCTGGTCACTCCGTTCAGAATGAAGTGGGATGGTCCAGTTATATAACACCTGGTCAAAAACAATACATTAATGGCAATAGGATCTTTGTACAAGCTCCACTACTTACTGAAATTCTTCAGGCATATTTATTTCCTGTCCTATACCATTGGATGGAAGTGATTAATCAGGTGTGATCAGGTGTGCCGCACACCTGATTAATCACTTCCATCCAATAATATAGGACAGGAAATAAGGATGCCTGTAGAATTTCAGGAAGTAGTGGAGCTTGTGCAAAGAGCCTATAGTCACACATGTCACAAACACCTTTGTATTCAGCTGCGAAACACAACTGCCCCGATGTATACTGGGTTTGCCTATTTTGTATGTCATGGCAAGACAGTGTATCCACTTATTAACCACAAGATATTAGTATACCCACTATATTAGTGCACAGTATACAGTACACACTTTCTTAAATCAGCACTATGCCAGTGAACACATGCAATGCGAAGTGGGATAGGGAAGGCCCCAGATCAGGCCCAGAGACAGGAGTGGAGCCCGTTACCTGCTGGGCACGCCTCCTCCTTGGCCCCGCCTCCTCATTCTGCTCCACCTGGATCAAGATGTACTCCTGGTCGGTCAGATCCACCATCCCTCCAGCAAAGGGTCCTCCCACCTGCAGCTTTAGTAAGGCGTTGTCACGGAAATCCGTCAGGTTCATTGCTATTGGACAGAACTCTGTCAAGGGAAAATTTTCAGCTTGAAGGTGATATTGGAGTAGGTTCTAAATGAGTAATAAATGATCTGGTATTCAACAAAAAGGTGTGCTATCAGACAGGACAATCGGTTTGACCCCAGGGAATCTGACTCTGTTGTGTGCTCTGATCAATGAGTGAGCAGGTGACAGGGCAGATATTGTTATGAAAGCTCAGAAATTAGTATCATTTGGCAGGTTTAGAGTCAGACCGTAGTATAAGATACTCAGATTAGTAGATAAGTTAACAGTACCAGTCCCTCCCCCTGGCCCAGGATAGTTTTGTCACCCAAAAGTGGTTTATATACCATTTGTATTGGTTCGGTAATTCTTTATTTTCATTTTTTTATTGGATTGTGAAGCGAGACGTCATCTTCAGACGCTGCAGAGTTGTATATTGTTTCTACACATGTGCTTTTCCCTCTCTTTTCTCATGGACTCCAATGACAATAGTCAGAGTGGTGTTTGTATACAAGTGCCTACAAGAAGACAGCTAAGTACATTAGCTAACAGTTTATTTGAGTAACTAATAGTTCAGACAGTTAGTCTTTAGTTGCTTACAGTCAGAGTAATGTGGAGTGAGTTAAGAGCATATAAAGAAGTTTGTAGCAATCTCGTTATAACTAATTAGCCAACGTGGATTTGCCATGTATTTGAGCTAAGAAGACGTTCACTTATTTTGCTAGCAAGAGCATGTAATTCGACGTGCAAATAGTGGACTTGGACCCAACATTTGAGATAATTTCATGGGTTCATCATCCAAGAGAGCAGCCTATGTGACCGTCTTTGATCAAGAAGAGGACATCAGATTGCCATTCTTCCGCCTAGACCACGTGCATAAGAGCCAGCAAGACCATCAATTAATCATCATTCATCATCCCCACATTCGGGCTCCCCCCATAAAAGAGCGCTCCAACTGGTACAATTAGCTATAGGATTTAGATAGGAATTTAGTATCAGACATTTTAGATTAGTTTTTAGGCCAGTTTAGGAATTATTGTGTTTAATTTGCGTATTAAAGTGCATTATCATTGTTCCCATGACCATTAGTTATTATTGTCCACATAATTGTTAAGGCTATCGAGGGCTGCCTGGTGATGGTGGCCAGCCACTTTAGTTTAGTTGGTATAGATATTTAATATTAGTTTAAATAGATACAGAATAGGATTCTAAATGACAAATTCTTCTATTTGTTGCCACGGGTACAGATATGATACTATATGTACAGCTTCACCCTTGCAGCCTCAAAGGGTCACCTAGCAGCAACTATGTAAATACTACATTTAAATCAATAACGCCTGGGACCCTGTAGTACTGTGGTGCATCAGAGCTGAGGTGATGCCAATCCCAACTGTACAGGTCAGGATACAGAAGCTCTCTGTGGAAGTCACTGCTAGCATCTTCCAGGGGTTGTCTCGGTCAGGATACATGCTGAAGAACAACTGAAACCAACACAGACTCCAATCACATTTAGAGATATCCACAGCCACATCAACAGGTATTGGGCAAGGCCAATTCCCTGTTCTTTTCAAAGTGGGCTAATATGAATCGAAATGGAGGGTGTATGGGAGGTATGACAATGTCTAATGCATTTATCATGATATAATTCTGCTACATATACACAAAGAATCACAGCACAATTGATCTACTTACAGAAGACAGGACAACTACGCCAAATATGCAAGCTATTTTGAAGAACCTCAAGCAGCATCTGAACGAAAAATAATGTTTGTTGTTGTTAGAAAGGCCCACAGCAATCTTTTACATGATCTAGAACATTCTAAATGGGGTTACATTGAGAGTCATCATAAACAAATAAATATTATCACAATGCTATCGAATCATTTTACACAACACTGTCTATCAGCATCCAAAGCGCATTGGCGAGGTCTGACTGTAGTGATATTATTGCTAGTATTGGGCATCAGCATTGGAGTATCGGAGAGAGAGAAATCACCTCATGTTACTGGAAAGTTTGAAGTTCAGATGGTCTAGAGGGTCATTCTTCTCAGAGGAAGAAGACAGACCGTTCACTTCACTGCCCAGACGACACCTCCTCTCCAGTTCTATGGAACTGCAGTCCCAAGGCTCCACCCCATCCCCAAACCCCTGGTCCTGCATGGTCCTGTTGGAGAAACCAGTTTCTCAATCATCACCCATCTCTGTGAGTTGGTCAAATGTAAATGTCAATAAATACATTTTTAAAAAGTGATGACATGCCATGATAAAACACATTCGCGTTATGTGAGAGATGTAAGATCCAGGACATATAAAATGCAGGTCATTTGGGAAGTGCAACAGCAGTTTAAATCAGTTTTGGATGGACAATCAAGATGGGGTTGGTTAAATAACAATGCCAACAATTAAATAAGATCACATTATTTTTTGATTTGTCTTTGTCATTGTCATTGCAGATCTGTGTTGATTGACCCACCTGTCATCTGAAGTGAACATGAGCAGAGGAGATTTCTCTGTGTAGTTGGCCTGGTTGGTTTTCCCCTTGAGAAAGTTAACCGTGCTGAAGTTGTGTCTGAAATAAAACAGGGATGTCAGAGTGGTTGCAGTGATTGTTGAAATGTTTGGAGTGATTGGAGACATATCTCCCCTCACTTCACCAACAAGAAAGGGTGCTCCTCATCTGTGAACTTTGACCCTGTCTGCCTGCCTCTCAGCAGCCCTCCTGCCTGCTGTCTATCTGGTCCATCACAGGGGCTCAACAGTGGGGGGGGGGGAGACAGGCGGGGGAGGGTGTCACGCCCCCTGGAGCACAGGGTACCAGCGAGGTGGGTGAGCAGCTGGTCACCCCTGGCACCCGAAGAGATCATTAGAGCATCTGAGTCACCCCCTGCTGCTGCACACAGTCCTGAAAGGCTCCTGCATGCTCCCGACGTCTGCCCCAGAGCATCCATACAGCTGGGGCCTTCTCTCACACTGTAGGCTCAGACATACAGTACAAACCTTTGTCTGCTTCAATATTAGTTTATTCGTCATGTATATGATTTACACATACTAAGAATTTGACTTGGATAATGGTATATGCTGATGAAGATGACATAGGACAGGGTGCAGGACAGGACAAGACAGTGCAAAGACATGATGGTGCAAATGCAAATACAAAATACAGTGCAAATACAAGATACAATATGTAACCAAATGCAAATTACACAATATATGGGTCAATGACGTATAAGGTTTTCAAAGTAGCAAAAATTTTAAACTGAAATTACACTTCCCTAAAATGATTTTTATGTTCATTAGCGTGTTACCTATGCCCTTATATTACTTATTTTCAAGAGTTAAGACAATAATTAATTTTTATTGTGATTCATATGAATGTACCCTCATAAAATGTAATTCAGTGTTTTTTCAACAACAAAAAAAATGTATGCCCATTTTTCATAACTTTCAAAAAGTTTATATATCCATGCGTAGACTGGCAGAAATATAATTACCCAGAAAAAAATGACATTATTTTATTTTGAATACCATATTTTTTATGTCATGGGTACAACTGAACATTTTTTACAAAAACTTTCAGCCGTAAAAAATAAAAAAATATATAAAAAAAGTGAACATCTAGGAACATATCTTTCACCTCATCCTTTGAGATTTATTTTTGTCTCTCCAAGTAAAAACAAGATTTTTGTATTTTAATATAAAATATGACAATACTGTGTTACACTGAGTGACACATAGCCTATTACTACTGCCCATAAATATTGATTAAATGTGATTCCTTCAGCAATAACAATAATGTCCCTATGAAATATTATTAGCTTCAGCCAAAAAAAAACAGGATCAGATGTTTATGTGCATGTCAGCACTGCGCCATAGTGTCCCAAGATGTCCAGCAGATGGCGGCAGAGTGCACCGTACTTGGATTTTGTGGACTGATTTGGGCTTGGCTCACCCTAAGTGGGTTCACCTGTTTGGTTGCTGATTGCATGCACCTGTATTTAAGAGGTGTCTGTGTTTTGCCATGCATTCGAGCCTCATATGTTTCTAGGAGACTCCTGTACCTTTGTCACCCTTTGTGGGACCTTCTTTTGGATTAAAGCAAGTTTGTTTTTGGCTCCTATGCTCAGCGTCCTGTACTTAAACTCAGTACTCTTAAGTTAGCATCGTGACAGTAGGCTCGAATCATCAACATGAGTTTAACAGGCGCTGAAGGAGCGGACATCAGCCTATCCCAAGTGCTCGGAGCTTTGAAGACCCAAGGATCCTCAATCCAGCAGATCCAGACCTGGATAACACAGCAAATGCATCAACAGAACCCCCCAGGCGGCAAGACATTCCTTCAGAAACCGGAGCGGTATGATGGCATCCCAGAGACCTGTCAGGGATTTTTGACTCAATGTGACCTGTTTTTTGTTATGCAGCCAGATCAGTTCCCCTCAGAAAGAGCTAAGGTCGCTTTTATGATTTCTCTGCTCTCAGGTAAAGCTCTAGTGTGGGCTACTGCCCTGTGGGAGGCTAGTTCCCCACTTTGTGCTAATGCAGCAGAGTTCTCTAAAGCACTACGCCAGGTTTTCAACCATCCTGTGAGTGGCAGAGAAGCAGCACGCCGCATCAGCACGCTCCGCCAAGGGGCCAGAGCCGTTTCTGAGTATGCTATAGAATTCCGCACCTTGGCAGCTGAGAGTAAATGGAACAATGAAGCACTTTTGACCACTTTTTATAACGTCCTGTCTGAGGCGGTCAAAGATGATTTGGCTAGTCGGGAGTGGGGTGCCACTTTAGATGAGCTCATTACCACCTCTATCTGCCTCGATCAGCGCATACGCGAAAGGAGGCGTGAGCGCAGGCTTCCCAACTCCGCACAGCCCCAAGTGTGTTCGCCACAGAGCGCGTCAGCTCCCGCTGCTCAGCCCACTCAAGCGGAGGCTATGGAGATAGGCAGGTACCGCATCACACCTGCTGAAAGAGAGCGTCGCCGCAGAGAGAGATGCTGTCTTTACTGCGGTGAGGCTGGTCATTACAGAGACCGATGCCCCCAGCTGCAGGGAAACGAAAACGCTCATTAGGGGAAGGGGACAGCTTAGTGAGCAGTTTGGTCCGATCTCAGTCCCCCAACCCAGCTAAGCGCCTATCCCTGAGTGCTCAACTCACCTGGACCCCAGAGAACCCTGAGAACATCCCAATCACTGTGCTGATCGATTCCGGTTCAGAGGAGAATCTGATGAACTCTGCTCTGGTCACACGCCTCGGTCTACCGGTCATGGCTCTTCCCAATCCTGTGAGAATACAGGCACTCGACGGACGACCCCTAGGCTCCGGTAAGATCAACTACATGACGCGCCCCTTATCGCTACAGATTGGTTCACATAAAGAGACTATCTCTTTGGCTTTAGTCGAATCCCACCATGACATGGTGGTACTAGGGTTTCCCTGGCTCCAGAAGCACAACCCCCTAATCAATTGGTCCACTGGGGCAATTTTGTCATGGAGCTCAGAGTGTGTTTCAGCCAATCATTTTACACCTGTGATGGAGTGTTCCGCTGCCTGTTCATCTCCTGAGCTCACTTCAGTCCCTGCCGAGTATCATGACTTAGCTGAAGTGTTTAGTAAGACTAGAGCTACAGAACTACCCCCTCACAGATCTTATGACTGTGCCATTGACCTGTTGCCTAACACTATTCCCCCCCGGGGACGATACCCTCTCTCCGTCCCAGAGACTCAGGCCATGGAGGATTACATTAGTGAGTCCCTTACCAATGGGCTTATTAAGCCCTCGACCTCACCCGTGTCAGCAGGATTCTTCTTTGTACCCAAGAAAGATGGTGGTCTACGACCATGCATAGACTACCGAGCACTGAACAACATCACAGTGAAAAACAAATATCCGTTGCCACTCATGTCTTCTGCTTTTGACCTCCTTGGAGGAGCTACAGTGTTCACCAAACTAGACCTGCGGAACGCTTACCATTTGGTCCGCATCAGAGAGAATGATGAGTGGAAGACTGCATTTAGCACCCCTAGTGGACATTATGAATACTATGTGATGCCGTTTGGTCTGACTAATGCACCCGCTGTGTTCCAAGCCTTTTTAAACGACGTGCTCAGAGACTTCCTCAACCGCAGTGTGTTTGTTTACCTCGATGATGTGCTCATCTTCTCCAAGTCCCTTACAGAACATCGTCAGCACGTCCGGCAGGTCCTACAGCGGTTACTGGACAATCAGCTGTTTGTCAAACTAGAGAAGTGTGAGTTCCATGTTACACGCACCTCCTTTTTGGGGTATGTCATCTCCCCTGACGGTGTGATCATGGACCAATCCAGGGTGCAAGCAGTACTGGACTGGCCGGTTCCTACCACTCTCAAACAGGTACAACGTTTTGTGGGATTTGCTAACTTCTATCGTCGTTTCATCCGAGGTTTCAGCTCCATTGTAGCACCCATCACAGCAGTGACCCGTGGAGCACCGACCAAACTCAGATGGACCCCAGAGGCACAAGCGGCATTCGAGCACCTCAAGGCTCAGTTCACGTCGGCTCCCCTGCTGAGGCATCCTGACCCTACCCTACCGTTTGTATTGGAGGTGGACGCGTCCGGTTCTGGAGTTGGAGCCGTGCTTTCCCAGAAGTCAGGTATGGACAATAAGACTCACCCGTGTGCCTTTTTCTCTCGCAAGCTCAGTGACGCTGAAAGGAACTACGACGCCGGTGACAGGGAGCTGTTGGCCATCCTACGGGCGCTTGAGGAATGGAGACACTGGCTAGAAGGAGCACGCCACCCATTCACTGTCATCACGGATCATAAAAACCTCCAGTACATCCGTGGAGCCAAACGCCTGAACCCCCGACAAGCCAGGTGGGCTCTGTTTTTCACCCGATTCAGGTTTATCATCACGTTTCGCCCTGGAACCAAGAACGCCAAGGCTGATGCCTTATCACGACAGTATGACATTGATGTTACTGACCCTGTCCCCGAGTGCATCATTCCCCCCAGCTGTGTGGTGGGACAGGTGACGCTTGCCCTGGAGGACGCCATCCGGCGTGCGCAAGAGGAGGATCCGGGTCCTGGTGGAGTACCCCTGGGCCATCTGTATGTCCCACTCAACGCCCGCTCTGATGTTCTACAGTGGGGGCATGACTCACCAGTGACGGGGCATCCGGGGACTGCCCGCACGGTAGAGCTAGTTAGCCGCCACTTTTGGTGGCCGCGCATGAGAAGCGACATTGAGGAATATGTCCACGCATGTACAGTCTGTGCTACACAGAAGTCAGGGAACCAAGCCCCGGCAGGCCTGCTTCACCCCCTGCCGGTCCCATATCGACCATGGTCCCACATTTCGATGGATTTCATCACAGGCCTACCACCTTCTGATGGCAACACTGTGATTTTTGTAATCGTGGACCGGTTCTCTAAAGCTGCCCACTTTGTCCCTTTACCTAAGCTGCCTTCAGCGAAGGAAACCGCCGATGTGGTGGTCCGGGAGGTGGTGCGTTACCATGGCATCCCAAGTGACATTGTCTCTGATAGAGGCCCCCAATTCATGTCCAAGTATTGGTGTGCATTTTGGTCCTTGTTTGAAACATCTGTCAGTCTTTCTTCAGGCTATCATCCCGAGAGTAATGGACAGACGGAACGTGTGAACCAGGAACTGGAGAAATACTTGCGCTGTATGGTCTCATCCAATCCGGGTGCCTGGAGTCGGAAGCTGGTGTGGGCTGAAATCGCCCACAACCAACTGAGTGGGTCATCCACCGGTATGTCCCCTTTTGAGGTTCAGTATGGATTTGTCCCACCGTTTTTTCCCTCTCAACAGTCCGAGTCTGCGGTTCCCTCTGCGGATGCTGCTGTGGCCAGGTGCCGCCAGGCCTGGAAAAAGGCCCGTGCTGCGCTTACGCGCACCACCGAACGCCATCGAATCCAGGCCAATCGCAGGAGACGGCCTACCCCGACGTTCCGCCCTGGACAGAAAGTGTGGCTCTCCACCAAGAACCTGCCTCTGCGCACAGCCACCAAGTTCACTCCCCGGTTCATCGGCCCGTTTCCTGTGGAGAGGAGGGTTAACCCGGTGGCTTACAAACTCAGACTTCCTAGGACTCTCCGGGTGAGACCGGTGTTCCATGTCTCCTTATTGAAACCTCTATTCTCCTCACCCTTGTCCAGGCCTGCCCCGCTGCCGCCCCCTCCGCGGGTCATCGCTGGTGGCCCGGTCTACACCGTCCGGAGGCTGCTGGATTCCCGGCGGTGGGGGCGGGGCCTCCAGTACCTGATAGACTGGGAGGGCTACGGCCCGGAGGAGCGCTCATGGGTGCCCTCCCGGCACGTCCTGGATCCTGGCCTCATCCGCGCCTTTCACCGCGCCCACCCTCTCAAACCTGGCCCACCTGGAGGTGGTCGTCGGGAGGGGGGCACTGTCAGCACTGCGCCATAGTGTCCCAAGATGTCCAGCAGATGGCGGCAGAGTGCACCGTACTTGGATTTTGTGGACTGATTTGGGCTTGGCTCACCCTAAGTGGGTTCACCTGTTTGGTTGCTGATTGCATGCACCTGTATTTAAGAGGTGTCTGTGTTTTGCCATGCATTCGAGCCTCATATGTTTCTAGGAGACTCCTGTACCTTTGTCACCCTTTGTGGGACCTTCTTTTGGATTAAAGCAAGTTTGTTTTTGGCTCCTATGCTCAGCGTCCTGTACTTAAACTCAGTACTCTTAAGTTAGCATCGTGACAGTGCAGGCTTTGATTCCATTATCCAGAATAATGTGCCTTGAAATACTGTACCTATCTGTTCAAAATGACAGTATTCAATATGGTAATATTCAGTATTCATACAGGGGTTTCAAGGTTATTTGTCACCTTGAATACATTGCTAACATCAGAAGACAAATTATAAACCGTGGTTACAATAGTTACTGTATATAGCTGGCTATTACCAAGCTAATGTTAGCTTGCTAGCAACTAAAGCAATAACTCATGAGAGGGTGTGGTATATGGCCAATATACCACGGGTTGTGCTGCGGTCATATAGGCACGATCTCAACCCGTGGTATAATTAAGCAAATGACCATGAGAGGCAGTGGGTTACACAGGATTTTCCAACAGCTACGGGGTGTTGTTAGGCCTGAAGCGAGTTATTGCTTTACGGTTACGTCATCAGTAAACATTTATGGGATAAATACCTACTATTTCAGTGTCTTAGGCTGTATTTCAAACCGAAGGGCTCATCCCTACGGCCTACACCCTACGGAGTGTCTTCCCTTCATAGTGAGCAGTGTGAAGGGCATAGGGAGTAGCCTAGGGTGTCAAAATAACGCCCGTTTGGAATTCCCTTCAACATCATTTTCAGGGCTGACGCATGTGTCAACAGCCTGTCACAAGCTATGGCTAACCATAAGCATTGTTAATGAATGAATCCTATTTTAACTGAAGCTAAGCTTTTGGTCTGGAAAAGTGATGTGTCCTGAATTCAAGCTGTGTCCGTGATGAAATCACAGAGTCTGGAGGTGTTTGCCTCCCACTCCACACGCCAGATGTGGTCCGCCCATCCTGCCTCGTTGATGTTAAGATCTCTGCATTGCTGCAGGAGATCCTGTGCAGCAGGCACAAAAGGGTGTCTCGACTTGAGACGCCGGGGAGGCTCCGCTGTTGTGGAGCAGGTGGTAAGTTCCACGGCCCGGCAGGCGAGACGTGCTGTGCACGTGCACGTGCTGTGGTTCTTGTGCGGTGGAGGCATGGACAGATTATGGGGTGTGTGGGCCCCTAGGCCAGGTGTCCGTGGAGGGCCCCCCCTTCCCTCCTACCCACGACAGCCCAGTCACAGCATTTTTCTATAAAATTATTATTATTATTATTATTATTTCTCACCAGGATTTAGGCTACAGCATCAAAATAAAAAATTAAGTAACACTATCGCTACACAACACAAGAAGGTAACAGCACTGTGACTGCAAGAAAATTAACTGCTTGTGTCACATAAACATAATAAATAAATCAGCTTCAGTACGCAGTCTATGCGTCCAGCACCAGTAGACATTGTGTCATGCAGGATTTATATGATATGTTTACAGCATATTTGGTATTAATATTTGCTTGTAATTGACTATTATACAACACCAAGACAAAAAAGGAGAGAAAACTGTTTTACAATATTTTTGGTCGCTGGCAAGATACTGAATAAATGTTGCCTCTTGGCTTGACATAATGGTAACAAGGCAATCAGGTGTTCTCCTACCACTGACAATTCGAACTTGATATTGTCATATAGCCGAACAACTGCACTCAGGCCGGCTAAGCAAGTTAAACAAATTGATGGAGAAAGGCAGTACTGGAGGGAGGTTTTAAGAAGAGTTGTGGCCATGATACAATTTTTAGGGGAAGAGGGCTTGCTTTCAGGGGGGATGATGAGCTACTGGGTTCATCTCACAATGGAAATTTCCTGGGCATCCTAGACCAATGGGAAAGTTTGATCCATTCTTAGCTGAACATCTTATTGCTATGGTGGACAGTCTGGGGCTGGACCTGTCCAACTTTAGGGGCCAGTCATATGTTAATGCAAGTAACATATCTGGAAAGTACCATGGGGTCCAAACACATCTTTAATGAAAAAACCCACTGATCCATTATGTCCCATGCACAACGCCTGAATTTCTCCCTGAATTTAGTTGGCGTCAATTATAGACAGTTTGGAGACATTGTGCACAACTGAGAGAGGTCAGAGGGCTTTTTAGGAGGGCTAGGGGCACTAGAGCCCTCTGACTACCAGGGCCCCTGGCCCTCCTATAAAGCCCTCTGACTACCAACACCCCCGGCCCTCCTATAGGGCCCTATGACTTCCAGGGCCCCCAGCCCTCCTATAAAGCCCAGGGCACCTGGCCCTCTACTGCATTGGTCTCCAACCACCGGGCCGCGGACCGGTACCGGGCCTCGGCACAGGTGCTACCGAGCCTCGGAAAGTATAGCCTAAAATTAAAAATGAATTTTTTTTTTTTTTTTTTTGTAATACATGTATTACATTGAACTGTGTTCAGTCTGTTGGTCATTTTTTCACCAGTAACCACTATCTGTGAAGCCCACAACAATTTACTTTCCGACCCGGAAGTTCCAAATAAAGGAGCACTTCCGAGTTGATCTTGAGCTAGCCATGTGAACTGTGTCTGTGTGTTGCCTGCCTTGGTGCTCTTAGCTAGCTAGCATGGAGAAAAAAAGACATACTTCATTGCAGAGCTTCTTCGGAGGGGGTAGGGGGGAGAAAAGGCCCATTGAAGAAGTGCAGAGACAGCAGAGCCCGAGACTGCAAAAAATAAGAAAGCTGAGCCCGAGACTGCAAAAAAGAAGAAAGCCTCATTCAATAGGAAATACGACGGGTCCTATCTCAAATATGGCGTCATTGCAACAGGTGATTTGATTGCTCCTAGTCCCCTGTGTGTAGTATGTGGAGAAAAGCTGTCTAATGAGGCAATGAAGCCCTCAAAACTCTTGAGTATTTTGAGCGAAGAAAATGTGAACAAGAAGGACAGAAGAAAGTATTGAAAGCCACCACATCAACAAACATGTCTGCACTGAGAGCATCATATTTAGTGGCTAGCCGAATTGCTAAAGCTAAGAAGCCTTTCACTATTAGCGAGGCGTTGATTCTACCTGCTGCTAAGGATATTTGTCGTGTCGACACCATCTTTGCCTCGCTGAGCTTCAATTTCCATTTCCGGAGGTATATCGCATGTCCTGGCTCAGTGTCTCCTCCACGGCCTGCCAGTCTCCAGCTGAGTACACCAGCGCAAGGTCGTCTGCATACGCATACTTCTTGGACACTGTGGTCGGCAGGTCGTAGGTGTAGAGGTTATTAAGGAGGGGGACCAGGACAGATCCCTGGGGGACGCCGTTCTTAAGGCGTCGCAACCTGCTTTGCTGTCTGCTACCAGTGGTGAGGGTGAAGCTGCGGTTTCGGACAAGCTCCATGATCATGCTGACCATGTGCCTGTCCGGAAGCAGGCGGAGCAGCTTGCAGGTGAGGCCGCGTTGCCAGGCAGTCGTCCGGTCTATAAAGACGGCTCCAGCCTCCTTTTTAGCCGAAAAGCTGTCCTCAATGTCTTGAGTCATCAGAGTGACTTGATCTACGGTCGATCTCCCGCGTCAGAACCCGGCCTGCTCCTGTGGGAGCAGCAGGTCGATGATTGGTTCAACACGGGCGTAGATGAGATGCTCGAGGATCTTGAAGAGGATACATAACAAAGAGATGGGGCAGTAGCTCTTGGGGTCCCCTTCAGGCTTGTTCAGCTTAGGGATCGCAACAACTAGGGATCTTCTCCAGATTTTGGGGATCTTGAGTTGGCACAAGCAGGAAGAGAGGAACACTCTTAACCAGGACTTCAAGGCAGGTGCGGCATGGAGTATAAGCTCCGGGCAGATAGAATCAGGCCCCGGAGCTTTCCCTGGCTTTACATGCTGGAGTGCAGCAGCGAACTCCTCCGGTGTGAATTGCCCGGAGATGTTACCGCCGCTAGGAGCTGTGGCCTTCCAGAGGTCAGACACTTCTTTTGCCACGAGACGTGACAATTCGTGGGCTTTGCCCTTGTATGTCCCACTTTTCACAAATTGTGATTTTGTTTGCAGAGATGGGGCAGTGACGGGCGCGGTGTCTAGACCTACCAGTGAGGTTGTTAAGTATGCTCTATGCCTTGCGGCTGGAGTGTGAGAAGTCGATGGAGTTAATGGCCTCTTCCCAGCGTTCTTGTCTCCTTCGGCTGGTGGTTACAGTTAATGTAACCACCGTTTTAGATGTATTTTGATGTTGATAGCTATGTAGCTATGTCTGTGGACAGTTCTAAATGGACAACCAGCAATGACATTCAAGTGAAACAATACCTTTCTTTTCTTCTGACTAGCTAATCTTTCCTCACTAGAGACTGGATCTGCATGTGCCGTGCAGCCCTCTCCTTATGCTGGCTATCTGGCTATCTAGCTACCGTAGGCCAATAAAGATAATGTGCCTTGAAATACCGTAAAATGCCATAGCTAAAATAGTTTAAAATGACAATATTATAGTATTCATATAACACGTAAATATGAATTGCATGATTAAATGTTGCAAACTAGTGAAAATGTGTTATAACAAAGCTACTGTCAGCATAATGGGTGACATTGAGGTATAACATGAAACTTGAAGGACTAAAGCGTGATACTGAATGACAGATTTCCTACATAAACATATTTAACAGGCAGTTCCTTGGCCACCTATATAAAGTAATGACCTTGACCTATAAAGATTATCATTACCTTTCATATTTAATATGGCTTTTTATAAAATATTAACATTAAATGTATGCTTTCTGTGTTGTACTGAATTACATGTATTTTTGTTCCAAAGGTTAGAAAGTGAAGAGGTGAAATCATCAAATATTTCAGTGAGATTTTCTGACCGCATGTACATTGATAGAGGGACTTCCAGGGTCCTTCTTTGAGATACCAAACACTAGGCTATTACATGATAACCATAATGTGATATGCTTTAAAATAGCTTTTTTACCTTTGTTATACTGAATGACATTGATGAAGTGAGAAATTTAGGGACAAAAGTTATTCAAGTTTTTAAATATTTTTAGATACAGTATATCACCATTTTTCTATGTTTTCTATATCTACTAACACAATTATGCCATGGGTGTTCATTTAAGTTTTGAGGATGAATTTATACATTTTAATATCACTTTTGTCATTATTTTTTTTACCGGGACAGTTATACTGAATAACATTTTTACACTTTAGAGCTCAATAGCTCCCTTAATTTAATACTTTGCAACACAAATATTTCTGGATCAAAAGAAGGGTAAGAGTTGAGTGATTTACTATTATATTTACATATGTATCTTTTTATGTTAAATTGATGGCCTCGGAACAGTGTGATGAGTGTAGTGTGATAGATGAGCAATGTTTTATATAATGTGTGCAATGTGTGTGCTGTCTCATCATGCGTGGTGGAGGTATGGCTCCTCTTGGCCCTGAAAACAGCCCGTGACTCACAGGTGTTCCAGTCCTGACACTGACAGGAGGGCTGAAGAGACTACCAGAGGCACACCAGAACTGTCAGATTAAAATGCTGAAGGAGGAGAAACTAATATAAAAATATATTGGAAGTTACTGTATGATATGATGATAAATACATAAACATTGATGTTGATGAAATACACTTACACTTATAGTATACTCAATTGTGTATTAGTCTTAACTTTTCAACTGGCACTGGTGGAAAAATGCTGATTTCAAACATTTCTCAAGGAGCTCTATCATGACAAAGGAGCTCTATCTATGACGTATTTTGTCTTAAATCCCTTATATTTTCTCTTAAAATGCAAGGCTTAGTCGGTTAAAGCCCTTTAGCTTAAAGTATGTGTTGTTAGCCTATGTATTGAACAGTATTATTGTTATTGTAAAGCTAAGCCTTATGGGTAATCGCTTTCGGCAGAGTGAAAAGTGATGCCATGCATGTACAGTAACATGCCAAACTCTTAAACCTCTTTGTTGTTATCAAACACATTTCTCAGTCTCTGCCTCGGTTCCCCTGGGAGTATATGTCTAAAAAGAGTACAGACATAACAGTATTAGTTGAGTTCAAAGATGAATCACTCGTCTACCTTCACCTATCTACTAAACAATAGGGTACTGTAGATACAGAGACTTACTCTGAGTTGTATCTATTTAAAGCGTTTTATCATGCTGAAATAAACTGATGCCATAAACTATTTTATAGGGCCTTTTTCAGGCGCAGATTTAATCCCAGTCCTAGATTTGAAAACATATCAATGCAGATTACTCATGGAGAGAGGGCCTTCCCTTTAGACTATGCATCTCTTTCTAGAAAACCTCCGTTAGTCTTTGGTTAATTCACTTTTACTTGGAGGCTTCTAGATATGGACAGCTTGGACAGTCATTGAGAATGACTTGGTCAATTCTTGAATATAGTCATTGAGAATGACAGACACATTATGAAATAATCAAGCTAAAAGCACAATTAGATTAACATTTTACAAGCTATAATGAAGGCCAATTAAAAGTCCCTCTCGGCTAATCTGTTCATCCTGAATGGCTTTCATCCCCTAGCTGTCAAAAGGAATGTATTGAAATGAATTTTTATTTGATGTGAATGCACCTAGCATTTGTCCCTAAATCTCTGCCTCTCCTATTAGATCTGTGAACTGCATCACCTGTAAAATATGATGCATTACAGTATATGATTATTCCATTCAATACTACAGTCATTTAGATCTCCTGTGCCCCTTCTACTTCTAGCCCAGCCTGGCTCTGTGCAGGTCAGGAGGACTAGAGTTGTGTTCCTCTGAACTTATAGTCACTAGTGCAGTGCCCATTCTGGACTACGTGTGCCTGTGCCCATACAACTCCTAACAAATTCCTTATAAAGGTTTTTGCAATACTGTATTACACTTTTCTTAAATGCACTAAATAAAAATAATTTACTCATACAAAAAGCTACTTAAAAAAAACTCCCCGTTCTTAATAGTCTTTTGAGCAAATAAACTCTGATATTTTTCCCAAGTCCATTCAATTCACTCGATACCACATGTTTGTAATGTAGGTATCAAACATATGCTGTGTTCTATTTACCGCGGAAGTCGGAGCTGGGAAAGACGCCAAACCTGAGTTTACCGCATTTACAAACGGTCAGTTCGCTCGGACAAGCCATCTCTTCAGTCAGAGCACCCAGTGCAATTCCCGAATGACCAGAGCGCTCCGAGAGCATTTCTAGCAATACCATTTCTACAGGTAGCTAAGTTAGCCATTGTTAACACAGTCCCTGATTGGTTCCCGTAGATGATGACTCCTGTATTTCGCGTCAGCATCTACAGGAACCAATCAGGGACTGGGGCCAGAACAGCAGTTAAAATGCAGTCTCCTGATTGGTGCCCCATTTTCTGGGAAAACTCAAATCGCTCGGGCGGCTGAAAGTCCAGACTCATAGTGAAAACGTCAACAACAACAAAAATTGGTTTACCAGGCTACTGTCCACTTCCGTTGTAAAGAAATTTGAGTCAGAAGAAAATGTCGATCTAGAGTGATCAGTGAAATGATGTTCTCTATGTTACCGCAAATAGGACAAAATGTCAAAAATAGACTATGTGTTTTTTTAAATGACACATTTACGCCTATTTCTCTTCGTTATGACTCGCATATGATCATTTTCCTCAAAATACAATCATTTTAAGCCTCTGGTATGATACTTCAACATTTCCCATCTGTCAACAGTGCTGAGGCAACTGGAATCCAGCATCACATGACAGCCCTCACAGACAGCTGGTTAGCTTTGTTAGCTTAGCATAAGCACAATTTGTTATTTGTATACTTCCCTCTGAACCTATTCATGAAAATACACATTCATACCAAGTATAGTATATATAATGTCTGTTACCTAGGTTTCCCCACAATATAGTAAATACACATAGGCTATAGCTAAACACTGTTTTTGTAATCAGCGCCAGCTAGCTTAGCTACATAGCTAGGCCTACCGTTA
This sequence comes from Borostomias antarcticus, assembly GCF_949987555.1. Classification (NCBI taxonomy): domain Eukaryota; kingdom Metazoa; phylum Chordata; class Actinopteri; order Stomiiformes; family Stomiidae; genus Borostomias; species Borostomias antarcticus. The sequence continues at coordinate 8,738,203 of NC_140243.1, forward strand.
GCTAAAGCAGATTTCTCACAAACCGCTCTGGGTCCTAGACCCACTTCCTTGGGTCCTGAGCAATTACCTGCCAAATGTCAACTTCATACAGCACCCAGTTTTTGAGATAATCGTGCCGGAGACATCGACAGACAGAGGTTTGTGGCCTTATAGTTAAATCACCATCATCTTTTTTTTATTTACCCTTTATTTACATTTGTATTTATATATTTTTTTATATACCCTATTCAGTACTGTAATGAGATTTACTGCCAATTCCAAATCTTTCCTTGTCCTGACTATCTAACAGAGGTGAGAGGAGAGGCGGGGATGGGTGGAACCACTCATTAGAATGCAAAAAGCACAACAGAATAGGAAAGAGAAGAATAGTACAAGAAATTACCTTATGCCAGACACCATGAATGTTTACTAAGCTACACCACATCTAAGAGTAAATAGATAGTAGTTTAAATGTATTCAGCAGCCTATACAGTAGGTCACCTGATGCCATTACACTTTCATCTAATCTTTTTTTTTTCTTCCTTCAGTACCTGCTGGCTTTGTTGACCAACAACCTGACAGCATTCCGACTAGAAACATACTTCATGCATCCCACACAGAACAGCTGATTAGCCCCGAGTTGAATATTTCCACTTGACTGAACATGGCTGTGAGGTCTCACCCCCTGAAAGGCCTCTGCACGGTTCTCCATTCTGAGTAGAACAAAAATTCCAGAATTAACTCTCAATAAAGTCACAGCCACAGGCCAGAGATTAGCAACCCCCCTCCATCTCTCACAAACACATGCACACTGGGATTTGACAGAGTACTGTAGGTGTACAGTAATGTGATTTTGCATGTGAGGTAGGAATACTTCCTTCCACTACCGACACACAGTTTCACCCTTTAGTGCTCATAAGTAAGGGAAATGTGAGTGAAACGTAAAAGATATCATGCCCAAGTATCCGCTTCCCTATAATTTGTGGCCTATCTGTGTACGTCTGTACAAGAGGAGAAATAGAGATCCCCCTCCTGCATCATTTCTGAGGGTTTACATATCCAGAACCAGACCCAGCCCTGTACTCGACAGAGCCTGCAAATTTAACTGCAGATCCAGCCTTGTACTCTACAGACCCTGAGAACGTTACTGCCCCAGACCCAGCCTTGTATTCTACAGGTGTGCTTCCTTTCTTACCCGTCTTCCTGGTGCACCGGTACCAAGTCCTCAGCGCGGATCACACAATTCCCAGGTGGCAGGGCCGCAGCCTGCTGGAGCTTCTGGGCCTCCCTCCTCCCGGAAAAGCTCTGCAGCAAGCGTAGCGCGCCGAAGTTCCCCGCCATGGCCTCCGAGGCCCTCAGAGAACTCCTGGCGGGGTGTCCCTGAGCGGCCGTTTGAGACAGCTCTAAATCCAGGTTCCCCTTGTTCTCCAGATACATGCTGAGACAGATATGTCCACGCCCGGCCTAAACTGAGAGGGATTGAGAGGCAGATTTGGATGCAAAACTTCAGAGTTCATAGTGTATATTGAGAAAGCCTTGCATTCGTGACTGGTCTGCATTCTGTACCGGGTTGGTTGAAGTCGTACCGTGTACAGCACAGCATAAAATACACAACGTGTAGATAATAAGGTTCATTCTATTGTGAAATCGGCGTGTGTAGAGACAGTTGGTTCACGATGGCCCCTCCCAGACAAGTCTAGTGTAACAGAGAGGCCTGCTGTGTAAAGAAGAGAGACATCCGTTCGATATGTCCATGGTCCACCTCCTGCTGACCTCTTCCCTGCAGTGACAGATTGAGAGACCAGAGATCTCTAATGGATAGTCAGCTGCTCTATTTGGACAGAGACCTGGTCTATCTATCTATCTATCTACAGTATACATCTAGTATGTCAACCAATCCAATGCGTGTTATTGTTTGTGAATACTTACTCCAGTTAATGAGGTACAGTACATCACATACTGTAAATGTACATATTTATATCTGAATACTTAACCACCCCAAGGAGTTAACATAGATGTGAATACGTGGCTGGCGACATCAGCGTGGTGTGATGCTCATAAACTGGTGCATGATGGGATATGTACAGTATGTATTCAAACATATGATGGCCACCATCACATCACTCGCCTTTCCCTTGTGTTAAGCTCACATTCTGTGAATTCATCAAAGGGATTAATGTTCACGTGTCGACAGGCTATAGGGTCATTCACGTGCACCGAGCCCCTTTCTACTCTGCTCTCACGAGGAACAAGGCTCACAAACTGGTTTGGGATTAGCTAGCCTCAGAGGAAGTGATACCAGAGCCAAGGGATGAACTGACCAAGCTATTGTATTGTTTGGAATGCAAGACCATGATTCAATATTTCTGAAAGCCCCCGGGCCTTTGAGTTATAAGACGGTATCAGTAATATCATTTTAAGGAATTACTTTCTATTTGATAGAAGAGATGATTCATAGATGTCTGATAAAGACTGGCCAAATTGGATGCTGAAGGCTATGCCCTTACCCCCCCCCCCCCCTTAGAGATCACACCCAAAGTCAAGGAGTCGCATGTGACATCCTTTTCCTCACAGTCAAGTCGATCTTTTAGCTGGCTGGTCTAACCTTCATTCTGGTTGTTTCTATTATCCTTATCCAATCATTTACATGTACATCTTTTTCAGATGGATAATTGTGTGGCTTGTGGTTGCCTGCGTGTGTGTGTGTGTGTATGTGTGTGCGCGTGCCTGTGTGTGCACATTTTTCTTCCTAACAAAAGTGTCTTGCCTTGTGAAAGAGATGCACTGTAACTCACACTGAGAGGTCTACAACGCTACAAAGAAAGAGACAGATTAAGGCTCTTCATTGTTTCCTTTGTAACAGGATTAGTGGGGAACTGTTCATAGATTAAGCTAGCAGGTCATATAGTTATACAGTGACCTGTTGTATAACTGGGGGGGGGGGGGTTAAATGTGTCAGACAACCGCCCCCAGAGATATATGTCACGCTAGAGGTGTTTATTTGATTCCAGTTTGTGATGTTGACCAAATCAAATACATCTCTCTGTGTTGAGGAGAAAACAAGCCTTGAGCTAATCTCCTGCGTAGAGAGACGGATAATTGATCCATTTAAATGTGTTTCACACTCAGTTGACACACCCCAACAGGACAAGTCAATGAATCACCAGTCCTTTTTTTTACTGATAATTGTCAGTTGTTGTTGAAAAGTATCACAATAATTATTATACTAAAGTGTTTCAGTAGTCCCTGTTCATTAATTGTACATCTCTCTGCATCCATCATGGGAGTGAAATAAAAGGTTGTGTGGATGCTGAACCCACAACACTCACCCACAACACAACTTCAATCCACAACACTCATTCACTTGTGCAGTGCATTCATTGACTTGTGTAAATCCTCCCTTTCAAAGAAACGAAGGAAGATAAATGCTAATTGTCAAATATTGTTTCCTTAGACCTCACACAAGTTAGTTCATAGTAATTTCATAGAAATGCAAAAAATATAAATTCAGATATCAGCATCAAGACAATGATCAGTAGCTCTATACTGTATGATTGCTATGCATTTCTATGCAAGTGGAATCTAAGCAAATAAAAATAACTTACTTTTGAAATTCTTTGCAGAGTGGAACAGATGGTTTTGATGATGATGATATAGAAGAAGATGAAGAAGAAGAAGAAGAAGAAGATGATGATGATGATGATGATGATGATGATAATGTTAGGCAATGATGATGAAGGTGACTGCTAAATCTTACAGATACTATCTGGTCTGTCTTATGGAATATCAAGGCTATTGTGATGTGAAGATCAGGGATCTGATATTCCTTGGAGTCGGACGGCTCTGTCACGTATTCCTCTAGAGAGAGAGAGAGAGAAAGAGAGAGAGAGAGAGAGAGAGATGGAGGTCCTACTGCAGGAGAAGTTGCTCAGCAAGGTCTGCAGTTGGTGGGAGTGGCAAACTCCTTACTCTCCTCACTGTGTGGAGCTGGGCAGAGAGATGGTTCCTTTCCTCCCACCCCCACTTCTACCCTCCCCTTCAAATCCCTGTAGTCCCATTTTCATTGCCAGGCTTGTAGAATACAGACACACCCTCCCTCCACAGCCACACACACGCACACACACACACACACACAAAGCCTGGTCTGTGATGGCTTAGTTACTGTAGCTGCATTGGTCTGAATTGTTAATGCTTTAAAGGTGCTATAGAATAGATCATATTTTTAGATATAAATCATAAAAAACTAAACAACAAAAAAACTCAATTTATTATTTAAAAAATGTTGACGGGTCCAAAATTAATGTTTCGTTTATCTGTCTGAGATGTCTGAGGTTCAGTTCCCACCTCAAACTAGGCTTGTGAGCCAATGGCATTACGCCTCCCGACACAGAGATACCACGTGGTACCAACGTCGTAATACTACTGGCTTACAAGCGTTGTTAGAGATGGGAAATGAATCTCAGACAGATAAACAAAACATTCATTTTGGACCTGTCAATATTTTTAAAATAATAAATTGTAATCAATAACTTTCTTTTAATGATTAATTTACACAAAAATGTTCACCTTTAATATCTCAGAGTATAAGGGAACCTTTAATATCTCAGAGTATAAGGGAACCTTTAATATCTCAGAGTATAAGGCAGCACCCCAAACAACAACACTGAATTTCATGGGAAGAAAATGTACAGTATGTATTACACCGCCATGTCATAGAAGGCATGTCCTTGTATGCCCCTTGGCCATAACCCAAAATGTTCACTCTGAGTCACCATTTTGATTTTCATATTTTTTGTTCCTTACTTTTTAATTAATTAATTTTTTACTTTTTTTTTACTAGCAGTAATCAGGACTCTGTCTCCCCCTCCATGCTAAAGTACTGTGCTGATCAGCTGTCCCCGGTGTACACTAACATCTTCAACACCTCACTAGAGTCATGCCATGTTCCAGCCTGCTTCAAGACCTCCACCATCACCCCCGTCCCCAAGAAATCAAGGATCACTGGCCTCAACGACTACAGACCCGTCGCCCTGACCCCTGTAGCAATTGAGGTTTTTGAGCGCCTTGTTTTGCAGCATCTCCAATCCATCATTGATCCCCTCCTGGACCTCCTGCAGTTCGCCTACAGAGCCAACAGGTCTGTGTACTACACAGTTAACATGATCATTCACTACATTTTCCAGCACCTTTTTTAAACAATATATCATAATTTGTATATTGCACTGTATTTTGTGTTTGTACTGTTTTTGTACTGCATTTGCACTGTCATGTCTTTGCACTGTCCTGTCCTGCACCCTGTCCTATGTCATCTACAACAGCGTGGGCCTACCCTAGTCAAATTCCTAGTATGTGTGAACCATATACATGGCAAATAAAACGGATCTTGAAACTGATTCCCTTGATCTTGGTTAGGGAAGCATAGATGTAAAATCCAACCATCAACGTGTTCTCTTTTGATGATATACACATTGTAGACTGGTGTTTTCTCATGACTAATGACTGGATGCAGCTACATTTCTCGTGGTGGTTCCTGTGGGCCATTATCCTGTGCATAGTGCTCTAGGAAACCATTTGTGACAGAACTGATCGCCTCCACAGATTTAGGGTGTGAAGAGAGGTCAGACAGGTCAGAGACGACAAAGCTTAAAGAAAAACTCTGGCATCTAATGTCGTTTTTGGCTTAAGGCCTGAGAGTGACCCTAATGTCTTGGAGGTATGTAAGCCATTCTCTCGTCTGATTTAACTAATTATTAGGTGGGCTAGCTTGCAAAAGCTAGCCCAACTTGTGATATTCCCACTATTTCTTTCTTTCTTTCTTTCTTTCTTTCTTTCTTTCTTTCTTTCTTTCTTTCTTTCTTTCTTTCTTTCTTTCTTTCTTTCTTTCTTTCTTTCTTTCTTATTATTCTCCCCAGTTTTTGTCTTCTTAACTACTTCTTCATACTTTGTGCTAGAAACTTCCCTATGTTGGGTGCATGGAGATTGCCCGGATGTCAGTGCACTGCCCCCGACCTGCTCTGACCGGAGGGGGCGGAGTCTCGCCATCATGCCACTATCCACGCCACGGACCTCACAACACAGCCTCTGAGGTGACTAGAGACACACGGTCTTCATTGGTGAAGGCAGGTGGGTAGCCCGGCATGGCCTACACTGTCCACGACCGGCTCTGACCCAAGGGGGCGGAGTCTCGCCACCACGCCACTGAACATGCTACGGACACCACAACTCAGACCTTGAGTGGGCTAGAGACACACGGTCTTCACCGGTTGAGTCAGGTAGGTGGCCCGGAGAGGGGTACACTGTCCCTGACTGGCTCTGACCTGAGGGGGCAGAGTCTCACCCCCACGCCACTATCCACGCCACGGCCCTACAACTCAGCCCCTGAGTGGGCTAGAGACACATGGTCTTCACCGGTGCGGGCGGGTAGGTGGCCCGGAGCGGGGTACACTGTCCTCGACCAGCTCTGACCTGAGGGGGCGGAGTCTCACCACCACGCCACTATCTACGCCACGGGCCCCACAACTCAGCCCCTGATTGGGCTAGAGACACATGGTCTTCACCGGTGTGGGCGGGTAGGTGGCCCGGAAAGGGGTACACTGTCCTCGACCAGCTCTGACCTGAGGGGGCGGAGTCTCACCACCATGCCACTGTCCACGCCACAGACCCCACAACTCAGCCCCTGAGTGGGCTAGAGACGCCGGTGGGTGCATGGAGATTGCCTGGTCCGTAGTAGTTCTAGCAGTAGCTGTTACATACAGCTGCAGCAGCTAGCCCACCTCACATTTTCTCCAGGAAATGTACTTTCTAGTTTAAAGTATAATTCGATGTAAGGGAAACCACATCACACCCATACCAATTCTTGTCTTGGAGAGTGAACTTAAACCCAGCCAGCCTGCACCATTGTCAGCCTATTGACTTAAATGATCTTGCGAGGGGACATCTTAGTGGTGGTTGTTAATGACACGAGTGACTTATCAAATGGCCTTCATGGTAAGGTCCATAAGAGAAGATCATGATGGATAAGCTGAACATTTGGCACCTCCCCTTTCTGTCTCACCTTCCATCTCTTGCATTGCATTATTGATCCTGACTAATGATGACAGGACAAAACTAGGATCAGGATTTGAATGAAGGTCAGTTAACCACACTGACAGTGCTGAAGTACAAGTGACTGTCAGGAAACCCTCTGGCGTCTACGCGTTTCGCAACCCAGTTTAGCGATAACACCATTGAGTTTAGGGTTAAGGAAGACCCTAACCCCTAACCTTAACCTAAACCCTAACCTTAACCCTCACCCTAACCCTAACCCTAACCCTACACTTGACCCTCACCCTAACCCTAACCTTAACCCTAAACTCTATGGTGTTCTTGCTAAACTGTAATCTCGCAACCCTCTGGTTCTACAACACATTAACATTTCCATTGTGTACCAGCTTTCTAATGGCCAAATGTTAATTGTAACAGATATACTGTATCTCTGTGGAGTAGCCTACTAGCAGCACTCTCATTCATGCTTGTTGGGTTTGGCTCAGATCGCTGCAAACACAATGCCCCCCTTTCAGCTGGAGTCACCTGGTATGCATTTATGACTGCCTCTGAGACACAGAGCTGTGATGAGAGGATGTCCAGCGGGTACTTTGCTCTCTGATTCTATGGGTTTTACAGAGACACCAAGACGCAAGACGGTCTCATGCTTACTTGGGTCTGGGTGAAATACTGTTTGCTAATAGGTGTGCGCCTGGTTTATCTTACCCAGTGAAATTAAAGCAATGGACTGGTCCCATAAGTGCCGACTGAGAGGCAAATCAAATGCAACCTGTGTCAGCAGCATCAACTCAGACAATTATCCATAATCAAAAAGTTTAAAAATAGTTAAGAAAAATCCATAATTCAAACCAATTCTGAGACCTGTTGTCTAAGGACAATGCTATTAGCAGATGCACAGTGGCACGGTACTTTGCACTGTCACCTCACAGCAAGAAGGTCCTGGGTTTGAATTAGGGGGTGGATGGATGTCGGCACTGGGGAGATTTCCTCCCCATGAATGTCAGGTACTCCGGTGGGGTATCTCTTGGGCTCTGTGTTTCCTCCCAAGAACCCCAATATAAAAACATGCAGAAGAACAGTTTGCTCTTCGGTCTTGTCCCTGACCAGGACCTGGACTGAGCACTTGGACTTGGACCCCGGTTGCCATTGTCGTTGGCTGCCCATGGCTCCTGGCAACCCCTGGAAGAGGACAGCTTGGATGGATCAAATGCAGGGGACACATTCCACTTGCGATCGCTGGAGATGCGTGTGTGTGTGTGTCATTTGCCGCGTGGCTAAGATCCTCGAGGTCCTGTAATTATTGTGAATTGTATGAGTGTGTGCTTCAGTGTGACCCATCACAAGGACCATGGGAGTGCAGCTCAGGGTGAGAGAGAGAGAAAGAGAGAGAGAGCAGGACCTCAGGGGTGAGAGGTGGAGGCAGCACACCCTCCTGGTCTGATGCTGCATGTGATTGCATATGATTGCGTGTGTACAGCTGTAGACTCTACAGTGTGTGTGTGTGTGTGTGTGTGTGTGTGTGTGTGTGTGTATGTGTGTGTGTGTGTGTGCAGGTGTGGACTGATTGCGTTATCCCTTATTTCTAAACCACAACTCAACGTTAGATCTTAGGTCAGCCGGGATTACCTTGGCTGTCTGCGTGGTACTGGGGCGGACTACTCTTCATAACTGGCGTACCATACAGATCCAAGCTATGCGCAAATCTCTGGCTGGAGACTGTGAGAGCCAGTGAACAACACTAGTACTCATTCCTGGAATGAGGAGTCTTGTGAATGCTCTAGGGGTGGAGGAGTGAGGGAGAGTAGAGTGTGTAGTTGGGGACTGGGGTGGGGTAGAGTGAAGGAGCAGTAGGCTACAACAAAGCTGGGATTTCTGTACTTTAGACAGCACATGACCGCTGGAATCTGGCACAGTATAACAGCCCCCCCCCCCCCCTCCCCCCTCCACCTCCTCGGTTAGGTACTGGGGCATACCGGTCACAGCCTCAAGCTCAGCCTCTCTGGAAACTGGAAAAGTATGTGACCTACAGTAAGTAGAATTCTTGAATTCTGGTGCTGTTTCTGTCCGATGGACAATGGACTGTGAACGTATGAGCCATCTACTTGGGTAGACGCTCACTCATGTATATACAAGAATGTATATGGACCCGTTAGAAAGCAGCAAGATACCCCAACAATAACAGTATTATGAATTAGAATACTAGTCTTTATTGTATTCTGTAATTTTATTATATTCTAAAATTAGATTATACAGCAAGCACTAAAACTAGTGATGGTACAGTCAGATATCGCTGAATGGTGGATAAGTGAAATGGCTAATTACATAAATGAGCATATAAATATAGTAAGCCTGCTCCAGAGATGGGAGGGACTAAGTGGTCTCCAGCCCTCACTCCCCTCTCAGCCTCCAGGGTCCAGAGCTGCATGAGAGCAGCACCTGACTCACCAGCCCCTGATTAATGCTCTGTGATTATTTGAGAAAAAAGAAAAGAAAAAAGACTAAGACTACAAAGAATGCATTTTTTTTAAGCCAGAGTTAAGCCGTCATAGAAAACTTTTTTTTCTTCTCGTGCTAAACTGTAAATAATCCTTTGAACTAGACGAAACGTGTATGATTTCACGTTTTTGGGTGAAGGGAGAGTAGAGGGGGGACCGGGGGGCTCCAGACGCTGACTACAGACGGGTAAACAGAAATGCTTGTGAAGGATCCCAGACGGGGTGTGCAATGGATCTTAAAGAGAGGCCCATTTTCCAGCACATGAGGGGGGACATTCCTTTATGATGCTGGGGGAAGCTGGAGCAGGGCTGGGCTGGAGAAGGCTAGGGACAGAGCTGGACTGGGACAGGGACGGACAGGGACAGGGCTGGGACAGGGACAGGGACAGGGACAGGGACAGGGACAGGGACAGGGACAGGGACAGGGCTGGGCTGGGCTGGGCTGGGCTGGACAGGGACAGGGACAGGGACAGGGACAGGGACAGGGACAGGGACAGGGACAGGGACAGGGACAGGGACAGGGACAGGGACAGGGACAGGGACAGGGCTGGGCTGGGCTGGACAGGGACAGGGACAGGGACAGGGACAGGGACAGGGACAGGGACAGGGACAGGGACAGGGACAGGGACAGGGACAGGGACAGGGACAGGGACAGGGTTGGGTTGGGCTGGACAGGGACAGGGACAGGGACAGGGTTGGGCTGGGACACGGACAGGGACTAGGGTGGATTGGGACTGGACTGGGGTGGAGCTGGAGCTGAGCTGGGACTGGACTGGGATTGGGGCCAGACTGGGGTGGGGTAGGGCTGAGGCTGAACTGGGATAGGGCGGGGCTGAACTGAAATAGGCCTGGGGCTAGACTGGTGTAGGCCTGGGGCTAGACTGGTGTAGGGCTGGGGCTAGACTGGGGTAGGGTTCAACTGGAGCCGGGGCTGGGGCTAGACTGGGGTAGGGTTCAACTGGAGCTGGGGCTGGGGCTAGACTCGGGCAAGGCTAGGGATGGACTCTGGCTAAGCTTGATGAGGCCCCACTTAGGTAATTATGAAAGATTATGAAATATGTTATTAATCCTACAGGGTTTAAGGGAATGTCTATCACTAGCATCACATAATCAGTTTACCACTATGGTGCCATAACCAATTATGACATAATAATATGCTATCAGAATACTTTTAAAGCCTATTTTATTATTTATTTCCAGTGAGGAAGCCCCACATACAGAGCACAGTAGAGCAGCAACCCTAATCCAAGCTATAGCCATTTATGGAAACAAAAAGCTTTGTGATGCCCCCATTTATTAATCCATGAAAAGGATCAGCATTTCAAAATGAAACCTCATTTCACTAAATGTATTAACAGCATAAATGTTTCATTAACATATATGCAGAAATGAGACCTTTCATGAATACATGGCTGTTAGGAAGTCAGACCAGAGCGGCAATGAAGTAAGAGGCAGATTGTTTAGATATAATAATAAAAAAAGGTGGTTTATTCACCACAAAGTGACACCGGCGGGGTAACCAAAGACTTATACAAAAACCAAAAGGAAATAAACAGTCAAATTGGCTCAACTGAACAAAACTGTACTCAAACTGTCACTTAACACTACATCATATGCACACAGCTACACTCTGATGCCCAAAAGTAACACAACTTAAATTAACATCCTGTCATGTGCACACATCTACACAAACATCTTACCCTCCTACAGCCAAACAGCACTGCTTAAATAGCCCCTTAATCAATCAGTAAGCCAATCATGGTATGCTATACCATCCCTGCAGGTAAAACCCCTGCCTCTCCTAATCACGGATAAGTGATAGTTATTAATTACTAACCTGCTCACTTAAACCAATTCACATAGCTAGCAATACTGCAATATATATTTGTCTATATGTATTAGTCTATAAATATAGGAAGAAGTGGGGCGTGTCCTCCTTTTGTCTCTGGCCCATGAGTCTGGTACATATGGTGAACACAGAACAATTAACTCATCGCAATGTTGCAAAGTACCGACACAATTGGGGACAAGTGGTGTGCTCTCACCCACTTTGTCACAATGGCACAATCATATTATACATTATTTTCATAGGACAGTGCAGCACATGTGTTTGTGTGTGGGGGGGGGGTGACCCTCCAGTGGGTTCTGATTGATAAGTGTAAGAAAACACTGACTCTTAAGTTAACTCGCGCTTCTGAGAGGCCATGTGACTGAGGGAATTTCTACTGACATCTGTACTGCGTGCATTTGTCCATCAGAGGACATTAAAAACATAAAATTGCCATCGCTGGAGATGCATGTGTGTGTGTGTCATTTGCCGCGTGGCTAAGATCCTCGAGGTCCTGTAATTATTGTGAATTGTATGAGTGTGTGCTTCAGTGTGACCCATCACAAGGACCATGGGAGTGCAGCTCAGGGTGAGAGAGAGAGAAAGAGAGAGAGAGCAGGACCTCAGGGGTGAGAGGTGGAGGCAGCACACCCTCCTGGTCTGATGCTGCATGTGATTGCATATGATTGCGTGTGTACAGCTGTAGACTCTACAGTGTGTGTGTGTGTGTGTGTGTGTGCAGGTGTGGACTGATTGCGTTATCCCTTATTTCTAAACCACAACTCAACGTTAGATCTTAGGTCAGCCGGGATTACCTTGGCTGTCTGCGTGGTACTGGGGCGGACTACTCTTCATAACTGGCGTACCATACAGATCCAAGCTATGCGCAAATCTCTGGCTGGAGACTGTGAGAGCCAGTGAACAACACTAGTACTCATTCCTGGAATGAGGAGTCTTGTGAATGCTCTAGGGGTGGAGGAGTGAGGGAGAGTAGAGTGTGTAGTTGGGGACTGGGGTGGGGTAGAGTGAAGGAGCAGTAGGCTACAACAAAGCTGGGATTTCTGTACTTTAGACAGCACATGACCGCTGGAATCTGGCACAGTATAACAGCCCCCCCCCCCCTCCCCCCCTCCACCTCCTCGGTTAGGTACTGGGGCATACCGGTCACAGCCTCAAGCTCAGCCTCTCTGGAAACTGGAAAAGTATTTGACCTACAGTAAGTAGAATTCTTGAATTCTGGTGCTGTTTCTGTCCGATGGACAATGGACTGTGAACGTATGAGCCATCTACTTGGGTAGACGCTCACTCATGTATATACAAGAATGTATATGGACCCGTTAGAAAGCAGCAAGATACCCCAACAATAACAGTATTATGAATTAGAATACTAGTCTTTATTGTATTCTGTAATTTTATTCTAAAATTATGGACATTAAAAACATAAAATTGCCATAAATTCTATGGGAAATAAAGTCTACTGCAACGGATGTCTACACACCTGGTGAAAACTCATGATCAAAAAGCAGACCAGTGAGAGGCTTTGATCGTTTTAATTTAAATTTATTAACAGAAATGTTTTATTAACATAATATGCAGGAATGAGACCTTTCATGAATACATGGCACAATCATATTATATATACATTCTTTTCATAGGACAGTGCAGCACACGTGTGTGTGTGTGTGTGTGTGGGGGGTTGACCCTTCAGTGGGTCCTGATTGATGCGAGCCGAGTGAGAAAACACACACACACGTGACACTTAAGTTAAAAAGGTTCTTATAAAGAAACACTGTTAAGAAGAAAAAAAAAATACTACCAATTTGTCGTACACCCTTTGCATTATACAACAAAATACAGACATTTCACACAAACCAACGGGAGGAGTCGACCACAGTGCTAGGCTAAAGGCCTGGTTATCTTACCGCCGTAATGTACATGACTTCAGGAAACAACGACCACATGTGCAGCTCACCTCCCCATCATTTTGTTTTTAGAGACTAAATGAGAGCAAGACCTAGAGTTCTTCTCCAGCTTATAGAGTGCTTTCAAAGCTAATTGCACATATCACATTTTTTTCTCCACATAATGTTTAGTCTTAGTAGAATGTGTGTATATGTATGTATGCATGGATGGATGGATGGATGAGATTAAGGTGAGATTAACACAGTTGTCTTTGATTCAGTCTTTGCATGGCAGTTTATTACTGGGCCCCTTCCCAAAGCCAACCAGCGAGCGGCCTAGAGTGCAGGGGTCAGGGATTAGGGGTCAGGGAGTCAGGGTCAGTGCCCTGTTAGGTAATCCTGGGTGGAGTCGGAGGCGAAGGAGTCTGCGTCCTCGTTGTCCGAGTCCTCGCTGCTGTCGTCGGCCGCGGGCTCCCCGGTCAGCGCGATGCGGGCGTAGTCATCCGTGTCGATGGACTTGCAGAAGTGGATGGCGTACTTCAGCTTCTCCTCCAGAACCTGCTTGCAGGAGTACCTGGGCAGCTTGAGCAGGAAGAAGCAGGTGTAGGACTCGGGTAGGAAGTGGTCCGGGGGGTTGTACTTATCCAGCACCTGGGGACAACACAGGATCACACCTGAGAACGCTGATAATCACGGCTGATGGTACTGGAGAATGCTTTACACCAAGAAGGTTCCAGCTGTTCTTCTCTGCATTATGTCTGCCCAAGGTACCCCTACTGAGTCTGAGGCCACATACAAATACATAGATATCATATCATCTTTTACATTTTATATTGATCACCTTGTAAAGCTACATGAGATATCTCGGCACTTTGGCGGCCTCTCTGGTTGTGATAAAATCGGCACTGTTTTTTAAGAACCACACTTTCCACAATTCCCCACTCACTGGCTGTAATGATGGGAAAAAAATATGATAAATGTGCGTGGAGCAGACTGGATTGGAAGATTGTAGCTATTTCAATGGACTTTCTCGAAGGATGGCCCCAATGCAGGTAAATAATTCATAAACTAATACCAAGTAAAGGTGAATATTGAATTATAAAAAGGTTCTCATTGAGCTTTAAAGAAATTGAAATTATTATTATTTTTTATTTAAGAACAAATCCTGTTTTTCCTTAAATGCCAGCTTGCTTCTGTCACTTTCTTGCCTCTCCGGCCCAAGCACCTGGGACAGGCCGGAAAGGTAGTAATAAATATTATAAGCGGATCCCTCTAAAAAAACGGATGGATGGATGAATAATGAATGGTCCACACACATGGAACTGACAAGGGCCCAGCTAGCTCTGGGAAAGTGATAAGAACCCCCCTCCCCATCCGGTCCAGGCCTGGTGCTTATCAGAAGTGCAGGAATCAAAGGAGCTGTGCTGGAACTGCCTGAGAAATAACAACAGCCTTTAGTGTGTAAAGATGCGAATAATAGGCTTAAAAGTAGAAGATGTAATCAATTAGTAACACTGCTTAGAATTGAATATAATTTATTGGAAATGTAATCACTTAAAGTAGAAGTAGACATAAGTCATGTATCTGTTCTTAGTCAAGATCAACTACTGTATGTAACCTTGTATACGTGTGAGACAGTAATGACAATGTAATGATTGGAGAATGTATCCATGTATCAACTGTTTGAGTATATAGGTAATGCTTAAAGTAGGATATTTGATAAGCAGTTAATTAGACATTTACTGTATTCTGTGATGTCCTGCTGTGGGTGAGAGCGAGATAAGATGTTGAATGCAGGGATTGTTACAGTATGCCAGGGAGGAGAGAAGGACTGTGTTCATCCGAAGAGACGTGACGTCAACACCCTGCCCTCCTGGAAGGGGGTTCAAAAAACAGCTTGCGAAGAGGGAGAGGCACTTCTTTCCATCAACAGAGGAATGGAGGAAGTCAGACTTTTCTTTCCACCAACAGAGGCGTGGAAGAAGTCATTGGCTGGAGGCCTAGGAACTATTCTCTTTCATGTTTTTCTTTTGTAACCTGTATTTTTCATGTAACTGGATTATCTGTATAACTTCACCAAATTTTATATAAAGATTTTTACCCTTGCATCTGATATTTTCCCCTCACCTTTATTGGTTTGGTGAGTATCGATATATCTTGCTTGAGTCATTGAATTAATGATAGAGATTTAGCTAAAATGTCTTACAGCAGGGCGATTGGGCCCGCCAGCCCAGGCCAGGAGAGAGTCTGGTCTGGGCCTTTCCTCCGAAGAGGGAGGCTGAAGAGGAATACGTGTGTGTGAGTTGACACTGAGGAGTTGACCTTTGCGCTGTACAATAAGCACGTCTAAATCAAGTGGCACCGCTCTCACAGAGGAGAGCGCATTGGGAGCACACACATTTGGGAGAGAAAATTGGGAGAAGCATTTTAAGAGAGGCTGTGACTGATTGACTCATGTGATGGTAGTTTAAGCAAGAACATTAGATTCATGAGCCACGGATAACAATAAAACCTGGTGGTGAGTGGAGCTGGTGATGAGGTTCTATAAGCCGTGGTAGGGACTTCACATAATAAGCCATCACCTTGAGGTCAATAGGTCAGTAGCCTACTCTTGAACAGTCATCATTATCCATGCGCAGAACTCTGTACTCGCATCTTTTCATCTCACAAATCCATCCTTACTGCCCACTTATTTATCCACTTACATGTCACAAACAGTCCTGCCATAGCTCACGCTCAGGACATCACTCACCATCCCCTCAGTCCATACAGAATTTGGCAAAAAGGCCCTCTCCTTCACCCCCTCAACCTGGAACATGCTACAGCAGGAACTGAAGCTGTCCAGCTTGATTCAGGGGATTTTAAACTACTTTTAGGAAAACTGGAGAAAGTGCATGGGCACAGTTTTGGTATGGCAAGGTATAGCACTCTCCATACCTCGTCTTCTAGACACAATTTTAATTTAAAATCAACCTGAAATTCGTTCCGTTTTTTTATGTGAGTTTATCCGCTCCACAAAGGTAACTCTAAATCCTCCTGGCTCATCCTCACTCTTAGTAGGCTACGCCACAGTCCAGCTGAGCCCGAGGTGAACGGGAGACATGGCTAGCAGTCTGCAGTTCCTCAAGCCAGAGACGTTAGCTTTAAAACCTTGTCTGTGATTCTCATTAATTAAAGGTGGGTTATATAAACTGTATAATACTGTTGATTCAACAAGTCCATGTCATGTTGTGTCACTATGAACACAACAGACACGTAGCTGGGGAGGTAGAGTGGCCGGCTGGGGATCACAAGGTCCCCGGTTCAATCCCAGCTCTTGGCGTGTGCCGAAGTGTCCTTGAGCAAGACACTGAGCCCCAAAATACCTTGTACTGTAGCTTCACAGCAAGAAAGTCTCCGGGCCTTTCTGTGGGGAGTTTGCATGTTCTCCCCATGTTCACAAGGGTTTCTTCCCAAAGAACCCAAAACAAAAAACATGGAGAAGTATGGTCTGACCAGGACTTGAACTGAGCACTTGGACTTGGTCACAAGTGCATAATAAAGGGTTTATTAACCTTAATAAAGCACTGTTCTCACTTTAGATCTGGTAGCTGCAAAATGCATAGTAATGTAAATAAGTGCATAATTAACGGATAATAAGTATGTATAAGAAAATAAGGTTTTTATTAACATTCTTAAGCAGTTTATAAACTTTAGTTTCTTATGTCTTCTAATCTAACAATAAATGTGTTTATAATGCTATTAATACTTATAAATGTCTAAACACGAATTTTAATAAGCATCTTAAGGACCTTATTACCCGCTAACTAATGCTTAGTAATAGGACCTTAGTATAAAGCATTACCGTCATTTCT
Organism: Borostomias antarcticus; assembly: GCF_949987555.1. Taxonomy (NCBI): domain Eukaryota; kingdom Metazoa; phylum Chordata; class Actinopteri; order Stomiiformes; family Stomiidae; genus Borostomias; species Borostomias antarcticus. The sequence continues at coordinate 8,755,304 of NC_140243.1, forward strand.
TTATTGTTCCCTTACCTGTACAACAAAGTCCCGCCCCCGGAAGTCTGCGATGGTCCTGGGTAGGCGCGTGCGTCCCCAGACGAAGCGGAGGAAGAGCGACCTCTCTGTGTTGGAGAAGGACTCCATGACCTCCCAGAACCAGTGGATGAGCGACGCTGTGGGCTCCACCCCCTTGTAGGTGGCCACAGACTTCAGCAGGTGGAGGGGGATGTCTGGGCTCCCACACACCTAAAGAGGAGGCCCCACAGACACACAGGACATCAGCTAATAGCACCGGGCTAGGACAACGCACACACGCACGCACAATCCCAGGGTCCAGAGGTGCTTGGTGCCCTTACCATGGTCTCCAGCTCATAGCCGGTGAAGAGGGAGAGCAGGGGGACGGGCACAACGCGAGCCATGCCCTCTCGCACCACAGACACCTGCTCATCAAACTCGTGGAGCCTGCAGGGGACAGAAGAGCAGTGGGGGTGAGTACAGCAGGCTGCACGCACGCACGTGCACACACACCGGGGACGTTCATTTGATTTGTCCTCTCACCTGTAGTTTATTGCGAGTCGCACATACTCCGCACGGTTCTCCAGGGTGATGTGGGAGTACTTGGAGCTGAGCTGGATGTCTTGTCCACTGGCGTTGGGCACGGTGAAGGGCAGGGTCATGGCCTCAAACTCCTCCGCCGTGGCCTCGTTGTCCCGGATGTACATCAGGCCCGGGATGAAGTCTTTATCAACCTGCAGGACAGGCCGGACTCAGTCATTATGCTGGACTTCTAATGCTGTGTTCACACCGTGCGCGGCGAGAAAATTTGCGCCGCCCAGTTCGCCCAATCGCGGGATCAATGGGTCCAAAAATTGAACTTTTGCGAATGTCGCCGCGTGGCGAATCCTGTCCGCCGCGCCGCCGAGTTCGGAGATTCGCAATAAAAGCAGCTTTACCCAGCTCGGTTTTGACTCAAGGGACCTCAACTCTGTGGGGAGGACTTGCTTTTTGGATTTCTCCCCAAAAGAGTTGAAGTCCCCATATTGCATGGAGAACTCAGCCCCTCAAAAGGACTATAAACACTCACTTAAAAAGTATCATGATGGTTTCTTTCTTTTGACGTCTTCAAAATGAACAGGCTATTCAGTTTTTCAGCAAGATCTTTGGGGCTCTGTTATTGACAGCAATGACTAAGCCCTTTAAGACAAGCGACAAGAAACGCAAAGGGTCCCCTGAGCTCTTGGACCCCTGGGCCTGGGTCTGGTAGGCCCGTTCGGTAATATGTCTTTGTATCGGACACCCAATGGAATGCATGGCCTGACGGTTGTGGATGACAAAACGGTATATCCGGGCACGCCTCCCGGAGCCATGTTACTGTTTCGCATTTCTTGTAGCCCGAGTGACCCCTCACCCAGGCTTGGGGTGGCAAAAGGATAGCCCCTCGGGGGGGAGAGGACACAACATCAAACCTACACGAAGAAGAAGAAACAACCATTCTGTTTAGAATTCAATTTGTTTTGGGTAGTATGTGCAAGGGAATGAGCACTTTCGCGTTGTGTGTGTGTGTGTGTGTGTATGTGTACGTGCCTATGTGCATGTGCTTGCTTGTGCCTGTGACTGTATGCAAGTGCTTGTGCCTGCGTGCGTGTGTGATGACTGCAGAATAAAGCGTGCCTGTGTGAGGTTGAGAGAGTGATCCTCCCTGGCTATAGTCTTGTGCTGGATGCTACTCCTCCCTAACCTTTATGATGACTGCAGGCCAGAGCAGCAGACAACGGCAGCTTTGTGTCACAATAACCTCCTCCCACATTCACGTCTCACTCACAACACTGTGGAGAAGCTCATGATTCCAGCGTGTACGCAGGAAGAAGAACTGACGTACACACACACACAAACACACAGTCTCACTCGCACTTCGCTAGGAAAGGATAGAGTTCATAATGACAAAACAATAGAAAGGGGATTCATTTATATACTACAGTATATGTGAGGCCAGCAAATCAGCTCTTGTATACACACACACTGCGGGAATGAGTTCATATTCTTGTAGAGAAAAGCCGCTTAACTGTGCTACTATGAAGAGAGGAAGGTCACTCACTGTGACCCTGGCTCCCCTGTGCCAAGGCATCAGACTACATAACTGAGCTGGAAATGTACTCATTCAATTCATCCCATTGGTTATATGATTTAAGATTAAGTCAGGGTTACAGATGTCTTCACATAATCGCAAACCTTAAAAGATACACATATCCCTTTAAAGAAAAATTAGTTGTGTAATGTAATTCCCTTTTTCGGTCTGCGTAACAAGAGCTAAAAAGGGCACAGGACATCTAAAGTCTACCGTCACACTGGCATGCAAACTGTGCCCGAATAAGGATTCCGTTTCTAAGCTGTTTTTGCTCTATGAGAAAAATGAATGCGATTTCACATGATCTCTCCTATCAAGGTCTGTGATTAACACAGGATTTATCTAGATGTACATTCTGCCCTACATAAATTCCTCTTACAACTACAACTGGATCTTTTGAATTGGACTGAATTGTAGGAGAAGTAATATGTTTCCTACATGTAAGATGACACTTCGGCACATGTAATTACCTCTGCCCAGAACAAAGTCCAGGGGAGAAGTTATGTTTTCGGTGCTGTGTGTTCATTTGTCAGCAGAACTACGCAAAAACTACCAGACCGATTTTTATAAAACGTGGTGGAGGTGTGTGGTATGGGCCAACATAACCCATTACATTTGAGAACAGATCCAAATCATGGGGCGGGTGCACAAATCATTTTTCATGGTCGCTAACATTGCCAGAGACCATATCGGCACATACGGGTAGGCTACTTTGCAATGTTTAATACATCCATCGATGGCTAGAATAACGAAGCTTCTAGCTAGGTAACGTAATCAATAACATGCTGGGGAGCATTGATTCAGAAAGCTAGCTACCTAGCTCTTTTGTGTGTATTAGGACAAATTATTTAATCATGGCTTGATGGCGAAGAACAACTGCTCTGAATTAGCTATATGTTCGTAGCTATCTAGATTACTGCTGTCGGCCCCATGCGGTCGGTCGTGTTACATCTAGCTAGCTAGGTAGCTGAGATGCATCAGAAAGCAGAGCTTACCCATTCGGCCAAACCAAGCTGTTCGTAAACTGCAATGGTAATGTCACTGTACATGCTGACGACATGCAGCAATGGCCGGAGGTCTGTGCTCACTGTGTGCCCTTCTGGTTGATGTGACCACCAAGGTCTGCACTCATCAGGGTGAAGCTACTACGCGCTTGTTTCACTGCTGACATATGCCGTATATATATATATATATTGTTGCATGCTAATAAATGGGTCAATTTTGACTGAAGTGATCTTGACTGAATAGCGGTTCGAATCCCGGCTCCTCCTGACTACCTGTCGAAGTGTCCTTGGGCAAGACACTGAACCCCGAATTGCTCCCAATGAGCAGGCTAGCGCCTTGCATGGCAGCTGCCACCATTGGTGTGTGAATGTTTGTGTGAATGGGTGAATGAAAGGCCTTCATTGTAAACACTTTGGATAAAGGCGCTATATAAGTGCAGTCCATTTACCATTTACCATAATGTCAATTTGTTTTTATAGCTATAGGACCTATCAATTTAACAGCTTTTTGAGTTTCATCCTTCTGCCATCGAAGTCGCAGTTTGTCATTTCCCTAGAAATGTACTTACACGTGGGTCGCTGCACAAGCGCACATTTTCCGACGTTCTCACATAAAGTTAATGTTTTTATACCAAAGGTTGCTTAGAAAGTGCCGTACGCATGCTTTTGAACTTGAACAGTGTTTATAAATGAGGCACCAGGTCAGGTGGCTTTTCAGGAAACTCTGTGGTGTGTGAAAAGTTCACACATGACTTGCTAAGACTCAATTCACGAGACAAGGACTTAAGTCACACGCGCACACGCGCGCGCGCGCGCGCGCACACGCACACATACGCGCGCACAGCATAAAGGGAGATATGCATACACACGGCACACGCAGAGACACACGGGCAGAAACACAGACAAGAGGAACAGACACACAGAGGAGTAGCTGTGCACCTACCTCACTGAGGTCAGCGATGGTCAGGTTCATGCCGGCCAGCTGTTTCCAGACGGGCTCTGCCAGATTGAGGCTCAGAGGGCTGCCCGTGCGGATGGCGATGCCTAGGAGCACGCCTACACACCACAACCACACGGGGCAAGAGACACTTCTAGTATTAGGAGGGAAAGAACAATCTTCAGCCCTCCTACCGAGCGCAACCACACAGCAGCAGCAGAGCACTCGCAATCCAAGGCCCAGATTAACTAAAGCAGCTACAGCCCACAATACCAGTGATGGAGAGGAGATCAACCAACCAACCATGCACAGATTCAGGGGACCCACCATGAACAGGTTAATTATGGCAAGCTACCAGACAACATCATAGGCTTAATAACAAATTAAAAACTTCATAACAAATTCGGTACATTATTCAGTATACAGTAGCCCAGTAGAGTCCAACTGGTTTAAGAACTGCAGAGAGCCCAAGTACACATACATGTTGACCATGTCTGCCTGGTCACTGTGATAGTGGTGGGTGGAGACGGTGAGTGTGTCATGTCATGTATCCATATAGTGGGCAGTACGGTATCCATATAGTGAGCAGTACGGTATCCATATAGTGAGCAGTACGGTATCCATGACAGCTAACAAGAGGACGTACCTAGGAAGCGGAACATGTTCATGTGCAGGGCGGACTTGGCGGCGGGATTGAGCAGGAAGCAGTCTCTGTTGGCGCCGGACTCGTCGCGGCCGTTGGGCGTGACAATGAGGAGAGGGGTCAGGCCGTTCTGGAGCTCCTCGCACATCTCCGCTATGGACTCGCTGTAGCCCCCGCCGCAGTCGTCCACGGACTCCCCTGAGGACACACACACACACACACACACACACACACACACACACACACACACACACACACACACACACACACACACACACACACAGTAAGACCTGATTCATACTCCATGCAAGCTACGCTGGCGCTGGGCTCTGCTCTGCGAACCCTATCGGTTCGCGCGAAATAGCACTTGCGCTCGCGTAAAGTCACAATTTTTGCTTTGCTACGTAAGGACGTATCAACGTCACCTCACGTAGCCCTGCGTAGCTCGCGCTAGCGTAGCTTGTGTACAGGAACAAGACTGGGCCTTAAGGAGGGGGGGGGGGATTCATTGCACTGCAAAATAAGGCCCACTGGGTACGAAGAGCAACAGAAGATAGGACACTACGACATGCGCCCCTTACCCACAAACTTGACCTTCCAGACGCGGTGGGGCAGCAGCAGGCTGTCAGGGCTGAACGAGCTCATCTTGGCACACATCTGACCAAACACCGACTTGGTCCCGTCTGGACCTGCCAGACCCCCTTTGCTGCGAGATCGCTTCACCTGTGTGGGTGCAAGGGGGGAGAGAGGGAGGGAGGGAGAGAGATGTAGATAGTTCCATGTTTGTGTTTCTCCACACGCCGATTCTGTAACAGGTAGGAAGGCAGCACTGATGGGTTGAAAGAGACAGCCCTCTGCATCGTGGGTACGGTCAGAGCCTCAGGGGGCCTGGCGAGGTGCAGTGGCCTGGATAGAGGCTCTGTGTGGGGGGAAAGTCTACAGCTCAGACCAGGAATCCCCCCCCCCCCCAGCAGGAGCACCAAACACACACCATACTGATATCCCCTTATGAAACACATCACATGCAGCACTGAGACCAAGCGCTGTCTGGACTGGAGCCGAGCCGAGGAGAAAGAGAGAGAGAGAGAGAGAGAGAGGGAAGGAGGGAGGGAGGGGGAGAATGAGAGAGAGAGAGAGAGGGGAGGGAGCAGACGGATAGCAAGGGGTAATTGTGCAATGGTTTGGAAGAAGCCGCTGCTTACTGAACTGTGGGCCTACATTACATTACCAGCTGCTACAAGAGTTACAGTAAGGAGGCTGTATAATAACACGAAGACACCCATTTTGTATGTGCAAAATCAGGCGCGCTAAGCTGACACAATATTTCAAATAGACTGGAATTCTACATGTCGGGGGTGACGCTCAATTTACATGCGAGGCTCATAAATTGTCCCGACTTGTGAAGCCAGACTGCAAACAGAGACATGGCGGTTCACAGGCAGTATTACTGTAGGTGCATTACAGCAGTCAGAAAGGGGGCCCTGGACCCCCCCCCCCCCGCCCCCCCCGGGGAGCGCGCTGTACCTGGATCCTGTTGAGCTCCACCACGGGGCCGTGCTGCCTGTCCCGGACCATGGTGGCCTGCACCACCTTACGGAAAGCAGCTTCCTAAGAACACACGCACGCACGCACGTGCACACACACACACACACACACACACCCGTCGTCAGACGAGATCGACGTTCCTCCTGTCTGTTTGAGATGAGCTCTGTGGTGCCGTGACACGTCTGTGTCAGAACATGATAGTGTGTGTGTGTGTGCGCGTGTGTGTGTGTGTGTGTGCGCGTGTGTGTGTCTGTCACTTGTTCCTATAGGGGACCTTAATCAGAATCTGAATTCAGAATAGGTTTTTACACATACTAAGAATTTGTTCTGGTCAGTTGGTGCATAACACAACTTTACTGACGATGACTGGACTGTGCGGTCGGTTCACTTGATAAAATGCACTTATTGTCAGACGCTAAATGACTAAAATATAAATATAAAAGTAATGTAAATGTGTGTGTGTGAGGGAGTGTGTGTGAACATGCGCTCTAGAGACAGTGCTCTCGCCCCACCTTGCCCTGAGAGATAAGGATGCCTCGGAGGGTGTGGAAGCCCACCGAGGGTCCGTGTCCGGTCTGGCCCAGCCGGCCCTCCAGGTCGAACATGGGGATGCAGGGGCAGAAGAGCTCCGAGATGTGGTGCAGCAGCAGCAGGCGGTTCCTCAGGGCCATGATGGGAATCTCCTGGACGTGGTTGTACTCCATTGGCACCTGCAACACGCGCACGCACACACACACCACACACGCACGCACGCACGCACACACAGGGACCAGTAAGAGACTGCTACATGGAAGGCCAAGGGGAATTGGAATAGGTTTCTCTGTTGAACAGCCACACTGCCATCTAGTGTTGGGGAGACCAAACACCACCGTCAGTGACGTCCTAGTCAGTCCAGCTACATCACCAAGAGAGCTGTCAGGCCTTTTTGTTGCCATAACAATGTGCCCTGGACAAAAGTGGAACTTTTTTTGGGCACAAAAACACTATAGTCTGACATGAAAAAGGCTCTGTGGGAATTGTTAAATGATAAATGGACTGCACTTATATAGCGCTTTTCCACCTTAGCGGCACTCAAAGCGCTTTACAATGGCCTCTCATTCACCCATTCACACACACATTCACATACCAATGGCGGTAGCTGCCATGCAAGGTGCTAACCTGCTCATTGGGAGCAATTTGGGGTTAGGTGTCTTGCTCAAGGACACTTCGACATGTGGACAGTCGGAGCTGGGATTCGAACCACTGACCCTTCGATCATTGAACAACCCGCTCTACCAACTGAGCTACAGCCGCCCCCCAATTGTTATTGCTGAGGCGGCAGCCATTCATAACTCTAATAATATAAACCGGGTTGTGTCAGTGTGGGCCACAGTCTAAGAGCGCCTCGACCTGTTCCTACTGCTCCCTTACCTGGGCTGGCAGTTTGCCGGCGTTGGTGGGCTTGCTGGTGGACCAGGCCAGCGTGTGGGCGGAGCCACAGGCCACCCGGTTGATCTTCTTGCCCTGCAGCGCAGCGACCAGCCGCGGCCGCTGGATGGCGTTGGTGGTCCCGTCGCCCAGCTGCCCCTCATCGTTGTCCCCCCAGGTGTACACTTCTCCTGAGCCAAACAACACAGCAGAGCTATGGACACAGCTACTGGACTATACACACAGCTACTGGACTATACTGGACTATGAACACAGCTACTGAACTATACTGGACTATGGACACAGCGACTACGGAAAAAGCTACTGCGGACACAGCTACTATGGACACAGCTACTTACTGGACTATACTGGACTATGGACACAGCTACTTACTGGACTATACTGGACTATGGACACAGCTACTAGCTGCAGATACGTACTGTTTGAGCAATTGGAAAGGCGCTACATACTTACAGTGTGTAATAATTGGACTGTGTCTATTTGTGTCTATTGTAACAATCTATCAATCACAGACAGAAAGCTATCCCTACCATCCTCGGTGCAGCACACGCAGTGCAGTGACCCCGTTGCTATGGCGATGACCTTTTTCCCCTGAAGCCCCTGGACCTGTCTGGGTCGGCGCACGTGGTCGTCGGAGCCATGGCCCAGGCGATGGTAATCCCCTTTACCCCTGAGGGGAAACGCACACCAGAGAGTCACGTAGCGCCATGAAGCGAAGGGGCAGTCGGCCCGGTGTCGGGCCTCTTCCGGTACAGTGGGCAGTACATACCAGGTGTAGACTGCTCCAGACTTGGTGAGAGCCACAGAGAACTGGGATCCACACTCCACCTTCATCACTCCCAGACCGGTCAGAGAGTCAATCTGCGTTATGCCAGAGAGAGAAAGAGAAGGACGAGAGAGAGAGAGAGAGAGAGAGAGAGAGAGAGAGAGAGAGACGGAGAGACAGAGAGAGAGAGAGAGAGAGAGAGAGAGAGAGAGAGAGAGAGAGAGAGAGAGCACCAGACAAGAGATCAGGGAGAGAACGAGCACCTTCACTCCAGCATCATCACCCAAAACAGCTGTGTTGAGATACTAGTGTCATTAAGCTACACGTCTCATAAAAAGCCATAACGGAAACGTGTGGAAAAAGACATTTAGAGCCCTTGAGAGTGGCATTGGTTCGAGGTTCACCAGAATGTCCCAACTAGCTAGACAGGTCATGCGGTACCGCACCTACCTTCATGGGCACCTTGCAGCCGTCGCTGCCCCCCCGGCCCAGCTTGCCGTAGTCTCCGTCCCCCCAGGACCACACCATGTCGTCGTCGGTCAGACACAGGGTCTGGGCGTCGCCGCTGCCGCAGGCCACGTCTATCACCCGGTGGCCCTGCAGCGCGTCCACCTGGAGACGCCGACGCACACGCGCGCACGGAGACACACACACACACACACACAATCAGCATCCTTGTCTCTGTGTCTTCTGGGTCTGCTTCTTAATACTTGAGGCATGAAACCCATGAGGGGTGGGGGGGGGGGAGAAAGAGAGAAAGAGAAAGGAGAGAGGGAGAGAGAGAGTCATCCAGACATTTCGGGGGCCCCGCCAGATCTCACCAGTTTGGGTTTGAGCTGGTCCTCGCTGTCCCCGTGCCCCAGGCGGCCGTAGCGGCCCTTGCCCCAGGTGTACAGCTCCCCGCTGGCCGTGATGCAGGCACTGTGGGCCCCGCCGGCCGCGATGTCCACCACCTCCACCCCCCGCAGGGACTCGATCACGCGGGGACGGTCGCAGGGGCTGGAGGTGTGAGCAGACAGGGTCCATATGAGGACACGGGCAGTAGACACAGTCCATCCGAGAACGCAAAAAGCAGTCAGTATAAAAGCAATGATGAATTTTTAAAGGACCATTTCCATGCCACAGTACAGTACAGTATAAGGGGCTACGTATATGTGGCAACAGCATATAACTCTTGGTGTGACGCGAGAGTCGCCTATTGTGCTTAAATGTCACCCGCCTCTGGATCGGGGACCATGTTGGAAACAAGTGCTCACACTTTTACATGTTTATCCCTCCTTGTTAATCCCCCATACTGTTAGTTTCTTGTCTTTTTGATATCCAATAAAGTCAATCAATCAATCAATCAATCAGACCTCCTGTTCCCGTGGCCCAGCTTCCCGTCCTCCGCCTCCCCCCAGGAGTACACCTCTCCCTCGGACGACAGCGCCAGGCAGTGCTTCCCCCCGGAGTTCACCGCCACCTTCCTGATGAAGACGTGCTGGATGGACTCCAGCAGAGTGGGGGTGGACACCGACTCGGTACCTCCGATCCCCAGCCGGCCCCCAGCTCCGTACCCTGTAGCGTACAGCTGAGGGAGGGGGGGGACAAGACGACTTGAGACCACTGCTTCATCTGAAGCGGTTTACACACAGAGCCACAGCCACAACAAGACGCTAGTCCCAAAAAGTCCGCGTGGGAGTCTCTAACCTTTCCGTCCGCCGTGACGGCGAACAGCGTCTGCTCCCCTCCGATGAGCTGGACCGGCCGGAGCGTGGCCAGGGCCTCGGTGGGGGTGGGCACCTTGACCTTGGCCCCCTCGATGCCCCCCAGCTGGCCGCGGTGGTTGTGGCCCCAGCCGTAGATGGCGCCGCTGCCGCCGGCGGAGAGCGTCCAGTCGTCCGGCCGGCGGTTCATCCACTGCACCAGCTGCTCGTCCTGCTCCCGCCTGAACAGGTCGTGGCTCTCGTGGAGGGAGCTCATGCTCTCGTGGTCGGCCATCAGCTCACGGATCTTCTTGGTAACCTTTGTAAAAGGGTAGAAAGATCGATTCTTTGTACTGTATATTTTTGGTATATATATATATATATATATATATATATATATATATATATACACACACTTTTTTTTATTTTTTTTATTTATATATATAATAAGTTATCTATCAAAAAATATTTTTGTAAGTATATAAACTGGATGCTTGAGCAAGTGAGGAGAAAAAAGTGGTGACGATGCCCACTTGGGTTGTCTTGACACACACACACACACACCTCGTCCAGGAAGGGCCTTGGCAGCGGAGTCCTCTTGTCCAGAGCGACAGCAACTCTGGAGGCTGTGCAGTATCTACGGAACCACGCCCACTTGTGTGTTTCCGCGCAGCAGGGCAAGGTGTCCAGCTCCAAGTCACACGCCAGGGCCACCAAAACCTAGAGGCGTGCGTGCGCGCGCACACACACACACACACGTCAAAAACACACAACATTATGAAAGGCTAATTCCCAGGCTTTACCATCCCTTAAGAAGTCCTATGCACCCCAAGCAGGACCGGCAATAACCTACCTTGAAGAATGGACTGTGGAGCAGTTGCTTCCCTCCTCTGACAATGGGGTCCTCATACTCAAACTGCCTCTGCAGCGCCTCAGGTAATCCCTTGACCAGGGCGGCCAGTGCACTGCCTGTGAAACTCTAAAACAAGGTGAGGGATACAAAATAAAAAAGTTTCAGTTGTGTGAATTGGCTCTGTATCCAGTAATCTTTTTGAGATGTACTGTATAGTTTGTATTAGTCCAGTACAGGTGGTCAACTCTCACCATGGAGCGGGCCTCTCCCTCGCTGTCCCCCAGGAGCCTGTTGATGTTGATGGACTGGCCGTACTCGGTGGTCAGCAGCTTGCGGAGCCTCTGCAGGGCCCACATGCGGTGGCCTGCCGCTGTCGAGAAGACACAGAGAGACGGGGGGTCGTGAGGATCACCACGACGGAGATGGGACAACTGTTTCAAATGATTATTATGTTAATTATTAACAATTATTGTCTGTAAGGTGCTTTTTTCCCCACAACTTTTACATCAAAAGCCTGTAAGCCTGAATCAACTTTGATGTTGTTTCTATGAAGTCAGGAGGAGCGAAGCCTGACGTCCTCCTACCCAGGGCACTGAGCTGGGCGCAGGCGGCCAGTGAAGCGGCCAGCCGGGGCACGATGCCCCTGTTGGAGGCAAAGTTGAGCCGAAAGTCCAGCAGGCAGGTGACCAGGTCCATGGAGGGGCAGGAGAGGATGCAGCGGTCAGACAGGAGGTCTTTGGGGCCTGTCGGACACAAACACACCATGAGTGCCACAGTGTGTGTGTGTGTGTACGTCTTTTTTTAGGACACTCACTGCTGTCACATAAAACCAAATAAACACACCTCTATGTGTATGTGTGTGTGTGTGTGTGTGTGTGTGTTAGTTAGACACTTACCGGCAGCAGGCATGATGGGGTAGACGGTGAATCGCCAGCCCCAGCCGTTAACGGAGCCGTCACTGGTGAACTTCCACTTCAATTCATCTCCTGGGATCCTCAGCTCACTGGACCAATCAGACCACTCCCTCCCTGGACACACAGACACACACACACACACAAATAGAAGGGAACAGTCAGAAACGTAACCATTACCTGACAGCTATGAGGAAAAGGCACCTTCACTTTAGATCACATGAAATGTTTTAAATTGGAGATTGTTGGACCACTTCTGCAGGAGTGGCTTCTCTTGAGGTCACCTGATCGAACAGAGACGATCCTATTGGCTCCATCCATGATGGTGAGGGGGTCATGGCGCCTCTCAGTGGAACACTGGCGGTCGAACTCCACCCTCAGTCCCTCGGCGCCTACGACACGCACAGACCACAGTGCCAGGGTTAGAGCAAGAGACTAGCTCCACACACGTGAGCGTCACTTGAGCAGAGCCCTATGCCAGGACTGTGTGTGTGTGTGTGTGTTTGGGCATCCTCCCTGTGGCTGGGGGGCGGGAAGCTGCCCCAAGAGCACACCGAAAGGCAATCCCAGCACAAGACAACCCCCCATTCAGCACCACGGACAGCGTGGCCAGGCAGGTAGTGAAGGAGTCTACCAGCCTTTCCTAGTTACCACGGCAACCGGTTGAGTGATCAGGCTCTGCAAGCGAGAGCACCAGCTGAAGCCACTCCACTAATGAGCCACACGCACCCACAAAAGCCCAGTCAGGGAAGCAAACAGCAGTCTTGGACTCCGTGAGTATAGGCAGACTGCGTAGCTGTCGACACTTTTTTTTTTGCTAAGCGACTCACTTTTGCTGTTCTTTCTACTCTTTCAGAGGGTGCCGCAGTAGCCCGACCCGGACTCCACCCAGCACAGCTGAGGACACTAGGATACTGTGTGTTACCTGGGATCTTGACCGCTCCACTGGTGGAGGTGTCGTCTGTGTAGGGGTGGCTGCTCTCCACCACCACAGGCTGGGAGGTCAGACGGCCGCTCTGGGAGTCCGTGGCCACGTCCTCCAGCTCCGTCACACACAGCTCCAGCAGCATGTCAGCCACCTGGACGGACACACACACACACACACGTTCATATCGTAGCTCAACACTGCATAGATTCGGACACGCTCTGACACTAGTCTCTCTTCTACAGGTGCATCTTAGAAAATTAGAATATTGTGAAAATGTCCATTATTTTCTGTAATTTAATTCAAACAGTGAAACTTTCATGTCTTCTAGATCCATTACAAATAGTGGAATATTTCAAGCCTAATTTCTTTGCACAAATTACTGCATCAACGTGGACCGTGGCATGGAGGCAATCAGCCTTGAAATATTTCATTACATGTGTAATGAACCTATAAATGTATGAAAGTTTCACTTTTTGAATTAAATTACAGAAAATAATTAACTTTCCACAATATTCTAATTTTCTGAGCTGCACCTGTATATAGTACTAAAGTGGAGGTGCGCAGTGTGCTCTCTACCTGTGGGTAGGCGGTGCCCATGCCGGACAGCACGGAGGACAGCACCTCTCGGCCCTTCTCCCCCGAGCGCAACGACACGGCCAGCTTGAGCAGGTCCACCATCACCCGCGTGTCGTCAGGCACCAGCAGGCTGGTGAACTCATCCAGGTACTGTGGCTCCGGGCCCACCACCTTGCTCTGATTCTCAGAGTCCTGGGGATAACGCAGATCAGCTCAGATTCACCATGCGTCTAAACGCGAAGAGTGAGATTAACATTACGCAGTGCCGTCGGTAATATCGGCTCCATTTGTACTCAGGGGCGCTGAGGGGGAACACTTGTAAAAAGACACTTGTCTCAATGTCATTCCTGTTGAAAAAAACATTCATGAATAGGTTCTGACCTCTTTAGTTTTGGTCATGGTCTCTGCGATGATGCTGGCCGCCCCGGGGTCGTCGGTGACGGGGATGAAGGGGCGGGAGGAGGCGGCGGCGGCAGATGGGGTCACTGCTGACGAGGGGGTCACGGCGTCCTCCGAGTTCGCCTGCAGACACAGGAAACACAGGACGTACAGGACGGACGGACTGGCAGGGACTACAGACGTTTTTTTGTCATTCACAATCTGGAGTGATCTGGGCGCCATCCTGGGCCAGATGGCTAAAAGGGTCCAGTCGGGTTATCAGTGCATCTCACCTCTCCCTTCTTGTCCTGCCAGGGGTTGGGGCTGACCCTCTCTTCCGCCTCTGGGGGGATGGGGGGGCCCTCTGCCTCTGAAGGGCTGGAGGACGAGGAGGATTCTGAGGGCGGCACCGGGGAGCTGGAGGGGCACTCCACCGGCAGCATCATACAGGCTGGCATCAGGGCACCCACCACCGCATCCCTAAGAACACACGCACGCACAAACACACACCTATGAAAGGCTAAATCCCAGGCTCTACTGGCCTACCACACCAATCGTTCATAACACACCTACAGTACATGAACGTACACGGAGAAGATTCTCAACTCCAATCAAGACTACCTGGATTTGACCAGCCCGGTACTCAAGAGTGGGCTGGCGGAGCTCTTAGCCTCTTACCTGGCATACATGATCTGCAGGGCTGAGAGCACGTGTGACAGGGCCTGCTGCTTGGCCAGGTTCCCGTCCAGGGACAGCAGGATCTTGGCCAGCGAGGGCCGGTTGGGCTTCACGCTGCTCTGGCCGCTCAGCTTGTTACTCACCGCAGACGAGTCGCTGTCCGACTGCACACCTGCGCCGCAACGGGAAAAAGTGTTATTTCACAGAGATCATATTCAGTTAGACATCTGATAAAACATTACCCAAACAGACGGCTTATTCTCGTTTTAATATATTAATTGGATTTATTTTTCCATAATATCTACAAACATATCAACAATAATACAGACAGATGATGATAATAATAATAAATAATAATAAATAATAATAAATAATAATAAATAATAATAAATAATAATAAATAATAATAAATAATAATAAATAATAATAAATAATAATAATAAATAATAATAATAACAACAATAATGGACAGCTAATAACAATCTCCAGATGGCTTATTAGGCATTAGGTTCAAGCGTGAAACCAGGCCCTTGTCCGACCTTCAACAGTGGTTGGAGAATGGGAGATAACCCTACCCTTACGCAGGTCTCAAAAGCCTCTCCCCGTGTGAATAAAAGACTAAATAAAAACACAAATCAACGGTTTACCTAGATACGAGGCCCCCAGCGAGTCCCTGGCGGTCTGGAACAGGACGGGCTCGTGGACAGAGGGCGTGGTCACGTCCACGGTGGTCCACGCCACGCTGTGGGAGGAGCCACAGGCCACGCGGGTGATCTTCTGGCCCTCCAGGCCCTGGACCAGGGTGGGCTTGCGGTTCACCGTGGTGGTCCCGTTGCCCTGCTGGCCGTGGTCGTTATCCCCCCACGCGTACACCTGGCACGGGAAGTGACCGGACAAGACAGGGGACCATGAATCTCCGCTACGACTCTATATGGAGATGTATTTTCAATTCGATTACGAGAGACGGGACCCGGCAGTCGGGGACCATGAATCTCTGGTTAGTGAAGTCTGTACGTGGTGTGAATGAATCTTGGAAGTATTGCGTGTCCTGTGTGTGATGACGTTTCCTAACTGAGGTGAGGCCCAAGAGACCTTGTCTGAACAGTCTATACACAGGAGAGGGATCGGCACTTAGGGATTATAAATCAACATTATAGACTCCAAAATAAGTATTTTCTCCCCAGTGTCCTTAACCTCAATTTTGTCCAAAATGGTCTCCCCTGAATATATGTAGCTGCTGTGTTGAAATATGAGCAACACACTAAATCTCTCCATTCAAGTTCCACAAGAAGCATTTCCTTCAAGGACGAACGGACAACATGGCCCAGATGGAAGTAGTGCTGCTGCTACATCATTAAATGTGTGCTGAGGGAGAGTGCGGTTTAAGGTGAAGAGAGATGAGCGCGACTGAAGGTCAGTGCCGCCGGGGGCTGCAGGTTGAAAGCACATCCATCTAGCGACAGGACGAGGCCCCCGGACCTTAATAACACCTGGACGGATGCCATGACAGTACGAGTGCGTGAACGGAGAGCGCGTGCGTGCGCGCAGTTTCTCACACACACACACACACACACACACACACACACACACACACACACACACACACACACACACACACACACACACACACACACACACACACACACACACACACACACACACACACACACACACACACACACACACACTCCAGGGCCGTATGCACACACCTGTCCAGTCTCGGTGACAGCCAGGCAGTGCAGCGCCCCGACCGCCACGTGGACGATCTTCTTCCCCCTCAGCCCCTCCACCATCTGGGGCTTTCGCACGTGGACATCTGTCCCGTGGCCCAGCCGGAAGTAGTCTCCTTTGCCCCTGATCGGAACAGACAAGGTTGTCCATGAAAATGCATAACGTCCATGATGACAAACAGCAACAATGTTTTATCTTACCAAGATGTTTTCCCCTTGATTGGAGTGAATAAGGTTGCCAATAACATAATAACACATCACATTACATGAAGACAAACAGGAACAAAGCGGTCTAGCGCTATTTTAGGTTAAGTGTAACTAAGATGGCCAGCTCACCAGGTCCAGACCACGCCAGACTTGGTGAGCGCCAGGGAGAACTGGGCCCCGCACTCAATCTGACACACGCTCTGCCCGTTCAGACGCTCGATGTTCTGGGGGATGTTGCAGCCCTCGCTGCCCCCCCTCCCCAGCTTCCCGAAGTCTCCGTCGCCCCAAGAGAACACCAGGCCTGCAGGGACACACGGCAGACACGGGGTGCAGTCAGGCATCTTCACTATTCATCTCACTTGGGTTAAGTGCCTTGCTCAAGGGCACAACAGAATGGGAAAATTAAGTGTTGAGTGGCCTGGCCCGGAGACCTTTCGCTCACTGGTCGGACGCTCTAACCACTGGACTACCTACCTACTAAGATGTCTTAAAACATCTTGTACTGTATTTGTACTGTACCTTCATCAGTGAGAGCGAGGGTTTGAGCATCCCTGCTCCCACAAGCCACCTGGATGACCCGGTGGCCCAGAACCACCTTCACCTGTGTCACAAACAGGGAGGGAAAGAGAGGGCGAGGGAAAGGGAGAGGGAGAGAGAGAGAGGGAGAGAGAGGGCGAGAGTAGAAATCCCCATTTAGAGACGCAGTACAGATACTGTATCTCCTGATCAATGTTTCCATATCAAGTCTGCAATGGTGTAAAGTACACTGAAAGAGGGGAGAGAGCACTCGCAGAGGGGAAATTCATAAAAAAAAATATTTTTCTTATCGTCTCAGATAAGGTCCGCCTAGCAAACAGATTTCTGATGCCATGATGGTGACACTTTTGTTTTGTTTGGAGGGGGGGGCTTGACCGGAGACGACCAGTTTGAAAGTCTGGGGACATGAGTAGTGTATGCATGTACTGACCAGTTTGGGCCTGAGCTGGGTGGTGTTGTCCCCGTGGCCCAGCCGGCCGTACTCTCCCAGGCCCCAGCTGTACAGCTCCCCGCTGGAGGTGATGGCCGCGCTGTGGGAGCTGCCGCAGGCGATGTCCCGGATGCGCTTGGTCTTCAGAGCCTCGATGAGACGAGGCTTGTCACAGTTCCTGTAGTCGAGACGCACGGGGGTCGTTAGGACCGTTAAGGGACGACACTAAAAAAAAACAGCCCTGGGTCATCCTGAAGGGCAGCCCAGTGTCATCCGTTCGCCAATGCACTGATTAAAAGCCAGAGTTCTTCCAAACTACCCTGTTTAAAGAGTCCCTGATGAGCTAAAGTCTGTGGACGGTGTGAACCGCACACCCAACATGCTCCGCTAAAATGCTGGCGGTGATTGGTGGACACACACGAAGAGAGGAACCTACGAGGTGAGATGGGGAACCTACATCCGGCTGAAGTGTCCCAGCTTTCCGTCGTCGCCCTCGCCCCAGGAGAACACCTTCCCATCGACGGTGAGCGCCATGGCGTGGCGCCCCCCGGAGTGGACCGCCACTTTCTTCACCACATAGTTGCTGAGGGCCGTGACCTGCCGGGGGATGGGGATGGTGCCGCTGGACAGACCCAGGCCCAGGCGCCCGTTGGTGGCCTCCCCGCACGCGTACACCTTCCCTTCTGCTGTCACTGGAAGAGGGAAAAACACACACACACACACACTTCTGGTGCTTAGTAAAACACACACGCACAAACTTCTCCAGGTGGGACCTTGTCACCCATTCACCTGCAAAGAGGCTCTTGGATCCTCCAGCCACCTGCACCACGTTGAGCGCAGAGAGGGTCTCAGAGAAGGATGGCACCTTGATCTGGGGTGGGGGGAGGGAGGGAGGGAGAGTGAGAGAGAGAAAGAGAGAGAGAGAGAGAGAAGCAGACTGAACAGTTGGAGAGGAATTACCTAGCAACATGACATAGTAGCTCAAGATTCAAGAAGCTTTATTGTTCGTTTTTGGTGTACAAATGGAAATTTTCCCTTGGCTTCCTTGACCTCCTTGCAAGTAGCCAACAGGAAATGCAACAGACACGGGACCAGGGTACAGTCAAGTAACAGAATATATTCAAGATGGAGCCGGTCCAGTACCTTGGACCCTTTGAGTCCTCCCAGCTGGTCCTTGTCGTTCAGGCCCCACACAAACACTTTGGTCCTGATGGTGGCTGCACACTCCAACCCTGAACACTTCTTCCTGGCCAGACTGGGGAGCAGAGAGGGGGACACGCGGTGAAGATCTGGATTCAACACAGCTACAGGCTTAGTATGTGTCAATGTCATTTTATAGCACCATTCATACAAATGAATGTAGCACATAGTGCTTTACATAAAAGGAGAAGGATAAAAAGATAAATCATAAAAACACAGTAAGAACAGATAGTATAACTCTGTTCCATCAAACCAGGCCAGAGGACAAGGAGATGCTCTGATCCCTGATGGGATTTAGTCGTGTGGAGAAGAGAGCCAGCATGATGCTGCCAGAGCAGGATTCTGATCTGCCTCGATTAAGGGGATTTGACCAGGGAAAAGTCCCCCATTATCTCTCGTTCCAAAATCTACACCCTCTCCCACTGTCAATCCGCCAGCATGCAGACCTTAATAAAGGGCAGCCAATTTGGCTGGCGGAGCACTGGTCTAAAACGCTGAACAGAGCCAAAACAGTAAGCCTAGCTGACGGAGAGACAGAAGACCCGTACACATCAGAGGCCCCGCTAGCGCATACACACACAAACAGCCTCGGAGCTCGGTAAACAGAGGGTTCGGACGCACACTTGTTTGCTACTGGAAGAGTCTGCTGGTGTGTGACCGTGAGCCCATGCCCTGCCTCACCTCCCGGTGGCGGTCTTGTCGTCGTCCTCCTCCTCGTTGTCGGACGCCAGGAAGGGCACCGTGGCCAAGTCCTCATCCTCGGCTCTGATGCGGCCCACAATGCCGAGCGCATGGATCTTACAGTCGATGCCAGAGCTGCGACACTGTTTGATGGCGACCTCTATGTATCTGTGGTACTGGGGGGGAAGGGACACAAGGCACACGGCTCATGGAACCATTGAACTTCCCATATGGCAAAAGAGAGGCAACATTAACACTGTATAGCCCATGTGTAGTCTCTGTAGGTAGCTGATGTATGTGGATACTAGTGTGAACCTATTGTGATGTGACTTTTCTGTGTCTGTTTGTGTTTATATGACAGTTTATTGTGTCCGACCGGAGCAAAACTAATTGTCACGTTGTGGACAAAGCCTATTCTAATCCTCTAATCTAATGCTCAGAGAACCAACCTCAGTGCAGTCATTGAGGAGAGGGACGGTGGTGTCCGTGGGGTTGATATTGATGGTCTTCAGCTCGATCAGGTTGTTCAGGGAACTGCCGCCTGTGCAGGAAAAAGCACATGCTTAAGAATAGTGCTAACACAAAACCAGACAACAGTACTAATCTAAACATTGGCACCTGAATGTGCAAAAAGGTTGGCGGTCGTTTACCTGACACCACCACCAGTGAGGGCATGTAGCTGCTGTCTGCTGGGTCCACCGTCATCTTCAGCCTGTGGACCAGGACGTCTGGGAAGAGCTCCAGACGAATCCAGTGCTACAGACACAGGCAGACAGACAAACTTCATTAACAAGAGATCATGTGTATGGTTTAAACCCTTACACTGCAAATTGTTCTGTGCTTGCCAAGATTTAAAATCTTAGATTTGGAAATATGAGATTAATTATCTTGCTTTAAAAGTTATTTACTAGTTTCTTATCCCTATCTTATTTCTAGAATCAATCTAGCTTTTTAAAAATGTATTTATGATCAAGTGAAATTATCTTGCTGCATGGACAGATAATTTCACTAGTGTTAAGTAATTTCTCCTCAAATTCAGTATTTATTTCTTGTATTTTAACTTATGCTTTTGCAGTGTATTTACTGAGGCAAGTTCACCCTTTATAGCAGCGACGGCCTCGAGGTGGGGGGGGGGGGGGGGCACACAGACGGGAGGTGACTTGCAGGTGCGGAGAGACGTACACAAACACATCTCCCCCCGCAGCGCTACGACGTCACCAGAACATCGCCTCAGGCCACACTAGACCGGCGTCGCCGGCCCTCCATAACTTTCCCTGGGTTTCCATACCTTTCCCTGGGTTTCCATACCTTTCCCTGGGTTTCCATACCTTTCCCTGGGAGCCGGAGGACTGCCAGCACTGCTCGCTGCAGTCCATGAGGCGCGCGGCCTGGTTGACGGAGGACGACACGTTGAGGCTCTTGACGGCGCGGGACCACTCGTCTATCAGCATGCCTCGCTGGCCGCTGTGATGCTTCTTCAGCTGCTTCCCCGAGCGACCGCAGAACGCCGGGGACTGGCCTGGCGGCGCAGAGACGAGAGATGGACAGTCACCGAATGCCGGGCTCACACTACAGGATATTTACAAATCCTAACCGATTAGGAAATTGTGTTGCATCACGCACATAAGGAGAATCCTAACAGAGGTTCTTCTCTGGAATCTCAAACATGCACACACTACAAGATTTGAAAATAATGGCTCATCACACACCGCAGGATATTATCGTGCCCGAGGGAGCAACAAACCACTGCCTCGCTTGTACAGTAGTGACGTAATAATATAAATATCAAACATGTTTAATATTATCGGGACGGCCCCGATGGGTCTGCGAACCGATAGGGAGGTTTAAGATTGGATCTGTAAACCCCTCATTTTACAAGATCATCTGGGCCTAACATCGGTACGGACCAATGTTCCAGACCAGATTTTTCCTCTGATTGTCGGGAGGGGTAAATCTGAGATAAATCGGCCCAAAAATCCTGTAGTGTGAGCCCAGCATAAGACACACACACACACACAACGTTTTTATAGATGCAGCTCAGTTTGCACAGGGTCACTGACCTGGCTCATTGATCCTGCCAAAGGAGTGCCTGGCGTTGTGTTTCCGGGTCTTGAAGCAGTTCTCGCAGAAGTCAAAGTCATCACAGTTCCTGCATTTGAACCTGGGTCCGTTGATGGGGAACATCTGACACCCATCGCACCTGAGGGCAACAGCGAGGGTAGTTAAGAGAAGAACCCGAACAGGTTCTGAACAGTACTGAACACAATCCAAATCAAACCGCATCAGATCAAGTGAAAATAAGCAGTACTCTAGGAAATTATACATTTGATAAGTCCTACCTGACTCCAGGATGGACACTGGGCACTAGCTCCATCTCAGAGAGCAGGCCGGTCCAGTGAGACTGCTGGGGGAAGTCCACAATCACGTCCTTCCCGTTGGCACTGAAAGCTGAGAGAGAGGCACGGGCCCAATCAGCCAAGGCCACAGTGTTAGCCACACAGTGACCTACTGTATTCAGATATTCGCATTGAAAACACAGATGAATTCTGGATCAGAACAATCAAACGGTCCGAATCTTGGCAGCAAGGGAGGCCTTACCTTTCACCACCCCCACGCTCCTGTGTGTGACCGAGCCCCACTTGTACTTTGGCGTCGTGACTGTGGGCTTCACTCTCACTTTGTCACCGATCTTTATGTGGGAGGGTGAGCTCTGTGGTGGGAATCCTGGACCAGACACGAAGAAACACAAATGTGACTCGCTCAACATTCACGTTAAGCATCATTCTATGGACAGTACAGTAGCTCACATCTGAGTAGTACAGCTAAAAAAAAAATACACAAGCATCCTCTGTGTGACCCATGTGTGACACACAGGACAGGTGAATCTCTGTGCTTCACACACACACGCACACACACACGCACACACACACAAACACAGCTCTGAAGGAGGCCCAGAGCACCTTACCCAGCAGCTCGGTGTGGATGTAGCGGACCCAGTAGGTCCCTCCTTTCTGCTGCCAGTCACACTGGACGTTCAGATCGTGGAGTCCGTCCCGGTCCAGCTTGATGACCTTCCCTACGTCCCCCTCGTAGACTTCCTCATACGTACGACAGCACTTCACCATCATCCCCACCTGGGGTTAAACAGGGGTCCGGGGGTCAGATGTGTATGCACGCGCACGCACGCACGCACACACACACCTTGGGTGTATTTCACAAAGCTGGCTAACTGAGTAAGCCAGCAAAGTACACAAAGTAACTTTTACTTCAGTCCATGTTCCAGACTTTCCAGTTTTTATTCTTTTCAAAAGTCAGGCTTACTCCATTTGTGAAATACCCCCCTGAAATACCCCCCTTCCTAAACGCTGCACTGACCTGGATGTTCTCCCTCACATACACGGCGTAGTCGTCGTTGCTCTGGAAGTCAGACCTCTTCTTAAACGTCTGGCTCTCCGTCACCACGGCCCCTGTAGTCTGTGGGGACGGACAGGAGAGGGACAGAGGGGGGGGGGGGGGTCACAAGCTGAGCAAGTTGTAACATGACAACTTACGAGACGCCCCTTGCAGTCATCGTTGTCTGTACCGCCAGCCTGGTGTGTGTGATCAGCAGGGGGGGGGGGGGGGGCGTACCACGGGGAAGACGGGCTCGGCCTCCTCCAGCTCCTCCAGCGCCTCCTCGTCGGTGTACTCGTCCGACACGGTGTCCGCATCCGACAGCTCGGTGGCCGGGACGTCGGGGTGGTCCAGCAGCCAGCCCACCAACGCTTCCACACCTGGGGAGAGACGGGACAGGAGAGGACGGCTGAATCTCTGTGCTTCGCACGCGCACACACACACACACACACACACACACACACACAGGAACATACCTGGTACGCCAGAGGCAGTGCCGGTGGTCCCAGACAGGGACTTGAGGGCGAACTCGATGTTCTTCCTCTGGAAGCCCATCTCCATGAGCTGGAGGACGATGGGCAGCGGGGCCACGGGCGAGGCCTTCTGCTTCTTCTGCCTGGGGGGCCGGACGTGCGGGACGGCCACCGGCGTGGTGGCCTCGCTGGAGCTGCTCTCCTCAAACGACGGGGAGGACGGGTGGGTGGACTCCACCGCCAGGTACTGACACACTGCCAGGGCGGCGGCCTGCACACATAAGCGCACACACGCGCGCGCGAACGTACGTATACACACACACACACACACACACACACACACACACACACACACACACACACACACACACACACAAACACACACACACACACACACACGCACACACACAGAGTGGGTCAACCCAGATCAGGTCGATTCCACGTGCTGACTAATTTGATTGCAATATACACACACACACTGAACTAATGGGATTTTAATGGGGTTTGAATCTGTGGCTTAAACAGATGATTAAGATGCGCGGGAGGGGGGGGGGGGGGGGGGGGGGGGTGCTCACCTCCAGCTCCTGCCTGTCGAAGACGGCCTTGATGGGGGAGGGCTGGGTTGCGGAGGACAGCAGCTGCTGGAGGAGGATGAGGGGGGGCAGGGGACCCTCGGGAGACAGGTCGCCCACGTCTGGAGACAACACCACCGGGTCCTCTGCACACGCACACACAAACACACACACAGGGAAGATGGGAGTTATGCCGGCTCACACTACAGGATTTTGGGGCCGATTTGTTGATTGACAATCGGAGGAGAAATCTGGTCTGGAACGTTGGTTGGTACCGATGTTCGGCCCAGATTACAGTATCTTGTAATATGAGGGCCCCGATAAGCATGTTTGATATTTGGACTATTACACCACTACTTTACAAGCGAGGCAGTGGTTTGTTGCTCTCTCGGGCACGATAATATCCTGTAGTGTGTGATGAGCTGTTATTTTCAAATCTTGCAGTGTGCGCTTGTTTGAGATTTGCGAGAAAAATATCCGTTAAGATTCTCCTTATGTGTGTGATGCAACCAGATGGGTTAGGATTTTTAAAATCCTGTAGTTTGAGTGGTGGGGTGATGCAGTGAATAAAGAAGAAACCGGCACTTATGAGACAGTCTTTAAAGTTTTAATAGGCAAACGAATGCATTTTTCGGCCTTAAGCCGGCTGATGATGGCTTAAGGCCAAAACACGTCCGTTTGCCCATTAAAACCTCTTCTCTTCTTTATTCAAGATATGAGTAAGAACATCGCTATCAGTTCAGACATTCAGCAGTTTGCTTTTTAAGAGAGCATCTAGAGGGTGGTGTGATGCTTCATCTCTCTCTCTCTCTCTCTCTCTCTCTCTCTCTCTCTCATGGCCGAACGACTCCTGAGAGAGTCCCTCCTCCTCCGGCTCAACATGGCGTCCAGCCACTGAGGGTCGTCCCCTCCAGCCCTGCGAGGTGCGCACGCCGGGGCAGGCTCATGAGTCAGCATCCGCCCACATGGCGCGCCTTGCTGGATCTTAACGGCCGCTGCTCAGGCACAGAGCCCCGTGTACGCGGCTCGGCTTCAGTTGCAGACTTCCACCCAACCAACCACTGCCCTGTTAACTAACCCTTTCTGCTCAACGCTCTCCACCCACGCAGAGACAAGGGGGGGGGGGGGCAGTTATGGGGAAGAGAGAGAATATGAGAAAGAGAAAGAGAGAGGGAGGAGAGGCAGGTCACTGTCTGATTAGTTCTGCTTCTGGCTACACCTGAGCTCTGGGGAATAGCTCATCCATCCATGCTGACTGCCGTCCCCTGGGGGGGGGTTCTAGAGGGCAGCACGGCGCCTCAGTCTGCCAACTCTGCTCTCTGATGTGGCTTAACGACTCCTCTGACTGAGTAACCTTGCTCGCCTTGCTCATCGTGAGTCAGCTCGTCCTCCAGCAGAGATGTCTGTGACTTGGACTCCAGTTGCACTTAAAATCACACTCACGGTGACTTGAGACTCGACTTGAGACTCGTACTCAAAAAGATTTTAAACTGCACTCAGACTCCGGATTTGGGACTCGGGAACAATGTTTGTTTTTATTTGTTGGGACGCATTACAACTAAGGAAATACTAGCATCCTACAGCATCTCGAAGCCCACTACACCGAATCCTTTGCAAACGGTCGTATGTGGCGTAGGCAGGCCGTCTCTGGGTGGGGTTGAGAGGTGTTGGGGCAGGCCGTCTCTTGGTGTGGTGATGGGGGGGGGGTCTTACCGCTGGGGTTCGGGCCCAGGTCCAGGACGGCGGCCTGAGAGAGGATCTGGCGGAGCTTGTCCTGGTGGGAGAGCAGAGCCCGCGCCGCCTTCAGGATGTACAGCCTCAGCTGCTGACAGCGCAGCAGGTGGAGGTCCACCTGGTCAGCTGGGAGGACACACACACACGGAAGACAGTTACACACTGTTCCTTAACACCAGGAAACACACACACACACGTGCGTACACCACCACATTCCGTACACTCGGAACAAAGCCGCACGGCTACACGCACGTACGACAGCTGGTGATCAACAGCCGAGCAGTGAAAATGTGGCTCGGTAGCCTGGTACAGTAGCCGAGCCACTCAGTGGAACACAATTATTCAGTGAAGCACAGAACCGACCAACAGGGCCGGGGACCGGGCCGGATGCACAGCTCATTAGGGTCAGAACGTCCGGTTTAGAGGAAAGCCTGCTGGACCGGAGAGAGAGCCATGGGGAGGCAGAAATGGGACTAAAATGGGCCGTGTGTGTGTGTGTGTTTGTGCTTGTATGCATGCACGCCTGTGTGTGTGTTAGGGTTAGCATTCCTCATGGTCTTGGAGAGGAGTACATGAGGTGAAATGAAATGCGTGCCCCCCCCCCATGCTTATACATCTAGACACAGTAAAATAAGTTACAAATCAGGAAAACTATACACCAGGAGCACGACCTGTCACAGAAAATGAGCGAGTCGTGTGTGCGTGACCATGTCTAGTCGGTGTGTGTGTGTGTGTGTGTGACGGAGACGGTGTGGACACGGCGCCGGGAGCTACCTGTCACCCCTCGGCTCAGGCACGTCTTCATGCGTTGTTTCTCCAGCTTGCTGCCCGCCAGGTTGACCAGCTGGGCCCACACGGCCAGCATGGGCTCGGAGAACGGAAGGTTCTGCACGTTGAACGCCACCACCGGCAGCTGGGGGAACACGCCACCGACCACACCACTCAGTTCACCTGTACTAATACCCAGTCTTCATCTGGGCGTGTGCGTGAATGCGTGTGTGTGTATGTATCAGAGTGTGAGTGCGTGCGTGTGTGTGAGTGTGTGTATATGAGAGTGTGTGTGTGTGCATGAGTTTGTGTGTATGTATGAGAGTATGTGTGTCCGTATATCAGTGTGAGTGCATGCGTGTGTGTGTGTGTATGAGTGTGTGTGCATGAGAGTGTGTATGCGTGTGTGTGTGTGTGTGTGTGCATGTGTGTATGAGAGTGTGTGTGTCAGTGCATACGTGTGTGAGTGTATGAGAGAGTGTGTATGCATGTGTGTGTGTGTGTGTGTGTGTGTGTGTGTGCACATGCTCACCGGTTTGAGCTGGCTGAGCAGGCAGACCCTGCAGGTCCTCATCTGGTGGAACTGGACGGTGATGCGTCCCTTGGGCGTGATGCGGGTCACCGTGCCCTCCCCGTACTCCTCGTGGACCACCTGGCCCCCCAGCCTCAGGCGGCCGTCGATGCCCCCGATCACCGCCAGCACCGCCATCAGACTGCCCACCCGCGGGCCCTCCGAATCTGGGAAGTACTCCTCCAGGAGAGACTGGGGGGGGGAAGAGAGAGAGAGCGCTTGTGATTGTGACTAGTATTGGGGTTGAGGAAAAAGGAGAAAATGCACACTGTAGTCTTGGAGAGGAGCTGGTAACGGGTGAATATATTAGAAAAAGAAAAGAAAACGCACACTGAAACGCTCGATGCTGGGTGATTTATTCAGACAACATGTCGGCCTTGAAGACTCTGACAAAGGCCGCGAGGCCGAAACGTTGCCAGAATAAATCACCCAGCATCTAGAGCTTGAGTGTGCAGTTTTATTTTCTTTTTCTGTGACTATTCTTGAACATGACAACAACAACAACAACAACAACATCTCCTAGGCCAGGGGGATATTTCACAAAGCTGGCTAACTGAGTAAACCTGACTTTTGCAATGACTAAAACCTGAAAACTCAAATCTGGAACATGTACTGTAGAAGAAAATAGCTTTCCGGGTTTTAGTCAGGCTTACTCAGTTAGCCAGCTTTGTGAACCCCCCCCCCCCTGGTGGTGCCTACCGCTTCAGAGTGCCGGCCTGCCATGACGTCTCCGATGCAGCCGAGCTGGGAGTTGATGTAGTCGTTGATCAGGGCGTTCCATTGGCCCAGGGAATGCAGTGTGCGCAGCACGGCGACTATCTCCTCGGCCAACGTGCTGCTGTGAGTGGCCGTGAGAGAGGCCTGGGGGCGGGACTTCCTCCGCCGTAGGGAGCCCTCTGTGAAAAAAATAAGCAGTAGCCGCTCACTCAGCTCCAGCGCAAAATATATATATTTTACAGACCCAACGTTTCAGGCTTAGCCTTCGTCAGAGTACTTGTGACAGGGGACAGGAACAGGAAGTAGGTTACAGACCCCAGTCACTAGTTCATATTCTCCATCCAACATATACCACATCATACTGTATGAACAAATTTGTAGGATGTTGTGTAAACGGACAGCAAAATGACGATTTTCATCTGCAAAATTGGCCAATGAATTTGAATGGCAGGCAGTCCCACGGCAGGACGCTGAGAAGCCCAGCGTTGGACGGGGCCGTACCTCTGAGCAGGGGCAGGTCGGAGGAGCAGGTGCTCAGCAGGCTGCCCAGGAAGCCAAATAGCTTCTCCACCAGGAACTTCATGTCCTGAGAGCGCTCCGTCTTGTCCCAGGAGGGCAGCACGGCCTGGAGCAGACGCAGGGCCAGGATCTGGGGGAGCACAGGACAGGACGGGGTCAGGAGATACCCTCCATCATCATCCGTTTTTTATTTATTTAAAAGTTTGTCAGGGACGATGCAAACAACATTGTAGCAGGTTAGAAACTTGAGTTGCATATAGGATTTCTAGGCAAGGCTAATTTGCAATCCCTGTTCCTGGATCATCATCATCATCATCACCCTCCGTCATCCAGTCACATCCACCCTCCTCCATCACATCCACTCTCCATCACATCCACTCTCCATCACATCCACCCTCCTCCATCACATCCACTCTCCTCCCTCCATCACATCCACTCTCCATCACATCCACCCTCCATCACATCCACCCTCCATCACATCCACCCTCCATCACATCCACCCTCCATCACATCCACCCTCCTCCATCACATCCACTCTCCTCCCTCCATCACATCCACTCTCCATCACATCCACTCTCCATCACATCCACCCTCCATCACATCCACCCTCCATCACATCCACCCTCCTCCATCACATCCACCCTCCTCCATCACATCCACCCTCCTCCATCACATCCACCCTCCTCCATCACATCCACCCTCCTCCATCACATCCACTCTCCTCCCTCCATCACATCCACCCTCCATCACATGACCAGGACTTGGGACTGAGCACATGGACTTGGTCCCCGGGCGCCCCTGAGGGGGACAGCTTGGATGGGGAAATGCAGGAGACAAATTCCACCGGCGAACCCCCAAAAGCTACATGCGTGTGTGTGTGTGTGTGTGTACGTTGTGCGCTGCGTCGCCGCTCACCTGTGTGTACCTGCGCGTGTCACCGTGTGGCTGACCAAAAGACCCCCTCGGGTCATGCGGTCAAACAGTTTTCTGAATCTGCATTTGCTGCGCGCCCCCCACCCCCCAGCGTTCCCGTCCCCACCCCCAGCGTCCCCGTCCCCCCCACCTGTCTCTGCAGGGTGACGGCGTTGAAGGACTGGTGTCCCTCCACGATCCTGATGAGCAGGCCGATCCAGGCGGAGGTGCTGAGCGTGCTGCACATCTGGGGCATCAGGGCCACGCTGCGGACGAAGCCCAGGGTGCACCAGCTCCGGTACTGCTCCAGAGAGACCAGCCTGAAAGACGAGCAGCCTGGGAGGGAGGGAGGGAGGGAGGGAGGGAGCAGTGTGGGGAGGGAGGGAGGGAGCAGTGTGGACGGAGGGAGGGAGCGAGGGAGGTAGGGAGCGAGGGAGGGAGCAGCGTGGACGGAGGGAGGGAGCGAGGGAGAGAGGGAGCAGCGTGGACGGAGGGAGGGAGAGAAATAAAAGGGGTGGAGGGGTGAATGAAAGGAGAGGAGGAGGGATGAAGGGAGGCGAGAGAGAGAGTTGGGAAACGAGGGAACGGAGGAGGAGTTAGGGAGTGAAGGAGGAAAGGAGAGAGGGGATGGAGGGAGGGAGAGTAAAGAAAGGGGCGGAGGCGAGGAAGGAAGGAAGGAAGGAGGGAGGGAGGGAGGAGGGAGAGGAAAGGAAAAGGAGCTGGAGGTCAGAGTGAGAAGGATAATGGGAGATCAATGCACTGACATGGTTAACCAGGCAGCGCCGCGGTGCCCCTGGACGGCGGCGGCGCTCGTTACCCGTCTTGTCGTTGGCCCCGCTCTCCACCAGCATCCTCAGCAGGCCGCAAAGGGTGCGCGTGGCGTCCGTCTGCATGACCTCGGAGTGAATCCCCGCAGAGAGAGACAGGGTCTTCAGCAGGTTCACCGTGCTGGTCAGCATCATGGCCGTGGGGTGGGTGCTCTTCTCCACCGGCTCCCCTTCTAGAGCCAACCGGAATGACGTCTTTTAGTGTGTGTGTTGGGGGGGGGGCTGTTCAGCTGTAAGCCGCCAGACGTGTGTGTGTGTGTGTGTGTGTGTGTGTGTGTGTGTGTGTGTGTCTTTGGACAAAAGTGTGTATTGTTTGAGTAGTGTAATGTTTGAGTTAGCACAGCAAGTACACTGACCAGTGTCGTCTTCTGTGTCCGAGTCCTCGGTGGTGGGCTGGGCGGCCGGCGGAGGCTCGGCCAGTTTCAGGTCGTACTTGCCCTCCTTGCCCATCCGGTAGGAGTTGGTGCTGCTGGTGTCCCACTGGACCCGGATCCAGCCGTCCTCCCCCAGCTCCCCGATTACCCGGCCCAAGCCTGGCGCCGGACCATCCTGCCAGAACACACACACAGCGTCAAGACCAACCCAAATAAGTCAGAATGACCCAGAGCAAGATTCAAGGGAAATCAAACCGGCTACCAGTGTTGACATCACATGGGCTAGTGTCAACACAGAAGACTACATTCAAATGACTCAAGAGCAATCAGCTCCCACACATGAGCAACATGTACAACATTTCTGTTGATTAAAATGACAGGCGCAGCAGAACGACAAGAGTCAAATCAAACCAGAGAAAGACATGAGCAATCCAACCAGCATTCACAATATCCACATGTTGAACTGAGCGTAATACAAAATCTGTCTTTTGTCTGCAAAAATGTATTTTGTCTGCAGACAGCCCTGTCTAGATACCCTAGTTAGTGTCTAGGGACCCTAGTTATGCTGCTGATTCAGATTTGAATCATTGAATCATGTGAAGCGGTGCCGTTGGTCACCTGATCTCCCCACTTCCAGTCCAATCCCCTCATGACCCTGGTGCCGATCTTCATCATGGCCGCCAGCTCGGGGCCAGAGGCGGGCAGGGGGGCCGGGGCGGCCTCCTTCCGGGACTCCTCCAGGACCGTGGCAGATCCCCCGTGGGCCCCGGGGCCCAGGTCCTCCTCACTGCTGTCTGTGCTGGGGCCTGAGTCAAGAGAGAGAAGCGTGAACTGTAGAGAACAGGTTCAATGTGTTTGAGCTGCTCTCAGCTATTTTCGTCTACTCTACAAAAAAGGTCTACCTCTAGCTCTACTCTACATAGCTCCACCCTCCCCCTACCTTCACCCCTCCCCCTCTCGCCCCTACCCTCGCCCTTCCTCCTCTCGCCCCTATCCTCGCCCCTACTCCTCTCGCCCCTCCCCCTCTCGCCTCTACCCTCGCCCTTCCTCCTCTCGCCCCTACCCTCGCCCTTCCTTCTCTCGCCCCTACCCTCGCCCTTCCTCCTCTCGCCCCTACCCTCGCCCCTACTCCTCTCGCCCCTCCCCCTCTCGCCTCTACCCTCGCCCTTCCTCCTCTCGCCCCTACCCTCGCCCCTCCCCCTCTCGCCCCTACCCTCGCCCCTACTCCTCTCACCCCTACTCCTCTCGCCCCCACTCTCGCCCCCACTCCTCTCGCCCCTACTCCTCTCGCCCCCACTCCTCTCGCCCCCACTCCTCTCGCCCCCACTCCTCTCGCCCCCACTCTCGCCCCCACTCCTCTCGCCCCCACTCTCGCCCCCACTCTCGCCCCTACCCTGGCCCCTACCCTGGCCCCTACCCTGGCCCCTACCCTGGCCCCTACCCTGAGCCGCTCCAGCTCAGTGTGGGGACTCGGCAGGCCTTTACATTATTTTGACTAATTTGGGTCTTGTTAGTCTTCTCCATCTTGACGCTTTTAAATCTGTTCTCACTGCGTTTTTTACGATTTATATTTTTATCCGTCTCTTTTTATGGAAAGTACTACACGCTAGATTCATTAGTATGAATGGTGCTGTGTAAATACATGACGTTGACACTTACCGATGAGGCGGAGGATGCTCTGTGTGAGCGCCAGCGTGCCGGAGTTGAGCAGCAGGCTGAGGCTGTTGGCGCCGTGCTTCAGGGACAGCATGTGCAGCATGGCCAGCAGGAAGCGGGCCTGGGGGATGGTACCGAGGCTCGGTCCGGCCGGGTTCTCGTTGGTGATGGTCTGCAGGGGGACGGGCTGCACACCTGGTTTGGAAGCCGGGGATAAAGACACAGAGCGGAAGGAGGGGGTTGGCTTATGGTGCGGTACTAGGGACGTTAACGGTTAATCGACTACCGATTAATTGCTGATAAGAATTTGCTTGAGTAAGATTTGGTTACTCGATTAATTGCTTGATGGAAGATAACTTTTTTGTTGTTGTTGTTGAACGACCGTTATCAACGGTAGTTGAGTGAAATGTAATCCTGATTTAAGGTCTGACTGCATATGAGGGCGCCACGCCACGTAGTGAAGGCTAATTGGGATGCCGGGAAATTTCAACGACACCGCAGAAGTCACAAAAATGAAGCGCGCAAAGCGCAGTTCAGCGTGGGACGTTCTTATCAATTAATCGACTATTGTTTGTTAAGGTTAAGTCATCGATTAATGAAACTCCTAGAAATGTGCAGCCCTATGTGGTACGTGACACGCATTCAGATTACACTTCCCCTCCTGAGTGTTTTTGGTTTTGTGTGCATACATGCATTTATTTATGTATGAATTCCTTCAGAAGGATCCTCATTAGAGGCCCTCACCCTGCTCCTTGAACCTGGTGCTGGCGTCCAGCAGGATGTTGCGGATGTTCTGGATGGCCCAGGCGTACAGCTTGCCGAAGGTGACCTCCAGCAGCATGCGGTTGAAGGGAGGGATGAGATCCACGTCCTTCAGGCAGTCGGACAGGGGCTCCCTGAGGGACAGACATGGACACACAGGACACACTGTAACTCATACAGGACTAACCCCCGGACCCAGGTACACCGGACTAACCCCCGGACCCAAGTACACCGGGGAGATTACGAGACCTAGGTCTCTTTAAAGAATGCCATCGTCGACTGCGTCTGCCAATTCCCTTTAATGCAAAATGCGAATGCGTCCGTTTTTTGGTCCACTTAGCCACATGTCCTCAAACCTGCCCACATACCCGATGCTGGTCCCTTCGGGTATGACCCTCTGCCAGCCGCAGAGCATGGCGTACTGCACAGAGGGCAGCAGGAAGCTCTTGGAGGCCAGCTTCAGCATGGTGTCGATGCCCTCCAGCCTCACCTCCGCCCGCTCCAGCTGCCAGGCACCAAGGTCAGAGTCAACACACCCGGCACACACACCCTCTCCCTCTCCCATACCCAAAACACATGTTCTGGAATTAGTTTTTTGGAACTTCAGTTTCAGCAGCTTTTACATGACATGCATTCAGATCACAAGCAATTTTGTCACATCAACAATTTTGTTTTTCCATGATTTCAACTGTGCATTATTAGCATTTGTAATTTACAAATAAATTACATTTAAAAAGAAAAAGAATTAAAAGGAAAAGAAACGGGGGTGGAGAGAAAGGGTTTGGGGGGGGGGGGGGGGGGCACATACGAGTGATGGTAAATGTCACGCGTGCTTGTATAGGCCTACATACACAGATAAGGAGATGAGATGGTGAGACAAAGATACACAAATGAATGGATCAGAAAACGTCAAATGATTCACTGTATTAAAATAGCCATGAGAGGACTCCACCTTTTAGTAAATATATCTTTTTGTAGTGTTTGTTCTGTACTTTAATCCAAAACGATTATATACTCCTTTCTCTTGATGGGCTACCTCTTCCTGACTAATCACACATCTTCTCCACGTCTGGCACAGCCCTTCATCGAAAGACTGCTTAAAATGACAATACCACTTTCTTCTCTCTTGCTACATATCAACCCAGTTTCTATTTTCTCTCTCTCTTTCGCCAGCTGTTGGCCTCTACTCCTCCAGACTGCTGCTGGCTCGTCACACCCCTCTTCTCTCCTCCCTCTCTTCTCTCCTCCCTCTCTTCTCTCCTCCCTCTCTTCATTCCTCCCTCTCTCGGCCCGGAGAGGCACCATCTGCCCCTCGTTCCCCCGACCTTCCTCACCTGCTTGAGGAGGCACTTCCTCATCTTCTCCACGTCCAGCGGCTCCTCCTTCAGGGCGAACTCCACGATGGTGCCCATCAGGCTGGACGTGGAGAACACGCCCTGGACACTGTGCTTCAGCCACTTGTACTTCTGAACGCTGGCCACCGTGTTGAGCAGGGGCTGCCACTTGTCCTGCTGCTGTGTCACACACACACACACACACACACACACGCATACACCACACGTGGACACACACAAATAAATAGTCAAAACTGGTTGTAACACAGAATGCACAGGATACATTACAACAATATGCTTTACATTACATATACATACTGTAACATTAAATTTCTCTGGCAGTTGCAGCCAACGGCATACAGCCATCTACTAGCTAAATGACACAAAGCCACGGCCTCGACTAGGGATGAAGTAAATCTGAACCCATCAGCTGAAAGAGGTTAAAAAAAGACGACAAAATCAACACAGTGGATGTGAGTGAGACCGATCACACTTCTACATTAGCTAGCGGAGAGATTACATTAGTTCTGTCACACACACAGCCTCCATTGTTTTCTATTCCAGTATCAATAGAAACACACAAAATGCGAGGTGAGATAAATGGGGGAGAGAGAGAAAGGGGAGGGATGAGAACATCTGTGTGTGTGTGTGTGTGTGTGTGCGTGCGTGCGCGTGAGTGAGTGAGTAGTGAGACAGAGATACTGTAGAGAAGGACAGAGAGAGAAACAGGGGGGAGAGAGAGAGAGAGAGAGACACAGACAGAGCAATAAGCACCTTCGGCGCCTTGTTAGTGGGCGACTTCCTGTCGGCGGGGGCGGCGCTGATGGCCATGCACAGCTCCTCCTCATTGGTCCCTTCGTTCTCCAGCTTTGGCTCTTCCACATCAGCAGACTCTGACTTCTTAGGCGCTGGGAAGAAACATTCATGCAAAACGATACCATGAACACCAGCATGGATCACAGAGAAAACATGACGTGAAAGAACGCATGAGTCCCAGCATACAGCTTATCTGCAGGATAACAGTGGATGTTAGACTAGCTCTGAACCCAACATATTATTGTTTATGTCTAGCTTTTCATGCTGCTATTTTGGCCAGGTCTCCCTTGTAAATTACTGTAGATTTTTGGGACCACCTGGTAGAGTAAAGGTAGTCTCAACGCCAGACCCATGAGAGTTCTTACGCTGATACACTACATAAGCTACGCTAACTACGTTACTGCATGCTGCACCTATCTCTCTATGGTTCTGGGACACTTCCGGTGCTCAAATCCTGGCAATCATTGGTTTCGGAATCCATGTGACACCAATCAGTGACGACTTTCGCGATCAAGCTTTCCCACCTATAGACATGCCCCGGCCATCTAATCTGGGCTAGCATCTCTCATTTGCTGCTACGACCTGTCACTCTCAATTTTGAACCGTCGATACGCCCTCAGAACACCAGCTTGGGCGGCGAAGTGGCACAGACTCTATTAGGTAGTATGCGGAGCACAGCGGTTCAACGTCATATTTGAGTCTGGAGAGAGACTACAGTAAAGGTTACTTTTTTTCTTCTTCTTAGTTTTTTTTTTAACCGCACCTCTCTTTTTCCTACGGTCCCTGATCATCTTCTGGGTGATCCTCTTCCAGCGGGGCTGGGCGCTCAGCAGCTTCAGCTTGGACACGATGGAGAGGTCGTTGCTGACGGCAGGACGCAGCTCGTTGAACAGGAAGCGCAGGCGCTCGATCACGGGGGCGCACACCTCCTTGTAGGAGCGGCCTTGCTCCTGGTGGGTCTGAGACAGGACGGGACACGGAGGAGCAGCGGTCAGAAGTGTAACCTCACATTATTAACTGCTGTTCCTTTGATTCAAGGGAGGCACAATATTCACTACAGGTAACGGGACAGCTGTTGAAGTGAA
This sequence comes from Borostomias antarcticus, assembly GCF_949987555.1. Lineage (NCBI taxonomy): Eukaryota > Metazoa > Chordata > Actinopteri > Stomiiformes > Stomiidae > Borostomias > Borostomias antarcticus. The sequence goes on from NC_140243.1 coordinate 8,791,041, forward strand.
TTGTATCAAAACATGTTGGTAGCATAAAACATATTGGTAGTATAGAAGAAGAGTTTGCCTCTCAGAAGAAAAAGTAGGAGCACCCGCACACCGTCTCGCATGCTCAAAACTTTATTATTATTAAAGAAAATACGTGTGCCCTTCGTCAGGTAGGGGTGCCTCTTAGAAGAAACAGAGAAAGTAGGCATTGAGTAGGATAATCTGGATTACCTGGGATATTGTATTGCATCAAAACATATTAGTTCCGAAAATGGTTGTCTCAAAGAATAAACTTTTTTTTTTTTTGGGGGGGGGGGGGGGGGATTCATGATGATAATGTAGATGCTGGATGCGACCATCAGAAAGAATGAATCCTACCTTGATTAAAGAGCACTTGGCCTGGTACACCATGCGACAGACATCAATCACAGATCTGGGGAGGGCCCTCTGTTTGGCCTGGTCCACGCCCAAGGCACATTGATTGACGAGCGAGAGAGCGACATGACCTAGGAGAGGACGAGCGAGATGGTCAGTCTTTACAGGAAGAGGTATAACCATAGCAGAGATGAATAATAATCTGTAACTCGACGACTCCAAAAGTGGCCCTGATGCTTTTCAGCTGTGAAATCCTACTGGGAGACGTTCATTACGAAGGCATTAAAGTAAAACGTGCTTTTGATATGTGCATAAGTTGTTACGTAACAAACACCACACTCTGTGCCTGCCCATTTCAACAGAGCTCATAAAGAGATGCAATATACATTTCAAAAGGCACAATAGCGGCTAAAATTAGTGCCTGTTAGCGCTCTCCCTCCCCTCCCTGCCTCTCGTGTCGCGAGGGCGGCTGCTGGTTTACCGAGGTCCTGGTGTTTGAGCAGGCAGCAGAGAAGCAGGCGCCCGACTTCCTCCACGGGGTGCTCCAGGGGGAAGGTGATGGGAGTGATGAGGTGGTACTGCTTACAGCACCGCTCGATTTGGCATAGGAAGTCCTGCAGACGCGCAAACAACACACAGGGGGGTGGAGATGAATATCGACTCCTTCTGTGCCTCCACCCCTCTCCCAAATACCGTCTGTGCCTTCCGACTCAGACTAAGAGAGATAAACAGTGCCAGAGCTGGAATTAGTCAGTAGAGTTGAGGCTTTGCTGGAAGGAAGGAGACGTTATCGTCAGCGTAGTCAATGAGAGCAACAAAGTATGTTAAGAGACATCTCACGCCCGCATTCTGCCCACTCGATGCAAATCAAAATGGATGGTGAACGCACTCTATACTGTACATTCTGTGTTTGTTTTCTGACCGACTGGTGTGTGGCCGGGGCCAAAGAGAGACAATTAGCGTTCCTCCAACAGTCGTCTGCATTGTGTTTCTGGTTTGGTTGACCCCGATTGATTCTCCAGGGCGGGACGCGAACCTGGGGACGCGAACCTACAACCTTGCGCTTGCAAGTCGGATGTGCCAACCACTACGCCAAGAGATAAATCCCCTTCGGCAGGGTCGTTAGCACATCCTTTATACCAGTGGAGTGAGTTTCTCCCACTACTCGCTACCACTACCTCGCAGGACTACACTCACTCCACGAGGGTTCACGAGGACTCACGATTCACTCGGTTACACACACATCCGCTCACTCCAGCGAGGGGCCGTTACCTTGACAGTGTGGTCCTGAGTGGTGTTGTCGGCGATGGCCTGCAGGAAGGGCTGCGCGTGGTCGCTGAACATGATCCTGCGGGAGTAAAGCTTGGCCTTGTCAGGTGTGGTGGAGCCCAGGGAGCTGCAGTGGTCCTCGTCCTTCTCCTCGTTGTAGTTGTAGTGGATCTGACTGGTCTGCAGACCGCCGGAGAAGATGGACGACTGGAGCCATTCTGACGAGGCAAGAAAAATAAAGAAATGCATTTCACACAGCGAACGCACCTTGATCAGCACTGCTCCAGAGACAACAGAGGGGGGGGGGGGATTTTCTGCTCATGGCAATGAGCAAACCCATATTAAAAGATAATGAAACAGATTATTTCCTCTTTAGAAAAATAATGAGATTTTTTAATCTCAAGACCTTTTAGGTAATTCTCCCTTTTAATCCAGGTTTATTGAGGCGTTTGCTGCTCAGGGAGAGAATCTTAGACTGGAACAGAATCCTAGACTCACTGGCACATTCTATCTCCATAGGCGAAAGGGGAGTGCTCATGGCCAGGTAGGAGGCATGCAGGCCCAGCAGGAGTCCCAGATTCCTCTCCGTGTCGATCAGCGGAGAGGACAGGCTGCTCAGGTCTGGGGTGGTCACCGTCTCCTGGTTAGGCTACATACGCACACAGGACACGCCGTTAGAAAGGCCATGAACAAAAAAAGGACATAGTCGAGTAACGGTTCCATGAGACGTTGGAGACACACACACCTCCATGTACTGTCCGACACAGAAAGCCTGCATGGACTCCCTGGTGTCCTCAAACTGCAGGGCAGCTTCTAGAGCGACCACGGGGTCTTCTCCTGCAAACTGGGCTGTGAGGGTGGAGAGGCTCTAGGTTAGACCAGATGGACAATTCAAGTCATAATGCGCAGTTGGTGAACCAGGGCCATGCAGTCCCAAGCTTTGAGAACGAGCATTGTTGTCATTCAAAGGCACCTGTTGTTGATGTTGCACTACCACAAACAGCAAGCCAATTATGCAAACTGCGTATTATTACTTGGCGAACAAATCAGATTCAAAACATAAAAACATTCGCCGTAAAAACTGGCCCTTCCGTAGGGATCTGGGAGAGCCCCCTTACCCAGAATGCTGTTCCCTGTGAGCGACTGGGCCTGGAAGTCTTTGATATCATAAACTTTGCCCTCGATGACGGTCCAGAAACCCCCGTCCTTGTTGTGGTTCTCCAGGTCCGCCTTGCGGATGAGGGACACCTCCTCGTTGTTCTTGGAGCTCTGCCCTGTGAAGAATGAGCCTGCCGCAGCAGAGCGTGGCTAGTTACATTCTAACCCACAACACACTAAAACTCTCCAAACGGCTACCCCCATGATTCACCGTTAAAAAGGAGGATTGTAGCCTCATCGGAGCCTAGATTAGGTGTATTCACAACGCTAATTTATGGATGCCATAGATTATTTATTTTTTTTCTCCCCCGGTGCTATACCCATGATGCCGGGCCAGGCCAGGTCTTCGTTATCGTCCCTCTCGTGGCCGGGAGCCAGGTGGTTGAAGCGGTCCAGGTGCTCCAGGAGTCCGGCCAGGAGAGGGATGGAGCCAGTCTCCTGCATCAGGCCAGCGTCTAGGGTCAGCAGCAGCACGATGGACACCACCAGCTCAGGCAGAAGCACACCTGCAGGGCGGCAAAGAGCACATCCTGAAATGCTGGGCTGATCCGATCACAAGCCCAGCAGAGAACACTTCCGGGTGGGCTGGCCACCGCAACCCAGCAGGGAACATTAATCCAATCACACAGGAGAGAAGTCTTCCTCCAATATGAACCCAGTATAGAACACTTTCTGATGGGCTAATCCAATCAAAACCCAGGAGAGGTCACTTCCAAGAGACAAGGTACAAGCACAGCTTTGAAGACCTGAGACAGAGAGAGGCTTACCAGTGAGATCTCCCTCGATGACGCGAGACACTTCGGCGAAGTGCCGATGGCCAGTAAAGGCGATACTGGTGGCCACAGGCAGGATGTCCCCGATGTGAGTACACAGCAGGGCGATGTACTTCTTCAACAGGGAGCCCACACCCAGGAGCTCTGGGTCTGCAAGGAGACAGGAGCCAAATAATCCTTCAATGAGCACTCCCTTTACCTTTTCATCATCCTTCCGTTAAAACAAAAAACCTGTCTGCAAAGCTATGATAGGACAAAATTAGAACGATAACATGTCTCTGGACCCAAGTCCCAAGGGAAAATAAATCATGAATAACTAGCTCTTTTCGGTCCTGTACTCAGGGCCAACATAAAGAAGGTTGGATGAGCTGGTATCGACAGTTCCTTATCCCACCATAGGGAAATGTCTTTAATTAAGTCTCTTGGTCTGATCGGCAAAGCAAAGCTTGTAAAATAAGCATCGCAGAGTTATTTCAAATGGACTCACAGTGGCACAAGGGTTTAGAGAACACGGGCGGTGGGTTTTGAAAGCTTGGCCCTGCTAATAAACATCTTTTATATTTTTCTATAAGAAAAAAACTCTTCAGTGTTTGTTTTCTAAAGCAGTTCTGTCCACACATGCACACCACCCATGGCACAAATGCAGAGGAAGACGGCCATTGTCTTTTCAGAAAACAATTTGGCAAACGTTGTAGTTAAATATTTTTAATATTTAAAATGTTTATTAGCAGCGTCAAAACCCACCGGCCATGTTCGTTAAGCCTTCGCGTAAGTCTACTTTCTCTGCGACACTTATTCCATGAGCTTTGCTTTGCCGGTCAGGCCAAAAGGCTTAATTAAGGACTTGTCTACAGTGGGATAAGGCATTGTATATGGCGGAGAGCGCCAACTCGTCCAACGTATGTTGGCTGTACCTACAGGACCGAAAGGAGCTAATGAATAACTAGACCTATCCTGGGTAATACCCAACTGCTCCAGACAGGTTTCCCTGCGCGGTGAGCGTCAGCCGGGCTAAACTAGACATGCTCCATGCTAACTCTGGACTCACTGAATCCATTGACGTGCTCGGTGCCGTTGACCCCCAGGTAGAGCTTGCTGACCAGCAGCCTCTGGAAGCGAAGCAGCAGGTCCAGAGAGGCTGAGCGCTCCTTGCTGACGTTCTCTGCGTCGAGGCAGTTTGAGATCCTCCGCGCCACGTCCTTCAGCCTGGCGATAGTCTGAGACGCTATGTTTCTGCAGAGGACAAACGCCGCAAACTGTGTAACTCGCTGTGTAAACCAGCTACAGAGATGGCGATGAACTGATCTGTGCACTGAAGTTGGTTTTGAGTTTATTAAAGCCTAGTTTATACTGTATAAGACAAGCTATGCCTCACAGCACCCTGAGCCGTACAGTGCTTGTCTTATACAGTATAAACTAGGCTTGAGAGAGAGAGAGAGAGAGAGAGAGAGAGAGAGAGAGAGAGAGAGAGAGAGAGAGAGAGAGAGAGAGAGAGAACCTCAGCAGTTGCTGTACGAGCTGCACTAGAGGCAGGCTCTGTTTCCCAGCGGACTGGTAGATCCCGGTGTTGATGAGGTCTTTGTCCAGAGTGGTGCGACAGCGGTGCATAGAGGAGGCGTTGGCCTCCTGCTCGTCTATCTCCTTCTCCTTCTGGGCCTCCTTCTTAGCCTCAATATCCTGGTGAAGGAACATCAAGGCAATCAACCACAAAGAGAATGAGAAGGAGAAATCAATGTTTGAGCTTTAATTATTTATGCTTCAGCATTAATATATTCTATTACAAGCAGAGCCCCATGCATCTTTAATCATACACTTCACCAGAAGTTCTATTATCAAATGTCACATTGAGAGTCTTTTACATGAACCCGGTTCATTGAAATGTCAATGGTCTGGCAAACTTGCGAGACCAGTTAAGCCTGAAATGCTCTTGGCATGCAGCGGCGGCGGTCTCGCCGACTTCCAAACCCCCAGAGCGCGTTTTGTCCTCCGCTCGCCCCGTCACGTCCGGCCCCCCGGCTCCAACCACAGAGGGCAGAGTGCTCGGCCCTTGAATAAGTCATGCGTCGGCAGCAGAGGGGCGCCCGGTGCCGAGCCACGACTTGGCGTATTAAACTTGAACACTGACCTGGATCTCCGCTGTGATGGCGGCGTTCAGGGCCGACTCCAGCCCTCCGTCCGCCATTAGGCTGCTGACCAGCAGGTCGATCATGAAGCGGCGCCCCGGGCTGATGCCCATCTCGTTCCCAGAGGCTGAGAGAAACACACACAATTAAGTATAAAGTGGGAGCATAATTCCGGTCAGTGCACAGACACTCTCTTGACTTTCACACAGCCTTTGCCGGTCTTACCCGCGTTGGGCAGGAGCGAGGACAGCGCCCTGGCCCGCTCCTCCGCGGTGGGCAGCAGGATGGACCAGCCACTCTGGAGAACAGCCTGGGCGGCCGACTGCACCGTGTTGAGCACCCCGGCGTTGCTGGCCAGAGTGACCACCGTCTGCTTCAGGTTGTTGAGCAGCCCGCTGCCCAGACCCAAGCCCAGCTCCTCTGGGTCCACCTGGTTGCTGATGGCCGCGTGGAGCTGGAGAAACGGGAGGTTTGAACGCGTCAGTGTGGTGGACATGCTGCGTTTCATCTTTTGAATCAAGATACTACGGAACAATCATCATAACCTTTATTTCGTTTCTCGGGAACACAATTGAGGGGTAGGCCCTCATTTTCAATGTAGCCGAGATTACAAAACAAGCAGAAACAAAAAAAACAATGTTATACAATAAGATGGCATCACAAATAACAATATAATTTAAAATTAAACACAATAAACCAGTACAGATAAAGAATATAAAATAGAACAACTTGTGACAATCAGTAGTCAGTCCGTCATTAAAAACAGCTACAAACAGAGGCAGGAATGTGCAAAACCAGGCCATTAAAACTGCCCAGAGAACTCATTTTCTGCGCTTTTTGAAGCGCATTCCATGAAGTTGGGGCACTAAAAGAAAAAGTTGATTTCCCAAGTTATGTCTGGGCATGAGGGATTTTAAGAAGCAGCAGGTCACCTGAGCGGGACAGATAGGGACTAGAATTCCACTCCAACAATGAAGAAATATAAGGAGGGAGCTTTCCAATGATCGCCTTAAAAATAAACAGGTACCAGTGTCTTTACGTCTCTCAGCCAAAGAGGAAAGGCCTGCCTTGTCATGAAGGACACAGTGGTGAGGATCATAACTGTCACCAGTGATAAATCTAAGGGCAGAATGATAGACTGTGTCCAGGCGTTTAAGAGTGGATGGAGCAGCAATTATACAAGTAATATCTCTATAATCTAAAACAGAGAAACTGCGCACACAAAAAAAAGGGAAACCTGACCCGTTTCAAAAAAAAAAAAAAAAAAGGCAATTTTTTGCCTCAACTTGGAGATGAGGTCATCAATATGGTATTTAAATAAAAAATAATAATCTAGCCAGATGCTGAGATATTTATACTCAGTGACCCTCTCAATGTTAGAACCATTTACAGCACATATACACAGACTACCATAATCAGTGGTTTTGGCTCTGGAAAACAACATAAATTTAGTTTTGTTGACATTTAGTACCAGTTTAATCAATCATGACGCAGGCTACTTTCAGTGGAAATGTTATGGAAAAAACATCAGGACCTAAGCTACTTTCAGTGAGCATCCTAGGAGGAGGCGAACGAGGGAACCGTGCAACACGGCAGGAGGAAACACTATAAAGGGTCTGAATGGAGATATTACTTTAAGCTAGTTTCAATGAGAGTCTTTCCCAGGCCCCTAACTCACCTGGAGTCTGAGCAGGTTGAGCGTGGCCACCACCATGCACTCCTTCTCCTGCGGCGGCGGCCAGTCGGAGCTGCTATCCATGCCCTCGCTGACCTGCCTCAGCAGCAGGTCCAGCTGCTCGAAGGTCCCGGGGCACACGTCCACCACGAAGGGCACGCGCTGCCCCACTGACCACTCCGAGCACGAGGACCAGGCAAAGCTCTGCAGCCGCGAGAGACGGTCGGTCGTCAGAAAACACAGGTCTGAGCACACACACACACTGTAGCTAACTGGGCTCAGAGCAGGGCATGAGTCGGGCTACGCCAGGTCCCTCTGGATGTAGGTCTATATGGATATGGGATATGTTAACTGTATGTATATTTACATGTCTTGTCATGCTGTCGTGTTACATGTTTGTGTTGAAGATTAGCCGTATGGCAGGAGCTAATGGGAATACATATACATAAATACACACATCTATAGCTACTGTATGTCACATGAACAGTACCAATGTATGTCACATGAATACCTAAGAGAAGAGAAGCAAAATGTCCTCCGATTTACCTGTCCTGGGCCACACGAGATGCCCACGATGTGTTTGGCGTTGAGTCCGGGCAGCGCCTTGGGCTGCTTCTTGTTGGAGAACAGCGTGTCAAAGTGCTGTAGTTTGTCGTTGCTGCCCCAGCTGTGCACCTCCCCCTCGTCAGTGAGCGCCAGGCAGTGTGTGGAGCCCACGGCCAAGTCCACCACTTTCTTACCTGAGTGTAGAAAGAAAAGAAAAAAATGGAGAGAAGATAAGAGAGCTAAACCACTATTCCTCTTTTTTTTGCTTTTTATTCTTATTCATTCTTATTTCGCAGACTTTTTCCCATTGAAGTATAAAAATATTATATAAGTATATAAAATATTTTTTCTGTAAAAGCACTTTTGGTCTCTACCTTGAAAAGCGGTAGCTACATAAAGATATTATTAAATATCAACATCGTATTCTAAATGTGTGAGCCGAGCGGCTGCAGGGTGAGCGTGGACGGGTGTGGGTGCTGACCCTGCAGACTGTCCAGCAGCCTGGGGTAGCGGACGTGCTCGTCAGAGCCGTGGCCCAGCCTCTGGTTGTCTCCTTTCCCCCAGGTGAACACCTGCCCGTCCTTGGTGAGCGCCGCCGAGAACTGGCTGCCGCAGTACACCTTCACCACGTCCAGATCCTGCAGCTTCTCCACCAGCTTCGGCGTCTTGCAGCCGTCGCTGCCCCCCCGGCCCAGCTTGCCGTAGTCTCCGTCCCCCCAGGACCACACCTGGCCTGGAGGGGGACAGACAGGGGAGAGCAGGGGGGGGGGGGGGGTTGGTGGATGGGCAGTAACCACGGCTATGTCATGACAATAAGGTAAACGTGGAGGGTTTATGCGATCGACAGGTCAGCTATTTAAATCAGGAAGATGAGGGGCTGACGGACAGACCAGGAAGACGAGTCCTGGTGATTGGAGCCCGATCTCTCTCACCGTTCTCTGTCACAGCCAGGGTCTGAGCATCGCCACTCCCACACGCCACATCCAGCACCTTCAGTCCCTTCAGAGCTGTCACCAGCATTGGTGTGGTCTGGTCCTCGCTGGAACCTAGGACAGCGGAGGGAGGGGCAGACGAGTGTTCAGCCAATCACACAGCAAGAGACATGACAAATAAATTACTTACGATTTCTAACAAGAGATACGAACCAGATACTGTATACCCTGTCTTTTTTTATTCTTTTTTTCACCAAATATTTTATTTTGGTTTTCAATTAGTAGGCAAACATATGCACACAACCACACAATATCATTCCAAAAACAGACATAGTACAGTCCAGGCATTCCAAAAATAACACTATCATATGGGATGGGAGATTCTCCACGTAGTCAATAAAGGGTTGCCATATTTTATAGAAAACGTGTATCATATTGCTGAGAGAGTATGTCAACTTTTCCAGAGGAATACAGCTGTGCACTTCATTTTGTTTATTTTCAACCAAGTTTGAACTGAGTGGATGATGCAAGGGTTACGTGTCGTCATTTTAGACCTCCCTCTATCTATAGTAAGTTTGCCTAAAGCGATCCTTGGGGATTTATTTTGCCATATATAAACCGTCTGATCAGCTTGTCCAGTGAGGGAGTGAAATGCAGAAGGGATATGAAGTGGAAGGGATGTCCCCTCGGTCTCACCGTGGCCCAGTCTGCCGTAGTTGCCCCGGCCCCAGGTGTACAGCTCCCCGTCGGCCGTGATGGCGGCGCTGTAGGTGCTCCCGCAGGCGATGTGCACCACGTGCTTCCCGGTCTGCTTCCCAGTGAAAGCTGTGATCATGGTGGGCTCCTCCAGGTACCTGAGGGTGAGGGGGCCACAGTGGGATCTCCAGACAGGGTCTATGGTGTGCAGCTGGGAAGCTCGCGATCTAAAAAAGTCACTTGTGTGAATGTATGCGTATTCGGTGCGGCCGACTAGATGTCTGCGCTCGCGTCAGGTTGGTTGCAGGCGTCGCGCTGTCTGCGGAGCAGCCGACTTACGTGGTGTCCCCGTGTCCGAGGCGGCCCCCGTCTCCGCAGCCCCAGGAGAACACCTCCCCGCTGGTGGACAGGGCCAGGTAGTGCTGGCCGTCCGGGTGAGCCGCCAGCCTCAGGATCTTCCTGGAGCTCAGGGTGTGGACCAGCATGGGAGCCTGGAGCAACACAGGTCAACCTCCTGATCAGCTCACACCAGGTACATTTTATAGGCACTACAGTATAATAGGTATATGTAATTATGCCTTATATAAGCCTTGATGGCGGAAATGTTGCGATAAAGGTGGGTTTACAGACATGTCGGCCAACAATTAGAATGCTGTAGATGATCGCCGTGACGTTTAATTTATACTCCCCGTCCTGAGACATGAAAATTATTACACTTCAACCCTCTCATAGCATCTGTTGCTGTGATTACTTGTTCTATGGTTCCTCAACAGAATGTTTGTTTTTTGTTTGGTCACATTCTTCTCCAAAATTAGCCATGATATCAATATTAGCTAACTGGTTTAGCAAAAGCAACACTTAGTAGACAAGTTGTCTTAGAAGCAACTCTGCACATGTTTATCTTGCTAGCAGCTACAATTAGGCTGGTGAACTTTCTGTGGAGTTTTAGCAAGTTGCATGCAGCCATCTACTGATAGACTCTTACAGTGTTTCTACAGAGTCACGTCATGCAGTCATTATGTGTGACATTGATGGTGTTGTTGGGACCCGTCGGCCGATTGACCAAGCTAAAGAACGGAGAGCTATCCCGGTGTGCAGGTGTCTCCTTCACGTTTCCACTTATGCCTATTTTTCAAAACCCAGCACCTGGCTATGTACACTACTCTCCAGCAGGTTAAAGTAGGTGCCATGAAAAGCGATGAGGATTCAATGTAAAAGCAATGATTATTTTCTATAACAAACTCTTCCCACGTGGTTTTATGCTCCTACCAGAGTTGTGCCCTTGTAGTTCTGGGTATAGACGGCCCCAGTGGTGGCCAGGAGAAGGAAGCCCTTCTCGGAGCAGACGATCTGGGACACTCCCAGGTTGGACAGGGCCTTGCACTGGATGGGGCCGTTGACATTGGCGTAGACCTTCCAGCCCAGCAGGCCCCAGCCGATCACCTCCTGCAGACTTCCCTACGGGTGGACGAAGTGGGGAGAGATGGTTAATGTGGGAGGGTCATTACTGGCGCCTTCGCAGTTTGATCTAGCCTGTGTGTAGGAAAGCCAACTGACCATATCAGAGACACTGATAAAAGAGCTGCTGCCAGAGGCATACCGGAGCTATTCATAGATTTGCAAGAAAGCCATCAAAGGCAGACTATATATTTATTTTGATATCAGATGTTTTCATAACACATTTCCCTGTGGCCAAAATCATGAGGAAATTAACATTTAAAAAAAATCCTAAATAATCCTAGCTACATTTGCAATCCAAAATATTACATAAGCCTCATTACATAAACACCTCATTAAATTGTGATGCTACAACAACATCGCCATTCATATTTCAGGGAACATCTGAACCTTTGTTTACTGAATAGAAGCAGGAGCCAAGCTCCTAACCAAGCTCCTTCATGTGAATCATTCTCACGTAGGAACGACACTACGGACTAGACCAGAGGTCTTCAACCTGCTGCTCCGGAGCCACATGCAGCTCTTCTGCCCCTCTCCAGTGGGCTCCAAGTCTCCCATACATTTTACCCACAATGCATGAAATGAATGTCTATTTCGGTAGTAAAGGTTGCAGACCCCTGGACTAGACCATTTTAAAATGATTTAGAATGAATCTGTTTTATTCCATAAAAGTTATCAGTAACAACACTGAATAATACCCACACAGCCCTCGGACCAGCTGGGGAATGTTTGACTCAGCAAATCACACCCCCACACAGTCAGATGGATCTATAGGAATCCCCTAGAGACTTTTGCAGACAAACAACAAGTAGTGGCGCTGGAGTGAGAGCCAGCTCATGCAAAGGAAGGAGAGAGCCTAGAGGGAGGTAAATTACCTGCACAATGCCATGGTCCTCCCACAGAACGTAAGTGACAGAGAGAGTAATTAGTAACAGCAGGACCTAGATTTTCAGGCCTTCAATTAAACACAACACAGCTTATCACAAATTCTCAGCAGTAATTGGTCTACACTGAATTAATTCCGTCACCCACATCACGGCTTTTTCGCCATTTTCTAAAAGCTTTGTCCGAGTCATTAGTCAGTGCTCTTGAGAGCTCTCAGAAAAGCAGCGGAGATCAACAGGTCAGGAGCAGAGGGGGGCCGGGCGCGGAGCCGGGTGGGGGGGGGGGTGGGGGTCGGTACCTTCTGTGACGTGGGGGAGCTGCACTGTGGGGGGCTGCAGGGGGACGCCAGCCGGTCCAGGTGGGCCATGATGACCACGGCCGTCTGCCGCAGGTCGATGGCCAGCTCGTTGTCCTGCGGCAACGTCAGGTAGCGCAGGAAACTCTCGTTTGGGCTCAGCGGTGCCGTGAGAATCTAGAAGGGGCGGGGAGGCGACACGTGAAAAAGACGCCGGACGGCCGACGTGAGAACAAAAAGACGAGACGACGCCGTGTTCTAGAAACGCGACCGAGCGGACGTTCAGGCGGCGGCGCCCGACTGACCTCCTCCTCCACCTCCGGGACAGGCTCCTCCTTGCTGCTGTGGATGTTGTGGAAGCGCTGCAGCAGGGGGAGGAGCGGCGCGCTGGTCCCCTGGGTGGAGCGCTCGTTGTCCATCTCCCGCGTGCCGCTGTCCCACAGGCGGAGCAGCAGCAGTACAGCCGAGAGCAGCTGACTGGAGACCGGGGAGAGATGGAGGTGTTAGCATGTAGAGTGAGATGGGGACAGCAGGGTTGCAGTCACAGAGGGACGTGGCATCTTGTTTTATCAATAAAGTTATCCGAGGTGTGGCTGGTCAGCGGGGGGGGGGGTACCTGAGAGTGCCCCTCTGAACTGCCAGCTCCAGGAGGATGGCCAGGGCCAGGTGCTGGTCCTGCAGAGGAATGTTGCCTTTGGCACTCGCACTCCCGTGCACATCGCTGTCCACACAGAAAGAAACGTTAAGATTTATCACCGCCAGAGAGAGAAGCCTGTCAACACGAAAGCCCGGCGCAGTGACAGACCGACCTGAGGAATTTGGTGGCCCTCTCGACCACCTCCAGCCACACGGACGACACCGTCCCTTCGTCAAACAGGGTGGCCTCTGGGAGAGCGCGCAGGGCGTCCAGGGACTCCTGCAGGAGCTCACTGCACAGGTCCGCGTCGTCGCCTGCACCACAACACATGGGTCACGCTTTATTAGGGAAGCATTGACATACTGTAGCAACAGGCACGCATAATGTACCCATTAAAGTGACATGATGGTATTTTCCCATCCTGTAAGAACATTACACTATAGCTACACTGTAAATGGGAGATTTTTAAAAATGGGGTCGTCATGTCAGTCACACAATCACAGATAGCTTAATAGTTTCCTATTAAAAAAAAAAAAAAAAGGCCACCAGCTTAGTGACCTTGTGGTTAGAGTGGTCTGAGATTGGGAGGTTGGGGGTTCGACTCCCCAGCTGAGTCATACCAAAGACTATAAAAATGGTACTCAATGATTCCCTGCTTGGAACTCAGCATCAAGGGTTGGATTGGGGGTTAATCCCAGCGACATACTAGAGTCATGTCCAGGGGGTGGACTACATCAAGCTGCCTCCCGCTAAGGAATCAGGAGATAGGCTCCTGCCCTCCTGCTACTCATAAAATAAAGTGAAATCATTTAGGGTCAGCCTTTTCCCATCATTACAGACAGACGGATTACTGAGTGACTCCAGGCTGGGCGGAGGTTTAGGCGTAGGACTAGCCTGGCTGTGTCTCAGCTGTGCGCGCGCTGCTCGGGTTTCAGGGGTTTCAGGCTGGCAGTCGCTTTGTTCCCGCCCTGCCCCGCGCTGCCCTGCCCCCCCCGGGGGCCGGCTGCATTCAGCATCACCGTCAACAGTGTGCATAGGAAATAGGAGCATCTCTCATTTCCTGGAAAGGGATTTTAAGCGTGGAGAAATAAAAAAGCTCCTGCTGCCGTACCACAGGGTTTCTCTCTTCTTCCAACATAAATAATTTCTACTGTGAATGTAATCTCATCCCATACACACTTGGTAAACAGCACAGCCCAGGAGGACACACACACTGGTATCACTTACAGAACACAAATAGTCCGAATCCAAAAATGAAACCCCCTGTTTGCCCCCCAACATCTCTGTGGGGACAGAGTGTCCAGTCACACGTGATCCAGAGGGACTGACCGGGCCCTGGCTCAGTGGGGGGCAGTGAGGAGCTCTCTCATCCCGAATCTAGCTAGCTATAGTTGGATTCTGAAACAGCCCTGTTACGCAACCTACCCGGTAGATTTGACCTTGATGTCTTCATGGAAGCTTTATGAATAGACACCCTAACCCTAACCCTAACCCTCTTGCCGACAGAGACTCCCGCACCCTTCCCTCTCTCCCTCCCTCCTTTCCTCCCATCCCTCACTCCCACCTTTCCCTTCCCTTCCCATCTCTCCCTCCCTCCCTCCCTCCCCCTCCACCTCTGGTCCTGTCCTGCCAATGAGTCATCCTGATCTCTCAAGCTGACCTAGGCCTACGTTAGTCAAATGCGGCCAATTGCGCAAGGTGATGTGTTGTTTACCCCGGGGCAGTTTGTAAGATGGTGAAACACCCTGAGACAGCTGTTCATCCCGGCTACCTCAGCCGCCATCGCTGGCTGCCAGTCCCTCCCTCCACACTACGCGCTGAGCAGACTGCTTATCCACCATGCACCCGCACACCCCTCCTAACCCTAATCCCACCCCTCCCAGGGCTGTACATTAACTTTTTTAGCACATAGAACTGGTGCTACTATCAATGGTGTTGATAGTTCTGTAGCACAAAGCCAGAAAGTTGTAGCACAGGTATATAATGTCCATTATCACCTCTACTGAACACAAGTTATGCAGTCAACCGGGAAAGGTTCAACGTTAATTCAACTTTTGGGACAGGCATGCGTGTGGAAGAAAAAAATAATCCTATTCCTTCCTCTAGCGCTGATGTCACTTGTTCTTATAGAAGGCTTTCCTGATGGTGACGGGGATGTTGGCTCACATACAAAATGTGCTTATAAATCGCTTGGGATAAAAAGTCTGACCTAAACGTAAATGTGACGTAAATGTTCATACTATGAACATTTTCATTACATGTACATACATTTGGCCCTTCGTTTACAGTAGACATGATTGAAACCATCACTTTGATTCATGTCCTGTATTCAGAGGCAACAAAACAATTCTCTCCGGCCATGATTGTTCAACATTACCACTGAGGACAGAGAGCTACTGTAGACACTCGACAGTAAGCTGTGTCATCCAGTCTTGTGTGCGGCGGCCATTAACCGACCGGCTACTGGAGGCTTGTCGGCAGAAAGTTATCGTCTTACCTGACCTCCAGGCTCTGCGGAGGAAGGCGAATGCGAAGGACAGCGCTGCCCTTGAGCCGACTCTGGCCAAGCCCTCCACTCCCTTACTGGCCGGACGAGGGCTGCAAGCGCAAGCACAAACGGGCGCACGCACACACACACACAACCTTATGAATGAACAACACAGGACTAGACAAAAAAAACATTGAATTAAAGGATACCTAAGAATGTTTCACATTAGAGAGACTCAATGGTGCGATGGTACAACAGTGGCGATGAGAGCGTCAGAGCTCCTTCCTGTACCTCTTGTTGTCGACGGCGGGCGCCGAGGGGGTGGGGGGGCTCTTCCAGCGCACCTTGTACTTCTCCTGCATCATGCTGTGGCTCAGCGAGATGAGGTAGCGCTCCAGGATGACCAGGCGCTGCCGCAGACGCAGGGCCGACAGGGTGCTCTTGGCCGTCTGGGCGGACAGCTTCTGCTGGTCGTCCACCAAGACCATCAGGCAGTCCTTCAACTCGTTTTCGTCTGCGCGCACGCACGAGCACACAGTTGCGCGCACACACACACACACACACACACACACACACACACACAGCAGGGGCAGTGAGCAAGGAAAATACAATTACACATGGATACCATATAATCAATAATATATAACATAATTAATAAATAATATTATTAAATTAAATTAATAAAGAATAACATAACATAACATAATCTACATTTCATCATCAAAATACAACATGTTAACAAGTCATGTTTTAAGTGATTTTCATATTGTTTTTAAGTTGCCGGCCAAACGGACTCACTATAAAATGCCTCAGCATGTCCGTATATGACATCACTGAAGAAGACAAGACTAAAATAGCAGATCTGAAATCCACTTAAGCTTTGTAAGCCAGACAGGCCTCACCCACTCCATAGCCTGGAGGGTTGCAGGCCGTGCTCTACAATCAGCTGCCCTTGAACTTCAGACAGATTACCGTGGCAGAGTCAATGTCTCCAGCTAGGCCTAGGCCTATACACACCTTCTAAATAAACTAAGGCTAATGAATTTATTTTCTGTTATTCTCTTAGAAAATATGAAGATGTAATTTAAATGACATGAAGACGAGTAGCAGAGTCTAGGTATCAGAATGGGGTTTAGCCTTTAAGTGACCTTCCCATTCTGACCCAGAACGGTTCATGGATCCTTATTGTTCAGTATGACGCATCTGCCAGGTTAACTGCCATAGGCCGTCACCTAGACACAACACTGGACCAAAAAGCCAATCCCATGGCAGAGCAGGAAGTAGGCTATCCAACGGTTGAAATCTGAGCCTCCGTGACAATGCACTTAAGCATAAAAGCAATCCAATTACACCCACCACTCAATCCAGCACCCCTGCAGACCAGCAATTGCACTTCACACAGGCGTAGCACTACGTCATAGAGAGGTGTGACTAGCAGGCCCAATTGATGAGAGCATGCTAGGGGCCTGGGTGCAGAGAAGGCAAAAGCTCCCAATCAGTCAGGACCCACCAACATCAGGCAGGCCCTCGATCTGCTTATCTCCTGCTGCCACCTGCCACACATCAGCCCTGCCCAGCACTGCCTGTAAACACAGCCTATGGCGTGCAGGACTGCCCCACTGGGGGGGCTCGCTACCCAAATTACCACAAGACTGTAGAGGGGTAAAAACTAACTGCCCTGCCGGCAGTCATTTTAGAGACCCCCCCCCCCCACACACACACACACATCTCACGTGCCAGGAGAACACATACACACATGCATACGCGCACACTCGCGCACACACACCAACACACACACACACACACACACACACACGAGAACACGCATGCACGCGCACACACACTCAGGAGCTGACTCAATGTTGATAGATGAAGGAGGGCCATATGTTGAAAAGGTTTGCATTCCAGTACCTCAGACACACATGGACGTGATAAATCAATCTGCTGCCAGCAGCACTGCCTCTGACAAAGTGGCTCCTCTGTGCTTGTACAATAGTCAGCAGGTGGGATTAAAACGACACAATAGCACCCACGAAAACAAAACCATTTCGTATTTAGAAAAACAACAACACTTGTATTATACTTCTGTCTGAAAATGTTGAGCCAGCAGCTGCCCTGATCTCAGCTCTGAGGAGTCGGAGTTGAACCCACTCACCTGGCTGCGTCCCCCAGTCCCATGTCTCAATGATGGAGTGATGGACAGATGTCGATGGGTCTTCCTCTTCTTTCTTCTCCTTATCATTGGACTCATCTTTTTTCTGAGCACCAAAGCAGTCAGCGCAGTCCTCTGGAAACAGGTACAGAGACAGACATGTGGACCATATCACTTCAGAGGCTGTGGTTAATGTACTAGTAGTCTCAAACTAAAGCTGCTTTTCCACCACCGGCTCAACTCGACTCGCTTTTGGTAGCAGATAGTACCCCCTCACTGTAGCTTTGTCACAGCAAGGACACAAATTTTGTTCAGAAGAGGCTGAAAGCAGCAAGACAAAAGACTGCTGAAAAAAAACAGTTTAGGATATTCAGAGGTCAGACTACGAGACGACAGGCTGCTCAAAGGCGATGCAAGAGTGTAAGCTAACCTGATGGCTAACGTTATCATGTGTTTAGGGTCACAGACTGTCACTATATACAAATAGGCCAGTGTTACAAAGTATTAAATTAACTTTAGCTACGACTATTACATACTAAAATGTGTATGCTGTGTATGTGTATTTCAGATCTTTCACTCAAAGTTCAAACTTCAAAGTTGCGACCGCAGACCATCTGTTTGGGTGTTCAACCGAGCTACCGAGTGGTGGGATGTGATTGTTGGGATCCAGCCAATGAATTGTATTGCATAGAAATCTTTTGTACCATCTTTCCTGTTCCTTGTCGATCAATCAGTAGCCTGCAGTGTTTTCACGTAACCTTTTGGTATCGCCTCAGATCACTTGGAACCTTGACAGAGAGGTTCCCAAAAAAGTACCTACTATCCACAGCTTTTGCACCGAGGAAAAAAGGCAAGTTCATGTTGAGCTGGTAGCATGTGGTGGAAAAGCGGCTTAGAAGACAATTTCCAGGTATTGTTCGATTCAGAATACCACTAGGCTTGGTACAATGGCAACATCTCACTCGGCTAAAGCATGATTAAGAAACAAATTGGGTCGATGGAAGTGAATGAAAGTTCTAGCAGGCAGAAAGCTCCCTACCTGTGTGAGTGGATTCCTCTCCACCGAAGGTAATCTCCTCATCCTTCACCATCTCATTCCACATTTCACTCAGTCCCTCTGGAGAGAAGGCTCGCTGTCGAAGAAAACAAAACACCATCAGCTGTGTTGCAGAGATTAATGGTGCTTTTGCGAGCAGTCTTGTTAGAGGCAATCCCTCCTTTGGTCACATAACACAGCATTACCATTACCTACTAGGCCTCTCAAGGGTATAGAACAGAAGAAAACATACCACAACTGTAGACTAATGTTCCTGTGGATCGAAGCCTTACCATGAACCTGGATCTGGAACCTTCAGTCCCTTTTTTTTAAACAACAAGCTGATCCTCTTCATAACCAGATCCTCCTGAAGCCCAATATCAACCATATGTCTGTATATTCATTATATCCAATAGGACTAAGTACAATAATTCCCAGGAAAAAAAAAGCAGGCCACTTATACTGAACTCCTGATTCATTGACATACCCACACACACACTAAACAACATTGCTCCACGAAGAAGTTCTGACGAGTACTTAAGCTTTCCAGAGATCCCGGTTTCAAATGTCAATAACATGGTAAATTGATCACAACACCAGGCATGCGACATCGATGTGTAGGGCAGGGAGGGAGAGGGAGAACTCTCACACTAGAGCAGTCTAATTATGGCAACAAGCATCTATCAGAATTCTTGTGCAATACTAGGTCAAATATCTGAAACCAAACACACAAGCACATACAGTACATACAGACACACAAACTAATCTGTCATCTCACTCAGCTATATTCAAAAACAGTTAACAAAGAGCTCCTTACAACATAGGCCTGCTCTGTCTCAACCACTCAACTGATGACTTTGTGGACCTCACTCTTTAATAAGTAATATCTTATGCCTACATGACTATATGCTAAATTACAAGTAAACAATGCCCTTCAATCTGAACAGGATACATTCCACTAGTTAAAAAATCTAGGAAATATCAAATAGCATGGCTAGGTCTTTCTAGCTTCAATACCTGCCAAATATAGCCCCCTCGTACCGCAAGTCAACTTACCTGCAAGTCTATCTTCAGCCATTTGTCATGAAATCTTAGCTGGGCGTCGAGGGTAAAAGTTGGAGAAGGCATCTTTTCCTCCTCTCTCCTGACTGCAATCGCAGCCAACCCTGTAAGAAATATGACCTGGTGAAATTTGTGTCCACAGATCTGAATGGTAGCCATTGTATCACCAGAAGACAGCGGACAGAGCTCTGATAAGACATGTCAGAAGAACAGTGTCGATGCGGTCATGTGGATGAGGCTTATATCCATCAAATAATAAGAGACTGAAGTTGTTAGCAAGCTATACAAACAATAATACTACTGTGACAAAGCTGGCAATGCCTTGGTGCACATCAGGCTTTTAAAAACATCTCTCTCCCAAGACATTTCTACTGACCCCAGGTTTAGGCTATTCTCTTTATGTACATCGTTTAGTCCATTTGACATACACGAGTCAATTAACCAATCACAAAACAAGATACTGACTCAATTGACACCTGAGTCAATCAACAAAACCAATCACAAACAAGACAATGAATTGAACAATAACTGAATGGGTTGAGACTGGTAAGCGCTACAATTAAGTTTGAATGAAGATTAATGAAATAACACAATACACATAAACTACACCTGTTCAAAATAAGACACCGATACTAAAACTAGAGTGCAAATTCTCAAGTGACACAACAAACAAGATCAGCTAGTGCTACAGTAGCTATGTGATCTTGCTTTCTGAACTGGGCCAAGACAGCTAACGTGAAGTCTATCAATATAGCTAGCTACATCTTTAGCTCAGGTCAATCACACACCCAAACTGAAGGATATGTTCTCGGTAACGTAATGTCTTACTCCAAAGCTTGACTGTTGGATTGCTAGAACAATGTATTCTAATTAGCTCCTACCTTATGGACACTGCATCAGTCTAGCGTTTAGCTAGCTAGCTATGTTAGCTAACCCGCAGATGATGCAGCAGCCAAGCTTGCAGCTAACTAGCTAGCACTAGTACGCTAACCAGCTCGCGAGCTATGACAGCAGGTTAACGGAGAAAACAGTACATTTACTGAAGCAATACAATAGACAATGTTTTTTGCATTATGTTTATCTAGTTGACAAATGCACAAAATATGTTAGAAATTACCTGCGGGCTTTCGTATTCTATTCTCGTATCCTCAGTCCTACCACTGGCTCTGCTGCTGCATTAAAAGTCGTCCATGTTGGAGTGACCATGATTGACAGGTCGAACAGCCAAGACGAGAGGCATGGAAACAGATGACGTGGCTTCATTATGCATATGAGGTGATCAGTGGGAATTAAATGGATTTAATGTGTGCAAACATTAATCGAACATGATCGACACGGGCAAACATTAAATTTGCAGACTCACATTCCACAATTCCCACACTGTATAGGCCTTTTCATGATCAGTCAGATTATCATCATTCCCTATGATCACAATCACATACTATGATGTATGAATATATCATCAATATGTCCATGTTTTCAAAGGTATTTGATCTGGAATGTTTTATTCATGGTGAATCAGAAAGCAAGCATTCGCCCAAAGAGGGCGCACTGCAACCACCCATTCAGATCTGCTGTAGTCTTCCCCCCTCCCACACCTCCTTGACCAACACTGCCTTGACTTTCGAGAGTTTATAAAGAACTTGCCTCGTTATCGCACCTGTGTTTCAACCTCACAACATTAGGCCAAGCTATAGACTACGGTTGATGCAAATGATCAACAAAAAAGTCAGCAGTAATAATGACAGTAGAGAATGGAACTTCTTCGCTGCCAGTTGTCGGGATATGCATCGCGGTGATATCTAGCTTCATCAATGGATCGACGTTTGTGCTCCAAAAGAAAGGGATATTGCGAGCCCGTGATAGAGGTAGCCGCAGAGATTGATGGGAAGTTTTCTCCCTACTGGTGTGCATGGATGTTGACAACTGATGTTCATTTTATTATCCGAATATGAGTTGACAGCAATTTAGTAGTATATTGTAGCCTACGATTACGAGGCCACATCACTGCACATTACATCTGAACAAAAGTAGGAATCGTGGTTTGTAGTGGAACTTCAATGACTTGCATATCGTTTATTTAGGTGGGTCCTATTTGAAAGATGGCGTATGGTGGGGCGGTACACTTGCGAGTGAGTATGGCGCCACCTGTATTTTAGAAACTGAAGTACAGTGCATGTCAAGCTACTGTATCACTCACTGTTGAGTTAAGTCTCTTAACTGGTGTTAACTGGTTGACATGGCTCCTTCCACAGTGATAGCGGGCCAGATTGGGAATTTCCTGGCATATAATGCAGCCCCTGCTGTGGTAGTGACACCTTTAGGAGCCCTTGGTGTGCTCTTTGGGTAAGCAATTTTACCTGCTTCTTCCATTTTCTTATTAAAATGCCAGTTTGATTGCCATGTGCTTATGCTGCTTCTCTGCATGCCTGTGTGTCTCCTTAAAACTAAAATGTGTGCATTTTTTAAATACAGGGCTATACTGGCTTCCGCCATTCTTCAGGAGCATCTGAATGTCCTGGGGAAGTTCGGCTGTGTGTTGTGTTGTTGTGGTTCTATTGGGATCATCACTCACTCCCCAAAATCAGAGAGTGTAACTTCCAGAGTGGAGTTAGAGGAGAGGCTGACAGATCCAGGTGTGTTAGATTGGGAGACTTACAGTATATTATAGACCTTATTCAGGCCTTGTCTTAAAATATGTCCTGGTTCACAGTCCTGCTCACCTTTTATTACGTCTGATTCATTGTCACACAGATTATGGACCACCAGAACACAAGGTCTGCTCAGTGAATACTATCTCCTCCTGTCAATGCTGACCGAATACTATCTGTTCCTTTTCCTCATGCAGTGTTCCTTACTTATGCCTCATTGGTGGTCCTACTGCTGGTCGTGCTGATAGTGTGGATCGCCCCAGCCCATGGCACATCTAACATCATGGTGTATGTGGCCATATGCTCCCTGCTGGGAAGCTTCACAGTGCCCTGCAGCAAGGGCCTTGGCCTGGCCGCTCAGGATGCCTTTGGTGGGGGGCCGTCGGGTAGCAGGGCCCTGGTCGTCTTCCTGGGCTTACTGGGAACACTGGCGGTCAGCATCCTCATACAGTTCACTTTCATCAACAAGGCCCTGGAGAGTTTCAGCTCCAATATGTTTGAAGCTATATACTATGTGACATTCACGTCAACTGTGATCGTTGCCTCTGCTATTCTCTTTAAGGAATGGACAGCCGTGGGTATAGTGGACTGTATTGGCATGCTGTGTGGTCTAACAACAGTGTCTGTAGGGGTCCTCTTGCTTCGAATATCCCAGGAGGCCTTGCTCACCTGGAAGCAGTCAGAGGGGCGGGAAAAAACGGATTGATCTGATTGATCACGACTGATACTTGAATTTAAAAAGCCCATATGAAATATTTTAGTTGCTCACTTGCATAATTGCAGTTATGTACTTAATTGTATTGCGAATGGGGTGGGGTTATGGGTACTTAATGTAAATATTTTACTCATTTTGTGCAAGTATTTGTATCATGGATTTCCCAAAAAACTAATTTACATGGTCAAATGAGAAGCACTGGACGGGAGGCAGTGAAGTGTCAAATTATGAGAAAAGTAGGCTATACAAATAACAAGGTATAGAAAATGTGCTTACATAAATTATTCCACTTCAGAAATTCCTACAGACAATGTGGGCCATTTTCCTCCTGTGTTGACTGAAAGCAAATGCTGCTTAAGCACTTTCTTAACCATTTTGTCTGAGAAATGTTTGTACTGTATATGTGTGGTGAAAGTCAAAATAATTGCTTAAGTCATCATATATGACTGAAACCCTGAATGCAAAAAGGCCCGTTTTTGTGTGTGTCTTTCCTTTTATATGCATACCCATGACAGCCATCACGGAAGAGTCATATTTCACTACAAGAGTGCTTAGCTTAGCAACAGGCTAGATCAGAACTCTCAACTAGCCTATGATGATTCCGTTTTTTTTCTAGTTTACCTTACTTCAGATTCCACAGGCTATGCTATTTATTTTAAGCCCAGCTCCATGTATTTACACACTACGGTACTGAGGCGTTTATGAATTATTCAGAGTAATTCGAGGAGCAGCCACAATAGCAGCGCAGGTGGTGTGAGTTTTACACAAACCCACACCACAGTCCAAACTGTCTTGTGAAGACTCCATTGCTGGATAGGGAACACAGGTGCATTTTAGAGGTAATGTTGAATCATTTCTAACTTCCTTGTTGGGTCAAAATAGTATTTATTAAGTTTCCCTTTTTTGCACTGTTAACTTCGACATTGGGCTTACGGGAGTTTAGGTTACATAAATGATTCCTTCATAATAGAACGTGTGCTGAAATAGTTTCGAGTACATATTTATTTTAAGCATTGTGAAAAAAACCATTCGTTGTTATCTCAATAGTACAGAGTTGGTTACTATGTGTCAAGGTCCAGTATGACATACGAGGCTACTTTATCGCATGCGCAGAGAGAACTGCTGTCATCGTGTTGATCGTCACCTTGCCCAAGCCAGCGGGGTCGTTGCTGGCTTCCACAATGTGAAGACCACTAAAAAAAACACTAGCTAATTAGCTAGCTACCGTCTTCCTGTCTGTTGGGTAACCCAGAAATCTTTCGCCAGGTATTTGGTATATAACATCCGCAAATGTTAATTTTTTATTTTATATTTATTGATGGCAAGCTTAGAAACAGCTTATTTTCAAGCTAACGTTAGCTTGCGAATGTCTATCTAAGCGACGTTAGCTAGTAGCTACGTATGCTACGCGTTAGCCAAGATATTTAATTAGCTAGCTAAGTTAGCTAGCCAGCAACATGTATTGCGTGGTGGGCTGCTTCGCCAGATATCTAGCCAGATATCAAGCTTCATATTCAGTAACGTTAGCTTGTCCAGCTCAGTTGTAGCCCGTCCGTAAACCTATTCACTGAATCAACTAGGCTAGTCAAATAACAGGCCTAGCAAGCCCGCTAGCCACTTCCTGAGTGCTAGCAAAGTGCTGGGGAGGAGGGGTGTGTGTGTGTGTGTGTGGGGGGGGGGGCAAGAAGAGTTGTTGGGGACTGCGGAAGTGGGAGGTTGTGTTCATATAACGTACTGGGGAAGTGGGAGGTTGTGTTCATATAACGTACTGGGACTGCGGAAGTGGGAGGTTGTGTTCATATAACGTCCTGGTTGGTGTACGCACTACGCCGACATTTAGATGTGTCTCTTGTATGATGGAGTCATTGATACGGGATGAGGGCTTTACGTCAACTAATGTAACATGTAGTAAGGGTAAGATTTAAAAGCCGTGATATGACTCTAGATAATAGTAGATACTAATAGCTACTATTGGTTTTGCTATTGAGTTAAACTCAATTAACTGTTTATTTGTTTTGTTTATTTTCAGGGACTTGGGTTGGTGAGAATTGCTCCTCGGGTCAGCACCTCCTGTGTGTGGTCGTAAATGTGACGGACAGTACCAACACATCCAGCATCACAATGGGTCAGGACCGGGGGAAATATGATTTCTACATCGGGCTGGGATTAGCCATCAGCTCCAGCATTTTCATCGGAGGGAGCTTCATCCTCAAAAAGAAAGGGCTACTTCGGCTGGCTAGGAAGGGGTCAATGAGAGCAGGTAGTCTCTTTATATCTTAATGTCACAACAACATACTCTGTCAACTTGCATTGTTGTTGTAAGGTGGAGTAGGACTCGCTGTAGAACTTGAGCAACACGGAAGCCCCAGCTTAGCTGTAAAGACTGTATGGGAAGGTTTAGTCTGCATGATTCACCCTAGATTTCTGGCTTGTCCAGCTTTGCACGTTCTAGCCTTCTCCAGGCAAGGTATGCCTGACTTGTCATCACTGGAATGCTGTTTCAACTTTCAAGTCAACGCCTATCTAACACAGCGTTCATTAAACTCCTATGAAACCACAATGTAACTAACAAGTAGAAAGGACACTCCCATGACAATTTGCAAGTTTGAAGGAGTGTCTTCTTTGGCTTTGGCTGAACCACTGTAGGTTCTTAGATATGACATTCTGTGAATCATTTAGTTATATTGAACTGTTAGGCCTTAAGTTTTACTTCCTTGAAATATGGCTATACTGTAACTGTTCAGTGTTTAAGACAGGATGTGACTTTCTGCCAAGCATGTGTGTGTTGTGTGCTGTGTTCGCCGCACAGGCGTGTAATAATCATTGTCACTGGGTGGCCAGTAAAAAAGACCCTTGAAGTCCTGGGATTTGAAAATAACCATATTAACTAGCCAATTTTAATGTACTTTGAAATCATTATTTTTCCCATATTCTAGGCCAGGGTGGCCATGCATATCTTAAAGAGTGGCTATGGTGGGCTGGCTTATTATCAAGTAAGTAAAGAGATACAGTCCTTTTTTATTTTATTAGCTTTTTTTTTTTAAAGCAGAGGTTCCATTGAGAAGGGTATCATACAAAACATTTACAGTAAAATATTGATACAAAAATACAATTTGAAAGACTTATACTCTTCTTGGGTTTATCTTAGAATTGAAGCAGTCACCTTGTTGTCCTGTGTCGTACACTAATCCAATTCTGCCGCTTCATTGTTTTGCAGTGGGGGCTGGAGAAGCTGCCAACTTCGCTGCCTATGCCTTTGCCCCTGCTACTCTAGTCACCCCTCTGGGGGCCCTCAGCGTGCTAGTGAGGTACTATAATATAGATGTTTTTAATTACAGACATGTTTTGTTTTCATTCTATGGGTATTATCAACCGAGTTTGATTCTATCCTGTGTGATGTATTAGTGTCAGAAATTAATATTGTATGACTGACCTTTGATCTCACATGGCATATTCGATTTGATTTGAAACCTTTATTTATTCAGGGAAGATGTTTGAGAGCAAGCTCTCTTTTCCAACATCTCCCCGATTACATGCAAAATAACACATACAGTACAAAATACAAATAGATAGGTACTGTATGTACAAAGGGTATAGTTTATTGTAGTGAACAAGCCAAGGTGTTTAGGCCATAAAGGTGCTAAATCTGTGAAGCTAATAAAAAACATAATCCACTGTTATCGCAACTGGTAACTGCAGCAACAGATGCATTCGTTTGACAACAGAGCTCATTCTCAAAGCTAACTCAGAGCTAGCTAGCTGGGGCTGCATGGTGCCGTTTCACCCACACTGGATTATGGCTTTAACCAGTGTGGTTTGAATGTTGCCGTTATGTTGCCTGTTCATGTTGCCTGTTTATTTTATGCATCAACAGACCAAAGCAAATTCCTTGTATATGTGAAAACCTACCTGGCATTAAACCTGTTTCTGAGTCGGATTCTTATTCTGTTATTGCAGTGCGGTCCTGTCTTCGTACTTCCTGACGGAGCGGCTGAACCTGCATGGGAAGCTGGGCTGTTTGCTCAGCATCCTGGGCTCCACCACCATGGTGATCCACGCTCCACAGGAGGAGGAGATCAGCAGCCTAGAGCACATGTCTAGGAAGCTGGTAGACCCAGGTAACGGACGGATACAGCCCTGACCCACCTCAACAGTCAAGGGGAATCATATTCTTACTTTGTGCCAGATAAGAAATAAGGCTAAGCTAACACTCCCTCTTTCTTTCCCAAGGTTTTGTGGTCTTTGCCACGTTTGTCATCATTGTGGCTCTTATCTTCATCTTTGTCGTGGGCCCGCGTCACGGCCAGACCAACATCCTGGTTTACATCACCATCTGCTCGGTAATCGGAGCGCTGTCCGTGTCGTGTGTGAAGGGACTGGGCATTGCCATCAAGGAGGCCATCGCAGGGAGACCTGTGGTGGGTAACCCGCTGGCGTGGATCCTGCTGCTGGGACTGGTGGCCTGTGTAAGCACCCAGATCAACTACCTGAACAAGGCCCTGGACATCTTCAACACCTCTCTGGTGACGCCCATCTACTATGTGTTCTTCACCACGTCAGTGCTCACCTGCTCAGCCATCCTCTTCAAGGAGTGGGAGCACATGGGCACGGGCGACGTCATCGGCACCCTGAGCGGCTTCCTCACCATCATCGTGGGCATCTTCCTGCTCCACGCGTTCAAAGACATTAACATAAGCCTCTCCTCTCTGGCCGTGTCCATGAGGAAGGAGGAGAAGGCCGCTCCCACAGCCAACGGCCTGGCCCCCCACAGCACCTATGAACTGCTGCACAATAACTCCTCAGACGACATGGAGGACAGGGAGATGGGCTTGCCCTTCGACAGCATCTCCAGGAGGAATGGTGCGATGACGTCCTCCTAGGGACCATAAAGGAGCTAGCTACTTGGACTATGGAACCATTGTGTTGGTGTGCGGTTTTGTGTTTTATTTGAAAAACCTTGAGACAATCAACTCTAGGGGGAAAAAGTGACTTGGATGGACCAACCGATTGTACTTCGTTTTAATTTGCCTTATTTTCTCAGAATATGACTTGACTACATGTTAGTTCACTTCATCTCATTCCCATGTAGCGTTGTAAATGTTCTAGACGTTTTTTTGAAAAATCTTTTGTTATACTTAATGTACAGAGATCTGCCTATACATGCACTGAGTTGAGTTTCTTTCTACAAATCAATGGATCTATTACTTGTTTTTTTGGTTAAAGAAAAAAAGAATATATCAATCCCTTCTACAGATATGAGATCCTACTGAGTATGGCCCTAGCATTCGATATACTTGCCGTTTAACAATGCGTACATACACTGTAGACAAGCAGTATTTTGGGGCGCGTTAATCTGAGGACCTGCACAAAGGAATGCAAAAAACACCTGGTAGCCATCTGCCATACGCGAACGTGTAGTTAAAAGCAAGTATATCGCAGCCTTTAGGGTCTGTCACCAGTAGTTGAACCCTATAGACAAAGAACCATGTTTTATCTTCAGATGAGTAATGATCTTATCCATTTACTATAACATCCAAACTGTTTAAATGGAAGTGGAGGGCACGTGTTACCCGCTTCGGTTGTCTTGGTTTATTCACTTCACTAAGCTCCCTATTCCATAAATTATGGTTCTTTGCTCTAAGGATTCAATTGTTCTTATGTGATACTTGAAAATAAGAGATGTTGAATATCACCGTGAACTTTTTGTATTGTTTACATAAAAGCCCTCTCAAAGAACCGACCCAGATTTGTTACATATTTATTGAGTTAAAATGATTAAAACAATTCAAAGACAAAAGGCACAGTGAATAAATGCTTATCATGAGTAAGAAATTGGTTACTTTCCAGAATTTCCTTGAAGATAATAGGTTGTAGCATGCAAATGTTAAACATAACATAACTTCCAACACCACTCGGCTACGTTCACCATTGATATTTCACCACTGCAAATCTTAAATAATAATTTGATAAAAGTAATATCCCCTCCCTGGTCAAAAGTTGTCCATAAGTATAAAACAGAATGTAGAGTTTATAACAACAAAAATCGCTTTTCATTTTGATAAGGCACAAGTGAGTACAAATAATAATGACAGACAATTTAAAGAAAGTTGGGCGACTTAGTATCATGGTCCACTGCTGCTCAAGACTTAAGGGTGCAAACAGATAGAGGAATATTTTTGGCTGGTATGGTCTAAGTGGAGGATACTATTGAAAATATGCTGGTCCAAGATGGTGGATGGTCCTGTGCATTTCTAGTCTCAATTGCTGGCCAGGGATTGGTGGATGGGTGGCTGGAAGCATCGGACATGCTCCACTGGCATGTTCTCACTATCCCCTGATTTCTGGTACTTGTTCAGAATGGCGAAAATCTCATCATTGAGTACTTGGAACTTGCGGATTCTGTCCACCATCTTCTTTAGAGGCTGAGGGGGTAAAGAGAAAGGCGTGGCTTTAATTAGAGGCTAATGAGGCTTTTCTGTGACATACAAGTTACCCAAAAAAACACCGGAGATCCATGGCACCCCATGGAATGTTAACGTTTTGAGATGGTGGGTCCGTGTTAAGTGGAAGATTTGCTACCGACCCTCAGCCTGTCACTCACCACGCTCTTGATGATCTCGTCCTTGCCGTCATGCTTCTGCACCTTGAGAAGGTGGTAGCTGAAGTCCAGGATATCGAAGCGTCTCTGCTGACCCAGGAGGGCGATGATCATGCAACCGGCCCAATGGAGGCCGTCCCCAAAGCACTGCCTGTGAGACACAACAATGGACCAGGCCGTTAAAGGGACAGAACACGAAAAAATACTAATTGACACTGAATAAACCTTGTCTTGATTGTAGCTGATTAAACTGTCACTTTAGCTGAAAATGATTGAAAATGTCATACTTTTTTATACAGCACACTAAGCCATATATTATAGAATTATCCTTGTCTTTGCCATAGCTGATTAAACTCTGCATCACCCTAAGCCATATAAAACCTAATTTTATATGTCTTTTAAAGCCACTCTCAAAGCCCAAGTTTGCTTATTGTCACTCACTCCACAGTGAACTCGTGGGCGCCCACAGGGATGCAGTAGACGAACTGCATTGCGCTCCAAAGGCGGTGGAACTCCACACACTCGTCCACGTGCATCACACCATTGCTGGGCAGCGGGCCGCGCCAGATAGGGTCGTCCAGGTAGCCTCGCACACGAGTTAGGATGACCTCGAACATGGACAGGCCACAGCACAGCCTCTCTTTGGTCAGCAGGTCGCCCTCACGGGCAATTGCAATTTGCTACAGGGAGGGAGAGGGGGGGGGGGGGGGTCGGATCAGGATATAAGGAAGAAGATGGAAGCATGCTAATCCAAGGAATGAGCAAGTGAGCAGGATACTGTCCCGATGTTAAGGTGAAGGAGGTGATAACTGTCCTGATGCTGAGGTGATAACTGTTCTGATGTTAAGGTGATAACTGTCCTGATGTTGAAGCGTTAAGGTGGTAACTGTCCTGATGTTGAGGTGATAACTGTCCTGATGTTGAGGTGATATTTTGCATTAAATATTTAGCATAGAACTATTTAGTCGCAGCCCATAAGTGTGTAAACTTGAACTGATTCCAATCAAATTCATACTCTTCAAGATCAGCCATTTTGATAAGCGTTTTCTGAACTGTAGCCTAGGGCTTCCTTGTCTGTGAGCGAAAGAGTAGCGTGAGCAGTGAGCAAACTAGCTAGCCTAGCTAACTTTAACAATAACAATAGCTACCGTAAGTTGTTCCGCTTCCTGAATCCCCTCTGCGGATTGATCTACACATCTACAACAGTCGCGTCAATACAAGTCAATGGATTTCATAAAATGATCAATAAAACCCTACAGGATTCATACTTTGCGGTGAATTTGATGTCAGAACACCAACGGACACCAATTACCCCCTCGGTGAGCTTTTTGTCTTTGAAATCGAGAGTTTAACATGTTTTTGAATGATTTTTCACGGTGCCCACCTACATCCATTGTATGACCTAAACGGTGGTAGAGCAATTATCAACTTTCTCGAAAATGCTAGTTTTGTCAACGTTTTGATCTGAACCATTGTATATGATCATAAGTAATCTTAAAACAGGACTAAACATGATTTTCCCTTTACTACTCCTTTAATTGTCCTGCTGTTGAGGTGTTAAGTTCGTAACCGTCCTGATGTTGAGGTGTTAAGGTGATAACTGTCCTGATGTTGAGGTGATAACTGTCCTGATGTTGAGGTGATAACTGTCCTGCTGTTGAGGTGTTAAGGTGATAACGTCCTGATGTTGAGGTGTTAAGGTGTATACCTGTGGGGTGCCGAGGCGCTCGATCAGAGGCACCAGGTGCAGCGCTGTGTATTTGGCCTCCAAACGCTTCATCTTGGCATCAAGACGCTCTCCCTCTACACAGAGAATACAGTTTTATCTCCAGAAACACATTCATATACACACACACACACAGCACAGTATGAAATCCGTAACGAACACGTACCTTTGACATGGACCCTGGGGAGAATATTCTGGAATGGTGCCGCGTGAAGCAGATCGCAAACCTCCTCCTGAGACTGGAGGGAACACAGGAAATAAAAGAGAGTTCAAACATGGAGTCAAGATCCTGTTTCCAACTGGCCATAATGACCTATGGCCAAGAGGATTGGGAAGGCAGCTGCTTATGCTAGCCTCAGGTCTGGTACATTGCAATGACGTTTTCTTCATTCATCAGAGTGTCTGCAGACTGATTATTTATTCTCCCCAAGCTTTGACTTCTTAAACCCTGCCCAATCTCCTGACTGCTGTGTCTTATGACCTGATTAGACAGGCAGATGTCAAACAGTGGTCTGGATTAGAATGCTGATGAAGCTGACCTGGATGCAGTACCAGTAACCGGCAAAAGATGGCACTGATAAGTTGGAAACA
This sequence comes from Borostomias antarcticus, assembly GCF_949987555.1. NCBI lineage: Eukaryota > Metazoa > Chordata > Actinopteri > Stomiiformes > Stomiidae > Borostomias > Borostomias antarcticus. Next base: position 8,822,861 of record NC_140243.1, read on the forward strand.
GCTCATTTTCAAACTGGCTTTGTCTTCCAGAAGCTTTTGACACACAATACTATATTCACGGATGGTGGTTGAGGTGCGTGTTATGCTGTTGTGTTGGTGCTGCCAAACTGATTAATGTTCGCTGCTCGAAACAATGGACGACCAATAAATACTTGTGTAAATCATCCAAAATCCCATTCGCTCTGCTTTTCCTTCTGGTGAATTCTGTGTGGGTTCTGGGTTGTTCGGGGTCCGTACCAGGCTCTGCTCGCTCAGCAGGCAGAACAGCATGGCGTTTCCCACCTCCCGCAGGTTCTGGAAACACACCGTTTTCAGCTCTGCATACTCCACAATGTCCTTCAGCTGGTGATGGAAGAACTCCAGGATACCTGCATGGCCGAGAGAGAGAGGGAGGGAGGAAGAGAGAGAGGGAGGGAGAGAGGCGTGGCACACACCATGTCACACAGCACAGCAGCACAGGTGAACACTACCACTCACTCCCACCAATCATGTAATGAATGACAAGAAAATAGGTGGAAGGCAATTATGGTTGGCATTTTCCTATTCTGAAAGCACAATACATATAACCTATATATAGTCCTTTCTCTGTCTCTCTCCCCTGCTCCTAGCAATTACACTACCATGGCCAAAACAAAGCTGGAACCTGGAGGCAGATCGATACGGCCGGAGCTACGTTTAAGTTAAGTTAAAAAGCCTTTATTAAGATATGCTGCTATACGCGAGGGTAGGCTCCCCAGCTCAGTTTGTTCCCGACCAAGTAGCTCCTTCATCACACCTGTCTGAACTTCCCAGCACTCCTGCCCTTTTCTTTTTGAATAATATTCTCTATTTAATAATCGAATTCAGTCCTAATGTTCCAATATAGTCCTTAGAATCAGTTTATTTTATGTCCTTCATCCATTCCCTCACGTTATAGCTCCCATAATATGACGAGAGGTAGGCTATTGAATGGGTTTATGTCAGCAATTCTAATCTGTAATCATTGAACAATAGCCTAGGAATTGTTTTGTTTGCGTGTGAGTAATTGATCAAAAATCAAAATAGGAATTGAATATGGAGTTTGGATAACTGGAAAAAATGAAAAGAGGAAGTTAGGAAGATGGGAGGCCCGACTGTGGATGACCCGATGATGTGGTGAACCAAGTAAGGCAGGCCTGATCTATCTAGCTGCGCTCCAGGAAGTTGGGTGAATGGTTGGACTTAATTTAGTCTTCTTGGTACAGTTGATTGCGCTCAAAAACATGAAAGAATAAAACAAAAAATGCAGCAACACAAAGTACATGAGATGGTGGTTGGGAAGCAAAGGGAACTGTTTAAATTAATGGCAATATACCTGGCTGAGTTCATGGAGTTTACAACCATACATCTCTTATTCGTCACAAAAAAGATGATTTTAAAAGCAAGGAATGCGCACCAGACATGGAACACAAACGGGGATGGAAATGTATTGAGATGAAAATGTACTTTACTTGTACGTTGGATGGCTCGACAGCTGCATTTTAAACTCACAACATTATAGACTATGCTACTACTAGCCAAGAAAAATATACAGCAATAATAATATTGCTGTAGCTCAAACTCGTAAATCGCCTGTTTGATATGCTCTTTAAAGGTGGTGTGATATGCGTTTGCAATTTCACATGTAATCGCGGATCGTTTTCCCCTTTCAAAAACGTAGCCATGGACCTCGGCGCTAGTGTGATCCAGGCCACAGAGATCCGCTCCTCCTCACCTGGGGAGCCGTACTCATGGCGGGGCAGACGGCAAATCTTGGGCATCACCTCCATCAGGGTCTTCACATACTGCATGATAGTACCCTGGAGCTGCGCAGAAGAACACAGGTTTAAACAAGGTTTCTGTTGGGTTTAAAGGACAATGCTCGTTTTTGACAACCTGGACCTTATTTACGACATATTATAAGACGTTTGACTCACCGAGATCACTTTGGTGTAGTTCGGAGGCCTGTAGAAGAAATTTAAAATCCAGCGCAAGCCAGTATATCCATGTAATGGCGGTGGTGGGGGCAACGAGAATGCAGCTTCTAAAAATCTATTTTCTGCCGCGAAACGGTTGTTTTCATCAATCTGTCTTGATGAATCGCTAGTTGTGCTTACATAGAGAGCATAGGCCTGTTGTGGTATTTCACATGCCTCTGTAATATGATCTTTAGAAACGTCTTTAGACACGAAATAGCTTCCTCACTTGCTCCAGCACGCATGCGCACAGCGTGCTGGAGCAACGATTGCGCGCTGTGCGCATTAGTGCTGGAGCAAGTGAGGAAGCTATTTCGTTTCGAAAGACGTTTCTAAAGATCATGGCATGTGAAAACCACAACAGTTATGCTCTATGTAAGCACAACTAGCGATTCATCAAGACCGATTGATGAAAACAACAGTTTCGCGGCAGAAAATGCTGAAAAGAAAAAAACGCCATTACATGGATATACTGGCTTGCGCTGGATTTTAAATTTCTTCTAAAGGCCTCCGAACTACACCAAAGTGATCTCGGTGAGACAAACGTCTTATAATATGTCGTAAATAAGGTCCAGGTTGTCAAAAACGAGCATTGTCCTTTGAGCCATACTGGGTAGGACCCCCCTTTGCCTCAAGAACAACCGGAATTCACTGTGGCATGGATTCAACGAGGTGCCCTTCTGTACACCACTGTAGTAATCATCTGATATTTGAGCATTTGTGACCTTTATGTTAGCTTGAACGAGTCTGGCCGTTCCCCTCTCTCATTAACCAGGTGTTCTCTTTATCACATCCTTATCTGTAAACTCTAGAGACTGTAGTGCAAAATCAAAATCCCAGGAAGGCAACTGTTTCTATGATGCTAGAACCATCACGTCTGGTACCAACAATCATACCATGGTTAAAGTCACTTAGGTCACTTAGTCTCTCCCATTCTAATGTTTCATCGAACAACTAAACCTCTTCACGTTTGGAGGAGCAGGCTATTTGCATCAACAAGTAGGTGTATGTAAGTAGGTGGCAAGTGAGTGTGTGTGTGTGTGTCTGTGACAGTATAGTACATACAGCGGAGAAAGAGAGTGGGCATTTCCTGTAAAGAAATTAAAATGGGATAGTTCAACTGTCCTAAAATTGCTAATAAACATGTTTATCTTAGTGCATCTTAATTGACTTCTGGCAAACTGCCTTAAAAATGGTCTTCTTCCGCGGTGGCGCTAGCGAGTGCAGTGATTGCAGGGCACACCACCAATAACAAACGCAGAAGAAGGCGTTCTATATATATATGGGTTTATTCTAATTATATGGTTTGACCAGTCCAAAAAACACTGGGTTTATCGTCAGGGAGCAGATGAGGTCACATCGACCTCGCTCACCAGTTTCAGGAACTATCCTGTTTTCTGACGCCATGGCAACAGGAAGTGCCTGCTCTCCTACTCCGTTGGCTGTTGCAGGATGTGTCCCTCCCGCCCTCAGTCCGCCGCCCCCCCCCCCCCCCCCCCCCCTCCTCCCCATCCGACTCACCAGGCTCTTGACCACCTTCAGCAGCTCCTCCATCACCACGGCGATGCCCTGGTAGCCCAGCAGCCTGCACATGGCCTTGATATGAGGCGGGCCCACAAAGTTCCTGTAGAAACCGAACACGCTGCTGTACGCCAGGTTCAGGGCCTGCGACCACAGACAGACAGACATAGAGAGAGAGAGAGAGAGAGGGACGGACGTAAGACACGGACGTGGATCTGTCAGGAAACTCACACATTAGCGTCCCTGCTAACGCCACATCATTTACAGCTAGAGCACCACTTCTCACTGGCAGCTGGTAGCCTATCGAAAAGGGTGGGTGTGGGTGGGGGGGGGGAGTCACACCCAGGCGGCGAAGTAAGCGTCACGGGTTTATGAGCAATCTCTACTGCTCCTCTGCTGGTGCGCAACGGTATTGGCTACTCCAGACTGGCCTAAAATCTCATGCTACGACGGACACGCGTCACAAGGCAGCTGCACCACGTAACGAGATAAGGCCATCTGGGAGAGGACCAGAATGATTATTCCCACTTCGCTGGGTGGCGTGATGGAGGCTGACGTTTCGAGTGTGAGTAATGCATGAGTGGACCTGCTGGATTCTGGAGTGGGCGCGGATGGAGTACGCTCATCATCCTGTCCCTGTGGGGAGAGCTGAGGAGTATTAATGATAGCATCGGTCTGGTGACTGACATCCACCCAAACACATATGTCACCTGTGGGAGATGATGACGACACAACATCACACCACAGGAACAGAGAGCACAGAGGACAAAGGGAATTGTCTTTGCACAATAATTAAGACTGTGAATCGGACGTTAGTACATGCACGTACATGCACATTAGACACTAGTACATGCACAAACACTACAGCCTCCTCCCACTCTCTCACACACACACACACACACAGCCTCCTCTCTCTCCCTCTCTCCCTCCCTCCCTCCCTCCCTCCCTCCCTCCCTCCGACAGAGCAGGGGAAGCGTTCAGTCCTGGCTCAGATCATGATAGAGCAGCAGATTCGGACAGGCGGACCTGGGAGCGACCAAGCCACCGAGCAGCCAATCAACACCACTGCCTATATATGGACATGTCCACGGTAGGTCTGCCCCGCTCCTCTCTAGTTCTGTCTGTCTGTCTGTCTGTCTGCCACGCTCCTCTCTAGTTCTGTCTGTCTGTCTCTCTGTCTCCACGCTCCTCTCTAGTTCTGTCTGTCTGTCTGCGACGCTCCTCTCTAGTTCTGTCTGTCTCTCTGTCTGCCGCACTCCTCTCTAGTTCTGTCTGTCTGTCTGTCTGCCGTGCTCCTCTCTAGTTCTGTCTGTCTCTCTGTCTGCTGCGCTCCTCTCTAGTTCTGTCTGTCTGTCTGTCTGCCGCACTCCTCTCTAGTTCTGTCTGTCTCTCTGTCTGCCGCGCTCCTCTCTAGTTCTGTCTGTCTCTCTGTCTGCTGCGCTCCTCTCTAGTTCTGTCTGTCTCTCTGTCTGCTGCGCTCCTCTCTAGTTCTGTCTGTCTCTCTGTCTGCCGCGCTCCTCTCTAGTTCTGTCTGTCTCTCTGTCTGCTGCGCTCCTCTCTAGTTCTGTCCCTGGTTCAACTGTGAACAACGCATGTTGCTATGGGTCAGATCAGTGTCATCATCTCTTTTCTAACCCGATGAGTGTTTTTTTTTTTCCTTGTGATATCTGACGTGTGTAAAATAGTTGAGTCGTCCAAACTCTTTAGCCGCATGCTGGGCATCAAAAAATGGCATCGCAAGAAAATGAGCATAGAATACCACAAGACTGGTAAAATACTTTGTCATACTAATGTCTTAGTTCATTGCAACGTTTCGACTGTCAAGGCATGCGACGTGGGCGCTGAGTCAGAATGTTGCAGTGGGGTGTGCGTCCTGTTAAATCCAATGCAACGATGTTAGATGAGAACCATTTCCATTCTTTTGCCTACAACGACGTCACGCGCTTCTCACCCATTATATGGCAATGCGTCGGCGGTGCACACAAACCTGGTTTGGAGGTGCAAACGGTGCTACAATGGATTTCTATGTGGAAAACCCCCGTACGGTATGCGTGCCTCAAACAATAAACTATTACTACACTTATCAGCAGGATATACATCTCAATAACAGACTCTGTCATGAAACCTCCTCCCACAATAGAAAACCCAAGCTTTGCTACGAAACGACACGTACTGGGATTTATAGAACGAGGCAAACAAGCCAATGTGCAATCAGAGACAACCCCATATCAGCCACTCAGGCTAGCTCCAGCACTGGCAGAGCTGATTACAGTTTATTTGGTTTTTGGCTTAAGAGCACTCAAAGCAATCTCATCACAAAATCTGGGCGGTGAAATCTGTGCCATCAACCATTATAGTCAACAATGCAGTGTCTGCAGAGCGTGAAAGGTGAAATGAAAACATCTTTCTGCTTCTCTCTCCCCGCTCTCTGTCTGTCTGTCTGTCTCTCTGTCTCTCTCTCTCTCTCCCTCTCTCTCTCTCTCTTTCTGCTTCTCTCTCCCCACTGTCGTTTCAGAGCTGATTTCTGAAGACAAAAGCGGGGAGGGGGCAGGGGGGGTTGGAGATTGCGCAATTCCAAGGCCGATCCCACGCAGCAGCTCCGCAGGAGAAGCTCCGCGCAGACGAGATGGCGATCGCCGTGCAGAACATCTCCGCCACCTCTGCCAGGGTGAGCTGGCCCTCGGCCTCCAGCTGCCTGGACACCTTCTACAGCATCATGTACCACCCCCACTGGAACAGCCTGCTGATGGGCTACACCCGCAGAGGCTTCCTGAGAGAGCACCGCGTCCCGGCCAGCCAGACCAGCGCCCACCTGGCCAACCTCGCCCCGCAGACCACCTACATCCTGTGTGTGACGTGCCAGGCCGCCAGCCCCGGCAGGGACCAGTGCCAGGTGTTCAGCACCCTGGGCGAGGGAGGCGACGCGGGGCAGGACGTCACCGGCTGGGAGCTGGCCATGTGCGTGTGGATGGCCAGTAGTATCCTGCTCCTGGTCATCGCCTGGCTCCTCCTGTTGGGCTGCCTCCACTCCATATTCCCCTTCCTCGGCCACGCCGACGAGGGCTGCCCCGGGGCCGCCGCCGCGCCCCAGACGGGCGTCCAGGGGAGCCTGGGCTGCCTCTACACTCCCAGCCACAGCGAGGAGGACTCCAAGCAGGCCACGGTTGCAGAGGACCCCTCCGTCGCGGCCAAGACGGCGGGCCGCAAAGACGGCCCGGGCCACGAGCTCGGGACACTCACTGGCCAGTCAGATGGAGAGCAGGTCCAGCCCCGACAAGATTGAGGTCGCGACCCTGCTCTCGCAGGGACTTGTGGAGGGTTGTGTAATGATCGCTCAAAGAGGGTTTTCAAATGCGTCTGCAGGAGAATGACGGTGCTAAAAAAAAAAAAATAATAATAATGAAAATGGACTATTGAGCGAAAATGGTTTCTGATGGGATGCCACCTGTGCTCGGATCATACTTCTCCTGACCAGGATTGAGGGGTATATATTTACTGCAAAACCATAAGCTCCTCTTCATCCGTGGTTGACTAGATTTTGCTTTTCAAATTGCCAGGGTTAAACGTTTGTCTTTGGCCGCCAAAACAACTGCTTATATTCACCCACTGTTTAAATGTATTTGTGCTATTTATAACCCTCTTATCTGAAAATGTTCTTGTAATGTATTATATAATCAGACATTTCGTTTTGACTGTTTACCGTGATGCATTATGTTGCTGTACTGTACATTATATATACATTATATGGTGTATCCTAAATGTAGAATCGTACATGTATAAATAGATTCAATTCCAATATCCCTTGTGATTGTTTGTCTGGGACACACTCTTTGTGAATGGAGAGGAGGTCAGAGTGGAGTTTTACGGACCCGCACACAGAGGGAACTGGACACTGCTCGGTGGAGTGTGCTACCGCTACAATAGGTCAGTACAGATCATGCAATCTCATTAGTAAAAATGTCCTAAGATCGCCCCCCCGACACCAAACCTACATCTCTGCAATCCCAGACTGGCTCATTGTGAGAGAACAGATGGGAATGAGGGTGTCTCTACTCACCTTTGACCCATACAGGTACTGAGGCTGGGCGTTGGGGGGCTTGTCCCTCTGGAACTCCTGGGAGAAGGGCAGCACGGTCCGGACAAACCTGCAGACGGAGAGAGAGAGACACAACAAATGTTTCATTCTAAAATGTTAATTATGATGTGCATGTACTATTACACTACTGCCAATAAAGCTCTTTCTTGATGCCTAACAAAGCCCTGAGGAATCTCTCCTCCATCTGCATGCCCACAGCCCAGTTCAGGAACGAGCATTTCATTTGTGCATTTCTTTTTGCCTGTATGTATTGCGTCTCAGAGGGGGCACACGTTGGATGGTGAAAACTCATCTCTATTTCAAACATAACGTCAAAGGCAGTACCGGCGAGAACCGAGGGACATTAGAAGGCATGAGAGGACAGGAGCGCATCAAAAGCAACCTTAATTTGCACTTACAAATAATTCAAAACACATTCTGGCTGCACTAGCTTTTCTCTCCCCAGCTGTGAGGAGAATATAAAGAAGGATAACCTGATAAACTGGAGGGCCAAGACTGAAAACAGTCTGTCTCACAGAGCGCTTGTCTGGCCGTGGTAGGATTCATCTCACTGCTGCCCGATGCTTTCTTTAGGCAAGGTTTTTCATTTCCCCCTTGAGGTCCTGCAGGTCGCAGATAGCAACCGACGGTAGCCCACCTGTTGGTGGAGCCGTTGTAGCAGTAGTTGGGCAGGAAGTCGTAGTTGAGCTCCCAAAAGACGTGGAGCGTGATGCGGCCGTATGGGGCGGAGACATTGTGGTTGGCCTCGCGGAACATGGCGTCCATGCTGTCCAGGGTGAGGAACTTGCTGAGGAGCTTGTGGGTCATGCGGTTGATGTCCAGGAGGCCCTCCAGCTCCTGATAAGAGGGGGGGAGATGGAGAAACTATTCAGAAACACGTTGGCCAACTAAGTTCACACACTCTTGGTCTCTCACAAATACATACACAACACACAAACACATAACTCTCTTGCAAAATGGTCTGCACTTATATAACGCTTTTTATCCAAAGGGCTTTACAAAGGCCTCCCATTCACCTATTCACACACACATTCACACACCAATGGCGGCAGCTGCCAGCTGCCTGCTAAAAGGGAGCAATTTGGGGTCAGTGTCTCGCCCAAGGACACTTCAACATGTGGACAGGAGGAGCCGGGATTCGAACCGCCAGCCCTACGATCATTGGACCCTAACCTCCTGAGCCAATGCCGCCCGCAAGCATCCGCTCACGTGCACTGACACACACCCAAAACACGTGAAGAGGGAAACATTACAGTCATTTAGCTGACGCTTTTATCCAAAGTGACTAACAATAATTGCATTTAACATAAGAAAAGCCAATGTACTACTACTTCCCAGAACTCACAAGTGCATCTCCTTTCTAAAACAAGTTTTGAGCCTGCGAGGAAAGATGGGCAGCGACTCTGCTGTCCTAACGTCAGTGGGTAGTTCATTCTACCACTGCGAGGCCAGGGCAGAGAAGAGCCGTGACCGCGTCGATCGACCGCAGGGGCCTCGGAGTGACGAGTCCTTACCATGATGGAGGTGAGGTCCTCGCTCTCGAACCGGTTGATGGCCAGCTCCAGGGACTTGTAGAGGGCAGCAGACACCCTCTGGGTGATCAGCCTGTTCAGGTCAATGGAGCGGCCCAGCAGCTGGAGGAATGAGGCACACAGAAGAAATACAGCTTATAGATTCAACTTCTGGATGGATGTTAATATATAGTGCTTATATAGTGCTTTTATCCAAAGCGCTTTACAATGACGGCCTCTCATTCACCCATTCACACACACAATCACACACCAATGGCGGCAGATGCCATGGAAGGTGCTAGCCTGCTCATTGGGAGCAATTTGTGGTTCAGTGTCTTGCCCAAGGACACTTCGACATGTAGTCAGGAGGAGCCGGGATTCGAACCGCCGACCCTACGATCATTGGACGACCCTCTCTACCTCCTGAGCTATACAGCTGCCCCAACTTCTGACTTCAACACTCAACTGACACTACAGAGTGGTAGAGTAGAACGGCACAATCGACTACACACATACACACACACACACAGCTTGAGGATATGGTTTGGTCTCTCCTCAGCTGAGGACGTGGGGATCTAGTGAGGAAGAGGGGAGGTGGAAGTGTGGTGAGGAAGAGGGGAGGTGGGAGTGTGGTGAGGAAGAGGGGAGGGGGGAGTGTGGTGAGGAAGAGGGGAGGTGGGAGTGTGGCGAGGAAGAGGGGAGGTGGGAGTGTGGTGAGGAAGAGGGGAGGTGGGAGTGTGGTGGCGGCGGCGGGGCAGTGAGAACAGGGGACAGTTACCTGGACGTGGCGCTGCTTCAGAAGTGTCTCGTAGCGGTTGGAGGACGGCCAGGGAATGTTGGCGCCCTGGTTCTTGCAGTCGGCCCTGAGGCGCTTGTCCAGGAGCAGGCTGAGAGAAGGACAGAGGACACCATCACCACCTGGTCAGTTTACAGCTCGGATACTCTCAACTGGTCAGTTTACAGCTCGGATACTCTCAACTGACAACAAATGTACATTGTCTTATTTCACGTCTTATTTAATCGTACTGCTACTGTTGACTTCACTCCATTCCATGAAACGACAATGTTTTTTTTTCAAACGGTATTGAGTATTAAAAAAAATACAAGGATTTTACACACCTTCCAGCTAGAATCTTGTAATAGGCGAATATCTGATCAGCAAGCTTGTAGACGAACTGATCAAAACAAAGGTTCACCTGGAATGACAGGTAGATCATGTTGACAATGCTGTTCTTACAGACAGGAGCAGGAATCCAAGGCCGCGTAGCATAGAAACATAACGGTCACACTTGTGAAAAGGACACTGACGTGCAACTTTTACAAGTTGTAGACTAGCTCCAGAATATCTACCATATCTAGAGCGCTTCTGGGACAGCGTTGTTGACAGCCCTTTCCAAGGCCCTACAGCTTTCGTCGGCTAATAAATAAGCTGAAGAGGAAATACGAGACTGTGAAATACCTCCGCTTCGATCTCGTCGTAGAGGAACTGCTTCTTGAATTTCGTGAGGGCGTAGTGGGCGCTGTCGTTGTACAGATCTAGAGGGTAGAGCACATACCTGCCGGGAGACGGACGGACAGAGACGTGTCACTAACAAACACCCAGTGTCCTACGGGACGTCCAGCGTCGGTTTTACTCCTCGGCTGATTCTTCTAACGGTTAAACAAATGCACGTGTAGGTTTTCAAGAGCAGTCGAATGTGACGAGTGTGTGTGTGTGTGTGTGTGTGTGTGTGTGTGTGAGGCCCTCACTCCATCATTGAGGCCTCCTTGGTCTCCAGGATGTGGTCGGTGAGGATCCAGGGCATGGACATCTCGATGGGGAACTGGATCCTGCGGCCCATGGTCAGCTCCAGGAAGAACTCCCGGAACCACAGCTGGGACAGGTCACAGCACTGCTGCAGGGTCTCTGGGGAGGAGGGGGGTGGGGGTGGGAGGCAGACAGACAGACAGACAGACAGACAGACAGACAGACAGACAGACAGACAGAGAGACAGACAGACAGACAGACAGACAGACAGACGGGTGGGGGAGAGCAGAAAGACAGGTGGGGATGGACAGGAGACAGACAGACAGACAGACAGACAGACAGACAGACAGACAGACGGAGGGATGGAGGCACAGACGTTAAGAGCAGAGATCACTCAGCCGGCAGTGGCTATAAGAGCATGGCGTACAGAGAGGGCTCCGGAGCTCCGGGAGCTCCAGGAGCTCCGGGCGTGGCCTCGGGTGTCCTACCGCTGAAGTTGAGCAGGTGGGTGTAGAAGAAGGACTCGCGGTGGAACTTCTCAATGTCCATGATG